>NC_082708.1:82118014-82743014 GCF_030144855.1 Hypanus sabinus
AGAGGTGTCCCCATTTATAGCTAACAAATCTTTTCTCACCAAGCTGCTAACTGGAGGTATCAAGTATCACCAGATCAGATACAGCTTGGATCATATTTCCAATAATGTTGTAGTCATAAGACAACTGCCGGTCGATGAGTGGTAGTAGCAATACAGGCTCTAGTCAGAACAAGCATGTTTAACTGCCTACCTGTAACTGCTGTGTTCATAGTGAGAGAAGATAGATCACAGCTCTTTCTTGGCTGTTGATATTTAAACATTTAGATTGGCCTGATGTAATTCGAATTAATCACATGTAGGTTTAAAAAGCAAGCACTCCAACACCCATTAAATAGGAAAGAATGGACAAATAATCCATTTTAGACATTGATCGAGGGATAAACATTGATGCAAACTCCATAAAGTAACTTCTTATCTTCTTTCAAATGGACTATTTAAGTAAAACTGCAAAGATTTTTTTCGATGTAGGTAATAAAAAGCTCTGTTTGGGTAGCTGGTGCAACTTTAGTGAATTCTATAACTTTAATTATAGAAATTAATTAAAAGCTCTCAACTGAATGATGATTGGCAAGGTATTTTAGTTATTTTGATACTAGTTCCAGTTCATTAAGTACTTGGTTCTGCAACAAATTTTTTAGGGCACAGATGAATTTTATAAATTATATCCAAGGTGATTTGACAACAACCTGACTGATAGATTTACAGTACCTTGAAAAAGTATTCAGCCCCCGCAGCTGGTTTTACATTTCACTGTCTCATTTTCTAAGTTTAAAATATATTGAAGAAGGGTTTTTCAGGCTAATCTACAAAACATTGTGCATCATGTCAAATCAAAAGAAAAATTCTAAAACCTGTCAACAATTCACTAATTCTTTTTTTAAAATTGTGAAGCTGAGGAAGTATTCATCCAGTTTGCAATTACTCTGCTAACTTTCCTCAGTAGCAATATACTACTATGCCGATTCAACCGATTTGTTGATATAGAAAATTGAAGGATGTGTTGTTTTGAATAGCTTCATAAAAGTACTGTAAATACCCCCTCTCTCTGTAAGGTCCATCAGCATAGTACATTTTCAAAAGACCAAACCAAAATGAAAACAAGAGAGCATTCAAGAAAGGCAGGAAAATGATAACAGGAAAGCACAAATCTCTGGAAGGATACAAGACCATCTCAAAGGCACTGAACATACCTCAAAGCTCAGTGCAGTCCACTGTGAAAAAGTAGAAAAACACAAAACCACAACTACACTGCTTAGGTCATGCTGCCCTTCTAAACTTAGTTGCCAGAGAAGAATGGCACTTGTAAGAGATGCTATTGTAACACCAACAATCACTTTAAGTAAGCTGCAGAAGTCAATGGTTGCAACTGGAGATAAGGTTCAAGGCTTCATAATCTCTTAGGCCTTGCATAAAAAGAATATTTATGGAAAAGTGGCAAGAAAGAACCCCTGGCTTAAAAAAAGCATATCTTTGCTCATAAAGACTTTACAAAGCACCATTTAGAAGATACTGTAAAGATATGGAAGAATGTCTTGTGGTCAGTTAAGACTATAATGGAACTTTTTGGCCACAATGCTGTGGTGTAAATTTAATATTGCACAGCAGCTGGGTAATGAAATCCCTACTGTAAAGGTAGCATCTTGCCTTGGGGATGCCTTTCAGCAACTGGGACTAGAAATCTGGTCAGGAATGATGGGAAGATAAATGCTGCTAAATACAGAGAGATACTGGATAAAAATCTGCTAGCCTCTGCTAGAAAGCGCAGGACAACAACACAAAGCACACTGACAGAGTGTGACACAGACATGGAGTGGCTTCAAATGAAGAAAATTGATGTCCTTGAAGGGCAGAGATCTGACCTTAACCCAAATGAACATCTCTGGCAAAACCTCAAGGTTGCTGTTCACCACCACTTCCCAACTAACCTGGTGCAGCTTGAGCAATTTTGCAAGGAGGGGTGGACTAATCTAAGACAGACTTATCAAAAAAGAATATTGGCTGTAGTGGCTGCAAGAGGTGGTTCAACTAAGCAAAGGGGATGAATACTTTTGAACTGCTGACATTTCATTTCAGTTTTTGAGTTTTTAGTTTTTCATGCTTTACAACTTTTTCTCTTATTTGGAACTACTGTTAAAAAAGGAGCATGTGATTCGCAAATCAAAATTCTCGGTTAAAGTAATA
Organism: Hypanus sabinus; assembly: GCF_030144855.1. NCBI lineage: Eukaryota > Metazoa > Chordata > Chondrichthyes > Myliobatiformes > Dasyatidae > Hypanus > Hypanus sabinus. The sequence goes on from NC_082708.1 coordinate 82,120,196, forward strand.
AAAATTTCTGGTTGTAATACTCATTTATGTGAACAAACACTTGGGGACTGAATATTTTACAAGGCACTGTACATAAAATTACTTTTATAGCAAAATTAACAGTGTATTTTTACTATAAAATGTGGAAGATTTTTTTTGCTATGTAATGATATAAAATATAATGGACAGTAAATGAATGGAGTTTAATAAACTTTTAAAAGATTTTGTTATACCTGATTACAACCAGTAATCTCCAGGTGCGATTTTGTCACTGAAAATCTATTATATCTGGTAAGTTAACTTTAAAGCAATTGTAAAATCTTTTTAGTATAAAGTTCGACCAAACTTATCAGTTGGCTACATTATAACTGTTTCTCAGTTGAGAATTTGTTTTGAATTTAATAAGTATTGTAAAGTTGAGAGAGCCAAATGACATGATGTCATGACAACAGCCTTTCCCTCAATGTCAACCAAACAAAAGAGCCAGTCATTGACTTCAATAATGGGGGCAGTGTACATGCTGCTTTTACATCAATGGTGCTGAGGTCAAGTTTGTCCTGGTTTACTCACATAGATAGCATAGTCAAGTGCTTCTACTTGCTCAGAGGCTAAGGAAATTTGGCATGACTTCACCTTTCTATAGATACTTTCTATGAATGTACCTTGGAAATCCATGATGCATCCCATCCAGATACATTGTGACCTGGGATGGCAACAGGTCCAAGATTGCAAAAAAAAACTGCAGAATTGTGGACACAGCTTAGCACAATATGAAAACCAACCTGCCCTCCATAGACTTCAAGTCAAGTCAAGTTTATTGTCATTTCGACCATAAACTGCTGGAACAGTACACAGTAAAAATGAAACAACGTTCCTCCAGGACCCTGGTGCTACATGAAACAACACAAAACTACACTAGACTACGTAAAACAACATAAAAATTGTACTAGACTACAGACCTGCACAGGACTACATAAAGTGCACAAAACAGTGCAGGGCAGTACAATAATTAATAAACAAGACAATAGGCACAGTAGAGGACAAATTACAATATAATAATAAACGATGCAGATGCCAGGCTAGACTCTGAGTATTGAGGAGTCTGATGGCTTGGGGGAAGAAATTGTTACATAGTCTGGTCGTGGGAGCCTGAATGCTTTGGTACCTTTTGTCGGATGGCAGGAAGGAGAAGAGTTTGTATGAGGGGTGCGTGGGGTCCTTCACAATAATGTTAGCTTTGCGGGTTCAGCATGTAGTGTAAATGCCTGTAATAGCAGGAAGAGAGACCCCGATGATCTTCTCAGCTGACCTCACTATCCACTGCAGGGTCTTGCGATCCGAGATGATGCAATTCCCAAACCAGGCAGTGATCAGCTGCTCAGGATGCTCTCAATACAACCCCTGTAGAATGTGATGAGGATGGGGGGTGGGAGATGGACTTTCCTCTGCCTTCACAGAAAGTAGAGACGCTGCTGGGCTTTCTTTGCTATGGAGCTGGTGTTGAGGGACCAGGTGAAATTCTCTGCCAGGTGAACACCATGAAATTTGGTGCACTTAACGATCTCAATGGAGAAGCCGTGAATGTTCAGTGGAGAGTGGTTGTTCTGTGCTCTCCTGAAGTCAATAGCCATCTCTTATACAGGTCGTTGGCTCTGCACCAGTCCGTTAGCCGCTGCACCTCCTCTCTGTATGCTGACTCGTCATTCTTGTTGATGAGACCCACCACGGTCATGTCATCGGCGAACTTGATGATGTGATTCTAGCTGTGTGTTGCTGCACAGTCATGGGTCAGCAGAGTGAACAGCAGCGGACTGAGCACACAGCCCTGGGGGGCCCCCATGCTCAGTGTGATGGTGTTGGAGATGCTGCTCTCGATCTGGACTCACTGAGGTCTCCCATCTATACCTCTCACTGCCTCAGCAAAACAGGCAACATAGTCAAAGACTCCTCTCACAGTAGGAAGTCTCTCACCATTCCCATTGGGCGGAATATACAAAAACCTGAATATGCAACAATAGGTTCGAGGACAGCTTCTATCCTGCTGTTATAAGACTATTGAACAGACCCCTTTTATGATAAAATGAACTTTGGACCCCACAATCTATCTTGACCTGGCCTTGCAGCTTCTTTCTGCCTGCACTGCACTTTCTCTGGAACTGGAACTGCATTCTGTGACTGTTTTCTCCTTGTACTACTTTGATGTACTGATGTGATGAAAAGATATGAATGGCATGCAAAGTAAAATTTTTCAGAAAGCTCTTACTCTTGGTAAGTATTACAATATGACAATAGACAATTTGTACTAGTTTACAAATTTGTTAGATTTTCATGTGAGCACTATCCATGTTATTTCTTTTGTTAACATAATGAATACTTTACTGAAAATATATTGATAATATTTGCTGATTTACAATACATTAAGTTTGTAGCTGTACTTCAAAATTCAAGATAAAAGCTCAAAGAACATTTATAATTGAAATACTATATGTATACCATATACTACCTTGAGAATTGGCCACCACAAAACAAAGAAAAAAAGATAACAGATTCCACAATAAAAAACCCTCATCGCAAAGTCTGTCAAACATCCAACATGCAAAAAAAAGAACAAATCATGAGTACAATAAAAAACGTAAACAAATAATACACAGAAGATGAACCACAGAGTCTCTGAAAATGAGTACAGTACATAGCCACAGCTGGTGCTGGAGCTCGCTGGCTGCAGGCCACATTCATGGAGCTGTAGCCAGTCCAGGAGCCCGATGGCTACAGGCCACAGCCACAGACTTTGTGTAGCCATTACCATGGAAGTGGGGGTGGGCAATATTTGAAGGGATATTGCATTATTCTTGTCAAATGGTTTCCTGAAGTTGTAATGAAAGGGTTGGTAGACCTTCTGCGGCTGCTGTTATGCACTTTGATTCAGTACAATTCCAAACCTTCTCTCTGAAAATAATACCCAATAATCAAAACTTACACTTTAATGCACTACTGAAGGAGCACCCACTATGTTCAATGCCATTTAACAGATGAGAGGTTATACCTGAGCCATATATGCCCGATTAGATGGAAGTGAAATATTTTATGTTGCTGTGTAAGTCCTAAGATTGCAGCACTCCCAGAAAAATGCAAACTAATTCTATGGAGATAAGGGCAATATAATTATTAACAAAATCATATCCATGTGACACCAGAATCACAATAGCATGGGATTAGATTTGCTCATTTTAATCCAAAGCAACTCTAGTTCACGTTAGTATGTTGCTACCACAGTTGATTCAATGTTATGTAACACCAAAGTGAACTCTTGAGATTACCCATGAGCCTACTGTTTCTTCCCTTGCTTGAACATAAACCAGAAGGAGCAATTGCATATTTCCTGTTGAAGGTAATGGGTATATGGGTGTACTATCTGGATAAAGTAACGGACACATACAAAAGGGTTCAGTGTCCCTCAGCTATAAGAAGACTTTTCATCAAACAGAATAAATACATTAGCTGAACCATATCCACCAATGAAGGTGACAGAAAAGAAGCATTGCAAGTTGCATAAGCTAAAAAGGGATTCAAAACAACTAACTAGGTATATGTAAGCATGATGGAATTCAATTTGAGGAAGTGTAAGGTCATTCATTGTGGAATCATAGAAGATGGGATTTCTTAACAGGCAGAGAAGTAGCAGAATAAATTTAGCACAGAGAAGTGTTATTTTTTGACCAAATAATGGAAAAAGGGCAATATCCTTTGAAGGTACTGTTCCAAATCATATGCAAAAATAGAGGGACCTTGGAGTACATGAACATAATTCTTTGTAAGTGGTAGGACGTGGTGATAGTGTGCTTAGTAAATACACATAATTCTGGACTCATAAATATAAGCATATCATAGAACTGATGTGAGTCTATGTTGAATCTTTATACTATCCTACTTAGGCTACAATCCAGTCACGACATTTTAAGAAAGATATGAATATCCAAGTGACATCAAAAAGAAGGTTAACCTGAATAATTTGAGGGAAGAGAGGTTTTACCTGCAAAGTTAGAGTAAATTGCTGTCAAAGCAAAGTTTGAGAGGATATTTAATTGAGATGTATAGGAACATGATTGTTACAGGTTATAACTTCAAAGCATTAAAATAATTCAAAGGAAAACCCCACTTAGAGTTCTGTGCTCAGTTCTGGTCACCTCACTACAGGAAGGATGTGGAAGCTATAAAAAGGGTGCAGGGGAGATTTACAAGGATGTTGCCTGGACTGGGGAGCATGCCTTATGAGTATAAGTTGAGTGAACTTGTCCTTTTCTCCTTGGAGTGACGGAAGATGAGAGGTGACCTGATGGAGGTGTATAAGACGAGGAGAGGTATTGATCGTGTGGCTAGTCAGAGGCTTTTTTCCCAGGGCTGAAATGGCTAAAACAAGAGGGCACAGTTTTAAGGTGCTTGGAAGTAGGTATAGAGGAGACGTCAGGGGCAAGTGCTTTACGCAGAGAGTGGTGAGTGCATGGAATGGGTTGCTAGCAATGGTGGTGGAGGCAGATACGATAGGGTCATTTAAGAGACTCCTGGATAGGTTCACGGAGCTTAGAAAAATAGAGGGCTATGGGTAACTCTAGATAATTTCTAAAGTAAGTACATGTTCGGCACAGCGTTGTGGGCCAAAGGACCTGCACTGCGCTGTAGGTTTACTGTGCTTCTATGTTTTTATGAAGATACAGGAGCCCGAAATGCCAGTCTAACTTTGAGTTTACTTTAAGTGAGGCATGCAAGTATCATCTGGTAGCGTGATGATGTATGCAATACATGTATTTTGTACATGTAACCTGTAATGAATTATTTAAAGAATGCTTAATCAAATAATATATACAGAAGGTTACTCAAGTATTACTGTAATATTAAATACACAACAATGATGGTTTGGATTAAGTAGAGAACAACAAATAGTTAAAGAATCAAAGGGAACTGATTTAAAACAATGGGCAAAAGAAGAGATATTTTTTCCTAAACAGAAATTCAATTCTGGTTACTTTCTCAGATGAATTGTTCTGGTCCATGTTGAAATTATTGTATATGATAATATCAAACAGAATTAAAAATTAATCCCATTGGAAATCCTGAATAATAGCAATTTTATAATATTAACCTTGTCAAATTAAGTATTTGTTTATTGTAATTTTTACAACTGTGTATTGTTAAATTAAGAGTAAATTGCATATCATTAATTAATTGATAATATGGCTGAAGAATCAGTATTCAGGAGGTTTGAGGTGATTGCCAAATACCAGAGTTGCAACGAGGTAACAAATTTTTACATACTGGGTTGTGACTTCACATGTGTCATCTAAGAGAATGGGGAGGCAGATTCAACAAAAATTTTCATATCATTACTGAAATAATATTTGAATATTTTAAGTTGAACTACAGGAAATAATGAGGAATATTACTATCAAAGTGTTGGTACACCTATAATTAATGTTTTTGATTTGGATTTTATTACAAAGTCATTATAGAACCTGAGAGATTCCAGCTGGGATCTATCAGAGTGTTCCAGCGCTGGACTTCACCTGGAATCCATAAGACCATACGACCATAAGATATAGGAGCAGAATTAGGCCATTCGCCATTGAGTCTGCCCTGCCATTCCATCATAATCCCTCTCAACCCCATTCTCCTGCCTTCTCCCTGTAACCTTTCAGCTTGTGTTGTCTGGTCCTAGAGCCTCCTCCCCCACATTTTGTCCTCATCCACTCCATCTCGGTCATTCAATATTCAATAAGTTTCAATGAGATTTTCACTCATTCATCTAAACAAGTCCAGAGGCATCAAATGCTTTTTATATGATAAGCTTTTCATTCCAGGAATCATTCATGTGTACCTCCTCTGTACCCTCTCCAATGCCAGCACCTCCTTTTTTAGATAAGGGACCCAAAACTGCTCACAGTATACCATATAAGGTTTGATCAATGCCTAATAGAGCACCAGCATTACATCCTTGCTCTATTTCTTCTACCAATGTTTATGACCATACACTTCTCCATACAGTATTGTATCTGCCACTTCATTACCCATTCTCCTAATCTGTCTCTGCCCTTCTGCCGACTCCCTGCTTCCTCAGCACTATCACCCCCTCCACCTATCTTCGTATTGTCTGCATACCTGGCCACAAAGCCATCAATTCGAAAATCTAAATCAATGATATATAACATGAGAAGAAGCAGCTCTAACACCAGCCCTTGTAGAACATCGATAGTTACGGTCAGCCAACCAGAAAACATTTTCCCACTTCATGTCAGCTCCTTGTCAAAGGCCTTCTAAAAATCCAAGCAAACAATATCCACTGACCATCCTGCCTGTTATTTTCTTAAAGAATTCCAACAGATTTGTCAGGCAATATTTCCTCTTAAGGAAACTATGCTGAATTTGGCCTATTTTCCATGCACCCTGAAGCTTTATCCTTAACGATAATCTAGAACATCTTCCCAACCAGTGAACTCAGTCTAACGGGTCTATAATTCAAAGTTCAAGGTACTGTATATTATTAAAATATGTATTCAGTAGACAACCCTGAGATTCACCTTCCTCACACACAGCTAAGTAACAAAGAAAAACCATGGAACCCGTTCAAAGAAACATCAACCCCTCCAACCCCTCCTCCCCATGCACAAAAGAAATACCACAAAAGGCAAAAAAATGAGCAAAAAACACAGAATATAAAACACAAAATTAAAAGAGTTTGGGCATATTTAGTTCAGCTCAGTGTTCATTATCAGCAGGCTACCCTCATTCAAAATCACCCAAAATAGGAACAAAAAAGGAGTGACCAGAAACACATCACAACGTGAACCACAGAGTCCGATCCACAAACCACACGGAGTAAACCTTGCTCCGGCACCATCCAGGGTGAGAGAGATCATTCGAATACAGGAGCTGTGAGCAAGAGGGAGAGAGGGAGGGACCATCATATGCAGATACCTTTCTCTGGAAGCAGCGAATGAGAAGCTGGTAGATGACGCTGAACTCTTCCTCAGTGCTCTAATCGATGAGAATGGAGTCAATCATGGGTTTGTGCCATGCCTCCAGACTTCTTAGCCTTGGCATCACATGCTTCACTTAAAGCCTCTCGGAGACAACAAAGCACCAGACTGCTCAAGCAGGCCAAAAATGTAGATCACAGCCTCCAACAGTAGCAGAACCACATTTGAAAAAGAAAGAAGACATTAAAAAAGTGAAAGAAATAGCTTCATGAAACATCTGGAGGATGTCACCCTTGGTCATTGAATGCATTGATATTTTCCCGCATTGAGGAACTGCTCTCTTTAATGTTGTGTTAGTTAAAATTGCAAACATAAATATTTAAATATATTAACTTTTTAAATAATTATATATATTTCACTATTCTTACTTTTCTTCCTTGCTGCTGTAAATTTTCTATTGAAATGAAAGAGTTCTTGGATCATGCAACATCCTGGAGATGTGCAACAAGATCATAGCTGCTACTGAATTCCATGTGAAGTCAGTGGCAGACAGAACTGCCAGATTCATAGGCTGCAATCCTTCAGTAAATTTAGGGTTATTATTTTTTAATATACAAGTGCTGAGGTCCTGAATTTCCTTTCCTTTACATGTGTTAATGCACAGGACTGCTGGCCTTTATCAACAAATGGTATTGTGAATATTCCCTGTCCAGGGCCAAGAGGCCTTTTTGCCCAGCTCAGCTTTCTACTCTAATTTGTAGAGTCAAAGGGTTGTTTTTGAGTAAAGTGAACTTTCAACCGATATTCCTTTTTCAGCTTCTTGTCATACACGGAACCTTGTATTTAGTTTTAATGTACTTAGTAAGCAATAATCAGTCTGAAATTAAAAGAACAGCTTTACAAACAAATAGCTTCTGTCTGTACAGCACAGACTGCTGGTCCATAGTACAAGGCTGATTGCTAAATAGGTGCAGTGTAAGGCAATAGACTAATTGGACCTGTATCAATCCAGACAACAATGGCTAAGTTATTTGATTCAAGGGAAGCTTGCAGACTAGAGTAATGCTATCTCTTAGCTCCTCAAATAGCTGATCTTTCAATAACGGGAAGATTTGTGTACTCAACAGTCAGCCTTCACAGCATTAATTTTAGGTGTTTGGGAATTCTGTTCCTAGAAACATTTAGACCACCTGTGTGAAAAGGTAACTGAAAAAATATCATGTGAATGAAGTCACACAAGTGGCAGAAAAACAGTATAAATGTAAAGGAGTGGTCAGACTTGATAAGAATGGTAAAGGAACAGCAAGAAGAATAACAGAAAAATGGGGTGACTAGAATCCATTCCTCTGCCTCTGTGATGAATCGCTTTTTCATTTGCAACTTGTGGGAATGCCTCTTTACCTTATAGAATTGTATTTGTGTTTTGGAAATCTTCAATGCTTTAAAATCATTTGCAATTTGGACATCATTTATAAGATAGAAAACCTCTGTGAGTTTTAAATGTGCTTTAAGAATTTTGTCTGGATTTTAAATTAAATGAACTGTATTCAAACTACTTTGTTAGCTGGAAGTATCTCATCCTTGGTAGGGTGGGGGACCCACCACTCAAAAAGTGGGTGTTGGTGACTAAATACACAGGGAAGTGACCTTGCCTTTGAGAAGTAGGTGGTTACTGTGTAACACCCCCTCCCCTTTAGTGAGGGTACCTGTAGCTATCTTTATTCCATAGGGCTTAAGATCTCTGTTTGAGTTTAGAACTTCACAGACAGCAAACCTAATGCCACCACAATGGATTCAAAACTTAAATGCCAACTTCGAAGTGTCTTAACATTAATATACATCAGATATCTATGACATTTTTAAGTAAAAGTTTGAACTCCCAATCAGATTTATTTATAAAAGCAGGATTAACAGACACCCAAACAATATAAAACTTAAGAGAATTTATTAATTACTAAATAAAGCAGTGACCACTTGGTGATTTACTTGTCTATTTTAAGATATTTTGGATCCTCAGAGAACAAGATACAATTATTGTGACATTTGTCTATGTCAGTCTTTTCTCAGTGGCAGCTTCTTCCGATACTTGAGTGGATCATTCATCTTGAGACTTCGCTACAGTACAGAAGGTGTGCTACATTTCGAAAGATAGATTTTCAAAAGATTGTTATATCCTTGTAACATCTACCTTTCCTGGTAGACAGTTAGAGCTTTGTAGTTGTATTCAAGTAAGGTCACAAAGCACCCCAAGGTGGCCTGGCTTCTATTAGGGACAGAACGGTAGCAATACTGCAATACTTTACAGAGCCAGCAGTAAGTTCAGCGTTCAATTCCTACCACTGTGAGTAAAAACTTTGTAATTTCTCCCCATGACCATATAGATTTCCTCCATGTGCTCTGGTTTCCTCCCACATTCCAAAGATGTATGGTTAGGGTCAGTGAATTGTGGGCATGCTATGTTGGAGACGGAAATGTGGCAACATTTGCGGGCTGCCCAGCATAATTCTTACTGATTTGATTTGATGCAAGTGACACAATTCACTGGATGTTTCAATGTACATGTGACAAATAAAGCTAATCTTTTAATCTTTACTCATGCTTTAACTAAGATCCAAACCAGAATATATAGTCATTACAGTACCATAAATTTGTCTGTGGAGATTCCAAAATTCAATAATGACTACACTAAAAACAAATCTTGGTAAGATCTAGAGAGGGAATTTGAACATCTTGAAGTCTCTTAAGATTTGTTAATGCATGTACGTTCGTTAGATGGTTATACTTAAATAATATGGCTTTCTGAAGTACAGTTCCATCATTCAAAGGAAGGCTTGAGCAAGGTTTACATTGCAATATTTAATTTCCCATTCAAATGAGATTATTTGAAGTGTTCTCACAAAATCAAATACTGAATGATATAACATTGGAAATCTGGCAGAGGTAATTCTTTTATGCAAAAAGGCAAACACTTTGAAATATGTGGCACAATATAATTAATGTAATTATTCAGGTCTGGAGGTAAAGTATTTTTAGTGTGCTTGAAGAAAGAGAAATGTATTCTTATTTATAATGAATAGTTTCAGGCAGGTGTCTCTGAATTTTTTGTAATGTTCGTATATAGACATTAGTCAGCTACTTACGAAAAGGTTCCCTAAAATTATAATTGATATGAATCATTGACAATATTTCCAATGAACATTAATCTTATGAGCCGGCTGATTGTTGCTCAGAGCCCTGAAGTATCAAACCATCCGTGGGGCTGAATGATTGCTGCTCAAGATTTTAAGATATTTCTTTGTTCTTAATAGGATCAGTTTGAGGGTGTCTGATGATACTTAATTTTTTCCATGAATGTTTTCATTAACATAGTAGTTTAAAGTAACAAGAATATTAATTGGATATGAAAGATTATAGAATTGAAGACAAACTAACAGCATGTTTCTCAAATTGACTTTTTCCAATCATTCTTAATTTGTGAAAACCACTGAGAAATTCAAAGTGACAGGTCTCTCAGTCATTGTAATGTTACCCGATTGATGTGAGCTGTAGCAAATATATTGTACTATGACAACAAAGGGCCCAGAGAGCAAGAAATATGATGGACCAAGTTATATAGAGGTTTGTTTTCATCCATTTTTGGTGTGTTGTAATATTCCTCTCACAACCTTGGGCTTTCCTTTTAAACAAAAGTCAGGTAGTTGACCAGAAATAGCTTTGAAACTGTTCATGACATTTTGAACCTGTGTCATGAATTTAGCCGGGACTTCAAGGATTTCCAAAAGCTCTTCAGCTAGTTTTGCAAGCCTTAGCTGCTCACCACTTCTACAAAGGCCAAAGCTGCACTCCTTAATGTCTGCAAAAGAGAAGAGGGAAGCTTTGCAAAAATAGAAGGAAACATCTAGATTCAAATAATGTGACACTATAGGTAATGTAATTGGGAGAAATGTACATAACTCATAATCACTGACATAGAGTTGGGGTTGCATTTTAAGAGGCTGGTCTGACGTGTTGATGTTGTTACATAAGAATTTTTATTATGTTTTGGTGTTTAGGTTTTGAAGCTCAATATGATGTGTTGTGTTTCATTAAACATAAAGCACCTCACTTAGTATTATTTGCAAAAACCTGCATTGATGACCCCAATGCTCTATGACAATTCCAGAGTTACTGAACACGTCAGCCATCGCAGTTGCTTTGAAGCTGCTGGAGTTTTGGGTGCAAAATGCCTTTGCTTGGCTTGTATAAGCTGAGGCTCCATCCACTCTGCGAGAAATCTCCACTGACGGCACCAAATTCTGCCACGCGGCAGTGTCTCACTATTTCATGGCTGTGAGAGTGGTGAGTCTGCTTGAACACCTGCCTGAGCACGATGCATATCAATTGCTGAAAACTCATGTTCAACAGACTTTTGAACTATCAGAGTGTGAACGTGCCTAACTATTGTTCGCCTTTCCTGGTGTCTGTGATGGTAAGCCTTTAGAGTCCTTGCTAATGCACCCAAGAAGGGAGCTTGCTAAAATGGCTACTCATCCAGGCAGTGGTGCAACATTCCTCCTTTTGCCACCTCAATAAGCCCAGGCAGCAAGGCCCCCAACATAAGGACACCTGCGACTGCAAAACAGCTGCTGCAAGGCCCGTGCTCGTACCACACTCGCTTTGATATGAATGCTAGGAAGTGCTGACCATCTTGCAGATTCGACAGTGTCAGCACATTGGGACATCAGAGGTCTGTGAACACCAGGGGTTCCAGATTCCAGAGTCATCTACTGTTCATAATGAACTCCCTTTCAGGGAGTCACCTATTGACGAGAAGGCAAAGAGCGACGAAACCTCTCAGGAGGTCGCCAACGGCAACAAGATCCAGACTTAAGGGACACGATGAGTGCTGCTCTGCTTCAATGGGTGACATGACACATGGGACTTTGTCCTGGCTAAAGTGGATAGACCTCTGCTCGGTGCAGATTTCCTGTGCGCCCAAGGACTGTCAGTTGATCTTAAGATCTGCCAGCTTGTGGATGTCAAGGACTTAGGGTCGTTAGCCTGCTCCCCAGTAAATTCCTCACAACAACTCTGTCAACCACATGCACCCTCCTAGGTTAAATTTACATGTCAATTTTTCCAACAATATTCTTGACATTCTTGACATTCCAAAGAAACTTCCTCACACATATATTCAACTCTTGAAAAAAAAGCTTCTGGGGCAGTTGTATTGGTAATGTTTGGAATAAATATTGTAATCTAAGAAATATATTCATTTTTACAGCATTAACTCTACCTACTAATGTTATTGGTAACATCATCCATTTATCAAGATCCTCTTGAATTTTTTTCAATAATGGCAAATAATTTAATTTATATAAATTCTTTATATCATTATCGACTCTTATACCTAAATATCTTATACCATTTGTCAGCCATCTAAATTGAAAAAATCCCACATCTCATCAAGCCCACATTCTCTACCACAGTCACAAAACATGGGACCGAGCACGACATTCCCACAACTGGCCCACCAGTCCATACCCACACATGTAGACTGGACCCAGAAAAGCTGACAACCACAAAGGCTGAGTTTGCCAATGTGGAAGGACTTGGTATTGTATGCCAGTCGAATAGCCCCTGGGTTTCACCACTTCATAAGGTCCCTAAATCCGATGATGATCGCCGCCCTTGTTGTGATTACCGACACCATAATGAGGCCACAACCCCCCCCCCAATCATTACCCGGTCCCACACATATAAGATTTTTTGGCACGTTTAGCTGGGAAGTTATTTCTTACCAAAGTTGATCTAGTTCGGGGCTACTATCAGGTGTCTGTGTGCTCAGAGGACATTACCAAAACAGCTGTGATAATCCCGTTTGGCCATTTGAGTTCCTGTGTATGCAGTTTGGACTGAGAATTGCAGCACAAACTTTTCAACAGATGATGGACTTTGGATTAAAACAATTAGATTTTCTTTTTGTTTAACTGGATGACATACTTGTCACCAGTGCATCCAAATCTGAACACGTATCTCATCTCTGCACACTTTTCGAGCACTTTAGCCAACATGGGTTGAATATTAACCCTGCTAAATGCCAGGCTGTGTTGTCAACCGTTGACTTTCTTGGACATCACATCTCCACAGGAGATGCAAAACCCCTCCCATCAAAAGTAGCTGCTATTATGGATTTCCTACAGCCCCCCCCCCCAAATACAGGAGTTTTAAGGAATTTCTATCACCTCTTCATTTTGTGAGCTGCTGAGCCCTGTATAGCCCTGTATAGTGCACTTAAATGCAATACCCTTAATCAAGTGCTTGGCTGGTCATTTGCTGATACCAAATGAGCTCTTTCTAACACGACCCTAGGTGGTGCACCACTCCCCAATGCACCCATAGCCAGTATTATGGACACCTCAGACTATGCTGTGGGTGCTGTGCAGGAACAGTTGGTTGGAGACGTGTGGCAGCCACTCGCCTTCTTCGGCCGGCAGCTCTGTTCCCCCAAAAGGAAGTGCAGCCTGTTTGACCGTGAGATTTAGGTCTGTATCTAGCTATCCGCAATTTTCTTCCTGAGGGTTACCATTACACAGCCTGCATTGACTACAAGCCCCTTGTGGATGTGATGGCCAAAATATCAGACCCACGGCAACAACACCACTTGGCCTACCTATCTGATTTTCATAAATGGTATACAATATATCAAGGGGAAGACTAATGCCGTGGCTGATTGTCTCTCATGACCTGCCATTAAGCCTGTACACGTGGGGATTGACTATATCAGCATAGAAGCCCAGAGGTCTGGGTTTACAAAACAGCAGTCACGGGCCTTCAGCTGGCTGACATTAAGTTTGGGGAAGCTGGGGGTTCTCTCCTGTGCTATGTCTCAACCAGTTGCCCTCGCTCCACCATATCCGCAAACAGAAGACAGACTGTTTACAACTCCACACATAGCCTCTTGCATCCAGGCCAGAAGGTCTCATGGAAAATGGCTGCACTAAGGTTTGTTTGGCATGGTCTCAGAAAGGATATGCTCACTGCAGCCTGAGTGGAGTGCCAGTGGGCAAAAATTAACTGTCATATTCAGGCACCATTGGTATCCTTTGATGTCCCTGAGCAACGGTTTGATCATGTCAATGTGGACCTCATTGGCCTTCTTCTCCCTCCTGTGGTTGGGCACACCATCTTACCGTGGTGGACCATGGCCAGGGGTCGTGCCTCTTGCACCGATGATAGCCGTTGACAGAGCTTGGGCACTCATCAGCAGCTGGGTGGCTTGGTTTGGCATCCCATCTGAAATTTCCTCTGACCACTTCCCCCTACTCATTTTGGACCTCTGGGCTTTGCTGGCCCATAACCTGGGCATTAGCCTGCAATGGCTTGGAACCTGGTGTTAGGATACATCACATCACAGCTTATCTCTTGCAGCCCAATGGCCCATGTGAGCGGTTTCATGACTCCTTAAAGGCTGCTCTGAGGGCTTCCCTGACCGATGAGCGTTGGTATGATCGGGGCTCCCATGGATCCTGCTGGGGCTCAGAACAGCTCCAGAAGAGGAGCTGCAGTCATCTGTGACAAAGTTATTTAGTGCTGTTGACCCCTTAATTCTTGATGCTTTGTCGGCCTCTTGGCAGAGTTCCACCTTCCTCAGTAAGTTCAGTTCCTTTGCAACACTTTTGGGTTGCTGTTGACCTCATTTGTTTCTGTCCACCATGATGCACACCAACATCCAATTATCCTCCTTACAATGGCCCGTTCTGCATTTTGGAATAGGGAGAAAAGACTTTTATCATAGATAAGACGGATAACCCTGAACATATTTCGGAACATCGCCTTAAACCAGCCCACCAGGATTTGGAGTATTCTGCTGTCGTGCCCCTGCCATCATGACATGACCAGGGATGTGTTCACACACCTCTGGATGAGCCAGAGGCACCTGCAGTTCCTCACCCATGGAACACAGGACCTGAACCGGGCGGCTTGTCTAAAGGCTCACGGTCTGGGCTTTAGTGAATTCTGGGTGGGGCCTGTATAGGGTAACTGAATTGGGAGAAACATACATAATTTACCACCTCTATCATTGAATTGGGATTTCCTTTAAGAGGCTGATCAGCTATGATGACATTGTTACATCAGTATTTTTAGCACGTTTTGGTGTTTAGGCTTTGGAGCTCAATAAAATGTGTTATAGGTTATATTAAACATTAAATGCCTCACTTCATTTCATTTGCAAAAACCTGCAACACAAAGCTTTAAATAAGTAAGTACAAGTGTGTGCTGTCCTCTGCTCTGGGGAAAAGAGATTGTGGGTGAAGGAGTCAGGAAACACACCAGTACTCCCACTTGCAGAACACAGGAGAAGCGGCTGGAATGTTAACTGGCCATAAAAGCACTCTCCAAATCACAGGAGATGGAATTCCAATTTCATCACTTACTGTATGTTTAAGTGAGGTATGGTGCAATATAAAGAATGCATTCATACTGACCCTTATTCATATAAGCTGGATTGATAAAGTGTGGGAATAAACAACAAATTTCACAACATATGCCACAGATATTAAACCTGATTTGACTGTGATTCTGATTCTGATTACAAAAGGGGCCTTTACTGGATTTCTGCCGGTAACTAGTGGTGTTCTACTGGGGATGGTTTTGAGACTGTTTCTTTTCATGTTATACCTCGTATGTCAATTATTTGGATGATGGAATTGATGGCTTTGTGGCAAAGACTGCAGACAATACAAAGATAGGTTGTTGGGTAGGAAGTGTTGAGGATGCAGGCAGCCTGCAGAAGGATTTAGACAGATGGGGAGAATGGACAAAGTAGTGACAGATAGAATATGGGGTAGGGAAGTGTATGTTCATGCTCTTTGGTGGAAGGAATTACAGCATAGACTATTTTCTAAATGGGGAAAATATTGAAAAATTAAAGGTGTAAAGGGACTTGGAAGTGCTTGTGCAGGATTCTTGCAGATTAACTTGCAGATTGAATCAGTGGTGAGGAAGACAAATGCAATGTTAGCATTCATTTCGAGAGGACTTGAATATAAAAGCAATGATGTAATGTTGTCCTAATAATTCATTGCTCTGACAGATAGATAGATACTTTATTGATTCCAAAGCAAATTATAGTGTCACAGTAACATTACAAGTGCACAGATATAGAAATATACAAATACTAGAAGAGAAGTAAGAAAGAATAAAAAGTAAGTTACCTCAAACAGTCTAACAGGGAGGGGGTCATCACAGCCCTGGCTACAGGTTGACCCATTATAGAGCCTATTGGCCAAGGGTAAGAATGACTTCATACAGTGCTCTTTTGAGCAGCACAGTTGTCTTAGTCAGACTGCTGTTGGAGTATTGTGAGCAGTTTTGAATCTCATACCTAAGAAAAGAAATGCTGGTATTGGGAAGAGTCTAGAGGAGGTTCATGAGTATGATTCTGGGAATGAAAGTGTTAACATATGAGGAGCGTTTGATAGCTCTGGCCCTGCACTTGTTGGAGTCTAGAAGAATGAAGGGGATCTAATTGATGTCTACTGAATATTAAAAGGTCTAGTTAGAGTGGAAATGGAGAAGATGTTTCCTATAGTGGGGGGGGGGGGGGGAAGTCTAGCACCAAAGAGCACAGCTTCAGAATAGAGGGATGTACATTAGATCAGAGATTAGAGGAATTTCTGTAGCCAGAGGGTGGTGAATCTGAGGAATTCATTGCCACAGACAGCTGTGGAGGCCAAGTCATTGGGTACATTTAAAGCTGAGATAGATAGGGTCTCGATTAGTCAAGGTGTCAAAGGTTATCGGGAGAAGGCAGGAGAATGGGATTGAGAGGGATAATAAACCAGCCATGATGGATTGACAGAGCAATCTCAAAGGGCTGTACAGCTTAATTCTGAAAATATGTCTTATGGTCTTGTAAACCCATGCATTATTGAAGAATAAACCAGAGTTAAGTAATTGTAGTTCAGCTAAATAACAGGGAAATGGCATAGCTCATTGATCAGAATGCTAATCTGTGGTCACAACTCATTTCTGGTGAAATACAGTACTTGGGTGACATGGATGGGTTTGCCTGGAAGATGCCTGTTTGGACCTCTTACCATGCAGGAGCAACATTTCTCCACCAAGAAGTCCCTTCTTGTACTTTCAGTGATGGCCTTCTTCCACTGTGTTGGGAGATAAAACTGTTGGTGTTCATTAGAGAATGTCCCCTTGTTTGTCTTGTGCGTAGACTCTTCCTCTTTATCCATTTGTTCTTCAGTCTCTGAAGCTCCTCTTTTAATTTATTGTCTTGGGTTGTCACTAGATTGTGTAACATGTGCAACATTAATGAAATAGCAACAACAGCACTGAGCATTGGGGGGAACATCCCCTCTTATTCTTCCACCTTATTCCATTCTGACTAATGTAGATACTGCTACAAATGGGCTGCAGCAGGTTCCAAACCATGGGAAGAGGATGAAGAATTCAGACCACCATTTTAATAGACTAATTGTGGTTTTATCACAGCTCCCTTTATCATTACCAACATTACCAGCTCCTCCAATCCAAAGACCATCCATTGTATACCACTCAATGCAGGCAAAAAATATTCCTTAATAATCTCAGCAATGTTGACTTGAAGATATACATGTGGTTACTAGCCAGCACCATGACAAACTAGCATAATTTAAATCAGCACACCTCAAGATGGCCGATGATTTCAGATTATTTTTATCCCCATCAGAGATTTAAGTACTTAACCACAACTACCTCACCAGTGATTAGACATTGATATCATTAATTTGGCTTCAGGGTTCTTTGGCCGTCAGCAAACATGAAATGCAAATGGTGTATGAGGGAAGTTCTAAAGCTTCAAATATTCAAGCACAGTGACCTGAACTTCAACTGTTTAATTAGTTCTAAATTCTTGCTTGCGTACATTAATGGGAATGACTTCAATTAAAACAATCCTTGATACTGCTTTCTAAAATATTTACTGACAACAATCTTATTGACATTGTGTACTCTATCTCAGATACATAGATATATTACAAACTTTAAGTTGCCATGAAATGCATGTGAGATGCACTTCCAAAGGGTAGTATAATGCAGGAGTCAGATTGGTGACCTGGCTACAGATTATTATGTGGGAAATTGTGGAAGAAGACATTCTGCAAGTAATAATCATTAATGACAAAACTATTCACTGCATGAATTTACTATAAAGGTTCACGTTTACCATCAAGCACTGGAAACATATTCAAAATATCTGAGTCTCCATAATTATATTCTATTGAGGATTTCATCATAGAGTTAGAGTATAAATCAGCCCTTAGGCCCAATTGTTTCATGCCAACTACAGCAGTCTCCGCTCGTCACAATTGCCCACTTTCAGCCCATAGCCCTTCAAGCCCTACCACTCCATGTACCTATCAATATTCCTCTTAAATGTTGCAATTGTACCTGCCTCAACCTCTTCCTCTAGTGGCTCATTCCAAGTCTTCACTACCTTCTGTATAAAGATTTTATCTCTCCGGAAGTACCGGAGGATAGTAGGGTTGCAAATGTTGTTCCCTTGTTCAAGAAAGAGAATAGAGATAACCCAGGAAATTATAGACCAGTGCATCTGACCTCAGTGGTGGGCAAGTTGCTGGACAAGATCTTGAGAGGCAGGGTTTATGAGCATTTGGAGAGACATAATCTAATTCGGGATAGTCAGCATGGTTTTGTCAAGGGCAGGTCATACCTTACAAGCCTGACTGAATTCTTTGAGGATGTAACAAGACACATTGAGGAAGGTAGAGCAGTGGATGTAGTGTATATGGATTTCAGAAGGGCACTTGATCAGATTCCCCATGCAAGGCTCCTTCAGAAAGTAAGGATGCATGGGATCCAAGGAGACCTTGCTTTGTGGATCGAGAATTAGCTTGCCCACAGAAGTGGTTGTAGATGGTTCATATTCTACCCAGAGGTCAATGACCAGTGGTGTTCTGCAGAGATCTGTTCTGGAACCCTTGCTCTTTGCGATTTTTATAAATGACCTGGATGAAGAAGTAGAAGGGTGGGTTAGTAAGTTTGCTGATGACACAAAGGCTGGGGGTGTTGTGGATAGTGTGGAGGGTTGTCAGAGGATATAACAGGACATTGATAGGATGCAGAACTGGGCTGAGAAATGGCAGATGGACTTCAACCCAACAAGTGTGAAGTGGTTCATTTTGGTAGGTCAAATTTGAAGACAGAATATAATATTAATGATAAGATTCTTGGCAGTGTGGAGGATCTGAGAGATCTTGGGATCTTAGGACACTCAAAGCTGCTGCACAGGTTGACAGTGTTGTTAAGAAGATGGGTGGTGTGTTGGCATTCATCAACCATGGGACTGAGTTCAAGAGTCATGAGGTAATGTTGCAGCTATAGAAGGCCCTGGTCAGACCCCACTTGGAGTACTGTGTTCAGTTCTTGTCACCTCACTACAGGAAGGATGTGGATACTATAGAGAGTGCAGAGGAGATTGATAAAGATGTTGCCTGTATTGGAGGATGTACCTTATGAGAATAGGTTGAGTGAACTCAGCCTTTTCTCCTTGGAGTGACAGAGGATGAGAGGTGACCTGATAGAGCTGTATAAGATGATGAGGGGCTTTGATTGTGTGGATAGTCAGAGGCTTTTTCCCAGGGCTGAAACGGCTACACAGCGGGCATAGTGTTAAGGTGCTTGGAAATAGGCACTGACGGGATGTCAGGAGTAAGTTTTTCACACAGAGAGTTGAGGGTGCGTGGAATGCACTGCCGGTGGCAGTGGGGGAAGTGGATATAATAGAGACTTTTAGAGCCTCTTAGATAGGTACATGGAGCTTAGAAAAGTAGAGGATTATGCGCTAGGAAATTCTAGGCAGTCTCTAGAGCAGGTTACATGGTTGCCACAACTTTGGTTTATAATAAGCTGTCTCCGGAGATAGAGACAATGAGATCAAAAAAGAAGAGGGAAGCATCAGAAATGGACCAGTTGAATCTGAGGGCAGGGTGGAAGTTGGAGGCAAAGTGGATGATATCGATGAGTTTCGCATGGGTGCAGGAAGCAGCACCTATGCAGTTGTTGATGAGGTATGGGAAAAGTGCAGGACAGTTACCAGTGTAGACTTGGAACATAGACTGGTCCACATAGCCAACAGAAAGTCAGGCATAGCTGGGACCAATCTAAGTGCCCAAACCTACCCCCTTTGTTTGAAAGAGTGGGAGCAGTCAACAGAGAAATTATTTAGATTGAGGACAAGTGCCGCTAGGCAGAGGAGAACTGGTTGGGTTTGGTGTCCAGAAAGAAACAGGGAGCTTTGAGGCTTTCCTGGTAGGGGATGGAGGTGTAAAGGGACTGAACATCCATAGTAAAAATAAGATGATGGGGGCCAGGGAACTAGAAATCACTGAAAAGATCCAGAGCGTGTGAAGTGTCACGGATGTAGGTGGGAAGGGACTGAACCGGGGGTATAAAGAGAGTCGAGGTATGCAGATACGAGTTCAGTGGGGCAGGAACAAGTTGAAACAATGGGCCTGCCTGGGTAAGTGGGTTTGTGGATTTTGGATAGGTAGAAACGGTAGATGCAGGGTGTGGGAACTATGAGGTTGGTGACAGTGGATGGGAGATCTCCAGAGTCAATAAGGTTGTTGATGGTATGGGAGTCAATGGCCTGGTGTTTCTTACTGGGGTCCTGTTCAAGGGGTAAGTAAGAGGAGATGTCTGAGAGTCGGCGCTGAGCCTCAGCAAGGTACAGAACAGTCTGCCAGACTACTGTAGTATAATGTAGGCCTCCATTAGTCTCGATAGACCAAGGATTTGCATCTTGGAAAGTTTCCAGGGTGCAAGCCTGAGCAAGGTTTTTTCTAATGGAAGACCGGCAGCTGCCCAAGCTGCAAGTCTGTCCTCTCCATGCCACCAATGTTGGCCAAGGGAAGGGCATTAGGCCAAACTATGACAGCACCTCCTACAGCAGGTTTGATGGTGAGGTTAGGATTAGTGTGGAGGGAGTGGAGAGCTGAGCATTCGGAAGGAGTGAGGTTGGAATTAGAGAGAGGAGTGTTAAGTCTAGATGATTAATGTTCCTCGGCAGCTGGCAATGAAAATGTCCAGGGCAGCTTGTCCAGGAAGGACAAGCGGTCACTGGTGTGGGGGTGGAGAGTCCTTGCCAAAGAAATAGGCTCGGAGATGGAGGTGACGGAAGAAGAGCTCAGTATCGTGGCAGGCGCGGAACTCACTGAAGTGTGGGTGCAGGGGGACAAAAGTGAGGTCCTTCCTGAGTTCAGTACATTCTGTCTCAGAGAGAGAAAGGCCAGAGGGGATAGTGAAGAACCGGTGTGGATGGGAGCTGGGATCGGAGGTGGGGAATCGGGTTGGTAGTGTCTGAAGGGAAGACAGATTTGGAGTGTTCAGGAAGGTGAGGTGAGAGGAAGATGGAGTCGCAAGGGCCCAAGAGCTGGCGATGGGACCCGGGAGACACAGGATTACAAAGTGGTGGTCGGGGAAGGGGAGATGTGGGTTCAGTGGCAGCGTGTGAAGACCCAGCCTGGAGGTCAAGGCCAGACTTGGAGTTGGAGGTTGTGCAATTGGCACTTTGGAAATGTCCGGGGTCGTTGGAACCTGCATTAATGGCGGTGGAGTCCAGGTTATGAGTCTATTCTGGATTGTTAGAGCTGTTGAGGTCAGCAACAAGGATACTTATCGTGTGTATGTAGAATATTCAATGAAGTGCATTGTTTCTGTAACACTCAACACAAACTAAAGATGTGCTGCGAGCAGCCCACAAGTGTTGCCACACATTCCCGTGTCAACATAACGAGAACTTTTTCTTAGCTCTGTTTCTGCATCGGCCACAATATCCCAGTTTTTAGAAGCAATCGAAACAGTCAGTTCATCCGCCTTCCCTGTTTAGTTATTTGCACTGAAATAGATGCAATTTAAAGCGGTGTTCCATTTAAAAATCAAGCCTTTTGAATTGATTCAGGAATTTCTGATCAATATTCTTTAAGAAATCCTGTGAGAAATTGATTAATTGAACAGTGCTGTGAGAGGAAAACATGTTTCTATTTTATTTCAGTTATCCATTGTGCATTTAACACTCTTGTGAAGAATGCGTGTTGCACATTCAAAGAGTGGGTGCAGAAGGCATTAGAAATTAACAATGCAATGGTCTTTTACCTTATGTGATTGGGCTGTTGCAAACCCTCCAGATGGATAAACTCCTCCCTGGTGCCCATTAAAGGGATTCAATTAAACCTGTTCCAGTTAGTAATAATTGTGAACATTAATGCCATATTGTTTCCATGTAACAATAAATTATTTTGCTTCTAGTGGGTTGTTCTTACATATATAATACATCTAAAAAGTAGGTTTTTTAATAATGTAATCAGAAGGATGTTGAGCTGTAAAAGTTAAATATATTTCAGAAACAAAGATTGTCTTTACCTGTATGTTTCGACTCAAAGAAGAAATATGTAACACTTTTAAACTATGGTAGTGTTTTATGGTGTGCAGTGTTTAGAAGAACTCTAACTCTGTTAAGCACCATGTATATTTCATCACTTGTAGTTCATTAATAATTAGGCCGTTAGTGGACTGACTCATGTGGGTTCAGTTCTTTAGGGAACATTATTACACAATATTTGATGTTTTGGGGGTTTTCGTATTGCTGTCTTACTGGGTGATGGGTGCTGATGCTACTTGCTGAAATAAGTGGGGGAGGGGAGTGCTGATGCTTTGTGCGTGGGAGGCAAGACGGAGATTTGGGTTCTAATGTTTCGCTGTCATTCATGCTTTGGGGCTGTCTTCTGTTTCGAGGATGTCTGTGACGAATAAGAATTTCAGGTTGTATACTGTATACATTCTCTGATATTAAATGGAACCATTGGACCACTGATAGCTTGATACAATACTTGAAGCTTAAAGAAGCCTGTGTGGTGTTTCAAAACTTCAGCATATCATAAAACAAATTTTAAAGAGTGTAAAAGCTGCATAAATTTGTTTCTAAGTTTGAAATGAAGTCACTTTGTATGTTCTGAATTGCAGATTTAGTTATTAAGTCTGTAAGACCTTAGGACATAGGAGCAGAATTAGATCATTCAGCCCATAGAGTCTGCTCTGCCATTCCAGCAAGGCTGATCCTGGATCCCACTCAACCCCCATATACCTGCCCTCTTGCCTTTAATGCCCTGACTGGTCAGGAAACTATCAGCTTCAGTCTTAAATATACTATGCACTTGGCCTTCACTGCAGTCTGTGGCAGAGCATTTCACAGATTCACTACTCTCTGGTTAAAAAAAATTCTTCCTTATCTGTGTTCTAAAATGTCACTTCTCAAATTTTGAGGCTGTGCCCTCTAATTCTGGATACCCCCACCATAGGAAATATCCTCTCCACACCCACCCTATCTAGTCCTTCCAACATACAGTAGGTTTCAATGAGATTGCACCCCCCCACATACATTCTTCTAAATTCCAATGAGTACTGGCCCAAAGCTGCCAAATGCTCCTCAAATGTTAACCCCTTCATTCCCAGAGTCATCCTTGTGAACCTCCTCTGGACTCTCTCCAACGACAACACATGTGCTTTGTGTTTTTGGTTTGTAGTGCATAATTTTTTTAAAATGGGGCAACATTGAAAGTTGAGTTCTGGTTGGAGCAAAATCAACATCATGGGGAAGAACTGCTTCAGTCATGCAATGTACTCAGAATTTTTCTTCTCCCGAGCTTTCCATTTAAAACCAAAAAGTACTCAAACATGGTGCTTTGTTAGAGATGCTGTTTGAGAAGCTCTCACAACATTTCCCTTCAAACACATCAACAAGAGCAATTTTTGCCTTAAATTGCAGGTATTTATCAATTAATGAAATTTGCTTTTTGATCATCAACCAGATGCATATGAATATTCAGTCTCTACCAACTTCCCTAAAGCTGAATAATCCAGATGTTGCTAGAAGGAGGGAACCAAAGATGCCAGCCAATTGTTAGACTTGCATTTGCTCATAGACTTCCTACTGGGGTTTGAATAGCAGCTTGCTGTTAGCTAAGCATCTGAACAATTCAGTGCTTTACACAGGGTATCCGGAATCTATGTTAATAAGTTAACTGAATATGTACATTAACATTAGGACAAAAATTGGTTAAGCAGCAAAATGAAATCAGAACCTGCAAATGGAAATTTAAATAATGAATTCAAAAAGTGAAATTGAGAGAGATATAGATTTTCAAATTTTTCAAATAGGTAAATTTGATGGGAATTAATGTTTGAGGTACTGGCATAACACATTTGCTAAATTATGTTTCAGTGATATAGCGGTTGTTCCAAAGTAATTAAGATTTAGTGCATCATTAAAAGGGGACCCAAGTGGGATGACGTAACTTAAAATTGTGTGCTGGTTTAGTCTTTTTCGACAATGTCATGGTCCTATGCATTTGAATCAAGAACAGCTGATAAGATGCTGTTTTAAGCAGTCTATTATAGGGCAGCTTTAAACATCTTTCAGAATTTTGCATTTAGTCATATATGCAAACTTGGGAGAAGTTGCTGTCCATTTTAGGGATGGTTAACAGTGACATTCATCATTTTATCATTTTCACAATTAAACTATATCATTATTAAATAATTTTTGTCTTTAAGATTTGTAAGAATTTACAACATGTAGATAGGCCGTATGTTTCCAATGTAACAGAAGTGCACACTTAGTGTAAAATGCTGAAATAGACTTTTAAGTCGTGATATGTCCAAAAGACCATATGATATAGGAGCAGACTGGGCTATTGGGTCCTGATTATAGACCTCTGCCATAAATATAGCCAATGACTTGGCCTTCACAGTCACCTGTGGCAACAAATTCCAGATTCGCTATTCCCTGGCTAAAGAAATTCTTCCTTATCTCCATTCTCAAAGAAATCCTCTCTATTCTGATGCTTCGTCCCCTGGTCTTAGACTCCCACACCACAGGAAGCATCCTCTCCACATCTAGTTTATTGAGGCCTTTCAAGATTCGATAATTTTCAATTTTCTAAATTCCACTGAGTAGAGGCCCAGAGTCATCAAACATCCCTCTTATGATAAGTGGCATATATGTGACAGTGATAGTGGCAGCGAAAGAGAATGCAAAAACTGGAACCTGAAAGGGTACCGCTAGAATGTAGGAATCATTGAGTCAGGCAGCATCTGTGGAGGCAGAAGGAAAATGTCGATATTTCAGGTCGAGATCCTGCATTAGGATTGAGAAAGAAGAGGAAAGATTGCCAATGTATAGCAGTATGAGAGAGGGATGGAACAGAGCTGATAGATGGAGCCAAGTAATGGGAGGAGGGGGATGGGTGAGTAAATGAAACTAGATAGGGGAGCAGCAGGTGCAAGGCAATGGGGAAAATGAACAAAGAGAGAAAAAAACAGAGGGTTACACTCTGGTGGTGTGATTACTGAGTTTCCCAGTTTCAGCTAACCTACGGATCCATTGTGTTCTACTCCCACACACAATATCCTGGCCATCTTACTTTTTGTCTCTTTATCCTGCTTTTCTATTCCTTCTGCCTTTCCCCTCCCCACCTTCTTATCTTTATTTTAAGGATTAAGTCAAACCTGGAAGAACCTCACTGTGCTTTTCCAGGGCAACATCCTATCTTGGGCCTTTTCAGTATCTTCCTGGTTAACATTTAACATTATATCAATAATGGTACTCGGGATTCTTGCAATGTCACCAAGAGGATACAGCTTTTATCAGAGGCTACTGCTCTTTCGGTAAGTAAAATTCCCTTTGTCATTACATAAACTTAGGCAATCTGAAGCTAATAACAACATGCAATAGAAGAAGCTCTAGTATCAAAAGCTAGTGACAAAAATTATACTGAATAATTATTTCCTTCAGCACTTCAACCAAGATCTAATGCTTTGAAGATTTTATTAAAAGGCATCACTCAATTCATATCTCATTCAGAATGTCAATTCATGTAATGTGTTAATAGTGTTCCTTCACTAAAAGGAAGACTGCAGTGCAGGAGATATCTAATCGACATTTAACATGAAAACACTTCAGCGGACAGCAGCTAAGTTGCATTCCAGTTACCATTAACTCACCTCTCTGCCATTGCAAAATTGATCTAGTCATTGGGGTCAAGTGGGAAGAGACACCATTCATCTGATTGTTTATCTCTCTGACCTCAACCTGTTATTTCCCTTCTCTCTTCTTACCATATGGTGCTCCGAAGAAATCCCGCAAGTATGATTTATGCCATATCTATTACTTTGTGCTTCCAAGGAGCAACTAAGGAAATACCACACATACTTTTAATCAATAGAAGGCTGCTTTTACTGTTATTTGATGCCCTTTCAAAGTTTAACTTGCAGCAATACAATGATAATTTTGTAGCCAGTATTCCAGAAGGTATGCCCTGAATATGGTTTTTAACTTAAAAGGGTTTTAAGGATTTAAGCAGTGAATATGTATTTTTGTGTGGTAACATAACCTTACATTGGTTTTGTTGCATGGCTAACATTCATTTAACACCTTTTTATGAATTTATGGCTTGAGGGCAAGACCAGCATTTAATACACATCCCTAATTGCCCTTAAACTGCTAGGATCATTTTGTGGACAATTAAGAGTCAATTTCATTTCTTAGCTCAAGTTACATACAGATAAGAAGTGCATTTTAAATTCCCTAAAGGGTTTTAATAATGATCTTTTGGTTTCATGATCACAATTATTGAACCATTTTTAACCCAAGTTTATGAAATTAATTCAATCTGGTTTCCCAAGCCATCCTGCTGGGATTTGAACTCAGTACTGCAGATTGTTAATATGGCCCTCTGACATAGCACTATTCTGATATGCTTTCAGCAAGATTGAACAGCATAGCCTTTTAAATAATATATATTCTAGAAAGTCTGCTGGCTGTATTTTAAAAAATAGGTAATCTAATTTGGCCTTGAATGTGCTTAATATTTCCACTTCCACACCATTCTGGGGTGAAGATTAATGATGTCCTGAGAGAAAAAAGTCAGCCTCATCCCATGGACAATCCCCTATTCTAAAATTATGCTTCCGAGTCTTATATTTTCCATAACAGAAAAAAACTCTTAGTATCTGCATTTTCAAGAACTTTCAGAATTTAATACATTTCAATAAATTATTGCTTTTTCTTTAGAAGTCCAATGAGTATTGAACAAAATGTTCAATCTTTCATCAAAGATCAACTCATTACTCCCAGGAATCACCCAGTGAGCCTTTCCTAAAGTGCTATAATTCAGGTCTATCACTCTTTCAATGTGGACATCAAATCAACATCATTTACTTCAGATATGGTCTCATCAATGCCTTGTGTGCTTGTAGAAAAACTTTCCTTCCTTTTACAATAAAGGCCACATGACTTTCCAATTAATTGCAGTCCCACCAAACCAACATTCAGTGCTTCATGTACTGTGTGTTTCAGGTCCCGCTGCCGAGCAACACTCCGTAGCTTCTCTCTAGAAACAATATTGTGGTTTTCTATTCTTCTAGTCAAAGCGTACATTTCTTCACATTGTATACCATCTGCCAACTGTTTGCCGACTCACTTAAGCTGTCCATACCGCTCTGCAGATTCATTGCATCACACCTATCTTTAGAACATTTGCGAATTTGCCTGCAGTTCTCAGTCCCTTCAGCTATACTGTTAATTTAAATCTCAAACAAGAGAAAATCTGCAGATGCTGGCAATCCAAGCCAGACACACAAAATGCTGGAGGGACTCGGCAGGATAGGCAGCATCTCTGGAAAAGAGAAAGCAGTCAATGCTTCAGACTGAGACCCTTCAGCAAGGCAATATAAATCTCAGCTATTTGATATTTCCCAATATTAATTAGCATTAACTTCCTCAAAAGGACCAAAAATTACATTAGCTATCATTTCCCTTTGCATAACCGTATATAGTTCTTCTCTCTGTTTTTATATTTCTCCCATAGTCTATTTTCTCTGTTTTAAATTGTTAAGTCATCTATTGCTGGTTTTGAAAGTTTATTAAACTTTTTGATTTACAGTACCGTTAATTTTTACAGCATAACATGTACTTCCTTTCAATTTGATTTCTGTACTTAACTTACTTATTTATTGGATCATCCATCTTGAAGAGTCATTATTTCTCAAAGGAACATTTCTTTGTTGAGAAATATAAAATGTTTCCCTACATTTCTACCACTGCTTATCTACTATCTTCCACTTTAATCATCTTACCCAGTCCTTTTTGACCAACATTA
The DNA here is from genome assembly GCF_030144855.1 of Hypanus sabinus. Classification (NCBI taxonomy): domain Eukaryota; kingdom Metazoa; phylum Chordata; class Chondrichthyes; order Myliobatiformes; family Dasyatidae; genus Hypanus; species Hypanus sabinus. The sequence continues at coordinate 82,148,358 of NC_082708.1, forward strand.
CAACACTATCTTGATACTCTTTGCAATATTTCCAAGTTTCTCATTCTCATATTAAATAGGAAATTCCGTCATGTTATAATCAGTTTTCCCTAAAGAATCCTTTACAATGAAGTAATTAATTAATCCTGTGGCATTACACCTAACCAGAATGAAAATGGCCAGTTTTGTGATTGACACTAACACTAGATTCTTATAGCTCTAAGAATCAGTCCTGGCTGCATTCTGCAAACATGTCTTCAGTTACCTTTGCCAATTAGATTTGTGTGATATGCATTTATGACAATATCTTTCTTGTAGGCATCCATTATTTCATAATAAATGTTCTGACCAACAGAGTAGCTACTGAAGGGCCTTTCAGTTAGTCCTGATGAAGGGTCTCGGCCTGAAACGTCGACAGTGCTTCTCCTTATAGATGCTGCCTGGCTTGCTGTGTTCCACCAGCAATTTGTGTGTGTTGCTTGAATTTCCAGCATCTGCAGATTTCCTCGTGTTTGCTCTTTTAACTACTATCTTGATTTCATCCATATTCAACACACCTACCCAATCTCCTTTTCTATTCTGGTTATCATTCTGAGATGCCAGGATCCATGAAATATTTATCTCTAAGTCTTATTCACCTTGCATCCACCTGTAACTGGTATTCACCTGAGAAACATTGACAAAGTCTGTAATGGTGGGCTCTTCCACAAAGTGATGAAGCATGGGATCCTGACTGCGTGGATTCAGAATTAGCATGCCCACAGATGGTAGAGGGTAGTACTAGATGGAGAATATTCTACCTGTAGGTCAGTGACCAGTGGTGTTTTGCAGGCATCTGTTCTGGGACTCTTTGTGATTTTTATAAATGACTTGGATTAGGAAGTAGAAGAGTGGGTTAGTAAGCTTACAGATGACATGAAATTGTTAGTGTTGTGAATAGTGTCAAAGGCTACTGTAGGTTACAATATCATATAGACAGGATGCAAAGCTGGGCAGAGAAGTGGCAGATGGTGCTCAATCCAGTTAGAGAATCCTGCACAAAGTCTCCCAAGCCCCTTTGTATCTCAGAATTTTGAACTTTCTCCTCATTTAAAAAAATAGTCTCCACATTTATTTCTTCTACCAGAGTGCATGACCATATACTTCCCTACACTGCAATCCATCTACCACATCTTTGTCCATTCTCCTACTCTGTTTAAGGCCTACAGAAGACTTCCTGTTTCCTCAACACTACCTACCCCTCCATCTAACTGTGTATCATCTGAAAATTTGTCCACAAAGCCATCAATTCCATCATCCAAGTCATTGACATATAACATGAAAAGAGCAGAAACAATACGATCCCCTGTGGAACACCATTAGTCAATGGCAGCTAGACAGAAAAGGTCCCACTTATTCCACTCTTTGCCTCCTGCCAGTCTGCAAATCTTTTATCCATGCTAATATCTTTCCTGTAATACTGTGGGCACTTATCTTATTAAGCAGCCTCATGTGCGGCATATTGTCAAAGGCCTTCTGAAAATCCAAGTAAGCAACATCCTCTGGCTTTCCTTTGTCCATCCTGTCTGTTATTTCCTCAAAAATTCCATATAACCATATAACAATCACAGCACGGAAACAGGCCATCTCGGCCCTCCTAGTCCGTGCCGAACTCTTAATCTCACCTAGTCCCACCTACCCGCACTCAGCCCATAACCCTCCACTCCTTTCCTGTCCATATACCTATCAAATTTTACCTTAAATGACACAACTGAACTGGCCTCTACTACTTCTACAGGAAGCTCATTCCACACAGCTATCACTCTCTGAGTAAAGAAATACCCCCTCGTGTTTCCCTTAAACTTCTGCCCCCTAACTCTCAAATCATGTCCTTTCGTTTGAATCTCCCCTACTCTCAATGGAAACAGCCTATTCACGTCAACTCTATCTATCCCTCTCAAAATTTTAAATACCTCGATCAAATCCCCCCTCAACCTTCTATGCTCCAATGAATAGAGACCTAACTTGTTCAACCTTTCTCTGTAACTTAAGTGCTGAAACCCAGGTAACATCCTAGTAAATCGTCTCTGCACTCTCTCTAATTTATTGATATCTTTCCTATAATTCGGTGACCAGAACTGCACACAATATTCTAAATTTGGCCTTACCAATGCCTTGTACAATTTTAACATTACATCCCAACTTCTGTACTCAATGCTTTGATTTATAAAGGCCAGCGTTCCAAAAGCCTTCTTCACCACCCTATCTACATGAGACTCCACCTTCAGGGAACTATGCACTGTTATTCCTATATCTCTCTGTTCCTCTGCATTCCTCAATGCCCTACCATTTACACTGTATGTTCTATTTGGATTATTCCTGCCAAAATGTAGAACCTCACACTGCTCAGCATTAAACTCCATCTGAAAACATTCAGCCCATTCTTCTAACTGGCATAAATCTCCCTGCAAGCTTTGAAAACCCACCTCATTATCCACAACACCTCCTACCTTAGTATCATCGGCATACTTACTAATCCAATTTACCACCCCATCATCCAGATCATTTATGTATATTACAAACAACATTGGGCCCAAAGCAGATCCCTGAGGCACCCCGCTAGTCACCGGCCTCCATCCCGATAAACAATTATCCACCACTACTCTCTGGCACTTCCCATCTAGCCACTGTTGAATCCATTTTATTACTCCAGCATTAATACCTAATGACTGAACCTTCTTAACTAACCTTCCATGTGGAACTTTGTCAAAGGCTTTGCTGAAGTCCATATAGACTACATCCACTGCCTTACCCTCGTCAACATTCCTCGTAACTTCTTCAAAAAATTCAGTAAGGTTTGTCAAACATGACCTTCCACGCACAAATCCATGCTGGCTACTCCTAATCAGATCCTGTCTATCCAGATAATTATTAATACTATCTCTAAGAATACTTTCCATTAATTTACCCACCACTGATGTCAAACTGACAGGTCTATAATTGCTAGGCTTACTTTTAGAACCCCTTTTAAACAATGGAACCACTTGAGCAATACGCCAATTCTCCGGCACAATCCCCGTTTCTAATGACGTCTTAAAGATCTCCGTCAGAGCTCCTGCTATCTCTACACAAACTTCCCTCAAAGTCCTGGGGAATATCCTGTCAGGACCTGGAGATTTATCCACTTTTAAATTTCTTAAAAGCACCAGTACTTCCACCTCTTTAATTGTCATAGGTTCCATAACTTCCTTACTTGTTTCCCACACCTTACACAATTCAATATCCTTCTCCTTAGTGAATACCAAAGAGAAGAAATCGTTCAAAATCTCTCCCATCTCCCTCGGCTCCACATATAGCTGACCACTCTGATTCTCTAAGGGGCCAATTTTATCCCTCACTATCCTCTTGCTTTTAATATAACTGTAGAAACCTTTCGGATTTACTTTCACCTTATTTGCCAAACCAACCTCGTATCTTCTTTTATCTTTTCTAATCTCTTTCTTAAGATTCCTTTTACATTCTTTATATTCCTCGAGCAATTCCTTTACTCCATGCTGCCTATATCTATTGTAGACATCCCTCTTTTTCTGAACCAAATTTCTAATATCCCTTGAAAACCATGGTGCTTTCAAACCTTTAACCTTTCCTTTCAACCTAACAGAAACATAAAGATTCTGTACCTTCATAATTTCACCCTTAAATGACCTCCATTTCTCTATTATATCCTTCCCATAAAACAAAAGATTCCAACAGACTTGTCAGGCAATATTTCTCCTTAAGGAAACCAAGCTGATTTTGACCTATTGTATCGTGCCTTTAAGGACCCTGAAGCGTCAGCTCTAATTATGGACTCGAAAACCTTCCCAACCACAGAAGTCAGGCTGACTGGCATATAATTTCCTTTCTTTGGACTCCCTTCCTTCTTAAAGAGTGGGGTGACATTTTCAATTATCCAATCCTCTGGAATTATTCCAGAATCAAGTGATTCTTGAAAGATCATTATTAAAGCCTCCACAATCTCTGCAGCTACCTTTTTTTTACAACCCTGGGGCATAGTGAATCTGGTGCAGGTGACTAATGTATTTTCAGACATTTCAGATACCCAGGCACCTCCTCCTTAAAAACAACTACACTCACTTCTGCCCCTAACACTCTCAAATTTCTGGCATACTGCTAGTGGCTTTCACAGTGAAGACTGATGCAAAATACTCATTAAATTCATCTGCCATTTCATTGATCCACATTACTTCTCTCCAGCCTCATTTTCCAGCAGTTTGATATCCATTCCCACCACTCTTTTTATATATCTGAAAAATGTTTTTCATCCTCTTTCATATTATTGGCTAAGTTCATCTTTTCTCTCTTTGTGACTTTTTAGTTACCTTTGGTTGTTTTTAAATGCTTCCCAATCTTCTAACTTCCTAAAATTTTTTCTATGTTATATGCCCTCTCTTTTGCTTCTATGTTGTCTTTGACTTCTCTTGCCTGCCACAGTTGCCTCACCCTCCCCTTAAAATACTTCACTCTTGCTTCTTCCCAATTGTGTCCAGAAACTCCAGCCACTGATTTTCTGCCATCATCCCAGCTCCTCTCACATTTTTGTAATTCTTTTTATTCCACTCTCGTACTGATACATTGACTTTATCTTCTCACTCTCGAACAGAAGGGTGAATTCTATATTATAATCATTGTCCCCTAAGGGCTCTTTTACCTTAAGCTCCCTGATCAAATCTGGTACATTGCATAACACCAAATCCAGAATTGCTTTTCCCTTAGTGGTCTCAAGCTCAGGCTGCTTTAAAAAGCCAGCTCAGTCATTCTACAAATTCCCTCTCTTGGGAACCAGCACCAACCAAATTTTCCCAATCTACTTGCATATTGAAATCCCTCATGCCTATCATAACATTGTCCTTATTACATGCCTTTTCTATCTCGTATTATAATTCATCTCCCACATCCTGGCTACTATTTTTAGTCCTGTATATAACTACCATTAGTGTATTTTTATCCTTGCAGTTCCTTAACTCTACCCAGAAGAACCCTACCTTCCGATCTAATGTCATTCTGTTTCTAAGCATTTGATTTCATTTGTTATCAACAGAACTGCTCCTGCCATCCAGGTTCCTTTTTCACACGCACAGAATCTCCTGTGTACTTCTCTAACTATGGAATCCCCTATCACTACTGCACAACTCCTACCCCCCTCCCCACTTCCTCTCTGAGCTACAGATTCAGATTCTCCCTGGTAGACCACCCCCCAGCAGTACCCAAAGTGCTATACATATTATTGAGGGGAACAGCTACAGGGGTTCCCTGCCTATTCCATTTTCCTCTCCTGACAGTCACCCAGGTACCTGCCTCCTGCAACTCCGTAGTGACTACTTCCCTGTAGCTCCTATCTATCACCTCCTCTTTCTCCTGTTTGAGCTGCAGCTCCAGTTCCTTCTGGGTTCCCCTATCTAAAAAAAAGATGTGCTGGTACTTGAGAGGGCCTGAGGAGGTTCAGGAAAATGATCCTGGGAGTGAAATGGTTTATGTATGAGGAGCATACAATGACTTTGGGACTGTACTCAATCCAGTTTAGAAGAATGAGAGAGATCTCTTTGAAACTTAATGAATATTGAAATGCCTAGATAGACTGGACTTGGAGGGTTTCCAATAGCATGAGAGTCTAAGACCAGAGGGCATAGCCTCATAACAGGACATCCCTTTAGAACAGAGGTGAGGAGGAGTTCCTTTAGCCAGAGAGTGCTGAATCTGTGGATTTCATTGCCCCAAGTGACTGTGGACATATTTAAAATAGAGGTTGATAGGTTCTTGATAAGTAAGGGCATCGAATGTTTCATGGACAAACAAGAAGAATGGGAGTGAGAAGGAAAATAAATCAGCTATGATAGAATGGAGCAGTAAATTTGATGGGCTGAATGGCCTAATTCTGCTCTTGAGTTTTATGGTCTGATGGAAGCAAGCTTGGCAAGGGGAAGGGACTCTCGCCACAGCATTAGAAGGTAAAAAGAGAAAAGTTAAGACTTCAGTAAACAAGCCTGGAAGACTGAATAATCGAAGACTGGCAGAAATGAAACCAAGTTTTAAGGCAGGACTTAATAGCTTACATTTGAGTACATAAGACTGTAAAATAAAAAGTCAACAAAAACCATTGAAATATTGTTGAAAATGCACATAGTAACACCTGCCATGCTTACTCAATAGGCTAGACATCATTTGCAGAGATAGAAACAAAATGTTTTACTTTTCAGCTCTAATGAACGGACATTGACCTAAAGCCTCAATTCTGATTGTCTCTCCAAAACAGAAAAACTAATTGAAAGGAAAAGATGGCAGTCTGAAATATGAGTCTAAATTTATGTTTACTTTAAGCGAAGCACATGCATATGACATGGTGGTGTTATGACATAAGCAATTCACTAAATTTTTACATGTAACCTGTAATAAATAATTCAAATGAACAACAATACTTAATCAAACAATATATTTACCATACTACTCAAGTACTACTGAAATATTAAATTCACAACACTCCTTCCTGCTTAGCTATGAGCTCCAACTCAATGCAGAATGCATCTCAATTACATGCATATAAAATATACTATTGAACTACAATATAGACATCCACAAAATAGTATTTTTTTAAATTATCCCATTCAAGCCTAAAGATTTAATCACATGGTGGCTTTCTTACTCTTGTGGAGTAACATCCTTCCTGACAAGGGGAATCACTGTGTTTGGCAAGCAGGACATGTGACTGTGAAACAACCTCTGGTTCTAGGACCTCCTCCATGGTGACTGCAGGAAGTGGTTCTGACTGCTCTGGCCATCTTTCTTCTCTAACAATTGCCTCAGCCGACTGATGTGCCATCTCCAGATGACATCAGACACAGTCTCCACTGTGTAGGAGAGTCGTCTAATTACGCTTTTAGTCTTTCCGAGTACCTACTTTTCATCAGGTCTGTAGTCCTTCACCACCACTGCTTGTCCAGGAGTGAAATACTGAACCTACTTGTTTGAGGAGCCCTCAGTTTGTCTCAGCTGTTTGTACTGCATACTCCTTCAGAGATTGGGGTTGAGGAGATCCAATGCAAGGGTCAACCCAGGAAGAACGGAGCTGGTGAGTAGTTGGTTGTGGAGTGTTCTGCATTATGATATGCAATTTGGAAATTGATGAACTCCTAGTTTACTGTTAGTGTAGTGTGGTCTACTGGCATTGCTTGTAGTGCATGTTTTAGACTCGAGACAAATATTTCCACTAAGCCATTCATAGCTGGGTAGTATGGTGCGGATGTAATATGTCTTATTCCATTCATTTTCAGGAATGACTGAAACTGTTCTGCAATGAGCTGTGGTCCATTGTCACTGACTTTGCGTTCTGGAACACCAGTCCTTGAGAAGAGGCTTCTCAACTCATCAACGGTGTGCAAGGCCACCATGGAGGCTACTGGGAACACTTCTGGCCACTTTGTAGTGCTTCCACTACTAGCAGGAAATTTGTACCCGACAAAAGTCCATATGAATCCTCTGCCAGGGCAACGTGGACCATTCCCGGGGAAGGAGAGGTGCTGCCCTTGGCAGCATCTGGATATATTGGCATCCCACACTGCACATGGCAAGCTGCTTGATCTACTGATCTAGTCTATCCCAGGCCACCAGACAAAGCTTTGAGCCAATGCTTTCATTTTAATCCCACCTAGAGGACAAGCATATTAAACTCTCAACTCGGATTGTACAACAGCTCTTATTCCCTAAGGGCAGTTTGGGGTCTTTTCAGGTTTCCCCTTGGATCATCTCTGTTGTACTAAGGAGAATCTTGATTTGCATTAGGGAGAATAAGTCAAGAAGTGTGTCCTCTTTTGTAAAATTTTCAGGTATTTCCTGGGGCTTGCATCGATTAATATTGACATGTTTCTGGGCTTTGTAGTTTGGGTGGGATTTTTTTCTTTTTTTTCCCCATTATGGAATACTGGAACATACGCCAATTATTTTTATTGTTGTTCATCTCTGCCATTTTTGACTATTGTATCCTGAGATACGTCTAACTATTGTTTTTAGACGCAAAGTTCCATGATGATATCTATACAGCTAAATGTTTTAACTTGGAAAGTCAGTGGTTGGAATCAGCCTACTAAGCATAAGAAAACATTTAAAGTTATTAACCGATTCCAGCCTGATATAATTTTTGCTCAAGAGACGCATATCAGGTTATGTGATAAAAACTGTTTTTTTAATTTTGAAAAGGTCCTCAGTTTCATGCAAATTCCCAGAGTAAAACTAGAGGTGCTTCTATTTTTATTGATTCCAATATTCATTTTAACCAGGAGGATACTATAACTGATATCAATGGTAGATTTCTGATTGTTAAAGGAACAATTTGTAATAGAAAAATGGTTTTCGTTAATATTTATGGACCAAATGTTGACAATCCCTCATTTTTTAAAACTGTTTTTGCGTCATTACCTGATCAGTGCACTGACAGTGCTCGGAAAACTTCCTCAATTCAGCTACATAAGCTGAAATGGGCTACCCTCCTTTTTGATTCTGCCTATGAAACCTAAAGCATTCTGGAATCATCAATGGTTTTGTTTCTAAATGTTCCTGCATTATTTTCACGATATCAGCGAAGACAGTTTTGGCTGTTTTGGCTGGTGCAATTGAACTTCAAAGCAAACAGTATGTCTTTAAATCTAATGCTGTCAGCGAAACTGGCACTAGTTTCTCATTGACTATTCTGTTTGCTTTAGGATGCTGCTCAGTTCATTCAGTATGCATATTCCAGTTATCTTTCGTGTAAACAAACACATCAATCTTTCTGATGTTGCCAGCCATTTCTGTTCCATTTTTTATGATTATAATCATCCAGTACTCACCATTTATGAACCCATGAATTCACCCATTTACTACCTTTTTCTGACTCAATCATCTTTCCTTTTGTGAAGAAAACATACTGCCCCAAGGGGGAAAAAATGTGCTGCATTTTTTTTAACTCAAGTGTCTCACTGCACTTCAACACTTCAACTTCAACATCTCAGGTTTGTTTTAAAAATACCTCGTCACCACTGTTATGTTCTGCAACTCTGAAACATTAAAACTGAAAGAAAAATGTGTCTAAAATGTGAGCCTAATTTTGTGTTTACTTTAAGCCATGTGCACATGTATTATGAGTTAGCACCATGAGGTATGCAATTCACTTCTTTTTACATATAACCTGTTATGATTTGAACAAAGAATACTTATTCAAACAATATGCTTACAATATTGCTCAAGTACTATTGAAAAATTCAATATACAATGCTGATTCTTCAATAGTGCGATCTGAACTTCTGAATATCAGCAGCGTCTTCTGCTTTCATTTCAATCTTCCAGTATTCCAGCTATTTTGCTTTCAAGGATGGTCTTAAGGCAGTTTGTGAAGGGGAACAGCTCAGGAAGGGCATGTCTCAGTCCTATCAGAGAGTAAATCAGCATTCTGATTGTGGAGGCACAGTACAAACCATGTAGAAGTTTCTGAATGAATAATTGACATTGCTTTTATGGAAAGAAGATAGACGAAGGGCTCTTATACCTTTGAAAGTGAATAAATCTACTGGTCTCAGATAGAATGTATTCCAGTCCATTAAGAATAGTAGGATATACTGCATTAGGAATTTGAGAAAATTTGGTATGACAAGCAAATTTCTACAGATACGTGATGGAGAGCATTATGACTGTTTGCATCACCAGCTGCTGTGGAGGCTCCAATGCAGAGGATCGAATTGGACTGCAGAGGATTATAGACTCAGCGAGCTCCTTTACGGGCATAAGCCTTCATAAGGCAGTGTCTCAAGAAGTGGCATCCTTTATCAGGGACCCTCAGCATCTCCGACATGCTCTCCATCCCATACCAATGTTTTAGGAGCAGCTTCTTCCGCTGTTCCATCAGATTTCTGAACTATGACCCCACGAACACTACCTTGCTACTCCTCCTTTGCACTGTTTGCACTATTTATACTGTGACTTTTAGTGATTTTTCATTCACAACACTGCTGCCACAAAACAACAAATTTCATGACAAAAGTTAGTGATAATAAGCCTGATTTCAACTCTGATTTTGAAAGCAAGTGCAACCGCACACTATAATCTTCCAATATTTTTTGACGATGGGTACAATGCTGGAGAACTGGAAGGTTGAAATTGTGGTACGTAACTTAAAAAGGGATCAAAGAATAGACTGAGTAATTACAGCCTGATCAATCCTACATCATTAGAAAGCACAGAGATGGAAAGTATTCTGAGGGATGGCATTAATCAGCATTTGAAGAAGGAGTAAATCAAGGACAGGTATAATGGGCTTGTTAAGAGAAGGTCATGTCTGACTAACTTAATTGAATTTTTTGAGAAGATAATCAGGAGAGTCCATGAAAATAGAGCATTTACTGTATTTTACACGATCTTAGCAGGACATTTGACAAAGTCCCTCACAGCTGATTGATGAAGAAAGTAAATCCCATGAATTGCAATTACATGTGGCAAGTTAAATTAGAAATTGGCTCGGTGGCAGAAACAAAAGATGGTTTTGAATGATGGAAGGCTACTGGTAGTAGGGTTTCAGAGAGATCAGTACAAGGCCCTGTTGTTTCCTGATATATTCACTATAACTGATTTGAACTTAAATGTGTGTGTGGAAGGAAGGGGGATATTAACAAAATAATTGTTAATGAAGCCAAAATTGGCAATGTAGTCTATATTGAGGAAGAGTCAATTCATTTTCAGAATGATATTAATGAAAGGGCTTATGCCGGTCATCAATGCAGCAAATGAAATTAATTCTCAGAAAGAATGTATCTGCACAGGGCAACAAGGCAAAAGAAAACTTGAGGTGAAAAACCAAGAATTGCCAAAGAACAGATGGATTTTGATGCTACCAATTCCCGAAGGTATGAGGGCAGGTCATCATAGTGGTTTGAAGGCACACGGGATTGCTCTCATTTACTTCGTCAAAGAGAAATACGATTATTCTACCTCTGCATTAAATATTACTTAGGCCCCACAATTCCATCATGCTACAGGAAAGGTGTGATTACAGGAATGATTTACAAGCTTGTTATCAAAGTTGGAGATTGTAGTTAGAGGAAATGGATTCAAGATGGGGGTGATTATCTTTTGGAATAAAGGAGATTAGGTTGATTTATTAAGATATAGAAAATTGTGAATGTTGCTGACAAGGCTGATCGATGCTAAGGATCGAATCTGAAGTCCGGACGTTGAGACCCATCGGCAGGAGCCCCAAGTATGTCAATCTCTAGAAGTCAGCTGGGGTATTCAAATCCCAATTTTTATGTGTCTGAGTCTGAAACGAGGTCCACTGGAAGCTGAAGGCTGAAGAAAACAGACCATCTTGGGGTTAGAAAATTGACTGTGGGTGGGAGGAAAGAATGGACTGATTTTGTGGCTGTTGCTTTGAGCTTGCTGTGTTCTGATTTTTTTTTGTGCTCTGTGTTCTGCTGAGCACTGTAGGCATGCTGTGTTGATGCCAAAATGTGTGGTGACACTTGTGGGCTGCCCCCAGAACACCCTTGAGTTTGTAGGTTGTTAACTGAAATAACACATTTCACTGTATGTTTTGATGGAGCACCTGATAAATAAACATGAATCTTGAATATTGAAGCTCTATTTCTTTTCAAGAAGAGAATGAAAGTTTGATACATTAACTGTTTGTCTTACACTCAAGCTGTCTGACCTACTGAGCAGTAAAGAATGCAGTGGGATCTAGAGTAGGTACAATATGGGCAGAGAAATAGCAGATGGAGTTTAATCTGTGTTAGTGTGAGGTACTGCACTCTGGGAAGCTAAATGAATGGAGAAGGTATGGAGTTAATGGAAGATCTGTTAATTATACTGAAGTACAGAGCGGTCTATGGGGTCCACACAAGTGGGAAAGATGGTAAAGAAGGCATAAGACATGTTTGGCTTCATTCGTAGGGATGTTGAGTATTATTGTAGGGAAGTCATGCTACAGCTTTCTAGAGTAAAACTTCAAAGAGACTGCATTTGGAGTATTGTGTGCAGTTATGGTCACCTAATTACAGGAAGGACTTGCAGACTGTAGAAATAGCGCAGAAGAGGCTCACAAGATGCTGTCTGGATGAAAGAATATAAGCTACAAGGAAAGGTTATTCTCCCTAGAACATTGAAGACTGAGAAGAAGCCTGACAGAAGTTATAAAAAAACCATGAGGGGCAGTTAGAATCTTTTCCTCAGGATAGAAATGTCAAGTACCAGAGGATATGCTTTTATGGTCAGAAGAGGGAAGTTTTAAGGCAATGTGAGGAACACATTGTTTTGCACAAGGAGTGTTTGGTCTCTATAATGGGTTACCAGTGGTGGTAGTGGAAGCAGGTAGCTTGGTGCATTTCAACACATGAATATGAAGGGAATCAAGGATATGGATGACACACAGGTAGAATACACTTAGTATAGATTCGCATGAAGATTGGCGTGACATTATGGGCCAAGTGGCCTGTCTGTTGCTGTCCTGTCCCACGTCCAGTGTTCTTTTAGCAAGTGGTTGGGGTCTGGGACTCACTGAAAGGGTAATGGAAGTAGAAACCCTCACTGCATTTAAAATTTGTAGGGCAATGGAGCAAGATCTGAGAAGTAGGGTTAACCCAAATCTCATTTTTGACCATTATGTTCATAATAGGTAGGCAGAAAGATTTCCATGGTACTGTGCATTCCCATGATCCCTTGGCTTCAATGACTCAGAGATTAGCGCACATGATCTCAACCGGCAGTCCCAGACAGGGTACAGCTGGTCCCTAAGTCGTTAGAGAACCACAATGTTAGCCAGATGCTTGGACAAAAGCAGAGGAGAAGCAAGGAGGTTCTCCTGATGTAATGGACAACACCATCATAAGTGGTGTTGTAGGTATCATCGTTATTGTTTAAGAGAGCCTCAGCCCAGAAACTGGTGTCATTCCTAAGTGACTGCATAAATCCACACTTCAGTGTAGGAAATGGAAGCACATTGTAATATGTTCATGAAAATAAAACTGGAGAAGATGTTATGCATATTGAATAATAATGCATTTAAAAATCATTCAAACCACATCCTCAGCTGGAGATGGATTTGAATGCTTTTTAAATCTTATTTGTCAAAATGGGAAAATGAAGCTTTAAAAAGGAATAACATAATTTTGTTTTACTCTGAAAATTAATGCTGCCCATAATTAGATTCCAGAGCCAGCCCAATAAATTATGTATTGATTAAAGGAGAGAAAAATGATAAAAATACAGGCGCTTTGTCTTATAAGAAAGAACTGGTTAAAATTATGGATATGGTGAACTGCAGGGTGTTCTGTGATTGAAAAATGCCAGTGTTAAGTTGGGGGGAAATTCCTTCTGTCCAAATTGAGGTCAGATTTCATGCCCTTCATCAAGTTAAAGATAAAAAGTAAAAGAAATAATTCTTCCCAGTTCTCAAATATGAGAAATAATTCACGCTGTTCATTTACCCGTGCCTTCGTTTGAAGATCTGTGTAATGCCAGAAGAACTGTGCAGAGGATCCCTAGAGAGGGTAAAAACATCGATGAAACAGAGCAGATTGTTTCCTAATTATCCATTTGCCTTTTCTGAGTAAATGTTTATCAGATACTGAGGCAGATATAATTCTCCATTTGAAGCATGCACGAGAGGAGTGAGGATCAATAGTCTGTCTGCATCTGGGTCCCGCTGTGGAATACAGATAGATGAACTGGTTGTTGAATAATTGATGCACACTCTGCCAATGATCTCGGGATGCTCTCTCTTGCTAATGCAGAGAAATAGCTTAAATGCGCCTTAGCTATTAATTAATAACAGAAAATAAACACATTTTTAAAATGCTGTTAAATCACACCAGAAAATTTAAACATTAAAAATAAAGATCCTCCCCAATTACACATTGAAAGTTAACTTTATCCTTTAGGTGCTTTTTTTTTATTTCTTGGAAAGCTTTCACAACTGTTTTGCCCCAGCCCCTTACCCTCTCAATGCACAACCTGTTTCATGTAAATGAATCTCGGATCTGACTGGACTCTTACCATGTCGCATATGTGTGGGTGGCTTAAGTGTAAAAAGATAAAGGAACAATTTCCATTTGCCCTAACCCGTGAAGTGTAAGCACATCTATGCAGAGGAATGAGCAAGCAAGTTTCTCCCGTCATTTAGGCTCTGCCTTTTCCCACTGTGGAAGTGTATTTTTACTGGACTGTCTCACCCTGTATGTACTGTCCCACAGCTCTGCTGCAATGTAAAATTACACTCCTCATTAGTCACCTCAAAACCAGCGAATCTGGAGTGGGAGCAAAAAACCATCGAACTCCAGCTGCTGGCAAAGAACAAGAGTGTGAAGGAGACAAATAACTGTGTAGTAAACTGAGAGACATTGAGTCTCCAGTTGGAAAAGACCTCTTCAACTCAGGTCAGTGCCAACTACCAACTACCCATTTACACAATCCTATATTAATCCCATTTTTCATTCTTCCACATTCTCATTAACTCTCAGAAGACTTTCCGCTTGCCTGCGCACTATAGGCAATTCACAGTGACAGTTTATATGCTACCAGCTGCACAAGCTGTATGGTTGTGGAACAAAACCAGAGCACTCAAAGAAAACCCTCTCGGCAGCAGGGAAATCAGGTGAACTCCCAGATGAGGGTAAAAAGCCTGATAGAGTTGTTTGTGGAGGTGACCGGGCTTATAGATGAGGGTAGTACAGTGGATGTGATCTACAATGATTTTAAGGCAGATGGAGTTCAACCTGGTAGAGTGTGAAGTGGTACACTTTGGAAGGACAAACTCCAAGGCAGAGTACAAAGTAAATGGCAGGATACTTGGTAGTGTGGAGGAGCAGAGGGATCTAAGGGTACATGTCCACAGATCCCTGAAAGTTGCCTCACAGGTAGATAGGGTAGTTAAGAAAGGTTATGGGGTGTTAGCTTTCATAAGTCGAGGGATAGAGTTTAAGAGACACGATGTAATGATGCAGTTCTAGAAAACTCTGGTTAGGCCGCACTTGGAGTACTGTGTCCAGTTCTAGTCGCCTCACTATAGGAAGGATGTGGAAGCATTGGAAAGGGTACAGAGGAGATTTACCAGGATGCTGCCTGGTTTAGAGAGTATGCATTATGATCAGAGATTAAGGGAGCTAGGGCTTTACTCTTTGGAGGGAAGGAGGATGAGAGGAAACATGATAGAGCTAAACAGGATATTAAGGGGAATAGATAGAATGGACAGCCAGCACCTCTTCGCCAGGACACCACTGCTCAATACAAGAGGACATGGCTTTACGGTAAGGAAGTTCAAGGGGGAAATTAGTGGAAGATTTTTTACTCAGAGAATAGTTGGTGTATGGAATGCACTGCCTGAGTCAGTGGTGGAGGCAGATACACTAGTGTAATTTAAGAGACTACTAGACAAGTATATGGAGGAATTTAAAGTGGGGGGTTACATGGGAGGCAGGGTTTAAGGGTCGGTACAACATTGTGGGTTGAAGGGCCTGTACTGTGCTGTACTATTCTACGTTCTATGTTAAAACTTGGTTCTCTGGCACACGGTGAGGCATTGTTATGCTGCCCTGCAAACCGTGCATGAATTATTATCAAATTTCCTTCATCCAGTTTCATCGTGTAAGCAAAAAATCCTTCAAACGTACTCAGAAGAACAAATTCCCCAAAATGCTTTTTAAACCTGGCTTGATATTATGCAGGTGTTATGCTTTGTACAGGCACTCAAGGGATGTATTGCCTCACAGGCAAAGAGGTTTCACTTGGCCCAAACCACAACCTGACCTGAATGTAAAGCTCAGGAAGCTTAAGGCTGACTTTTACTCCCAGCAACTTGTGCAACCTCAGCACCACCTCACTCCCCACACCCCGATGAAGCACAGTGCAGCTGTTCACAAAGAAGCTGACTAGGGAGAATAGGCAAACTCATTGTGGAGTGCATAATGAAGGCATGACAAAAATGAAGTTGGGAGACATATCTTACAAGAGCAGATTGAGTTGACTGAGTTGTGATACATAAGCCTGGATTAAAAACAAGATGTTAGGTTGGTAATGAAAGCACAATTAAGCTACTGCTGGTTGTTCTAATTTACTACTTGATGTCCTTTGTGACAACTATAAGTCCCACATTGAGGAAATCATGTCAAGAACAAGCCAACTCTGATAATTATTTTGCCATCTTGCTTCCTACATTATAGAAATTACTTGACTTCCCAAAGATCCCATGGCACTCTTTTGAAAAGGAACCATGCAGCCCTTTGCTTTACTGGAAAATATTAATATCTCAACTAACAGCCGAATAACTTTGTTTAAAAGTGATCATACGCAGGATGTGGACACTCACTGGCAGTGCTGTCGTTTGTAATTGGTCTCTGATTGTCAGTAAACTGAGCAGCAGCCTTCCCTCTAATTTTGATTACAGCTGTGCAGACCACTCATTGCTCTAAGCAGCGAATTTTTACATGGCCTGAAAACAGCACGGCACTTTAAATGTTTATATAAAAGAAAGTTCCAGCTGCATGGCAACGAAGTCTACATGCACATGAACATTTTAGTTACTGCCAGGCTGAGCACCTGGACAACTTAGAGGGAACAGTGCTGAAGAGATAGTTAAGAGTCAGCTGCAGTTTATATGGCCATTATCACTGTGATGTTCTGAGACCTTGCTGTGAAAAAATTGTTTGCGCTGTTATTTAAGTTACACTTCAAAGGTATTTAATTTTCCTTTAGGTACTTTGCAGTTATCCAAGGCCATCTAAACATCACATAATTGCATCTTCTCTCTGTTACATGATTATGCAATGATTAACAAAATGGGGAAGATAATTATTGTTATTTTTAACATCTACGGTTCTTTGCTCACCGTGCATTTGTAAAATGGTAGACATATGACTTGGAAATAATTTCTTCAGCCCACCAAGTCCACACTTACTATCAAACACTCATTTACACTAAAGCTACACTAATTCTAAATGTCTTTATTCTCTTCATTTTCCCATCAATGTGCATCCCACCCTGCACTACTACATTGTATCACTCATCAACAAAACAGGAGCAATTTACAGTGAACTGCACAGAAACTGTTGGAGGAACTCAGTGGGTCAGGCACTATCTGTGGAGGGAAATGAACACACAGTGTTTCAAATTGAGTCACTGAAGGTTGAATACCTACTTCCTTCCACAAATCTTGCCTAACCCACTGAGTTCATCCAGCATTTTGGTTGCTGCTCCAGATTCCAGACCTGCTGCCTTCAGCAGGAAACACACAATGGCTGATGCACATATTCTCTGATTACTAGGAAAACCTATAACTTCTGAGGACTGGTCAACCTAATATCTATAATGTAGAAGCTGTTAAAAGCAATGACCATGTCCAAATTCCATTCCAATTGAATGGCGTACTCTGGAATTGCATGGGTTTGCTGTAAATCCAAGAATTTTAGAACAATGAGACATGTTACTTCTGTTACCATGTTCTGCCACTAGGCTGTATGTAGGGCCTAGGTAGCATCAATTTTAATGCATCCATATAAAGACTTTGAAAAGGTGCCTGATAGAGTGTCACATCAAAAGTCTTATTTACAAAAGTGGAGATTGTGAGATTAAAAGGACAGTGGCAACATGAGTACAAAATGGGCAGAGAAAGCAGAAAGCAAAATGTAATGGGAGGCAGTTAATTCTTGGGTAGAGGAAAAGCATGTCATAGTCAATATTAAGAGGCCTGTTCTTTTTGATATGGGCTTGAGCCAACATGATGTAGTTCAAAATTTACACGTAGAAACTTGCCCTGGATGCATGCATCAAATATTGCTGGAACAAAATTTAAGGATCAGTCACAGTAGCCATTGTAACAAATATCTGCCGCTTGTGGATGACATGAGGCTCTGAAATGTAGTTATCAGTAGTAACTAGACCAGCTGATGAATAGGTGACTCACATAGCAGATGGAATTAAATTCAGTGAAATGTGAGTTGATGCATTTCGATGGAAAGAATGCAGAGTGACAATATAAGATAAATGGTTTAATCTTGAAGTTAATACTAGATCAGAATGATTTGGTGGAATTTAACGTAAACTTTTGAAAATGGAAGGACAAGATGAGAAGGCAATTTGAAATCACAGGAAAACTTGGGCTTTACAAATAGAAAAATAGATCTCAAAAGTAAGGAACTTGTGTTAAATCATGAAGATTAATGGAGATTCAAAAGACTGCAGATGCTGCAATATGGAGCAATAATCAAATGCAGGAGGAACTCACTCAGAGACTCAGGTACTTTTAGAAAGATATCAAGAGGTTGAGGAAAGTCATCTAAGATTCACTAGATTGTTTCTGAATCTAAAATTTCCAGGCTGCAAGTACATTGTCTCCAAACCTACTGAGATCTTGTACTGCCATTTATATGAAATGTAATTCAGGGGGAATAGAAATGTTCTCATTTGGTCTCTGTTATGCACACAATTAAGCATGTTGCTATCTAAATCCCACTCAAGAATTGTGAGTGTTGGAGCACACTTTTTTTTCACAGCTTTTGCAACTTTGCAATTCTTCCTAGTGGGAGTGAGGTCAATGATTCTTATAAACAAAAGTCTTCCGATGTCCTCAACATCTGCATGCAGAATATATTTATTTATTTATCATTGTGTTTGACATTGCTTCTTTGTCCTAAGAGTATAGAGAGTTACATCACTATATAACTTATGGAGTTTGGCAGATCTAAAGCTATGAACTCTATTTATCTGATCTGCTGTGATGACCACATCAGCCACCTTATTGATTGATTGAGATACAGCAAAGAGGAGGCCCTTTGGACCCTTCAAGCCATGCTGCCAGGACCAATTAACCTAATAATTGGTATGACTTTGGACTATGGGAGGAGACCAGAGACCCCGAAGAAAATCCATAAATTTGCACAGATCATGTTGGAAGTGAACTTCAAGCTCTAATACTCCGAACTATAATAGTGTTTCACTAACCACTATGCCACTGTGGCTGTCCAGATCAGGGGGTCCCAACCTTTCTTAAACCATGGACCAATAAACTAGGGGTCTACAAACCCTAGATTGGGAACCCCTGGTCTAGCTCATTTTAAATTCTTGGTGCTTTTCATCTATAGCACCTTGCCCATCCATGCAACCAATAGATGGTTCTGAGATACATGATCTTTATTCAATTCTGAAGAAGCAGTAACGAGTCAATTTGACTGTATGTATTAACCTAGTTTCCAGTCTTTAATACATGCCTAATAAAGAGACAAATCTGATGTCCATAATTCAGTTCGTTGGTAAATGTTTTCATCCTGAGTGTCTCAATGTTCAGTCATATTAACAGCATAGAATTGAATAATTCTTCCCCTTTCATAATATGGTTTAATACCTTTTGCAAGAGAACTCAAAATAAAAAATGTAAGAATAAAAGTAAATTATTTGCTCATTTGAGCCTATTCAAAAGATCATGGCTGACTGACCAGTAACATATCTGAATAAATCCATCTTTCCATGCATCTATTAATATTTTTCATTATTTCAGATATGAGATGAATACCCAGAGCCGTAATTGCTGCTTGTAGAAGAGCTTTCCAACCAATGACCTGGATGAAAATCGTAGATGTGTGAGTTTGCAGATGATACAGATAGTAGGGGTATTGGGGATAATGCAGAAGACTGACAAAGAATGCAATAGGATATAGGTCTATTCCAGATATGGGCAGAGAAATAGAAGATGGAGTTTAACCCAGCAGAATGGGAAGTGCTGCATCTTGGTAAATTAAATGTAAAGGTTTAAGGACAAGACACTTAACAGAATGGATGAGCAGAAGGATCTTGGGTCCAAGTTCATATCTCCTTGTAAGTGATTGGGTGGCTAAAAAGGCATATGGCATGCTTTTCTCTATTAGTCAATGTGTGAGTTCAAAAGTCAAGAAGTTGTGTTGCAGCTTTATAAAACTAGTTTAAGCACATAGGGAGTCCCACATACAGTTCTGGCTGACCCATGGTAGGAAGGATGTCATCACTTTGGAGAGGGTACAGAAGAAATTTACCAGGATGCTGAATCGATTATAGAGCATGTGAAAGACAGGTTGGACAAACTTGTTTTGTTTTTCTCTCTATGGATCGACAGAGGCTGAGGGGAGATCTGATAGAGGTTTATAACAGGCATGGGCAAACTACAGCCCGCGGGCCATATGTGGCCCATTAAGCTTTTTAATCCGGCCCGCAGAACTTGATGAAATTATATTAATAAACTTTGTTAACGTTTTTTTCCCCGCAATTCTGGCGTTTTCCCAATAGATGACGCACTCTATATACATTGACCTTTGTTGAGGTGCAGCGTATTACTCCACATTTGCGCTTTACTTTGTGACCTTGTGGCGAACCATTTCCTGGCACATCCGAACCAGCTCACAATTAGCCAGCGTTCCGGCTAAGAGAGATAGCCTGCGGGGATTTGCGAGCACAGAGCTCCACATATTGGCGCACTCTCACTGTTCTGTCATTGTGCGGGTCGTTGTTGAGTTTTGGCACAGGGGACAATTGAATAAGAAGGAGCAGGACATGTAGACCTGCATCTCCTACCGTTTTTGAAATAAAGACAGTCAGGAGGAGAGTGATGATGATAATATCTTGAAGGATAACAGAATTTTCAGTGCTTTAAAATAATAACTGTTACTATTAAAAAAAGCTGTATTTTATTCATTTAATTTTCAGTGTTTTAAAAGACATTTCAATAATTAGCTAAATACCATGGGACTTTAAAGACAGATATTTTGTTGTAATGCATTTGTTCATTTTCAATTGAAATTAAAGCACATGTTTTCTACATATCCCATGATATTTTATTTTCTCTTATGAGGTGTATTACCAAAACACTCGTCCATCTGCTCCTGGTCCAGCCCCCCTGTCAAATTTTAGAACCCCTTGTGGCCCTCAAGTCAAAAAGTTTGCCCACCCCTGGGTTTATAAGATTATAAGAGGCATAGATAGAGTGGATGTACATTATTTTTTTTCCAGGGTTGAACTGTCTAATTCTAGTGTGCATTTAAGGTTTGAGGGGGCAAATTCAAAGGAGATATGAGGGGCAATTTTTTTTTACACAGGGAGTGGTGGGTGCCTGGAATGTGCTGCCTGTGTTGCTAGTAGAGTCAGATACATTAGGGATTTTTAAGAGACTTTTGGATAGGCACAAGAACGTGAGGAAAATGCAGGGATATGGACATTGTGTAGGCAGAAAAGATCAGTTTATTTGACTATTTGAGTACTAATTTGGCTGGTTCAGCACAATACTGTGGGTTGAAGGGCCTGTTCCTGCGCTGTACTGCTTTATGTTTTATGATCTAAAGGCTCACGTTTGCCCACACTGGCATTAATTTGCTATAATTTTTCCCATATCTCAAACTATTATCATGTTTCTGTAACTGAATTGTTCCATCGGCACTGTTGCATTGTGATTGGCCAGGAAACATGGATACAGGGCTGTCCACTTAATCTTCTAAGTCAGTTATAAATCCAGGACATAGCTGAAGCCCCACCACAGATGCTTGCCTGTCAGAGTACATGTCCATCATCTTCTATTTTTAAGATTATTTGTCAGTTCCTTTTTTTTTCTAAGGAAATTGATCCAAAGCCTGTGGAATTCCACCCAAAATACATCCAAAGTCATTCCTTGATTATCTCCTCAAACAAATCAAGTCTCTTTTGGCATAACCTATCCTTTTCAAATCTATGCAAACTCTCTCAAGCAGCTGAAAATGGTGAAAGTGTTCAGTTAATTTATCTGTAATTATAGACTCTACCATTTTCCCGGCAATCATTTTAGACTAACATTTATATAATTTCCTGTCTCCCCCCTCAACAAAGGAAGTCTCTGCTCCTCACAATAAAGTTGAAGAATTAGCTGACAAGTCTTCACCACTGAAGCTCATCCTTGGTGCACCCCAGAATATTGTAATATCAAAGTGGATGCATTAGGCAGATATGCTCTGTAAAAAGAACTGAGGATTGATAATAGACAATAGATAATTGATAATAGATAATAATAGATAATTGATAATATTATAATAGGATAATAAATTATGTATGTACACAAATTAGTAGTAGTTTGTGCATAGATTAAAAAGTGAACAAGAAAGCTGTTGTAATGGTTACCTTTATCTCAGGAGAACTAGAATGCAGAAATGAGGGAATGGAGCTTCAGTTACACAAACATTGATCTTATATGGTCTTGCTGGTCTCTAGACACCTGACATATTGACTCTCTGTACATACAAATGAATATTAAATCAAATAAGAGCCAATCTTGAAAAAAAAGCCCCTTCACTCTAACCTCACTACGGTACTCATGCACTGCTGTCTCTTAACAATGCAGGCTGCCAGTTCTTCACCAAGTACAGGTTTGTACAGATACTTGTGCAGCAATGCTCTATTAAACAATATAACAACCACTGGTACTCCAAGTCTATCAAAAACAGCTGCTGAGCGGTGGACATCTAGATTCAGTAGCAATAGACAGGGAGAAAACAGTAAATAAACATTTATGTTATTAATCCATCAATAAATTATTATGCTGTGATAAGGCTAGTTTCAGGGTGGAGGAGCAAGACCCTATATTATATCTGGGTAGCTTCCAGTCTGATGGCATAAATATTTATTTCTCCTTCCAGTTAAAAAATTCCATCCCCCTCCATTCTTCAGTTTCCCACTCTGGCCTCTAACCTCTTCACTCCTGCCTCACACTTCCCCTGGGTCCCCTCCTTCTTCCCTTTCTCTATGGTCCACTTTCCCCTCCTAGCAGATTCCTTCATCTCCAGCCCTTTACCTTGCCCTTGTACCTGGCTCCATCTGTCACCTTCTAGTTATCCTTCTTCCCCTCCCCCTACTTTTTTATTCTGGTGTCCTCCCACTTCTTTTCCAATCCTGCAGAAGGGTCTTGGTCTGGACCATCAGCAGTTTGTTAATTTCCATAGATGCTGCCTGACCTGCTGAGTTCCTCCAGCATTTTGTGCATGTCGCTTTGGAATTTCAGCATCTGCAGAATTTCTTGTGTTTACATTAATTAGCCCTCATCAATATCACATTAGAATGTTATGGAGGTCTGATTATTGTATTTAGCAATATTGCTGTTTTACTAATTTATGGACAAAATCGGCAATGGACTTGTGTGAAAATGGAACTTGCTTACAACCCAGAGAAAATGACTGTAAGAACAGCTTCCATGGTTTCAGATGCCTAGAGATGATATCATTAAGATAATTGGATAGATGCAAAGAACTGCAAGTACAGGGGTTGAAGAAATTTAAAATAAAAGGCAACAACATTAAAATTAAAAAGAGGCTTCTGTTGAGAATTCAGTCAAATACTTTTCAAGCAAAAGAATCCTGGACCTCTCCCCTTCAAATGATTTGATTGATATTTCTAGACTGAACAATGCAAAACTTCATTAGTTATCCTCACAGAGAGGCATGGAATAAGGCAAGTGATTGAAGTCAAGTCCCTGACCTAGTAAGATCAATTAAAAAAGCGGGAAGATTAAAGGAATGAGTTGTCCAGTCTGGTTTCTTTGTCACAAGCTAAAGCATTGTACTGGTGAAACTCAACAGGTCAGGCAGCATCCATGGAGCGAAATGGACAGAAGACACTTTGTGTAGAGACCTTTTGTTTCTTGTGACTCTGTTCCTTTGCTTGCGGTTTAGTGGGCAAACAGAAGCTTGTCGATCTCTGTTCTACACAACATCTGAATGCTCTCTTGTTATGGGAAGGACAAGGAGTTGTATGAAAGCAATGGTATTGTTGAAGCAAACCATGGAAATCTTATTGTGATGATAACAGCACCGACTGCTGGAGATGATTTGTACTGCTTTGTTGAAAATACGTCTCCAGATCATTAGTTCATGCTTCTGGATTGCCACTCCAATGACTTACCCCCTATATTATGGTTCTTATCTCACCATCTGCCTCAAATGTGGCTCCAAGGAGCTGAAACAACCTGTTCATCGAACCCCAAGAGCACAAACTGGAGTGCTGAGAGAAGCATGTGCAAGAGTCTGAGGTGCTGTATCAGGTGTGTGTGTGTGTGTGTGTGTGTGTGTGTGTGTGTGTGTGTGTGTGTGAGTGTGTGTGTGTGTGTGTGTGTGTGTGTGTGAGTGTGTGTGTGTGTGTGTGTGTGTGTGTGTGTGTGAGTGTGTGTGTGTGTGTGTGTGTGTGTGTGTGTGAGTGTGTGTGTGTGTGTGTGTGTGTGTGTGTGTGTGTGTGTGTGTGTGACACGCAACATTATACAGTCTCCTGTCATCTTGAATCTCTTACCATTGGGCCAGGACCTCACTTTGCCAAGTCTGCATTGTACCTGATCTCAAAAGTTACAAGAGCTCGTGCACACTTACCTTCCACTTCTCAGAGCTGGAACAGAAATAAATTACCTTCAATCCTGAGGGACAGCCTAAGAAAAAAATTCATCCATAGGATGTGCACCAAGAATGCACACAGACTTTTTTGTCATCTTCAGTTATCACAGCTCTCCTGTCAAATCTATCCTGTAGAATCAAATAGAGAGAGTGAACGTGCTGTTTGTCCAATGAAACACAGGTGCTTCTCCTAAATGGAATGGAGTGGCACTTTAATTGGCACTTTGTCCTGAATCGGACTGACCCATGCTACAACCTTTTTGCCTCATATCGCAATGCAAGAAACAACGGCCTCAACTTGTTATGCAGTGTAGTTTTCCAGCATTTGATTTTACAGACAATTACTGTCATTTTATCCCTGTCCAATTTAATAAAAAAAGGTCCAATCATGTGCAACGATAAATGACCAACAAGTTAACTATGATTATTACATTTTTTATGGGAATTGGAATAAAATTTTGATATGCTTTGCCATTGAACATTGACAAGAGCATCTATTTATTTATATTTTTATTGAGATACCGTGCAGATTGGGCTTTTCCAGCCCTTTGGGTCCCACGGCCCAGCAATCCCCCAATTTAATCCTAGCCTAATCACGGGACAATTTACAATGATCAACTATCCTACCAACCAGTTTGTCTTTCAGCTGTGGGAGGAAACCAGAGCACCCGGAGGAAACCCCTGAGATCACAGGGAGAATGTACATGCTCCTTACAGTCAGTGGTGAGAATTGAACGCAGGTCACCTGTACTATAAAGCATTGAGCTAACTACTACACCACCATGCCCTCCCATGGGACAGGAATTAGACTGCAGAGGATGATAGGACAGCAAACTACAGAAACATTAAAATGATATGGCAAAGTGCAAGAGCAAAGATTGGACAGCTAATTAAACTTCAGATCCTGAGGCGGAGTTTAGGAGGGTTAATGGCGCCTAATAACGACTCCTTTGCATCTTCGGAAACAGCTCTACTTCTACCTTGAATATCTTTATTTTTCCTTTACAGGGTTCTTTTGAAGACCCTGACCTGGAGTTACTCGCAGGCTTCAGTTCTTTGCGGGAATGGGATCCATTTTCGGGGTTTCATGACAAGCCGTTTTTCAACATGCCAAGGGTTTGGCCTAAGAGTTTTGATCATATTCGGAAGTCTAAGATCTCAGTGCTCTGGAGACAGACAGCTCGAGAGTCAGTGTCATGGCAGGAGACTCGTGAGTCATCGGAGAGGCCAGAAAATCTTTTGCTGTGGGCCCGAAGACCTGAGGTCTTTGCAATCTTCGGACTCAGAGCTCGAAAAAAGCAGCAAAATGGACTTTTAGCATCGTACACCAGTGGGTTGTTGTAAGGTCTCCTGCTCGCTATGAAAATGGGGTACACCTCCTGCTCCCTTGCCAGGGGAGAGAGAGAACTTTGGTTTGTCAAATGTCAGATGAAATTCAAAGCCTTTAGGGTAACTTTGGTCTGTGCCTTTGTTATTGCTTAGCACACACTTGGGCTCAGTAACTACTGATACACTTTTTTTTGCTGGTTGGGGGAGGGGGGTTCATTGTTCACTGCTGCCTATGCATGGGATGGGGGAGCTGGGGGGAGACTTTGGGGTTCTCATGTTTAATTGTTTTCCATTCTTTGGGGCACTTCTCTGTTTTTTGTGGATGGTTGCGAAGAAAAAGCATTTCAGGATGTATGTATATTGTATACATTTCTCTGACATTAAATTCAACCTTTGAATCTTTGAAGGTACCCAGAATCATGGTGATGACTCTGGTTGAAGTCTCTCTACAGAATATATACGAAGTTCACTAATTGAACTCTATCTCTGTACCTACCTACCGCAAATCAGATACTGCCTCATGCATGATTATCAGTTGCTTGGTTTGTTGAGGTAAGGAAGACAGACACTTACAGCTTTTAACCTCCAGATCATTTCAGGCCACTGCTGCTAACCCTTGCTGCAATGCAGATGTTACCCAAATTCCTGAAGAGAGAAGTCTTTACTTTTATTCCAGCTCACAGGAGCAGACAGACTGCCCGAAGGCATTCACTGTCACTCAAACATCAATCATATCCTCCTTTCAGGACTGTCTGACTGATGTCCAACAGGATTTTGTTGCCCTCCCACAGAAAGAAAATGCCTTCTGAGGGGATTGCTCTTCAGGTCTGTCTGAACCCTGAGCATCACTCTCACATCACATTACAATTGTTGCAAAATCTATTCAATCAGTAACACAATACAGTAACTGGAAGAAAGAGTGTTACCTGCATTGATGGATATCAATAGAAAGGTTACCTGCATTGATCGCTACATGACTGTAGTGTTCTCGCTCAGGTGTAAGAGAACTCCGAACGAAACACCGAGGTAAACAGTAGTCAATGAAAACAGGATCGCAGTAAGATTAACAGTTTACTATTCACTCTTCCACATTAACGTATGGTGATAAAACAATACAAAATGTATACAGTATTTGTTTCCTTCTTGATATCACATTTATATCGTAAATACTTGCAAAAGTAAAACTACAACAACTACATTACATTAAAGTGCAGCATACAGTCAGAATCTACCTACGCCATTGACTGCTTTAAATACACTTCAACACAAACTATCCGCAACTCTTTAACTAACGAAAACATAAACCTTATCAACCGTCATTACTTTTAACAGAATCACGATAACATTTTTAATTCAGCACATCGATTATCTCATGAACTTACGGCGTTGCTTCACTGATGTTTCTAGTGCCTAGAAAGAAAACTTTTCTTGCGCTGATCCTGCACATGTGAGCCCCCTCCTTCCCGTTTCTCCAAACCGGTATTTTCCCACAAGACACGGCGAAACTGGGTGTGACGTCATCGCATGCCGCGATATATCACAGACAATGAATTTACTTTAAACAATCTTAACTTTAACTAGAAAATGCTAAAAAACGAATTACTAAAGCAAAAATATTATAAACTAAACAAATGCCATAAAGGCAACACAATGACTAAATGTAGCAATTTCAAAACTTCAAAAGGGTTGTCATGTTAAAAGTGACCCCACAATGGAACAGGAACATAAAACTGAAAATCTTTAGTGTGCTTTCAGTTCATGATAATTCAGGAAGAAAAGTTAAATGCATTACAATAATCTTCTTATGTGGAATTTTCTGCAATCTGCATTATTGTACCTGTTATAAAATAAGATAAAATTGAAGCTCCACACACACAAAATGCTGGTGGAACTCAAAAGGCCAGGCAGCATCTATAGGGAGAAGCGCTGTCGACATTTCGGGCTGAGACCCTTCATCTGGACTAACTGAAAGGAAAGATAGTAAGAGATTTGAAAGTAGGAGGGGGAGGGGAAAATGTGCAATGATAGGAGAAGACCGGAGGGGGTGGGATGAAGCTGGGAGCCAGAAAGGTGATTGGAAAAAGGGATACAGAGCTAGAGAAGGGAAAGGATCATGGGATGGGAGGCCTAGGGAGAAAGAAGTGGGGAGGGGAGCACCAGAAGGAGATGGAGAACAGGCAGAGTGATGGGCAGAGAGAGAAAAAAAGGGGAGGGGCAAAAAAACTAAATACATCAGGGATGGGGGTAAGAAGGGGAGGAGGGGCATTAATGGAAATTAGAGAAGTCAATATTCATGCCGACAGGTTGGAGGCTACCCAGCCGGTATATAAGGTGTTGTTCCTCCAACCTGAGTGTGGCTTCATCTTGACAATAGAGGAGGCCATGGATAGACATATCAGAATGGGAATGGGACGTGAAATTAAAATGTGTGGCCACTGGGAGATCCTGCTTTTTCTGGCGGACTGAGCATAGGTGTTCAGCGAAATGGTCTCCCAGTCTGTGTCGGGTCTCACCAATACATAAAAGGCCACATCAGGAGCGCCAGATACAGTATACCACACCAAAAGACTCACAGGTGAAGTGTCGCCTCACCTGGAAGGACTGTCTGGGGCCCTGAATGGTGGTGAGGGAGGAAGTGTAAGGGCAGGTGTAGCACTTGTTCAGCTCGCAAAGATAAGTGCTAGGATGGAGGTCGGTGGGAAGGGATGGGGGGGATGAACGGACAATGGAGTCGCGTAGGGAGCGATCCCTGTTGAAAGCAGAAAGAGTGGGGAGGGAAAGATGTGCTTGGTAGTGGGATCCCGTTGGAAGTGGCAGGGGACATTTTAATTCCACGTCCCATTCCCATTCTGATATGTCTATCCATGGCCTCCTCTACTGTCAAGATGAAGCCATACTCAGGTTGGAGGAACAACACCTTATATACCAGCTGAGTAGCCTCCAACCCGATGGCATGAACATTGATTTCTCTAACTTCCATTAATGCCCCTCCTCCCCTTCTTACCACATCCCTGACATATTTAGTTGTTTGTTTTTTTCTCTCTCTCTGCCCATCACTCTGCCTGTTCTCCATCTCCCTCTGGTGCTCCCCTCCCCCATTCTTTCTCCTTAGGCCTCCTGTCCCATGATCCTTTCCCTTCTCTAAGTCTGTATCCCTTTTGCCAATCACCTTTCTGTCTCTCAGCTTCACCCCATGCCCTCTGGTCTTCTCCTATTATTTTGTATTTTTCCTTTCCCCTCCTACTTTCAAATCTCTCACTATCTTTCCTTTCAGTTAGTCCTGATGAAGGGTCTCGGCCCAAAACGTCGACAGCGCTCCTCCCTATAAATGCTACCTGGCCTACAGCATTTTCTGTATGTTGCTTCAATTTCCAGCATCGGCAGATTTCCTCATGTTTGCCTTATAAAAGGCCACCGGGAGCACCAGACGCAGTATACCACACCAGCCGACTCACAGGTGAAGTGTCGCCTCACCTGGAAGGACTGTCTGGGGCCCTGAATGGCGGTGAGGGAGGAAGTGTAAGGGCAGGTGTAGCACTTGTTCTGCTTATAAGGATAAGTGCCAGGAGGGAGATCAGGGGGAAGGGATGGGGGAGACGAACGGACAAGGGAGTCGCGTAGGGAGCGATCCTTGTGGAAAGCAGAAAGTGGGGGGGGGGGGGGAAGGAAAGATGTACTTGGTAGTGGGATCCCGTTGGAGGTGTCAGAAGTTACGGAGAATTATACGTTGGACCCGGAGGCTGGTGGGGTGGTAGGTGAGAACAAGGAGAACCCTATCCCGAGTGGGCTGGTGGGTGGATGGGGTGAGGGCAGATGTGTGGGAAATGGGAGAGATGTGTTTGAGAGCAGAGTTGATGGTGGAAAAAGGGAAGCCCCTTTGTTTAAAAAAGGAAGACATCTCCTTCATCCTGGAATGAAAAGCTCATCCTGAGAACAGATGCGGCAGAGACGGAGGAATTGCGAGAAGGGGGTGGCATTTTTTTCAAGAGACAGAGTGGGAAGAGGAATAGTCCAGGTAGCTGTGAGAGTCTGTAGGCTTATAGTAGATATCGGTAGATAAGCCGTCTCCAGTGATGGAGAAAGAAAGATCAAGAAAGAGGAGGGAGGTGTCAGAAATGGACCAAGTAAATTTGAGAGCAGGGTGAAAGTTGGAGGCAAAGTTAATGAAGTCAACGAGCTCAGCATGCGTGCAGGAGGCAGCGCCAATGCGGTCGTCGATGTAGCGAAGGAAAAGAGGGGGACGGATACCCATATAGACTTGGAACATGGACTGTTCCACAAAGCCAACAAAAAGGCAGGCATAACTGGGACCCATACGGGTGCCCATGGCTACATCTTTGGTTTGGAGGAAGTGGGAGGAACCAAAGGAGAAATTATTGAGAGTAAGGACTAATTCCTCTAGGTGGAGGAGAGTGGTGGTAGACCTGACCAATTCCCCTCTACCAGCATTTTTTGTGTATGTCGCTTGAAGTTCCAAGAACTGCAGATTTCTTCATGTTTGTCTTTTAAAATTGAAGCTCCACTTTTTCATCAAACAGGAGCAACAGAAAATTTTCTCTGCAACAGAGATAGAAATCTGTTCTGTTGTTCTCCCATTACAAAATTTTTAGAAACCAAATACATTTTTATCCCAGACTTATGTTTTCAGTAGAATATACTAATCATATCAACATCAAAACCTAGACATGATTATAATACTGCTTGTTTACCTCATCGTCTATACCCTCCTCCACATTACCATTGCCTCAGAAACACATCCTTGGCCTTCACTGTTGCTTTATTGCTTCTCCTCAACCAACACCCACCCAAAATACTCATTTTCAATTCCATGCAGAGTATTTTTTTCTGGTGTCTTTGCAATCTTCTCTGTAGTATAATTAATTTATGGTGTTAATCCACCACCTACAAGCATGTTGACTAAGCATGTTGAATAATTTGAGGCCCTCCATTGGGCAAGGGAGGCCATAGATGTGGTGTCCAGGCTGTCTTTGTGATAAGCAAGCCAGTACACAAGCAGGGCACTACAATGCCCAGCCAGCAGTCTCCCCTCTGCAAGCAGCAGAAGAATCCAAAGGAATGGCAGAGTCTGATATAGTTTGGCAGTAGTGGCAACACAGGAGCTCCCACTCATCATTAAGTTCAACACCAAGCTCTGAATTCTTCCTCAGAATTTACCCCCAAAGCCTTGTCCGTGAGTGGGTATAGCTGCAAAGCAGTGGAGGATTGAGATCAGAGTCTTTCTTGCCCCGATGAGCTGCCAACCATGGCTGATGACTCCCATCTACCCGAAGCAACTGTTTTTAAAGTGCCAGTGATCCACCTTTGCCCCTTCCCCTGTCAGCAGAAATGATTTTGAGAGGGCTAGTAGCCAAGCACACGTGAAGGCCCAGAGCTGGACCTGGTTGTCAGAGGCTATTTGAGACATAAGCCATTGGGAGCGTTTAATGGGTACTGGGAGCTTATCCCCACTACCTCCTATGGCTAAAACATCCTTAAAGAACAGAAATTCATTATATGTCTCTATAAAGCTAGGATATACACTAAATCAAGATAATTTTCTTATATGCGTGGAGCATTTTTTTTCCTATTTCGTGTCTCAACTGTAACCCACTCAGGCAGTACTAACATTTCCTATGAAACCCTATGTGGCCTTTTGACCAACTTCCTCCATTTCTCCTTTCACAATGCCATTTCTATTGTCAGGCATAACAAGGGATGTCGGGATAAAGTGCAGTACATTCTATGAGAGGTACAATGATTTGGTGAGCTATCTGTATATCAGAAGACTGCTAAATAAGAGTTAAGGCAGCAAGCAATTTTTGGTTTGCCATCCTTTATCACTACTTATATCGCTCAGTACCATCAATCTTCACAATAATTGTCCCTAGAATCCAATTGTACTGTATGTTAAGAGATTTCCATGGCAACTTACTACACATTTATTACTCTCTGATTGAAAAAGTGTTGGTTGTTACTTTTATATCATTCACTCACTTTCTTTGGGGTCTTTTTCTTTCAAAGAAAACAAGCCATATTTCTAAGCCTTTCCCCTCAGCTTAAATCCCTGACCACTAGACTATTTTTACACTTCACCTTACAGATACATCAAGACCATGACTAATACTTAACCTACATTTTATTTTATTAATGTGAGTAGATGAATAGATTGAAGGTGAGCTTTATAATCTATTTTTTAAATTTATTTCAGGTTGAAAGATGTTGTGACAATCCAAGCTGATCACTTCTCAATTAACTTAACATAATTAACCCTTGTTCTCTAATGTCATATGTTCTGTATATATGTTATGGTTTATCATTGCTTGAATTATAATTTAATCTGATGTTTTATTGAAGTGGAGGATCTGATTTGACTTAATTAGATGAATTATTAATAAAGTTAATTTGTTTCCAAAAGGAATACTCACTTCGAGAAATAAATTAATGAATTTGCATGAGTATTAAATGATCCTCGGCAATGCCTGTGGGATTTCATTAATAAATCCATCCAGCCATTCAGAATTCCTGCTCTCCTTGGAGTTTCCGCATATTCTGAATGAATAAACTTATTATTGTTCTGAGAAAAATGGGATAGTTTTCTTTTAATATGACTTAGCAAGCTTTCACTGTCACTTCAAAGCCCTAATTCCTAGGGTTCTAATTGGCTTTTTAGTCCCTTTTCACACTGGTTTTAGATAAAAATGAAAATAGCAACAAAAGATTTTCTCCCTTCAGTCTCAAGAGTGGTTTCATTGGAATTAATGCTCAGTGCAAAATACAGTCCGGTTTTGGCATTTTTGAATCTCCTGCCACACACTGTGTTTACGTAAATGAATGTGCCAGTCAGGCTCAGTTCTCGTGAGTTCTGGCTAGTGGAAATGAAGTAATACTCAGTGTTGTTAGACAATTTAACAGGAGTCTGGAGCATGCTGTACATGATTATAATAATTGGTCAACCATTCCAGGTCTATTTAATGGTATATAAGCAGTGGCAGGTTCAGTGGCAGTGAGGTAACAACATGTCTTAAAAAGTACAAAAGACATACTTCATAAGCTCCCCATTCAAACATGAGTTATGAGAATTTATTGCTGGTTTGAAAGAACACCAAGAACACACTGTCATTTGTTTATTTGGGAAGTGAGTGATCACTTAGATTTCAGTGCTGCACTTCATCTCAAACAACCTATACTGCTGCTAGCCATTAAGTGTAAATTCCCATGTAAATTAACAATTTATTTTGCCATCACCAGGATTTAGCCCTTCACTAGGCACTGAAAATATAACTTCTGCACATTTATTATATCAGATACTTGATATACTCTATATAAATGTACTTTGAATGTTTCATTAATAATGGAATTTTGGATCTTGCACAAAAAACATGTCTCAGCTACAAAATATTTCCAAATAAAATAATTTTTAAATGTTCCTTGAAAAATCATTGTTTAAAATGTAAGGGCTAAGATCTATGTAAGCTTGAGTAACATTAATGTATTATTTGAGTTGTGTTTAGACCTTTCTCTTAAAGTAAATGATTTTTTCTTTAAATAAATGTTTAGATGTTGTTCCCAATTTGAGAGACATCTGTTGATTGTTTGAAAAATTGCAGTTAATGTTGCAGAATATTATGTTCAATGAACCTTGGCTGCTGCCAGATATAACACACTCAAAGCTTAGAATGGCAAAACTTTTTTTGGCATTTCAAACTGCATGTTTCATTGTCTCAAGGAAATGGATCCGATCTTCCCATTATGGTTATTATAAAATATATCATCACAGAATCATTCAAGTCAGAAGGCTGTTCAGTTCATGGTGTTATGTTGGCTGTATAAGAAAACAATCAAATTAGACCCACTCACATGCTCTTTCCCCATGTCATTGCAAATCTCTCCTTTTCAAATATAGATTCAACATTCTTTGTTGAATGTCACTGACGTTTCTGTTTTGGCATTTCAAGATGAAATTCAAATCACCACATCAATATAAAACCTTATTTCCTCATTTCCCATAAAACTATTTGCCTAGCATCTTAAAAATATGTCTTTCCTGGTTGCAACACACTGTCTCCATTGGACATAATTTTGAATACCTTCATCTCATTAATTTCTTTGTTGTTAAGAAAAACTGCTTCTCCCATCTCTCCACCAAACCTCTACTCTTCGGGTTTATTTTTGTAGATGCCTTTCATATCCATGAGATTTTTCATAAACTGTAGCATTTGGAATTAGCTACAAGATGAGTTATTTCTAAGCACTTTCCTTGTTTTTGTCATTTATGGACTGATATTCATGGAGAATCAGAGAGTACATAGACAACAAAACTCACTGAGGAACACGTTGGGTCCAGGGAAACAGATCGGAGGTCATACCTAACTTAGTGGTGAAGCATTATTCTTTCATCCTTCTGTTAGTAGTCAGCCAAATTGATAGCTTTGTGATTGCTAGGAAAAGGACAACTAGAGTTATGGGCAGAGATCAGAATCAGATTTAATACCACTGGTATATATCGTGAAATTTGTTGCTTTTGTGGCAGCAGTACAATTCAATACATTATAACAACAACTGTGAATTACAATAAATATAAAATAAATTTAACTTTAACTAGGTAAATTTATAAAGCAGTGCAAAAAAAGTAATGAGGAAGCATTCATGGGTTCATTGTCCATCCAGACAGCTGATGGTGGAAGCGAAGAAACTGTTCCTGAATCGAGGAACTGTGCCTTCAGGCTCCTGTACCTCCTTTTTGATGGTAGCAATGAGAAGAGTGCATGTCCTGGGTGATGGGGGTCTTTAATGATGAATGCCGCCTTTCAGAGACATCGCTTTTTGAAGATGTTCTGGATATTATGGAGGCTAGTGTCCATGATGGAGCTGATTGAGTTCACAACTTCCTGCAGCTTCTTTCGATCCTGTGCTGTAGCACCCCATCCCCGCACCCCCCCCCCCCCAACCACCATATCAGATGTTTTTTGCAGCTAGTAAGAATGCTCTCCACGGTACATCTGTAGAAATGTGTGAGTGCCTTTGGTGACATGCCAAATCTCCTCAAACTCCTAATGAAATGTATTTGCTGTCGTGCCTTCTTTGTAGCTGCATTGATATGTTGGGCTTGGGATAGATGCTCAGAGATGTTGACACCCAGGAACTTGAAATTGCTCATTCTTTCCACTTCTGATCCCTCTATGAGAACTGGAGTGTGTTCCTTTGTCTTACCCTTCTGAAGCCCACAATCAGGTCTTTGGTCTTACTGATATTGAGTGCAAGGTTGGTGCAAGATCAGGGCCTATTTGAGATAAAGCAGTCATAATTGGAGCATCAGCAGACACTTTGCACATTGATGCATGCTGCTGACAGAGAGGAAGTCTGAAGTAAGTACAAATATTTTAAAAGCAACAACACCCTTGAGATTGAAGCTCCAACTTCATTCCCATCACCAGACTTTCTAAATCTTAGAAGACCCACTCGCAATTGGTCAATTTAATTATTGCAGCCAATTGCCCTGTGATAGTCTGATGAAGAGTTTTGCTGCTGTATGACATGCCAACAACCTACAGCTCTGAAAATGCTAACATTCACATGGTGATTTTGAGATGTTTTCTGTTTATTAATTTTTATTCTTCATTCTAACTTTGACTCATCTGCCATTGTCTGAGATGAAGTAGTAATAGTATTAGTAGTCTATTTAGATCCTCCTGTTACTTTCAAAGATTTGAAAATGTGGACTCCAAAGAGTCTCATTTCCAGCACCCCTTTAAAATAGTACTGTTTTATTTATGTTGTCATTTTTCTTTCCAAAATTACATTTCTCTGTGATGAATTTCACCAGACATGCAGCTCCAATTTCCAGTTTAATATATACCTTTCTAAAATCTCTTCCTTCTTCCCCCTTTTTGCAAGTTTTATAGTATCAGCAACAGTCTATTATATTATTCTTTATCAAGTGTTTCCTGAAGTTATATGTATTAATTGTACAACTTGGACCAATCTGTTATTTTATTGAAGAAAAGCTTGATGCATGCTAATACAATTGTACAATGATCAGTATCTAACATAACATTGAATTCAATTGAACAATAAAATTCTGTAATGCATATTTTATGATAACATTTATTATGCTGTTGGTCATGTCTTGAGTATTGCTATTTGAGTTGGGGATTCTGATATAGCAGTGTTCTTTTGCACCCAGTATGTTTGATCATACCATTCTTGCTCTGGGCTATCGAGCTACTTTTAAATTCTTTGCTCCAATTGTTTTGAATAAAAATTATTTTGTTATATGTATTCTTTTATATGATTTTGTTTTTATATTAATCATCTTTTTTTCCACGCAGGTTACATCTCAGCTGTTGAACTAGTGTATCAATTTTGCTGTCAGTTTTCATTTGCCTCTGTGCTTTATTTTGTTCAATTAATGCAGTCAAAGCTATTTCATTCATTATTGGCATTGTTCACTATTAAGAGAAATTTTCTCACTACTGATTCTATCTATCCACTTTATCTTCTCAACAGTATCATTCTGTAGCTTAAAGCTACCTTCCTTCCAATCAACAACACTATTAAGTATTAACTTATCCCCAAACATATTATTCATAGCCACATCCTGATTGTCAATGTATATAACAAATAAAGGCCCAAACCCATTCGTCATAAGCTTCCAGTCAAAAGAGCAACACTCCACTATTACTCTCTGCCACCTATTACAAAGTCAATTTTAGGTCAAGTTTTTAAATTGCATTGAATTTTATGGACTCTAAGCCCTTGGGCTAACTCTAGTGTGGGTCTTTGCCAAAGGCCTTATTGAAGTCTAGATAGACTACAGCTACAATGATCTCATCAAGACTATTATTTCTTTCAGAGAGGATCTTCCCCAACCAAGTCATTCTGATAATTTTTCTTATTTCTCTGCTTTTCCAAATGTACATTAATCCCCCAGATTTTTTTTCCAATACCTTCCCTACAACTAACATTAGACTCACTTGCCTGTAATTGCTGGCTAATCCCTGCTGTCATCACGAATAAATATGCTACACTTTCAACCCTCTCTCCAATCATCTGGCGTTTTACCTGTGGCAGCAAAGATATGAAAATCTATCAGTATGCCAAAAATATCCACCATTGTCTCCCACAGGAACCCAAGTGCATTTCATTTGACCCTGAGGATTTATCCGCATGTAAATCTAACCAGTTCTATCCATCCAAACTCCACTGACCTCTCCCTGAATTTTCCAGTTCAAATGCCCTTCTCCTATCTGAATACATGTGAAAGGCATTAATTTGAAAATTACATGTGTTACCTGGTTGCACACACAGATTTTCATTTTGGACCCTAAAGAGCCCGACCATTTCCCAGGTTATCCTTTTGTTCTTCCTATACAGAAAAAGGTTTGGGATTTTGGTTAACCCTGCTTGCAATAATATTTCATATTCCCTTTTTGCTCTCTTTTATAAGCATCCTTTGACAATTTTTATACTCATAAAGACTGTTCCATTCACAATTTTCTATATTTGTCTTTTATGGCCATGGTCCTGAAAAACATTGTCTCATTTTTACTATGTACTTTACCAGCAGTTATGGTCGAAATGACAATAAAAGTGACTTGACTAGACTTGATCTGACTTGATTTTATTTCCTTTATCCAGCCTTTGTAATCCATTGACATCTGGGATACCCTTGGCATGTTGCCATTTTACTTTATCCCTATGGCAAAATATATTAGCCCTGAACACTGGTTGTTTCACGTCTAAGTACTTCACAGCCGTCATTTGTGGACTTGCAGCCTACCTTCTTACTTTCCTGTCTTATATTGAAATAAACCCTTTGCCAGGACCTTAATTTTCTGACCATCTTTATCTCTTTCAACAACCACCTTGAAAGAATATTTATGACCTTCCCAGCATCCTCTGGAGCCATGCAACATTTGTCACCTTTGTCTCTAAAGGGCACTCCTCTTTGCCCCTTACTCTCCTGATTTACCTTAAGATAGATAAAATGCTTTGCAATTTTCCTTGATTTTGCCCCCGGTGATATTTCACGCTCCCTCTTTGCCTCCCAATTTATCTTAAAAACAATGGTACAAATTCTATCAAGATGATTGAGAGAAGGTGCCTCAAAGGGTTGACAGATTTATGAGAGGTGATTGATAAGTTCATGGCCTAAGGTAGAAGTCAATTTTAGAAAACCTAGCACATTAATTTTTCAACATAGTCCCCTACTACATGTACACACTTGGTTCTGTGGGCATGGAGCATACAGATCCCTTCTTTGTAGAAGTGGTCCACAGCAGGGGTGATTGATATGTTTGTGGCCTAAGGTAGAAGGAGATGAGTTATTAACTTCAAACTTTCTGCATTTTCACTGAAAGAGTTGAACTGCACGTGTATGTAAGGAGAGCATCTTGGACCTCCAGGTGGTCTACAATAGCGGACATTGATAAGTTTGTGGCCTAAGGTAGAAGGAGATGAGTTATACAGCTCTCGTTACATGCACATGTAGTTCAACTCTTTGAGTGAAAATGCAGAAAGTTTGGAGTTAATAACTCATCTCCTACCTTTGGCCATGAACATATCAATCACCCCTGCTGTGGACCACTTTCTGGAGGTCCAAGACGCCGACTGCTACAAACAGAACATATGCTCGGTGACCGCTGGACCAACTGTGCGAACGTAGGAAAAGTAAATGTTCTAGGTTTTCTAAAATTGACTCCTTCTACCTTAGGCCATGAACTTATCAATCACCCCTCGTATTTGCCCTGACTGTTAAGTGTGAGATAGAATCAGTTTTGTTCAGCTTGGTCATAGTGAGTAAATAGCTCATCTATCCAGGCCGTATCTTCGGCAGTACAAAAAGTGATGCGACTTGTAGCAAGTATTCCCTTTATAATCCTCAGTTAAAATATAGTTCTTCAATTAAAAGCTATTACATTGTCTTTCTGGGAGTCTATCAAAGTAGAGCTCATTTTATAACAGAAAATGCTGGGAACACTCAGGTATCATCTGTACAAGAAGAAAGACTTAATTTCAAGTCCAGGTTTTCTGAAAGAACTAGGAAAGCGAGAAAAACAATTTAATTGCTAGTGGGAGAGAAGGTGGAGGCGGAATGGGTGTTTCAAAGGGAATATCTTTGAAAGGCTGAATGCATTTGGGTTAACAGGACAACCAAAAGGTTATTTACACAAGAGATTCTGCAGATGCTGGAAATCCTGAGCAACACAAACAAAATGCAGGAGGGAGTCAGCAGAACAGGCAAGATGATTCAGGCTGAGGCATTTATTTCATTAGGGCTGGAAGTGGGGGGGTAGAAGTCAAAATAAGATGAGGAGAGGGGAAGGTGCGAAAGATGAAGGCAAAGGTGGGTGGTGGAAGGCAAATGAAATAAGAAACTGGATGGCAACAGATATGAGATAAAGGGCTAAAGAAGGAATCTAATAGGATTATGGAAAAAAGGAGGAAGAAAAGCAGAGGCAGATGATGGGCATTACAGAAGAGAAGGGATGAGAGATTAACCCAAGTGTGAAATAGAAAAAGAAAGGGATGGGGGAAAGAGATTACTGGAAGTTAGAGAAATCAATGTTCTGGGAGGCTACCCAGATAGAATACAAGATATTGCTCCTCCAATCTGAGACTGGGTTCATCATGACAGTAGTGGTGGCCATGGACAGACGTGTCAGAAAGGGAATGGGACATCAGAAATGGGTGGCCAAAAGGAGATGCTGCCATTTGCAACAGACAGAGTGAAAGTGTTTGACAAAGCAGCTCCCAAATCTCAGTTTGGACTTGATGGTATGGAGGAGAGCTGTCAGCACACTGAAGCAGGGACCCAATCACACTGTGATATTCCTTGAGTAGCAAATCCAGAGAGGGAACAAAGTCAGTGTAAAAGTTTAGGCAGAGATCAAAAGCTCCAGAGAAATCCAAAAGCCAGAATCAGGCAGAGTCACTATTCAGTCAGACAGAGTTCAGATGCAAATACTGAACAGACTCAGGAAAATTCACTAACACAATCAGGTGAAAACACAGGACTGAAATACACTGAGCAATAAACAGAGAGGCAGATGATTGGTGGAGCACAATGAGACACAGGTGGCAGCAATACAGGTAATAATGAGGAACAGTTGAGAGACGGAGTATTCAGTGATGCAGGGGCCAGAGTAGAGCAGGAGTGGGGACAGGGGCACATGGCAATACGAAACTACAGACTGAAAGCTAGTGGGGAAAAGGGGGAAAACACACAAACAGACAGAGTACAACTGGAGATACTGACAGTAACACCCCCTCCCACAGACACCTCCTGATGTCATGGCAGGTGGAACTGGGTGCTGGTGATAAAAGTCCCTGATGAAAGAGGGGTCCAGGATGTTACGGGCGGGGACCCAGCACCTTGTCTCAGGAACGGAGCCCTCTCCGTCCACAAGGTACTGGAGGCCACGGCCCCGGCGATGAATGTCTGGCAGTCGACACACCGCGAAAGCCTCTGACCCATCGATGAGCCGTGGGGAAGGGGAGGTTTGGAGACAGGACACAGGGGGTGGCTCATGAAAGGCTTGATGCGGGACACATGGAAGGCGGGATGAATGCAATGGAGAGTGGAGGGGAGCAGGGCTGATGACTTTAGCAGGGTCAGGAGCACATGGGGCATGTAAACAAACAAGAGCACATGGCAATACAGAGTCACAGACTGATGGCTGGGGGAAGCAGACAAAAAGACAGAGTGCAACTGGAGGTACTGACAGCAACCCCCCCACCCCCACCAACTTCCTAGTCATTATGTCCTCACCTTCACTACTGAGCACCTGAGTAGATCTCTGGAGAAACTCAGACACAATAGGACTGGATGGTGCTTACCCCAGGGTCTTGAAGGAGTGTGCTGAGCAGCTTTGTGGAGTTCTCCAGCGCATTTTCAATCTGAATCTCAGCCTGGAAAATGTCCCGACTGTGTGGGAAACAACATCAGTGGTCCCAGTATCCAGGAAGGCCAAATTAAAGTTTTGAATGGCTGCCATCCAGTGGCCCTGACTTCTCACATCATGAAGTCCCTAGGGAGGATGGGCCTGGCTCACCTCCAACCTTTGGTCAGATTAGCCCTCGACCCCCTGCAGTTTGCCCACAGGAGCACGTTGGAGTCGATGATGCTGATATCTACCTGCTGAACAAAGCCTACTCCCATTGGATAAGCAGGGCAGCACCGTGAGGATCATGCCTTTTGATTTCTCAAGTGTCTTCAATACCACACAGTCCTCATTGCTCGGGGAAAAGTTCCATTCAATGCAGGTTGGCACTTCCATTGTATCTTGGATAATGGACTAGAAACATAGAAAAACTACAGCACATTTCAGGCACTTTGGCCCACAATGCAGTGCAGAACATGTACTTACTTTTGAAATGATCTAGGGTTATCCATAGCTGTCTAATTTTCTAAGCTCCATGTACCTATCCAGGAGTCTCTTAAAAGACCCTATCATATCTGCCTCCACCACCATTGCCAGCAGCCCATTCTACACACTCACCATTCCCTGCATAAAAAAAATTAACCCCTGACATCTCCTCTGTACCTACTTCCAAGCACCTTAAAACTGTGCCCTTTCATGTTAGCCATTTCAGTCCTGGGAAAAAGCCTCTGACTATCCACACGATCAATGCCTCTCATCATCTTATACACCTCTATCAGGTCACCTCTCATCCTCGTTGTTCCAAGGAGAAAAGGCCGAGTTCACTCAACCTGTTCTCAAAAGGCATGCTCCCCAATCTAGGCAACACCCTTGTAAATCCCCTCTGCACCCTTTCTATGGCTTTCACATCCTTCCTGTAGTGAGGTGACCAGAACTGAGCACAATACTCCAAGTGGGGTCTGACCAACGTCCTATATAGCTGCAACATTACCTCTCAGCTTTTAAATTAAATTCCATGATTAATGAAGGCCAATACACCATATGCCTTCTTAACCACAGAGTCAACCTGCGCAGCTGCTTTGAATGTCCTATGGACTTGGACCCCAAGATCACTCTGATCCTCCACACTGCCAAGAGTCTTACCATTAATACTATATTTTGCCATCATATTTGACCTATCAAAACAAAGGATATTATGGATGAAATGGGAGGTCAGGACCTTGATAAAATCACTGTCACTAAAGAGATAGTGATGAGCAAACTAGAGGGCCTGAAGGTGGATAAGTCCCCTGGTCCTGATGGGATGCATCCCAGGGTGCTGAACGAATTGGTGGAGGTTATAGTAGACACGTTGGTAATCATTTATCAAAACTCTCTAGACTCTGGGTATGTCCCAGCAGATTGGAAGACAGCAAATGTCATACCACTTTTAAAAAAGGATGTAGGCAAAAGACAGGCAACTATAGGCCAGTTAGCTTAACATCTGTAGTCGGGAAAATGCATGAAGAAAATGCATTAAGGAAGAAATAGCAAAACCTTTAGAAAGGAGTGGTTCCATTAGACAGATGCAGCATGGATTCAGAAAGGGCAGGTCCTGTTTGACAAACTTACTGGAGTTCTTTGAGGACATAGTGAGTGCAGTGGATAGAGGGGAACAGGTGGATATCGTATACTTGGATTTCCAGAAGGCGTTCAATAAGGTGCCGCACAAGAGGCTTATAAATAAGATATGGATGTACGGAGTCGGAAAAAGTGTATTGGCATGGATAGTGGATTGATTAAGCAATAGAAGGCAGAGAGTTGGTATAAATGGGTGTTTTTCCGGTTGACAGTCAGTGGTGAGTGGGGTGCTGCAGAGGTTGGTGCTGGGCCCGCAGCTGTTTACCA
This sequence comes from Hypanus sabinus, assembly GCF_030144855.1. Classification (NCBI taxonomy): domain Eukaryota; kingdom Metazoa; phylum Chordata; class Chondrichthyes; order Myliobatiformes; family Dasyatidae; genus Hypanus; species Hypanus sabinus. The sequence continues at coordinate 82,190,842 of NC_082708.1, forward strand.
TTTACATTGATGATTTGGAAGAGGGGACTGACTGCAGCAGAGCAAAATTTGCTGATGACACTAAACTGAGTAGAAAAGCAAATTGTACAGAAGATGTGGAGAATCTGCAGAGGGATATAGATAGGTTAAGTCAGTGGCCCAAGATCTGGCAGATGGAGTACAATGTTAATAAATGCAAGATCATCCACTTTGGAAGGAATAATAAAACAGATTATTATCTAAATGGTGAAAGATGCAGTGTGCTGTTGTGCAGAGAGACTTGGGAGTGCGTGTTCATGAATCACAAAAAGTTGGCTTGCAGGTGAAATAGGCAAACAGAATGTTGGCCTTCATTGCTAGAGGGATTGAATTCAAGAGCAAGGAGGTCATGCTGCAACCATACAGGGTACTGGTGAGGCCGCACCTGGAGTACTGTGTGCAGTTCTGGTCTCCATACTTGAGGAAGGATATACTGGCTTTGGAGGCAGTGCAGAGGAGGTTGACCAGGTTGATTCCAGGGATGAAGGGGTTAACCTATGAGGAGAGGTTGAGTCACCTGGGACTCTACTCTCTGGAATTCAGAAGAATGAGAGGGGATCTTATAGAAACATACAAAATTTTGAAAGGGAAAGATAAGATAGAAGCAGGAAAGTTGTTTCCATTGGTAGATGAGACTAGAACTAGGGGACATTGCCTCAAGATTCAGGGAGAAGATTTAGGACAGAGATGAGGGGAAACTGTTCTTCCCAGAGAGTGGTGAATCTGTGGAATTCTCTGCCCAAGGAATCAGTTGAGGGTTCTTCACTAAATACATTTAAGATACAGTTAGATAGGTTTTTACATAGTAAGTGAATTAAGGGTTTTGGGGAAAAGGCAGGTAGATGGAGCTGAGTTTACTGACAGATCAGCTATGATCTTATTGAATGGCAGAGCAGGCTCGATGGGCCAGATGGCCTACTCCTGCTCCTACTTCTTATGCTCTTATGGTCTATAATTTCCTGGGCTATCTACTCCCTGACTAGCAGACCACAATTTGTGTAGCTTCAGAGCTGTGTGTCAAACATGGTTATAAGCCTCACTGGGACCCCACAGGGGATTGTATTGGCTCCCTTCCTGTTTACCCTGTACACCTCGGACTTTAGATACAACCCTGAGTCATGTCATCTGCAGAAATTCTCTGATGACTCAGCAATAGTTGGGAGTATAAATGGAGGACAGGAATATGAATACAGGGCCCTGGTGGAGGACTTGGTCAAATGGTGCAAGCTGAATCATCGGCAGCTCAATGTCAGTAAAACAAAGGAGATGGTGATGGACTTTAGGAAGACTAAACCCGCACACTTCCCTGTTACTATTGTTGGTGAGGACGGCGATGTGGTGAGGACCTACAAGTACCTGGGGGTTCACCTGGATGACAGATTTGAGTGGAGCTCCAACACAGAGGCTGTGTATAAGAAAGGCCAAAGTCACCTCTACTTCCTGAGGAGACTGAGACCTCTCCTTAACATGTTCTACCAGTCTGTTGTTGCCAATACAATCTCCTATGTGGTGGTGTGCTGTGACAACTGCATCAACATGGGTAATGACAACGGGCTCAATAAACTGATTAGAAAGGCTGTGTCAGTACCTCCAGTACTCTGTCTTTTTGTATGTTACCCCGAGCTGTCAATCTGTAGTTTTGTATTGCCATGTGCTCCTGACCCCACTCCTGCTCTACTCCAGCCCCTGTATCACTGAGTACTCTGTCACTCATCTGTTTCTCATTATTACCTGTATTGCTGCTACCTGTGTCTCATTGTGCTCCACCTATCATCTGCCTCTCTGTTTATTGCTCAGTGTATTTCAGTCCTGTGTTTTAACCTATTTGTTGCCAGATTGTGCCAGTGAATTTTCCTGAGCCTGGCCAGTATTTGTATTGGTACTCTTCCTGATGGACTATTGACTCTGCCTGCTTCTGTTTTGTGGATTTCATTGGATGTTTTGATCTCTGCCTGAACTTTCATGCCAACTTTGTTTACACCTTGAGATGTGTTGTTCAATTAACATCACTGTGTGCACAGTACTGGGTCTGTGATTGGATCCCTGCTCCAGTGTCCTGACAATTCTGGACAATATTTTGTGCCCTCTTTATACCACCTTGCCTGAACAGAGGAACCCTTTCAGTAATGGACTAAGATAACTATGTTGCTCCAAAGAATGCTATATAAGGTCATTCTTGCCCTTGGTCATTAGTCTCTATAATGAGCCAAACTGTAGCTGGGGAAGTGATGACCCCCCTCTAGTTAAACTGTTTGAGGCAGTTTTTTATTCTTCTCTTCTAATATTTGTGTATCTGTGTACTTGTAATGCTACTGTGACACTGCAATTTCCCTTGGGATCAATAAAGTATCTACCTATCCATTAGGAACCTGATTTTCCAAATCTACCTCCATGTTAAAATCTCCTATGACTATCATAACATTGCTCTTTTTGACATGCCTTTTTTATTTTCTGTTGTATTCTGTAGTCCTACTCCCAGTTATTATTTGCAGGCCTGTATATAATTGCCATCAGGGTGTTTTTGTGCTTGCAGTTTCTTAACACAACCCACAAGGATTCAACCTTCCCCAATCCTACATCACACCTTTCTCCTGATTTGATACTTTTTTTTACTAGCAGAGCCATGTCAACCCCCTCTCCCTACCTTCCTATCCCTCTAATCATCAGCGATACTAGGGGTCTCCCACATCCCACAAGTAGAGCATTGCACTAATCCAACTGACATCTCAACTGTCCTAGCTGAGCAGAAAGACATAAAAACTTGAGCTTTTTTTTCCTTTGCTTTCTCTGAGTGAAGATTCTCTTCACTAAAGCCTCAAAGGGATAAACCCTTTAAGATCACTGCTCTGACTCTGCCCACTCAGACAATGGCTGTTGTACTTGCCCCTACCTTAAATTTGCTCTTACTGATCAATCCCAAATGCTGATCATTACTGGTCAAAGCTCTATGTTGCAGGAACTGCTCCTGCCTTTCATCCTTGGGCAGTGTATTTGTTTGATGTCCCCTCATCTCCAAATGCCCATTGTCTGGCTGCAGATCAAAGCTCTGTTGTCTAGCATTTGTTTTGTCCTCTGTTCTTGATCCAGTATGAATTCGTGTCTCAATCTTTTTCAGTGTTTGGGTCTAGACTATCCTTGTCTAGGACTCCTGTCACATGGGAATGTACTGGACAGAAAAAAGTGCAAATGATTTGCTGCAGACAAATCTGTGCTATTTCTCCCAACTATTTGATGTACAAATGAGATGTACAGTACATTGTGCTCATATGGTAGTGACAGAAAATTGTCCTGAACTTGGCACTTATTAGCATCTGTTATTTAAATTTCTTTAACTTTGATTCCATAAGTGCTGAGCATTACTTCAATTCTATCCCTTACTATCCCACTGCTATTGTTATAGCTATTATACAAAACAAAGACACAAAGCATGCTAGAATGGTATTCTTTATGTACTCTGGCCATAGTTCACAATGTTTGATGTAATTTATCCAATTCTGAATTCTTTCTTTAGATATGGCTCTCCCCCTATGTCAGTGTTTTGTTTTTTTTATTGCTGTGTTGACCTGCACTGCTGCATTAGTAACTGGTTAATCTGTTTACCCTATTTACACTCTTGTATTTCCAAGAGGTGGAAGTCTCCTTATCCCTGGTCAGTTCACAAATGATTTCCATTTTTGATTTCTCATTCATTGAGGGAAATCAAGGAGAGCTGATTATCTGCTCTAGAAGGGTATCATGCACGTGGCACGATTGGACATTGTCCCCTTTTGCCTTCCTAGTAGATAGCACATGCAATGCAGAATGCAGGAATTTGGTTTCAAGACCCAGAGCTCAATGGAATTGACACTTCCATCAATGTTTTGATGGCAAATTTATTGTTTTTGTTATTGGGAGATGTAGGTCATGAGGCTGGAGTTTAAATCTTTGACATTCCTGTTAGCAATTTTCACACTTGATGATTGTGGCCTCTGAGGTAATAAAAGCTGAGAAAAATCAACATGTTCCTGCTCCAGGCTGTATGGCATTGATCTTATTGTGGAAAGTCCAAAAGTTTCAATGATGGTTGAGAAATGATTTAACAACCAATTCCAAATAGAAGAAAACATTGAAAAGGATGTTGAAGGAAATGCTGATAGATGCTTAGTTTACACTATCAAAAATAATTACGTTTCACAGGTTCTGTGATAGTCTGATTTTTGTCACTGACAGGTTCAACATTCTTTCAGTAGGCTAGAGAAACTCGCATGCTATTCTGTACAAAATATCATGTTCTGATATTGGCAGAACTTCAGATGGTGATGAGTGGGCTTACAGGAGTGAGACATTTCAGCTAGTTGAGTGGTGTCACTGCAACAATTTTGCACTCAATGTCATTAAGACCAAAGAACTGGTTGTGGACTTCAGAAAGAGTAAGACAAGGGAACACACCCCAGTCCTCATTGAGAAATCAGAAGTGGAAAGAGCAAGAAACTTCAAATTCCTGGGTGTCAACATCTGAGGATCTAACCTGGACCCAACTTATCAATGCAGCTACAAAGAAGGCACAACAGAGACTGTATTTCATTAGGAGTTTGAGGAGATTTGGCATGTCACCAAACTCACTCACACATTTCTACAGATGTACAGTGGGAAGCATGCTAACTGGTTGCTGGGATGGTGGGGGGCAGCATGGGGGCTATTGCACAGGATCGAAGTAAGTTGTAAACTTAGCTTCATCATAGACACCAGCCTCCATAGTATCCAGGACATTTTCAAGGAGCAATTCCTCAAAAAGGTGGCATTTCTCATTAAGGACTCCCACCACCTATGTCACACATTGTTCTCATTTCTAACATCAGGAAGTACAGGGCCCTGAAGCCACATACTCAATGAATCTGAAGCAGCTGCTTCCTCTTTGCCATCTGATTTCTAAATGGACATTGAACCCATGAATACTAGCTCACTACATCTTTCACTTCTATTTTTGCACAACTTAATTTGTTCTGATATTATTTTGTATTGCATTGTTTGCATTAGCAAAGGCAATAAATTTCATCTGCGAGTGATATTAAACCTGATTGAATCTGAAAGTATTTTAGGTTTTCATTGTTGCTGAGCTGCAAGGGATGCAAATGTGCTTATGCCAAAAACTGCTGAGTTTTGGATAACTGTTTCTAATACATGCTATTCAATTTACTGAATTAAGTACTTCAACTATTATGTCTTTCCAGACAGTTTCTATGGCTTGTTTTGTTTCTTTATTTATCCCAAACTACCTTTGTTTCTCCCAAAATCTATCAGTAATCACTTAGCAAGATCCCTATAGTTCAGTGACATCAGTCCCACTTTGGAGTTACAGGATTCTGTGCAAAGGTGAGCATCAATTGTAGACCCACATTTTAATACTTTGGAATTAGAGTTGTTACGTATCCCGTAACTGGATAACTTACCAGCAAAGATAGAGAGGTCCGTTGAAGTCTGATGTCACTATTTTCAAACGTTTTTATTAATAAAGGGGCACAAAAGTAAGGTTAATACAAACATTCAGATAATGCACGTCACCAATAAATCTAAAGCGTGGGTATAGTAATAATCATCATTAAGAAGTGAGCTCTACTGTTGTCTAGGGGTTAATATATTGTCCGTTGGAAATATAAAAGTCACTCAGAAGTCTGCAGGCTTCAGCCTTTTGGGAATCGCTGGGTTTCATGTGGGGCGACAGAGAGAGAGAGAGAGAGATTGGGGAGAAGAGGAAAGACTTGCCGGGTCTTTATGAAGCTTCCGTTGAATCGGGGGAGCGTTGGTTCCCCCTCCCCGATGTTAGTTAAAAGCAGTTTTCCGTGATTCCAGCCACAAATTCCAATCCCGGAATCTAACGCACGTGGCTTCCTTCAGAATGGCTTCCCGCTATGGCGGGATCACTCTCGTGTCTTCTTGGTGCGTCTGAAGGAGCTGTCCCCCTTAGACCCTCCTTTATACTTCCTCACGGGGTCGCAGGTGTCAATCAGGTTGGGATGACACAATCTCTCTCTCAACCAGCCCACTTTGCCCGAGGGCTTTACACATGGTCTCCATGAGACAATAGTCACTGTCGCCTTATTTTGCATCCCGGTGGGACGTGCTATTTGGCACGTTTCTCTCCCTCCCACTTCCTGTGTCTATTTGGCACATCTCTCTCTCTCTCTCCCACTTCCTGGGTCTACTGACCCCCCCTCAACGGGTGCTCTTGCGATTCTCACAAAGGAGGGGGCTGGGATCATAACAGAGCTAATATTTTCCAGATGTTACATTGAATCACAGCTCTATAATTTTTTTTCAGGTCGGCTTAAGAATTCCACCTCTCAGTGGTGAGTATGGAAAAGTTCACTTGGCACTCTGCTTAATATTTACCCGGTTAAAAGAACAGAATTATCGGAATATTATTTCCATAGTGGAACATTGTTATGCATATACTTGCTTTAATATTACCTTCACTGTACTGGATAACACATTTCAAAAAACATCGATTGACTGTGGGTTTCCCAAAACCATAATGCAGCTACAGGTACATAAAAACTAAATTCCTGCATTCTGCATTACACGTGCTATCTACCTGCTTGGCATTATACCCACACAGTGATCAAAACTTGCCAGCTGTCTGTGCTACTGCTAACACTGGGTGCAAAAAGAAATGAGAAGCATTCAGACTGAAGTACCAATAAGCATAATTGCAATTGACATCAAATTTCTTCAATGGATAAAAATACTTAGAATGGTCCCAGTCTTTGCAGCATCAAGAAATCTTCTGAGTTGAAAAAAAATGGAGAGAATTTTGGTTTGAACCAAGGCTTATTTTCTGAAGTTTATTATGTTGTTACATGCAAATCTAAGAGACTTTGAAATTTTTGTGGCACAGAAGACTAAATTGAAATAGAGATTAATGATTAAAGTAGATGCAATTAACTGCCTTACTTTGTGATTAGCAGAATCATGTCAGAATCAGTTTTCAAATTATATTTATATTAAATACTTTTTAATTACAAATATATGAATGTAATTAATACTAAAACTACTGATGTAAAAAACAATAAATTTTAATAAAATTGTAATCACCTGTTTATTGAAATTCTTGTCAGCTACCTTACTAATCTGGCATTTTGGTTATGTGTGTTTGTCGATGTATCATTCTTTTTACCAATACCGATAGCTGTTTTGCTTGGCAGATCAAATTTTAAACTGACCTGGAGCATGGATGGTCTGAAATATAAAAACATAATACAAAGGCAAACAGGATTGCTGAAATTTTTTTGCTGAACATTAAAGAAATGATAGCTTTAAAAACCATACCCAATCAGCATTTCATAAAGGCAATTGCTTGGTTTTTCCAGACATCAGATGCATATCCTGCTTTCTCATTCTTGCACACCTCAACCAAAATTATTTTTCCAACAACAAACCTAGAATTCCAAGCCAACAATGTCAGAGAGAACATCTTGCCATTTGAGTGAGCAAACAAATCATCTTAACCAATGAGTTTAAACATTTTGAAAATAACCAGGGCTGGCTCAGAGAAGGAGATTAAATTAGGATGGATGAATTCAATGTCAAATCAGGTACAAAAAGGAAAAGCAAGAGAAACATGGCAGAAAAGAGAGAATTTTTTTTATTTTATAATTCCACCTTTTTTAAAATATCTACAACACCTGAAGGATTGAAATTTCACACTTGTAATTGCTCATTTTCATTGTAAGAAAAATTAATTAACAGCCTTAACCAATTATGATGTCATTGACAACAAGGTTTAACACACCGCAGAGAGTTCATTGACACTAAGCTGGGAACTAAAGCAGCACGATCACTTGAATTGAGTAAGATGCTTTCCTAAGGGCTCGTCTACTGGTAGAACCTCAGATAGCTGTAGTGGCTGAACCGAGATCCACGTATTCACGTGCAGTGTGGACATGAGTGGTGGCTGTGGTTAGTGGTTGTGTCCTTTGGTTGTTCACCCTCTCCTTTCACAGAAACTGCATATTCTCTGGTCACTCTTTCCTCTAGGTGCACCTATTGACTGTAATAACTTCCCAGTTTTTATGATGTAATGTTGAATTTCTTCAGGCTAATTTTGAAGTGTTTCCTTTTCCCACCAGGGGCTTGCTAGCTTTCCTTCAATTGGGAGTAAAGGAATTGTTCAGGGAGACATGAGTCAGGAAACATAATGATAGGATCCGTCCATTGGAGATGGTGTTGCTTTATCATGGTGGAGATACTTTTCATGGTGACCTCTCCATTACACTGGTGTTAGTGCACTTGTCCTTCCAGCTGATCCTTAAAACCCTTCACGAGGTTCTGTGGTGGCATTGTTCCAGAGCTTTAATGTGGTCTGTCATTCATCTTCGTACTGTAATGTACTGTAATGCAGGAAAGACAACTTCTCTATACCAAAGGTTTTGTTTGGATATGCAGGTTACAGGCTTTAAAGACTCTTTAATTCCGCAGAGGCTCCACGAGCACTACTCAGGTGCTGGTTGAGTTGGTACCTGCTTTGAGGAGAGAATGCTGTCTAGGTAGGGAAAGTGATCTACATTTTCAATGGTGATATCATCAACTGTTATGGGGGACTGGATAAATGGCTGGTTGGGCATGGGCTGATACAGGATCTGTCTTTTTTTCTTCAAATCAAGACCAAGGAGGCTCCATGACTTGGCAAAAGATTTCAAGATATATTGGAGGTCTCTTCAGAGTGTGCTGAGATAACATTGTTCAAACTTCAAAGTAATTTTTTTATCAAGGTATATATGTCATCATATACAACCCTGAGTTTCATTTTCTTGTGGGCATACTCAATAAATCCATAGAATAATATCCATAACAGAATCAATGAAAGACTGCACCAACTTGGGCATTCAAGCAATATGAAAATTGCAACAAATTGTGTAAATACCAAAAGAAAAAATAATAAATAAATAAACCGTAAATAAGAACATGAGCTGAAGGGTCCTTGAAAGTGATTCCATTGCTTGTGCAAACATTTCAATGATGGGGCAAGTGAAGTTGAGTTAAATTTTTCCCTTTTGATTCTAGAGCCTGATAGTTAAGGGGTAATAACTGTCGTTGAAGTTGGCGGTGTGAGCTCTGAGACTCCTGTACCTTTTGCCTGATGACAGCAGCAAAAGGAGAGCATGCTCTGAGTGCTGGAGGTCCCTGATGATGGATGCGCTTTCCTACAACACTGTTTCATGTAGATGTGTTCAGTGATGTGGACAGCTTTAGCGTGACGGGCTGGGCCATATCCACTACTTTTTCTAGATTTTCCAGTCAAGGGAAATGGTGTTTCCATACCAGTCTGTGATGCAGCCAGTCAATATACTCTGCACGGTGCATCCATAGAAGTTTATCAAAGTCTTAGATGTCAGGCTAAGTCTTTGTGAACTCCTAAGGAAGTAGAGGTGTTGACATGCTTTCTTCATAATTCCATTTAAGTGTTGGGCCCAGGGAAAGTCCTCCAAAATAATAACACTGAGAAATTTAAAGTTGTTCCCCCTCTCTGCCTCTGATTGGGTCATGGTTTCTTCCTCCTGAAGTCAATAATGAGCTCCTTGGTCTTCCTGACATAAAGTAAGAGGCTGTTGTTATAGCACCAGGTCTTCAATCTCCCACCTATTTGTTCATTTGTCACCAACTTTGATTCAGACAATGATAGTTGTGTCATCAGCAAATTTGAATATGGCACTGGAGCTGTGCTTAGTCACACAGTCATAATTGTAATGTAAGTAGAGCAGGGGGCTAAGCACACAGTGCTGATGGAGATTGTGAAGGAGATGTTGTTGCCAATCCGATCTAACTGGTGTCTGTGAGTGAGGAAATCAAGGATCCAATTGTACAAGGAGATATTGAGGCCTAGATCTTGGAGCTTATTGATTAGTGTTGAGGGAATGATGGTATTGAATGCTGGGCAGCAGTCGATAAAGAGCATGCTGATGCATGCATCTTTGCTGTCCAGATGTCCCAGGGTTGAGTGAAGAGCCAAGGAAATGGCATTTGCTATGGACCTGTTGCCCCGGAAAGCAAGTTGGAGTGGATCCAATACTGAAGCAATACATCCACATACAGAAGTTCCATGATATTGGAGGTGCTGACCTTGTTCTTGACCTTGAATCCATTGAGATTGAAAGACCTATTGATTCCCTGTGGCAGATCTTGTCCAATCATGTGAAGGGTGTCAGTAATAAAGATGGCAAATAGATTGGGTGCAATGATACAGCCCTGCTTGACTCTAGTCTTGACCATGAAGGATTCTGACTCAATGCCACCATTGCTGAGTACTGTGGCTAATGTGACATCATGCTGCAGCCTTAATATTCATAAGTACTTGTCAGGATAACCATGTCTTGACAGTATACACCAGAGAGTTGGCTGCCTACTGTATCAAATGTCTTTATCAAATCTATGAAAACCAAGCTCAAGGGTTGCAGTTGTTCATGGCACTTTTCCCATAATTGGTGTGCTGTGAAGGCCATGTCTGCAGTGCCTCTAGATAGGTGGAAGCCGCACTGGGATTCAGATAGTGGAAGGGGTCAGTAGACTTGGATACGAGCAAGAACTCTGCCTGTTGTTCACAAGAGCAGCCTCTGTAACTTGCACAGTCTTCCTTTGCTATTAAAGCACTTCTGAGCTCTGAGGGCAGCTGTTCTTTTGCCTAGACCAGGGGTCAGCAACCTTTACCACTGAAAGAGCCATTTGGACCCGTTTCCCACAGAAAAGAAAACACTGGGAGCCACAAAACCCGTTTGACATTTAAAATGAAATAACACTGCATACAACATTTTTTTTGCCTTTATGCTATGTATAAACAAACAATAATGTGTTGCGTTTATGAAATCGATGAACTCCTGCAGAGAAAACAAAATTACATTTCTGCATGCAACAAAAACATTTTGAACTCCGAAAAAAAGACGTTGGGTTGAAGGTTACTTTTAAGTAAAATACTCAATGTCTATTTGAGTCCTTCTTGTATTTATGAAAAACGCCAAACTTAAATTTTCCGCCAGCAGCAAACCAAACATAATGTCAGCCAGCTGTCAACCTGAAAAATAAAAGGACTATTTCACTGAACAATGAAAAAAATATGAATATATGTAAAATAATAGGCAATTAAAATATTTATCATACTTGGTTAATGGGATTTCTGCTTCTGGACCTCAGCGCACAGCGTCTGCACATCAGGGCTGTATGACGTCACCTTCATCTTTACACAGGATCGTAAGCTGTCATCTGTGAGGCGTGCGTGATGTTTGTTTTTAATAAAGTTCATGTTGGAGAACACCTGCTCACATACATATGTGGATCCAAAGATCGACAGGACTCCAAGCACATACTTTTTAATGTTTACATAGCATTCCATGTTTCGAACACAAGTTTGCCCAGTTTGAGGAGGTTTTCAATATCACTCCATTTGTGATTCTGAGCAAGAACGGCCTTCTGATGGGCAACATCTTCAAGGTCTGCTGTCAAGCGTCTAAACTTGGACTCCCATATGTCTTTGTCGGCTATGTCGGCCAGTTCCATCTCAAGATCAGGTTGACTCACACCTGCCAATGCAGTCGTATTCAGTAGGGATGGATCGATGCTTAGGGGAGTGACCGGGAAGGATAATGTGTTTTTTTACCTCTCTGAACTCACAGAAGCATTTCCCAAACGATGTTTGCATTGCGATGATTGCAGAATGTAAATACTCCGAATTTATCATGTCGTGACCTTGTTTGAACTCTCTCAAATTGGGGAAGTGAGACAAAGTGCCTTTCTGTCAATCTCTGGCAAGCACTGTCAACTTGCACTCAAATGCCAAAACATCCTCCAGCATGTGCAGGGCTGTACATCCTTTCCCCTGAAGAGCTGTGTTCAGCGTGTTCAGGTGCGCTGTCATGTCTACCATGAAGTGTAGCTTTTACAGCCACTCTGGCTGTTCCAGCTCAGGAAAGGTGAGCCCTTTGCTGCCCAGGAAAGTTTTCACTTCTTCCAGACACGCGACAAAGCGTTTCAGCACCTCCCCTCTGGACAGCCACCGGACTTTGTTGTGCAGCAGGAGATCAGAATATGCGCTTTCCAGCTCGTCCAGTAACAAACGGAATTGACGGTGATTTAAACTTTTTGCCATTATTTTATTGACAATCTGAATGACAACATCCATTACTTCTGTGCATTCCGGAGGAAATGTTTGAGTGCACAGTGCCTCTTGGCCTGAGCGGCAACATAACTAGCGTATGTAGTTGATTTTCCAGACTTCATCCACTTCTTGAAATGATTTTTGCTCAGATCAACCTTCCGCATCAGTTCCGACACAGCTTTTTTTCTCTCATCTCCATCCGGATATTTTTGAGCAAAGGCTGCGTGTTTACTCTGGAAATGCCTTGCGACATTTGACTTTTTGTTGTTTGCTAGTTTCTCATTGCATATTAAGCATACCGGTAAACCAGTCTCGTCAACAGTGAAAGCAAATGAATCTGTCCACATATCATTAAAAATTCTGTTTTCTTCAGTCACTTTTCTTTTTTTAGAATTCTCCATAGTTAGCCTACCTTGGATCGAAAAATTAAAGAAATTGCGCACTGGCGGGTGTCAGGCATTGGCAGTGGTGACGTATATTAATAGTGATAAAAACACGTTGTAGCGGTGTGCTACACGCAGTCAGTAAACTGCTGTCAAAGATAACTTTATTCGAACTAAACAGCCTTGTTTTTAAGCCTCCCTCAACCCGCCCCCCATGGGCGCGGATGCTCCAAAAGACACGTACTCACAAACCCTCGTAGGCTATCTCCCTTAGCCTGAACGCTGGCTAATTGTGAGCCGGTTCGGATGTGCCAGGAAATGGGTCACCACAACGTTTCATTTAGATTGTACAAGATCACCATAATCTTCAAATCTAGAATTACATTTCAAAAACTAACAAACTAACATAAAATACATTTTAATTAAATACTCACCATTTATTTTCCAACGCCACAGGGAGCCGCAGCAGAGATGAAAGTTTCGCATGCGGCTCTGGAGCCTCGGGTTGCCGACCCCCGGCCTAGACCTTCAGGAGCAGGACATGCATGTAGTGCCGGATTGCTAATCCACCTTTCTTAACATCTCTGCTGGGATCTCATCAGCACCAGCTTTGTTTCTTCAAGCTCCTGGTGGCATCATGGACCTCTTTTATACCGGGATCTATATTGACAATGAACATCATTGGGAGAACATAAAAGCATAAAAATTGAAAACAGAAATAGGCCATTCTGCCCTGCCAACTCTCTGATATTCAACAAAATCATGGCTGATCTTTCCCTGCAATGTCATTTTCTTTCACTAACACCATGTCCCTTGATTCACATAATATCTTCTAATTTTGAATACGCTAATCCACTACACCCCCACTGTTTTCTTGCTTAGAAAATCCGAAAGGTTCCCCCACACCTAGATGAAGAGAAAGGAAGAAAACAGCTTTTATGCAAAAACCAAATCAGAATAAATGGCCCAGCAAATGCTAATTTGCTCTTCACATTGTATCTCTTGTTTGTTTTGAGTTCCTGGCTGATTTGCACATCAATAGCAGTATTTATCTAAATAACAACTGTTATTTGTAAGATTTTAATGTTTCAACAAGTTCTGGCCCATTATTTGACTGAATATTCTGCAATGAAAGAAAGCTATGAAAAAATAAACAAGGTCTTCTATAGCCAACATTCAATAGGACCAGATTTTCTAATTTCTACCTTAAACTGGTATCTCTTCCAGATCTCTTGGATGAACAATCCCCTTTCCCAACTAACACTCATATACCATTCAATCTGCCTTTATTTCTCTCCTAACTCTTTTCCATTTCCACAATCACTCCACCCTGTCCTCCACTTCCTGTATGGTCCTGATCTCACTTTCTGCTCCTCTTTCCCAGACCTCCTTCCTTATGTAACACCATTTCATCGGCTAAGCTATTCACCATGGCTGATCCATTTTACCTCTCAGACCCAATCTCCTGCCCTCTCCCCGTATTCCTTCATTCCCTGACCAATCAAGAATCTATCGATCTCTGCCTTAAATATACATAAAGGCTTGGCCTCCACAGCAGCCTGTGGCAAAGATTTCCACAAATTCACTGCTTTCTAGTTAAAACACTCCCATCCTCATCTAGCTTCTTTATTTCCTTGTGGCCTTCATCATTAAAATATATTAAATAGTCTTGATCTGCAAAAGAGAACATTAATGGCATTACCAGCAATTAACTAAGTGTTCAATTAGAGCTCTAATCTGTGCAGCTCAATGAATGAGCTACCAGCGTGGAGAGAAAGAAACAGTTAAAGATTTAAGCTGGTGACATAAACACTGATATTGCATTCAGGATGATAAATTATGATCTTTTCCCGCTCACCAAAGCTAGAAATGATCATGCTGTAGTCTAGTTAGAATCAGTCTTTCAAAACTCTGGCCAATTCCCAAGAAAACAAAGAATCTGGATCCATTTGTGTGATTTCAAAGCTTCCTGTGGAAAATGTGTATAATAAGCAATCGAGCAACTAAAGCACATGGTAACAAGGGAGAATTAATTTTCATAAAAGTACTTGCTCCATCATGTACAGTTTGTTTTTAGACGTAGCAGGATATTTTGATCATCGTTGTCTCATTGATGAATTAGAACATAAAGAAATTAAGTGAAACGGTCATAATTGGCACCAACCATGTGGATCCCTGTGGAAAGCATTCGTACTCCCAGCAGTGATGTATGAATGACATTGGACTCCTTCCAAGCCTAATCAGGATTAGCATGCAAAATTAAGCTTTGCATATTTTAAACCCTGAATCTATGCCCATAATTTAAATAAGGCATTCATTGCTGTTTAAAATTTCAAAATTCACATTAAAATTTTGAACTGCCCTGATTACTTTTACAGTAAATATCATTATAAGGCTGATTTTCTTTATCTGTGACATATACTGCAAAGTAAAACACTTATAAAAAATATAAACTGCTCATTTCAATGCAGAACCTCATTTCTCAAAGCACGTTTTTCTCCCATCATATTTTTCTACACTCAAATATTGCCAACTCTCTCTTCGCCACCTCAATCAATGTCATAATTATTTAACAGCTCAACCTCCATCACATTCTGCCAGTTAGCATCCCAATCTCCATTCCTCAGAAGTTTAGTGCAATGGCCTGAACCCCTCTACACTGTAATCACTGCGTTCTCCATACCAATTCCTTCCCAAGCCATATTGTTCCACCAAATTATTTGAAATTTCTACTAATCTCATCTGATAGTAGTGACTCCAAAAACTGAAAATTAAGAACTCACTTCCAACCAGAACCAGCATGCAAGGAATTTACTGGCTCAAGTACTTCTGGAAGGAACAATACATGGAAAAGTAACAGTTCTTAAACTCTTTCATTGGGTGTTTGGAAAGATTCAATGATTCACAGGTTGATCTTGCTAGAGATGGTTAGCCATTGCTGGGGAGCTTGGCATATCTCAGTATAAAGTATTCTGCTCTCTATCTTGGTACACATTCACTACCCTGTAGCACACAATAATAATGGAGGAACTCAATAGGTCAGGTAGCATCTATGGAGAGGGAAGTAAGAGGCAATATTTTGGGCCAAGACTCTTCTTCAGGACTGTCATGCCATTCTCTACCATGTCCAGTATACACTGATGTAGACATTATCACTAAAGCTAGTAAATACTGTGACACCGGAAAATCTTATGTTGCCACATTCCCCTGATAGCATCCTCTTTTCCACTGATGGAGCACAGCTAATGATATCCCTTAGCCCTCAGCACAGATCCAGAAAGCCGTGCTGTGAAACTAGTGATGATGCAGTCTTCTATGACCTGAATTCACTTTTCAAAAATCCTCCTCAGTTCCATGATCCTGCATGTGCTTTTCCAAAGACAGCACTTTTCTGAGACCACTGATATCCATTAATCTACACTCAATGGTCGCCTTATTAGGTACACTTGTACACATGCAAAAATCTAATCCACCAATCATGTGGCAACAACTCAATGCATTAAAGCAGGCAGATATGGTCAAGAGGTTCCGTTGTTATTCAGACCAAACATTGAAATGGGGAAAAAATGTGATCTGAGTGACCTTGACTGTGGAATGATTGTTGGTGCCAAACATCATGGTTTGTGTATTTCATAAACTACTGATCTCCTAGGAACACACACGACATGCTGGAGGAACCTAGCAGGACAGGCAGCATTCATGGAAGTGAACAACCGGTTAACGTTTCGGGCTGAGTCCCTTCTTCAGGACCGAAAAGGAGGGGGAAAAATGCTAGAATAAAAAGATGGGAGGAGGAGAAGGAGGATAGCTAGAAGGTGATAGGTGAAGCCATGTGGGTAGGAAAGGTAAAGGGCTGGAGAGGAAGGATCTGATTGAAGAGGAGAGTGGGCCATAGGAGAAAGGGAAGGAGGAAGGAGGGGCACCAGGGGGAGGTGATAGGCAAGTGAGAAGAGGTAAGAGTCCAGAGTGGGGAATAGAGGAAGAGGGGAAGGAGAGGGAATATTTTTCCCCAGAAGTTTGAGAAATCAATATTCATGCCATCGGGTTGAAGGCTACTCGGACAAAACTTAAGGTGTTGCTCCTCCACCCTGAAGGTCACGTCATCATGGCACAAGAGGAGGCTATCGACTGATATGTCAGGATGGGAAGTTCCGCTTTCAGCGGATGGAGCGGAGGTGCTCAACAAAGTAGTCCCGCAATTTACAATGGGTCTCACCAATGCAGAGGAGGCTGCATTGGGCAGTACTGGATGTAATAGATGACCCCAGCAGATGTGCAAGTGAAGTGTTGCATCACCTGGAAGGATTGTTTGGGGTCCTGAGTAGAGGTGAATGGGCAGGTGTAGCACTTTGTCCACTTGCAGGGATAAGTGCCAGGAAGCAGATTAGTAGGGAGGGATGAATGGACAAGGAATCACAGAGGGAGCAATCCCTGTGGACAGCAGAGAGAGTTGTGCGGGGGGGGGGGTGGAGTCTACTATGTTTTACTGGGGTCCACTCTCCTCTTCTATTAGATTTCTTCCTCTCCAACCTTTTACCATGCCAATCCATCTGACCTCACCTATCACCTTTTAGCTATCCTCCTTCCCCTCCTCCTCCAACCTATTTCTCCTGGCATCTTCCTTCTTCCTTCCCAGTCCTGAAGAAAGGATCCACCCCAAAATGTTATTTCCATAAATGCTGTCTGAACTGCGGAGTTTCTCCAGCATTTTGTGTGTTGCTTTGGATTTCCAGCATCTGCACAATTTATCATGTTTATGAACTCCTGGGATTTCCATGACAACAGTCTCTAGAGTTTACCCAAAAAGGTGTGCAAAACAAAAACCATCCAGTGAGTTCTGTGGGTGAAAATGCCTTATTAATGAAAGAGGTCAGAGGAGAATGGCCAGACTGGTTCAAGCTGATAGGAAGGTGTCAGTAACTCAAGTAACTGAAATATTTAATATTGCTGATGACATAACTGTCTTAGGCCAAATCAAAGATGGTGATGAATCAGCATATGGGAGGGAGACTGTAAATCTGGCTGAGTGGTGCCATAACAACAACCTTTTATTGAATGTCAGCAGGATCAAGGAGCTGATTATTGACTTCAGGAGGAGAACACCAGACGTCCATCAGCCAGTCCTCATCAAAGTATCAGAGGTAGAGATGGTGAGCAACTTTAAATTCCTCTGTGTTATCATTTCAGAAGATCTGTCTTGGGCCCAGCAAAAAACTGCAATTATGAAGAAAGCAGAACAGCACCCCTGCTTCCTTAGAAGTTTGCAAAAATTCAGCATGACATCTAAAACTTCTACAAACTTGTGGTGTGGTGGACAGTACATTGCCTAGTTGCATCACCACCTGGTATGGAAAAAGGAATGGATGTAGTCCAGTTCATCACATGTAAAGCCCTCCCCACCATTGAGCACATCTACACTAAACATCATTGCATGAAAGCAGCATCCATCGTCAGGAGCCCACACCACCCAGGAGTAAACAAATAGTACACAGAACATGCTGCCAATGATCTTTTCACTTTTAGCCATTACTTCTAGCAAGCTGAAATCTTTGACTTTTCCTCACTGAAATTCTCACTACATATTTAAATCCCTATATCTCTGACTATTCAAATTCTATAACTCTTTCAAACTTAACAAAAGTTTAGCGTATCCACTTTCCTGTAATTCTGGCTTCTTGTGCAGCCCATCTTATATTGTCTGATTTCAGTTGTCTGTAGTTGTCAAGCACTGGAATTCCATCACCTCTCCACCACAATCTTCCACTTTAAGATATCTCATAAATCCTGCTCCATTGAGTGGCTTTTGATCATGTGATCCAATATCTTAATTAACTCATCCAACAAGATCATCTTTAAAATACCCTGCAGAACTTTTACTATTTTACTTCGGGTCCCACCGAAGGGTTTCAGCCTGAAATATCAAATGTAGTTTTTACCATAGATGCTGCCTGGCCTGCTGAGTTCCTCCAGCATTGTGTGTGTGTGTGTTGCTTGAATCTCTAGCATCTGCAGATTTTCTCTTGTTTGTGTTTTTACTATGTTAGGGTTCTCTGTTAATGCTTTAATGTCAATAAATGAAAGTCACTTTCAATTGTTGCTTGTTTAGTTTTCACTGGTTGTGTGCAAGAAATTAAAATGAGCTCTCTTTTGGAACATCATAATAAACAATTACATCTTGAATTTATTACTTTTGAGTAGCATACCTGGCTAAGACTTCCTCCCCAACCAATTTAATTCCACTCATGTTAGCTACAGTTTTACAGCTGGGATTAAAACGAAGGAAAATTCATGGTGTTTAAACAATTGAAGAAATGAAAATACAACAATGCAGAAACCATTTGAAAGATTTCTGTCAAGAACAGCATCAAAGTATATTAGTGATACTGAGGGAACTGTGAAGTGTCGGAGGTCCAATATTTCAGTTGACTTGCAAAACTTATGGCCTCTCAGAGCTCTGTAAGAGATTTTATTGTCTTATTTGAAACAATAGCAAGGGAGCAGTGTGTGGAATGACTGGTGGATTATCCAATATTTACTCCAAGCAATAATGACCTAGGTCATCATCCCATTGCTAAGTATGGTCTTTTATAATGTGCACATTAGTACTATATTTCCACAATGCGATACTTGTTACACTTCAGAAAAATATTTTGCTTTTCCTATTTCCTTTTGAAGTCAGTGATTTTGCTTGACTTTCTTGCTCCAAGCTTCCAGTAATTCAGTCAAGGTGCCATTCTTCATGCAGTACCATTGAAAATGGATCTTTTTGCTGGCAGTTCTACTGATGAGATCCTCTTCATGGTCCATCTTTTTCAGTCATTCATGCTTGGTCATTGCAGAATAGATGTCAGATATGAGCTTGAGGTCAGATGCCAAGGTGTAGGAGTTCACCTTCCACTAATGAACTTGGCACGCAGTTAAAGGGAGGGCTGCAAATGGACAGGGATCTAAGGGGCAAGGTACACCAGGTTCGGCAGCTGTATGCCTCCACCCAACCTCACCAACAAATTTCTATAATCACACATTACAAGATCTGTTAGCTTGAAAGAAGGTTATCAATCTTGATTGATGCAGGGTCTAGGAAGAGTTTCTGTTTCTTTATTTTGCTTCAACTCAATATTTTAAATAACTAATCACTTAAGGGTTTTTTCTAATTACTTTATTTTTTATATTTCTTAATTTATTAATTCCTATTGAGCTGTCTTTAAATGACACATAAAACAGGCCTAAGGTAGGAGCAATGGCCAAGAGGTCATCAGGATGGTCTGAGGAATGGACCTCCAGGATCTCATTCCCAGTTGTGGATTACAATACCTTACAGGACCCTCTTGGCCACTGGAAGTTCCAGGACAGAATACCAAGAGGATCAAACACAACCCTGGGGATTGGACGGGCAGGGGTGATTCAGGAATCTAGGAATAGGACAGATCAAGCAAATCCATCCCAGCGAGAGTTGGCAGTATGGATATGTTGTGGTATATCTCCACCTTCACCCAGCATCTCCAAATGTATTCCCAGTAGTCACTGTTGGAAGCAAGAATGTTGAATACTTTGCCAGTATTTCCTCAAGGAATCCTAACATACATCTGTGGCATCTTTGTTCATGCTTGTCTGCCAGTAACTAAATTTATCACAGACCTTAATTGAATATGGAATATCGCAGGCCTATGGGCCTTGGGAGCACAACACATGTTGCAATTACTGGCTGAGAATTTGGGAAAATGTTTTCAATTCTCTTTTCTAATCTTCTTTCATCTACCTCATCCATACATCTGTCACAATCAAATGAAACTGGGATTTGTCTCTGGTACACTATCATTGAAGCAAGAATAAGAATATTACCTAACTACTGTTATTTAGAAACTAGAATTCAGTTCTTCCAGATCCATTATTTAAACATACACTTGATTGATAAGCTGTTACATTTAGTTCAAGTTCAGCACAACTGATCAACACTGGAGTTTCAAGGCAACTACAGCTAACATACTGAGCCTGTATAGAGTTAGGAAAAATAGATGAATTATGTGTTGTTCTACTCATAGGATGGGGAATGAACTATGGGGAATTAATTTCTAATTCATTCTATAGCTTGACAATATAGACAACTTTTCTCATCTGTTGGAATTAGTCCCTGAATTTCCCTAAGATGTTCAGTCTATTTATCTGTGTGAATCCAAAGGTTATACTTTGAGCTTGTTTCTATGGTTACCATTACTGATGCAGGGACTTGCTAAACAGGGGGATATTGTCACTGTAGATCTAAAATGCTGTATGAGGTGACGGGTGCGTCATCTTAATAAGCATTACAGTCAAAGGAAATAAACGAGGTACGGTTGCTTTAGCAGTAAATGCTGAGCAATTTACAATGTCTTTTTTATTTTTTTTACAAGAAACCCAAAAGAAGAGAATGTCAGATTTATAAACTATTCTGAATGTAAGTTTGCACGTGTATTTCCTGAGATGTCAATCCATTGTGTTAATTTTGTAGGAAAAAAAGGAGTTTTTGGTATCCTTTCCAAATGTTAGCTACAGAGTACACTTAAGCATTAAGTATTTAGAAGCCTGTTTTAAGATTAGAGCTTGGGTTTTTAACTTCTATACAAATACCTGCTTGTGAAAAGTGAGGAAAAAATGTTTTCTGTCCAGCACTTGCCATGTTATGGTTGTGGTTATATTATACAGTATTTCCATGGTTACAAAGTCAGATAAGAGTATTAAAGGTCCAGTTAACTAAATTAAACTAGGTGCAATTATCCTTTATCTCCTTTATTCCAGTGCTCCAAAAGGAAGTCATGCAAGGCATATTGGAAGAAGAGTTGATCTGCTCAGATGATTCATAGCATCAGAATATGACGTAGATTTTTTCTCAGAATGTGATTACAGTGTTAATGCCACGACTATTTATAATACACCACGCTCATTACTTTAACTAAGCTAATTTGATTGAAATCAAAAGTTTAAATGTCACTAAAATTACATCTTAGTTAGTCTCATCACTTTGGCAAATACAAATAAGTCATCATGGCTGAAGCAATTGTACCTAGATTATCAATCTGAACTACCAGGAAAATTTGGCTCTAATTAAAAAAGTAATTTTTTTGATAATCTGATCCTAGATTCGGTATACTGGGACAACATAATTATGGTCTTACTGATGACAAATCAAGTCATGCTCACAGATGTCAGTGGGTATTAATCTTTCAACACACCATTCTCCTCCAATGATGGACTATCTGTGTGAGAGAGAATAATTGAGCTGGATATAGAAGAGCAGAAACTACAATTATCAGCAAGACTGTGTATTTTTATCTCCTAACATATTAAATTCCAATGGTGATAAGAGATGAGAAAAATCTGTAGAATCTTATAATGGAAAGCAATCAAGGAAAGCCAACAAAAGTTTCAAAACCAGTCACTGACTTTCCAAACAAAATACAAAGACATAAAGAATTCCATTAAATCCCCCCTGAAAGATTAAATATATTTCTTATATTCGTTTGTCACTGACATTTCATTGCACTTAGGGTAATATCTTTAGTAGAATTGACAATGAATTGAAGAATAATATTTATGATCATGTTATTTTTCACAAGCATTTGCCCTCATTTAGCGAAGTAGGTGAAATAATGAAGAAAAAATATCTATCCAACAAAGCACAACCAAGAAACTAAAGCAATCTGAAATATTAAGAGATTACAATAAAGATCTCTGTTCATAATTAAATGAAAGTCATTAGTGTGATGAAAATTCACTAGCTCAAGAGCACAGCCTTTTTCAAAGCAAGAAAATAAGCTTATTGAAATGAACGTTTTTACGTCTGTCTCTGGGAGGTAATAAATCTATTTAATTCAATGCCAAGTGAACAAAATCAGATTTTGATGAGGCTTGTTCAAACATCAGGGATACACTGGAAAAGAATTACCACCTCTGTGTCAGCAGAAACCTATCAAGACAGCTTTTTACAGAATATCTATTATGCTAAAGAGGAAAGGCTTTTTTTTAGCCATTTAATTTTAACTGTAATAAGGAAATTTTGTCAGTGGTCTTCAGTCATTTAATGTTGACTATTTTACAAGTATTGAATAAAAACAGCCAGAGTAGTGGCTTTTTAACTGGACTATCAGATGATGTCATAAATCACAACATGAATGAAATTGTCCCTGTTAATAATTTCACCAAAATGATTGGTGTGCTCATCCTGCTAAAATTATCACCAGGTTAGCTGTTGTCCTTCCCCACAACCACCATTAGCATAAACAGGCAATGTGTTTTGTTCCTTCCTTTGTCTTTTTATAATTTGAGAGTACTTAACAGAATCAAGCTACCATCAATAACTCCAGTAGAATGTACCTTCCTAACTAATAACGGATAGTCCATTATCACTTCTTGACCAGTTCTGATTGCCTGGGAATTTAGGGAGGAATGTTCCAAATTATTTTCCCATCCTTTCTGATTTTGGGTTTGTTCTCCATGTTCCATACAGAAGGAACTCTGGCGCACTCAATGATCTAGCTAGTCTTTTCCTCCTAATATTGCATTTTGTTTAGATTTCTTCATTCATGACATTTTTGTCTTACATGCAGTGTATTACAGCAGCCCTTAAATCAATTTCATTTGCCATTATTTGGGCCATTCACGTAATTTGACTGATGTATTCAATTCCATTGTCCCCTTGAACATGGGAACACAGGGAAGTCCAAGCAATTTGCATGAAGTTCTGTATTCCAGTCATTGATTTGTATTAGAAATAGTTCTCATTCCAAATCAAGCCTTGGGCAGGTTCATTTTTCCGTACTGGCATTACTCCTTTTTCAGTTGCTGTTAGCTCCTGCTTTTCCATTTCAATACAGGTCCATAATTCATTGGAAGTGGCATCACAGGTCGATAGTTTTTGGTGCACTTGCCTTCATAAGTCAAAATATTGAGTACAGGAGATGGGATGTTGGGCCTAATTTGGAATATTGTGTGCAATTTGGTCACCTACCTACAGGAAAGATGTAAGTAAGGTTAAAAGAGAACAGAGAAAATTTACAAGAATGTTGCCAGGACTGGAGGACCTGAGTTAAGGGAAGATTGAATGGGTTAGTACTTTATTCTTTTGAAAGTAGAAGATTGTGAGGAGATTTGATAGAGGTATATGGAATTATTCAGGGTACATATAGGGTAAATGCAAGCAGTCTTTTTCCACTGAGGATAGGTGGGACTACAATCAGATATCATGGGTTAAGGTTGAAAGGTGAAAAGTTTAAGGGGAACATGAAGGGAAATTTCTTCACACAGATGGTTATGAGAATGTGGAACACGTTGCCAGTACAAGTGGTGTATGTGAAATTGATATCAATGTTTAAGAGAAGTTTGGTTAGGTACATGGATGGTAGTGCTATGGAGGGCTGTAGTTCCATTGTAGGTTGATGGGAGTTGGCAATTTAAATGGTTCGGCATGCACTAGATGGATGGAAGGGCCTGTTTCTGTGCTGTATTTTTCTATGACTCTATTATCGTACTTTTACTACCTCCCTGTTAATGAACAATGTTTCGTAAATCTCTTTGTGTTACTTTGTGCACTAGAAGAAATATCATCTAACTCTGGAAGTTTTGGATAGTTATTAAATCTTTATAGTTCGATGTCGTTTTAAAATCACATTTATATCTGAATTGTGTAGTTTGATTTCTCCCCTTAGGAAGCAGTTACTCCGTACCTGCAATCTCATGGGAATTCCCATTCAAGCCAACATTTATGTTCTTTTAGTGACTTAGTGCTAATGTTGTTATTGTTATGCTTTGCCTCTGATGTGAATGGCATTTTGCTCCTCAGATCAATGCATTTCCTACATGTTTCCATGTATCCCAATATTATTTTAATTGAATTCTTTCCCATTTCACCTGCAAAATTTGCAGGCATTTGGTTTGTATTCCATTGTTTTTCACTTCATATGTTAGCAAGTTTATTCAAGATAATTCTTACTCAGTACCGGTGACTTCAGTGCTTTAGTTTTCTACATTTGAAAGTGTCTTCTACTGTAACATCAATAACCATCCTGGCTCAAGGATAGTATTCGCACCTCTGAATTAGAAGGTTTAAGGTTCAAGCTTCACTTCAGCAGGGAAAAGCCTTAATCCAGGTGGAGATTTCAAAGGATTACTGAGGGAGTATTGTGTTACCATAGGTATCACCTTTCTGATGACATCTTAAATCCAAACTGAAAGCCACAACACGATTCCAAAGTGAGCAGCGCAGGCTTCAATGGCCTTCAATTAAATAATTAGGGGTTAATTACTGGTGTAATGAAAGGAAACATCAAAACTAATCTCTAGTTAGGTCTCATGAAAAAAAATAGTATAACCTCAGGTGATCTGCTGTTGTGTTATTTGTAGTGAACAAATAATAGTGTGAAAATCAATAAAACTCTCCAAGGAGCTCTGCAGGATTCTTTTTATTCCCCAAGTGAAGTCAAACATCTCATCTGAGAGATGCTGCAGATGTCCCTTGTACTTGGTGGCTGTGCATTCAGAAATTTAGACAATTGTTTTGGCTCTGATTTTCTATTAAGGAAACAAACACAAACCAGAGCGATCAGAAATAATTTCAACCAGTTTGGCTTTGGAAGCTCAAACACATTAGATGCAGCAAGAACAAAGTGAGTGTAACAGACAGATACCAAACAATGTATCCCAAACATGAGCAAGCATTGATAAGAGTTTCAGGTAGTATTAATTTTAGAAGCAGAGCTTCACTGTCTTATCAGAATATAAAGAAAAGACCTCTTCAAGTTCATCGGAAGCCACAACAACATGAAGAAAGGAAGAGAGCACAAATGAGCTCTGTTCTAATTTATGCTCAGCAGGGTTGACAGCAGGCTTGACAGAAGTGGTAAATTGGATCAGCAAATTTGCTGATGATACCAAGATTGGAGGTGTAGTGGACAGTGAGGTAGGTTTTCAAAACTTGCAGAGGAATCTGGACCAGCTGGAAAAATGGGCTGAAAAATGGCAGATGGAGTTTAATACAGACAAGAATGAGGTATTGTACTTTGGAAGGAAAAACCAAGGTAGAACATACAAGGTAAATGGTAGGGCACTGAGGAGTGCAGTAGAACAGAGGGATCTGGGAATACAGATACAAAATTCCCTAAAAGTGGTGTCACAGGTAGATAGGGTAGTAAAGAGAGTTTTTGGTACATTGGCCCTTATAAATTAAAGTATTAAGTATAAGAGTTGGGATGTTTTGGTGAGGTTGTATAAGGCATTGGTGAGGACGAATTTGGAGTATTGTGTGCAGTTTTGGTCACCTAATTACAGGAAGGATATTAATAAGGTTGAAAGAGTGCAGGGAAGGTTTACAAGGATGTTGCCAGGACTTGAGAAACTGAGTTACAGAGAAAGGTTGAATAGGTTAGGACTTTATTCCCTGGAGCGTAGAAGAATGAGGGGAGATTTGATAGAGGTATATAAAATTATGATGGGTATAGATAGAGTGAATGCAAGCAGGCTTTTTCCACTGAAAAGTGTTGGCACATGGATAAGGCATTGGACTAGTAACCTGAAGGTCACTGGTTCAAGCCTCAGTTGAGGCAGCACGTTGTGCCGTTGAACAAGGCACTTAACAACACATTGCTGTGCGATGACACCGGTGCCAAGCTGATTGGGTCCTAGTGCCCTTCCCTTGCACAACATCGGTGGCGTGGAGAGGGGAAGGCTTGCAGCTTGGGCAACTGCCAGTCTCCCATACAACCCTGCCCAGGCCTGCGCCCTGGAAACATTCCAAGGCACAAATCCACGGTCTCACGAGACTAACGAATGCCTACTACTACTAGGGGAGAAAAAAAACCAGAGGACATGGGTGAAGGGGGAAAAGATCAAAGGGAACATTAGGGGGGACTTCTTCACACAGAGAGTGGTGGGAGTGTGGAATGAGCTGCCAGTTGAAGTGGTGAATGCCGGCTCACTTTTAACATTTAAGAAAAACTTGGACAGGTACATGGATGAGAGGGGTATGGAGGGATATGGTCCAGGTGCAGGTCAGTGGGACTAGGCAGAAAAAACTGAATTACAGAAAATATATATAACATAGTTAAATCAAGATAAGTAGTGCAAAACCAGATATTTAAGTTGTGAGGTAGTGTTCATGGGTTCAGTGTCCATTCAGAAATCATATGGCAGAGGGGAAGAAGCTGTTCCTGAATCACTGAGTGTGTGTACCTCCTACCTGATGGTAACAATGAGAAGACGGCATGTCCTGGGTGATGAGGTCCTTGATGATGGAAGTCGCTTTTCTGAAATAGAACTTCTTGAAGGTGTCTTGGATACTCTGGAGGCTAGTACCCATGATGGAGTTGACTAAGTTTAACACTCTGCAAATTTCTTAGATATTTTGCACTAGCAGCTGCCCTCTCTCCCCCCCTCCCCCACCACCACACCCCACATATCATGGAGTGATGCAGCCAGTCAGAATGCTTTCCATGATACATCATTCCTTTCCACCTCTGTTTCCATCTGCTGCCTGGTCCTGAAGTCAACTTCAATACTTGAGTGGTCTAAGTGTCAGTAGCAAGCTGAGGATATCTTCTTCAGACCCACATGAGAAAGCTTAATATTGAGTGTAGAAAAGGAATAGGGATATGTCAGCTTGTCAATCAAACCTCCTCAGATCCAAGATAAAGTCAAGTGTAAAATTAAACGGTGAAAGTAATAAAAACAAAGCTTCCTGTTGCTTTTATCTGTCGTACATGGCCATACCAAGTCACAATTAACTCTCTGTGACTATTCCGGCATACAGACCATGAGATTACACTACAATTACTTTTCGATTTCTGAAATACATTTACCATTGAGATAATTCTTTTCATTAATTCAAGAATTTCAAAAAGCAATATGAATGACTCGAAGGCCCAAAAGGGCCTATACTGCACTCTATCTCAATAAATAAAGAATGTTATCTTTTCAAATCTGTACTCTGTTGCTTTCTGGAAGGTTTCATTGAATATGTTTATGTGATCAGGAGTAATGAATGATTCTTGGTTTTTTTCTTCATTCTAGTGCACTAAGACCAACTTACACCTATAGTGAACAAAAATATTCTGTGTAGCAACATCTGCCAAAATTGTATTTCCCCTAGATGAATGCTATTTTTGGATAAATACAACTTTGCATCAATCTTAACACAATTCTGACTTTAAAAGGTGCACTGAATTTTTCCCAATTGGGAGGAATATTATTCTAATGCAGCTTGTCTTACTTTGCTTTATCACTCACAAGTTTATCTGCCCTTGAAGGCACATCTCCACAATGGCAATACCACATCGGTTCTCAGAGAGAAAAATGCACACAGGAGAAAGGAATTCTACAATGTGCAGTTCTGTGCTCCTGTTCTGGGGTCACCTATCCTGGTCATACCTGCTACACCCCAAGCCTACACTTGAGCTACTTGTACGATGACAATTGAGCCAACTTGATATTATTTTCCCAACAGTTACATTCACCAGACAGCAACTTGGTTTGAACAAGAATGGGGTAATCAGAAAGGTATGAAGTGGCACCTTCAAGTTTTGGAGTTGCTTTGTGAAATGTCCCATTTTCAGCTAGTGGCCATTTTGAATGGCATCTAAATGAAGATTACAATGCGTTGTGCTCCTTGTTTCATATGATGAATATGACGACATCTCAGGCCAGAGAGGCCAGCATTGGGCATTTTCATGCCTTACAAGGCACAGAACGAAAGACTGTATGATGCGTCGCTCCTTACACAGACATTTCACTGTATATTTTTCATTTTACGAGGCTGAGTTGCGAGCTCAACACTCAACCCGGCATGGATAAAAAGCGTACTTGGGAATGGCCTGACTGGATTCGAACCAGGCAACCTCCGTTCTGGAGTCTGGCACTGATGTCACTGCGCTACCACCCGACGTCAGCTGGTGTTTCAATAACAATCATTGTCTGCATCCAGAAGCTCCATTTTCTGTTGCGAAGGTTGGAAGCATGAATTTCACATTAATTGCCTTCATACAGGGAAAATGTCAAACACACTAATCTAAATTGTGACCGGACCATTCCATCTAATTGTACAATAGGTACCACTTCTCCTGCAGATATTGCTAATGTGATCATTGGACTTCCATGCGAGTGGGAGGAGCGAGGGCCAATGACCATTGGCTACACAAATCAGCAGCAATGGAGTTTGCAGCCTGGTATTCATTGACCCATCATCGGTGAGTCTGGAGTTCGAGTCGTAGTGATCAGTGAGTCTCGGGGTTGATATTGAAAATCAAAGCCTGGAGGTTGTTCAGAAGTCTGGAAGTCAAAGCTCGATGGCGGGAGCCCTGAGTCTATGAATCTCTGAGTCTGCTAGGGAAGTTAAAGGCCCAATCTGGGTCCACTGAATTCTGGAAGCCGAAGGCGACTTGTTCTGGTGTTGGAGGGCTGTGTATGTGGGTGGTTGGAAGGGAGGAAAGGAGCATGTGTTGCTGTTGTTGTTTTGTTGCTTGTTGTGTTCTGTGTTATTTTTCTGAGCATTGTGGACACATTATGTTAGGACTGGAATGTGTGGCAACACTTGTAGACTACCAAGCATATCGTTGGCTGTGTTGGTCATTAATGTAAATGATGGTATGTTGCCATGTATGTGTAATAAATAATGAAATCTGAATATAAATCTGAGTCTAGAACACAGAACAGCTTAGCTCAATACAGGCCCTTTGACCACAATGTTATGCAGTCCCTTTAACCTTCCCCAAGATTAATCTAATGCTTCCCTCCATAATTCTTTCATCCACTTGCCTATTTAAGAGTCTGAAATCCTTTCTGAACATGCCAAACAAATTGAGCCCCATCTAAACCTTTTGTACTAACAACATGGCATCAACATTAGAGAATTCGAAGTCACCTATGACAACAACCCTCACACATCACTCACAATGTAAAAAGTTACCTCTGATATTCCTCTAATCACCTTAAAATTATGTCCTCCTTGGGAAAAAGGCATTGGCTGTCCATCCTGTTAATGCCTCTTATCATCTCGCACACCTCTATCAAGACATCTCTAATCCTCCTTTGCTCCAAAGAGAACAGCCCTAGCTTACACAACCTATCCTCATAAGACATGCTCTCTAATCCAGGCAGCATGCCGGTAAATCCTTTGTTTATTTTTTTTATCCCTCATCAGTCCTACCCTCACTCAAGTCATTCTTCTGTTCTTCATGATTGTGTAGAATGTTTTGAGGTTTTCCTTAATCTTACTTACCAAGGCCTTCATATGTCCCTTTCTAGCTCTCCTTGTCCTTTAAGCTCCATTGAACTCTTCAGAGCCCATCTTAATCTTGTTTCCTAAACCTAAAGTAAGCTTCTTTCTTCCCCTTGAGAGACGTTCCACATCCTTGTCAACTCTGGTACCTTCACCCTACCATCTTTTTCTTGCCTCATTGGGACAAACCAATCCAGCACCCCATTTAACCTCCCTAAGCAACCTCCATATTTCTATTAAGTATTTCCCTGAGTACATCTGTGTTCCCAATATATGGCCCCATGCTCCTGCCTAATTTCATCATAGTTTACCCTACACCAATTAAACACCTTTCCATAACATTTCCTGTAATATTTTCTCCAATCACTGTCTAAGTCTCTGTTAAGTGTCAGGGAGTTCTGATTACTACCTACTACTAAATCCATTACGGCCTCTCCCCTATTTAGCCTGCCTATGTATCCTGTCAGGAATCCTTTCCGAACATGCCAACCAAATTCAGCCCAT
The DNA here is from genome assembly GCF_030144855.1 of Hypanus sabinus. Classification (NCBI taxonomy): domain Eukaryota; kingdom Metazoa; phylum Chordata; class Chondrichthyes; order Myliobatiformes; family Dasyatidae; genus Hypanus; species Hypanus sabinus. Next base: position 82,221,107 of record NC_082708.1, read on the forward strand.
CCAAACCTTCTGTACTAAGAACATGGCATCAATATTAGAGAATTCGAAGTCACCCATGACAACAACCCTGTTATGTTTTTGCACCTTTTCAAAATCTGCCTCCCAATCTGCTTCTTTAGTTGTTTTGGGGGCAGGGAATACTCCCGAAAGAGTGATTGCCCCCTTCCTATTTTCGACTTCCACATATACGGACTGAGAAGATGATCCCTTCATGACATCTTCCTTTCTGCAGGCATTCTCCTATCCATGATTAGCAAAGTATCTTCCTTACCCCCTTTATCTCCTTCCCTGTCCTTTTTGAAACATCTCATCCCCAGAACATCCATCAGCCATTCCTGCCCTTGTGGCAGCCAAACCTCTGTAGTGGCCAAATCGCTGCAGTTCCATGTCTTCATCCATACTTTAAGCCTTGGTTCTGATACTGCTTGAATTGAAATAGACACATTTCAAATTATCCAACTGACTGCAGTAATACCCTCTCCATGGCCTATCTCTTGCTCAAAGACTCTCTATATGCTGCATCTACCTTTACGCCAACTGTTTTATCAGTCTAGTTTCTATTCCCTGCGAACCTCATTTAAACCCTCCCCAACTGCTTTAGCAAACTTGTCTGAAAATATATCCCCTCCCCTCGAGTTTAAAGTGTCACCCACCCATTTTGTTCAGTTCATACCTTCTCCACAAGGGATTCCAACGACCCACAATTCTGCTGCATGGGCTCATTGGGTCGGAAGGGTCAGTAATAGAGCTGTGTACAAATAAAATAAAATCAGATATCCTACTCCCTGCACCAATTATTCAGCCACACACTCAACTGTCATTTTATCCGATTCTGGTTGGTGGCGCAGGCAACAATCCGGAGAAAACTTCCCTTGTGGTCCCACTTCTCCACTTCTTACAGGCTCCAGATATTCGCTCTTCAGGACCTCATCCATTCTGCTACGTATGTCATTAGCATCAATATGTATCACAATCATTGGCTGCTCACGCTCCCTCTTAAGAGTACTGTGGAGACATTCTGACCCTGGAACCTAGGAGACAACATACCATCAGAGAGTCACTTTCACATCCGTATAATCTCCTATCTGTTCACCTAACTATTGAATACCCTGTCAGCACTGTGTTCCTCGTCTCCTTCTTCTCTTCTAAGCCACAGAGCCAGATTCAGCACCAGAGGGCCGATTTTTGGCTTTCCCCTGGTTTTTACCCCCTACTCAATAGTATACTTGTTATTGAGAGGAAAGACCCACAGGTGTACTCTGCACTGACTGCCTATTCCCTTTTGCTCTCTGGACAGTCACATAGCTACCTGCCCCCTACAACTTAAGTGTGACTGCCTCCCTGTAGCTCCTGTCTCCTGAATGACCTACAGCTCCAGCTCCAGTTCCCTGACACAGTCTAAAAGGAGCTGCAGCCAGATAAACTTCTTGCAGATGTAGCAATCAGGGAGACTGGAGTTCTCCCGTGTCTCTGACATCTTGCAAGAGGAGCACACTGCTGCCCTAAGATCCATTCTCACCTCTCTAGCTCGAATAATGAAGAGAAACATTACAAAAATCTCAGCCTGGCCTCTACCTATCTAACTGAAGCCTTAGTTTCCCCTCTGTCCACTCACATTATGGCTGCTCCACTTAAACATAGCTGCTTTTTGTTGCCCCTAGCCAAGTGCCTAAAACCCAAACGATCTCAAACTCTGCAGAAAGTCCTAGCAAGACCCACTCGATACTGAAATCTGACGCTATTCACCACAAGTGATCTCGAGCTCTCCAGAAAATCACCTGTGTATTGCATAGCACAACACTTCCTCAGTGCAGATCTACTTAATTCAATAAAATTAAGTTTTTCAGCTGCTGTGATGAGATTTGAGCACAGGTCTCCAGAAGTTAACTTCATACAGTCTTTAAACCTTTTTAACCGTTGCGTAGAATAAAAAGATTTGTCTGCTTTGACAAGTGAGCCTACTCTCAGTTGAAACAATTCCTACTTTGCTATTCCATCAGAACTTTAAATCTCCAATTAAATTTCCTGTTAGTTCTGTAATTATGAGGTGCCATTTAATGGACAATTATCCATGAGCGACATTGATCTTCACAGAGGTCTCTCAAGTTTCGAATATTGTTCTTTGGAATGGTTAAAGTGATTTCTTTGCTTGTCCTACTTGTGTCCTTGGAATGTTTATTAAAATCAAATTGGTTTAATTTTCATTTTTATCAGCATTTCATTGAGTAATATTTGATTGACAATTTAATCTAATAACATTTCAAAATAGAACAGTTGAAGCCGTTGAACTTGAACAGGGACCTGGTAAATTAGTGTCCAAAGTACCTAGCATGATTGACACACAAAAAATTAACGAATCAAGGAAAGACAAAGGTGAGTTGACTACCCAATGAAATCCTGCCATGAATGAAATTGCCACACAACATTTGTCAATGTAGGTACTTCTGTTCCCTGGTTCCAAGGTTAACCATTGTTTTTAAATGTCAAACATGCTGCTGCTACTTTATTAGGTTTCACATTTTCCTTTGAAAAAATCTAATATCCTCACTGACTCATGGGAACCTGTGAGCATAGAGTGGAGAGGAAACATCAAGGAATGTACTTAATTCTCACCAAGAGAGTTTGTGAATGCCATTTACCAACACAGAACGGAGCACAGAACATGCAAAGCAAACAATTCAGCTGCCCCGTAGAACAACACCTAACCTGCAAGAGACTCTCGGCCTCTTCAGAACCCTTAAAGGTAGAGCGGAAACAAATTGTGTTCTTCCCCAATGGTCCGCTTTGGAAAGAATTGGATATTATTTACACAAATTGAAAATAAAATGCTCATCCCTGACATTCAAAATTATATCACTGTAGTACAAAGATTAAGGACAATATATCATCATGTGAGTTTCATTATTGTCATAATAAATATCTTTGGTGGTCTCAAAAGCTGAAATAAGTTTTCTTAATATTCAAAAACTGAGAAGGAATATGAATTGTGTATCTTTATGTGGGCACAAATGTGTTAGAGTCATAGAATTGATATCTTGTGAATATTGTTACTCATATTAGAATCTAAGGAGAGCAGAAGGGCTCGTTAACCTTCCTTTGGGTCACGTAAACCTCATATCATAATTAAGTTGCATATTCAACTGACACATTAACAGTCTCATCTTCCCAAAAGCAATGTTCTGGTCATATAACAATTTAATAAAATTCCATTCCATCAAATCTCTTCATTAATTGAATTTTAAAAATAAACAGCTGGATAGCACGAGTAAGCTAAATATTTGATAATTCTGTCTGATTGTTAGATACTTTTTCATTCTGACGTGTCAGTCCGTGGCCTCCTTTTTGTGCTGGGATGAGGCACAATGGGTGCCTCAGGGTGGAAGAGCAACAGCTTTTATGCCATCCGTGTACCCTCCAACCTGATATCAATTTCTCCATCTAGTAAACAAATTTCCCACACCCACCCCCCACCATCTTCCTCCATTCCCCACTCTGACCTTTTACCTCTTCTCACCTGCCAATCACTTCCTCCTGGATTCCCTCTTCCTTTCTTTTCTCCTATGGTCCTCTCTCCTTTCCTATCAGATTCCTTCTTCTCTACCTTTGACCCACCTGGATTCACATATCACCTTCCAGCTAGCCTCCTTCCTCCCCCCAGTCCTTTTATTCCGGTATCTTCACCCTTCCTTCCTAGTACTGAAACATTGACTATCTATTGACTTCCATGGATGCTGTCTAATCTGTTGAGTTCCTCCAGCATTTTGTGTGTTGCTTTGGATTTCCAACATCTGCAGACCTTCTCAGGTTTATTACATTTTCATATATTAGGTTGGAGAAGTTCTTCTTGTTACTTCAATTAATGACAAATAACTTGCATTTACACTTGAGAGAGAACAATCATCTGATGGTTGCATATACCGATGCACCTTCTTTTCTATTGATATCAGTGGAACTATATGTGCAAAGGCAAGCACAATTGGAAACAGCACTTTAAGGTATTTAGTAGTGGAATGCAAAGGTAATTTTTCAAAGTGATTAACAATGGTGGAAGATGCAAGGAAACTAGATGTGCAAGGATTTGGGCAATATTCAATTGTAAAACAAAAAAGTCAACAAAATAATATTTGAGATTTTTTTATAGGACGAAGGAGCAAACATTAAATTTTATCGAAAGGTTCCAAGAAAAGTTCAATTCCAAGGTAAATAAAGGCCTTCAAGCTGAAGACAGAGTAAAAGGAACAGTTGGACAATGGTCGAGGACACTGGAGGGGAAAGACATATACAAGTCCATAAGAAATAGGAGCAGAATTAGGCCATTCAGCCCATCAAGTCTACTTTGCCATTGCATCATGGTTGATTCCGGATTTCACTCAACCCCATGAGTGCTTTCTCGTCTTATCCTTTAATGCCCTGACCAATCAGGGAACTTCCACCTTAACTATATCCATGGACTTGGCCTCCAATAGCATGTGGCGGAGAATTCCACAGTCACTACTCTCTGACTAAAAAAACTCCTCCTTACCTCTGCTCTAGAAGGTCGCCCTTTCATTTTGAGGCAGTGCCCTTTAATTCTGGATACCCCACCATAGGAAACATCACATCCACATTATTTTGTCCTTTCAAAGAGATCAAAGAGTTCTCTCCGCATTCTTCTAAATTCTAGTCAGTACGGGCCCAGGCTGCCAAATGCTCCTCATATGTTACCCCCTTCACTCCTGGAATCATCCTTATGATCCTCGTCTGGACTCTCTCCAATGACAACACATCTTTTCGAAAGTATATTCAAGATTCAAAAACTTTATTGTCATTCTAACCGTACATCAGCTCTGCAGGGCAGAACGAGAGTGTTTCCCAGGAGCAGTGCAATCATAACATAACAAATGCAACACTAAATAATAAACATAACAATAAATAGTAAAACACAACAGCCACATGTCAGTTAAAAACAAGTTATAAGTGTCCAGTGCAAGTTAAAAGTGTCAAACAGAGTCAGGTAGAGCAGCTATTTAGCAGTCTGACTGCCTGTGGGAGGAAGCTGTTTAGTAGCCTTGTGGTTTTTGTTTTGATGCTCCTGTAACGTTTACCTGATGGCAGAAGAACAAACAGTTCATGGAGAGGGTGTGAGGGGTCTTCAATGATGTACTGTGTCTTCTGGAGAGATGTAGCTAGTTAAGTTTTTTGAGACTTTGCAAATGATTTATTCAGATAAAAAAAATCATGTTGACGTGTATGGGTTTTATATAGGATAGCATGCAGACAATTTCACAAAAGTGAAGTATGAATGGATCACCTCAAGAGGCCAGCAAGGGAATCACTGGAGTATTGGGACTCAAATTCGACTTTGATGAGGAACACAGCAAGTGTTAATTCCCACATTTCCCCTATTCGGCCTCATCAATGTTAAATTGCATTCTGGTTTCACCTAGAGATATTGCAAATAATAAACATTACAAAAGCAATAGTATTGATATGGAACAAAGGGACACAATCTCGTAGTTGAAGTAGGGAGCCTCTGATGTCGAGTATGTGGTTTGAGATTTGGCCTTCAACCATAAGGCCATACAGTACTCTGAAGGAGACAAAGCAGGGATAAACTGGAGCTGGGTGGGAAGGTGTGGAGGTTTAGGCAGGAATCCAATTAACTGGTTTTTATCTAGAAAATTAGTGCTGAAGAAAAAGTTTTGACAATGATTAATTACTAAAGGATGTGGAATATTTCAGTCAGGTAGAGGCATTAATAAAGAGAAGAAATATCACTTTTTGCAAACCAGGCTTTGTTGAGCCATGGAAATAAAAGAGAATAAGGTTACTGCTGGCAAAAAGAACCTTATTCATAAGAAAAGAGCTTTAACTGACAATAGAAAATAGGAAGCTGACAAGGGGAATTTATGGTAGTGGAGGACAGAAAGAAACATGGTTATGGTGTTTTGCAGAGGTAGAAGAAATTTGGAAATTGCTATGCTTTAATTTTGTGGTAATTGTGGATTTCTTTGTGTAAACTTTGCATTATACTGCTTACGTAAACAAATAGAAAAATGTAGCGATATAAAGGGACGTCTGGAGACGGAGTGCAGTCGAGATGTCGCTAAACAGTGATTGCTTTGCTTACATTTTTGGAAACAGCTCTACTTCTATCTTTGATATCTCTCTTCTCCTTTTCAAGGTTCTTTTGAAGACCCTGTCCAGGATCTACACTCTGACTTTGGTTTTCTGTGGGAATGGGACCCGCTCTCAGGGCCTCACGACCAGCCACTTTTTGATATCCCAAGGATGTGGCCTGGAAGACGAGCGTTCCGGGATTTTGTGGCTCTGGAGAGGGGTTAATTTTAGGCTAGTGCCCCTGGCTGAAGCGTCGTGGGAGAACACGGAATATCAGGAGCAGCGGGTTAGCTGCCGGGGTTTGTGTGTCTGGAGAGCTGTGCCTTCCTGGGGCCGACTCTCCGGGTGCAGAGCTCAGAAAAAGTGACGCAACAGACTCTTAACATCGTAAATCAGCGAGTAGTTTGTTATGTCTGCACTCACACTATGAAATGGGGACACCTCTTTTACCCTTATTAGGGAGAGAAAGAGCTGGTGGGATGTCGAATTACTGGGTAAACGAGCAGTCTATGGCGTACTGCAAGTCTGTGTCTTTATTGATGCTTTGCTGCATGCTTGAGTGCTCTGTGGAGGGTGCTGATGCTTTTTTGCTGATGGGGGGTTGTTGCCTTGCTGCTGTTTGTGCGTGGGAGGGAGAGCTGGGCAGTCTTTGGGGGTCTGACATTTTAACTGTCATTCATTCTTTGGGGCACTCTTCTGTTTTCATGGATGTTTGCAAAGAAAAAATATTTCAGGATGTATATTGTATACATTTCTCTGACATTTAATGTACCTATTGAAAACTATTGAAGCACGTCTTATTGCAGGCGGAAAACTGAGCTCACATACACTTCCATTGCTTCCACTTAGAAAGGGAAATATATTTATAAAGTAAATGCACATGAAAACAAATTGATTACTAAGGTTACTATACCACTGCAAGTTCAACTAATTATAAATCTCATTTCTTGGTTTTTGTGATCACTAAACTCTTCACTGCAAGCTGCATTTGAAAGTTAAAAAATTACAGATGCTAGAAATTTGAAACACTCAGCTGGTCGGGCAGCATCTGTGAAAAGCGAAACAGAGTTAATATTCCAGGCCGGGTCATTTATTATTCAATTCCCTTGACATTTCTGAACGACCCGTTCCAGAGGAATATTTCCCAACTAGCCCTTGTTGCCTGGTCTCCGGTTGTCTTGTATTATTGTACCTTAATAGTAATAGCTTCTTGTCATTTAATGCATTGCATTAATTATACTGAATCATCTTCTTGGGTGCCTTCTGTTTAGACTAAAATATCGATAGAAAACAACACAGAGTTGATTAACTCTTATTAGTGACTACAATATTTACATTTTTATATTGTATTTAGCACATCACTTGATAATGTAAATTCAATTGCAATAATCTATTTTGATTTTTACTTAAAATTCTTCATTATTGTGCCTTCACATCAATATCATCTTGCATCCTGTCTCCTACACTAACCCAAAGGTAACATATGCTTTTTCCTCATTTCTGCTCTTATCTTTGAAGTTATGAAGGAACCTCTTCTGACACGTCCTTCTGAATCATCTGCAAGTCTTTCATTTTCAATTAGACTATTGCACTCAGTTCTACCATATTCTTGGCTGCATGATAGAGGTCCATAAATGCTATGGCATTGCTCAAAAGTGTGGAGCTACCTACTGGCAGTCCTCCTTTCAATATAAATTTGATTGAGTCCATTCAATAACTTTAAAGGTAATTCACCTGAAAGACATGGCATTTATTCCCAGGATTCAAGTGATCTCAACTTTTCTCTCTGTGTTGTGTTTCAGTATAATCTCAGAGCTGAGCTTGCTGCATTTCTTCCAAATTGCAGATATGTTTCATGACGCAGCGCTTGAACTAAGACCTCTGTGAGTCTGCTTTTACATGTTTTTCGAACAGTTTATTATCTCTTTCTCTGCACTAACTGTCTTTGTCAATAGTCACATATTTCTGAACACGAGAAATTCCGCTGGAAATCCAAAGCAACATGCACAAAATGCTGAAGGAACTCAGCAGGTCAGGTAGCATCTATGGAAATGAATAAACAGTCTATATTTTGGGGCAAGAGCCTTCATCAGGACTCATATTTCTGAAATTAGAAATTGCTGCTGAAGTTACGCTTTTGACACTGACAACTAATAAATAGAATGGGTCTCCAACCTTGTGCTTGGTATATCTTTTTCTTCTGGGACACCTCAGTTTGATATAATTCTCTGACCAACTTATTACTTTGTTCCGTGGGTCTGTTTCTCAACCTCAATGTTGCTTTTGCAGAAACTTCTGTAATCATAAGCTTCTATGCAGTTTTTTTTTCAGCTTCCAGCCCATTGCAATAGATACTTCTCCCGCACATCAGGCGCACAATACACAGTGTGTCATATTTACTCTCTGCTACATAGACAGTCAATGGATGAATTTATGAATCACAAATAATATCTGCAAAATGCTCTTATATTTCTGAGGGTGTAAGCTTAGTTATTTTCTGTTCTTACTATTAGTGTTAGGGCATGCACCCAACCACGCCAGCCTCCGGAGTTTGGACATTCTGATTCTCCATATAGCTGGAGACACTCTGGATAGCTGGAATGACCTCTTTAAAGATTCTGGCCCACACCACCAAATGGTGGACATGTTTTGGCACCAAAATTTGACTCGAAATCAGGTTCAGTGCTCAATCATCAGCTCAACTTTGGTTCAGTCTGTGAATACATTTCGGATTTCTGTCTCATTTAGATTCTCATCTAGAATCTAGTCAAGAACCCAATTCTCGTCTCAGTCTTGAAATCGTGTCTCAATTCTAGTCTCAGAGGCTTCAGCACATGGGTCCTTGCTGTCTTTGCCTTGCCCCTCATCACAGTTAGTCTTTGTCTGGAGAAATCACGTCCCCGTTTAGAACCATGCTCCTTCACTGCAGCTCTTGGTCCAAATCACATGTTTTTTCTTCAGTTTTCTGCATTGTTTTCTCATGTATGCTTTTGCCACTCTCATGCTGCTTACTCTCATCAAACCTTACTTTCAACCGTTCAACTTCCTTTTCTGGCTGTTCTTTATAATCACCACTGGGTGGGCTCTCACCAGATTCCACTCCTGGTGGATCATTTCATTCTGACTCAGTGGGATACAGTATTTTTGATACATATCTTGTCTTTTCACAGACTGATATGCCAAAGTACTAATGCATAATACTCCTAGTGTCATCTGCAATCGACAAGGTAGCCGTTGCAACACTGCTCAGATGCTCATTGTAAATTAATTGTCCTGTTCCTACCTCTGGTTCCACCATTTCAATGGTTTCCGAACAGAACTGACCCCCTCTCACCCTGCATCCAAATCATATGAGGACAATCACTTTGGGGTTCAGGGACTTCCACTACTGTTCAATATGTCCTTGGATGTGGCAAATGTGGCACCAGGCCACCTTGATCAGTCAGATCTACATTGTTATTACTGTCTTGGTGTGCTTATTGCCTTCTGATTGCCTAGAATGAAATTGCTTCCTGTTTTTAAGTGCCAACCATTCTTATTACTCCCTTGAATGTCACGTCCACTAAATAATTTTTTTTCTGAATTCCCTCATCTGATATTTTACATGCTAAAATAAGTCAATATGCCCTGCTCTATAAAGGACAGAGTTTGCTCTAGTTTGCCAGGCCTTTAGACATGTTTTACCAATCATTTCCTGAGGTCCCTGGCTGTCTGTGCCAAATCTGTAGTTCTTGATAATCGCTTACAGTATCAAACTAAAATATTCCACTGTATTTCCATTCTGTCCTCAGACAATTCTACACCTCCAGTTTATGTCACTAATAGACTCAGCTACATTCATGTGTTTCTGACTTTTCCACAAACAACAATGTCACCTTCTTCATTTCACCATATTTCTCTGTTACCTCAGGAACCTCATGATATAATTTGCCTTCAGGAACATTTCCACACATTTTATAGATAGGGAAAATTAGCTTCTGCCTGTACCTTACAGGCTTGCTGACACTTTCAATGTATCCACTGCCTTCCATTATCACTACTCAGAGAAATTTATTTTCTTTCCTACTCTTTCCTGAACAGCAACATCCCAGGTTCACAGCAATCTAATGACTGCGTCGTCATAAGAATAGCAAGAAGGCATAAATAGTGCTATAAACAAAATATCCTTTATTGCAGGAAGTGACTAATTGGTAGCCTCCAGGTACAACAATTTATCAAGAATCGTACAAGACAGTTCCTGAAGAGTTGTGATCGGGTAAGTTATCAAATAGAGCTATCATGACTGTGTTAGAGATAGAAAGCATAGAGAATCTTGAAGTTATGCAGTCAGGAGAGAACAGAACTTCATAATATCTAAGGAGAAAGTCAACGGTGGGGAGTGAACTGAGGCGTAAGGTGGGAGGGCATGAAATGGGCAGTTATTAATCCATTATACATGAATGCCATAGTACGGGAAGATAAAGTGCATGGGAGAATACGCTTGATTGAAATGGAATTAGGATAGATAGAACATTGACCAGCATAGAAAAGGTGGGCCAAAAGGCCTGTTTTTATGCTCTATGACTGTTTATGACTTTTAGCCACAATTGTTAAAGAAGTGCCTTTGAAATAAAATATAAACAAGGAAACTTTTACAAGTCTATATTACAACGTTCACAGCTTAATGATAATCTTACAGATCATGTCAATGAGGAGACTCTGCAACTTGGTCACAGCCAATGAACAGGCATTATTGCTGAGGTTTCCTACAAAAATATTGTTCTTTATCATAAAAGAAATACACTGGGGAATAAATTGCAATGTTGATTGAACCATAAAAAAGGAGAAAAGAAATGTAATCCAGTAAATAGTTAAGTGAACATGGTCTAAGCTATCAACATTGGCTTTCTTTCTCAGGTTTTCACCTCAAAACTGCATTTCATTTACCTTGGTTACTATCCCAAATTTTCCTAATGATATCAAATTTAAGGGGAAAGGTATTACAATTTTCAAAGGAGCCACAGGATCATTTCTTGAGAAACATAACACATCTCTGACAGTTTCATGAACAAGCACTGTACCTTTCTAAAGAAAACCACTACAAAGGTCCCGTTAAGGCCATACCAGCTATCAGAGCAATTCCATTAAGGCTATGCCCTACTTATTTCCCTGTAACTTATTCTCATTCTCATATTTATTAATTTCACTGTGATACTCTGCCAATTAACTATACCAGAGATAATTTTAGAGTACAAGGCTTTGTAAGGCATTGGTCAGGCTATACTTAGAGTACTGGAGTATTTTCGGAACAATGTCGCAGATACGTGGTAACTCTATGTGTGCAGCTCCTCTGGGAATCATCAGATGTTCCCATTTAGGACTACTACTTCTGAAAACCACCATCACAGCCATGGGTATTTCAGTAAATAGCATTGTTCAACACTTTTTGAAAATCTATTGATACTCAAAATGGATAAACATCGTATGGTAGACTTAGGCTGCAAGTGCAGTCCCCTTTAAGAAAATGAAAGCAGGAATGCCACATTGGTCTACAGGTATGATTGAAATACAGAGGCCTCAGACTTCCTCTGTCCACTATCCTGCTGGTGAGTGTACAGTCCCTAGAAAAAGAAACTGAAGGCCTCAGAAAGACCGCTGTGCCAAAGCTGTGTACTCTGCATTACAGAAACACGCTCAAGGCCGCAAATTTGGATGCAGAGCTGCAGCTTGATGGCTCTTCTATTCTCTGTCAAAACAGGACAGCTCAGTCTTTTAAAGGCAGAAGAGATGCTTTATGATTATCTCATCACAGTGCGCAAGCATGACCGGTCTATCTCAGTCCTGCTCATCCAGCCTGGAACATAGAGCTGACAAATGTTGTCCATTTTTTCTGCCGAGGAAGTTTTCCACCATCATCCTGGTAGCAGTGTGCATTCCATCTTAGGCAAGTGTTAGGGAAGCACTGGAGGAGTGAGCAACATAATCAACAGGCAGGAATCTGTAAACTCTGATGCCTTCCCTCTCATTTCAACCAGGTCAGCTTGAAGAAGTCTCTAACAACTGGCATCACTTGTGGAAAGAAGAGCACTTGACCACTGTAACACCACCATCAAGAACAATTACCATGCCATACTACAATGGAAAGTCCAATCACGTGGCTGTTCATATGGGCAGAGACTAAAGACTGCAGCACCAGTGGTGAGAAGCAAGGAGGTATGGTGAAGGGAGATGAAGGAGTGCTTACAGAACTGATTTGAGTCAGTGGACTGGACAGTATTCAGGGATTCGCCATCAAGTCCAAATGAGTACAACTTTATGAAGACCAGTGTGGGCGAGTGTTGCCTTCGACAACATATTGGACATACCCAAACCAAAAGCGGTGGATGAAACAGGAGATTCATAGTCTGCTGAGGGCTAGATTTGTGGTATTCAGAACCAGTGATTCAGAACTATACAACAACTCCGGGTATGACCTACAGAAGGCTATTTTAAAGGCAAATAAACAATTTTGATTGAGGTTAGAGATCGAATCGGATGTGGGTTGCAGGCCATTACTTCCTACAAAGCAAAATCCAACATTGTGAATGGCTGTGATGCTTCACTCCCAGTTGAGCTCGATACCTTTAATCTGTGAGAATCCCTGCAGCATCTGTGATCTCTGTCTCGGAGGCCAACGTCAGAACATCTTTCAAGATAGTGAACCCTTGCAGGCCATCAGGCCTTGATGGTGTACATAGTAGTGTACTGAAAGTCTGTGACATCCAGCTGGTGGGAGCATTCAAGGACATCTCAGGTCTCTTGTTGCTGCAACTGGAGATTCTCACAAGCTTCAAAAGGGTGACAAACATACCAGCGCCCAAGGAGATGCAGGGTGAGCTGCCGCAACAAGTAAAGGCTGGTTGCAGTAATCGACTGTGATGAAGTGCTTTGAGAGCTTGGTTATGGCTAGAATCAACTCCTGCCTAAGCAAACACCTAGAGCTGCTGCAAGTTGCTGGTTGCAATCTCACTAGCTCTCCACAAGACCCTGAATCACCTGAAAAATATAAATACCAACATTAGGCTGCTGTTTATTAATTACAACTCAATATTAAACACAATCAAACCCTCAGTTCTAATCAACAATCTCCAAACCTTGGGCCTCTGTACCTCCCTCTGCAATTAGACCCTTGACTTCCTCCTCAGGAGGCCATATTCTATGCTGATTTGAATTAACATCTCCTCCTCGCTGACAATCAACGCTGGCGCACCTCAAGGATGTGAGCTTAGCCCACTGCTCAACTCTCTCTACATCCACAATAGTGTAGCGAGGTACAGCAGAAACACCAGCTATAAATTTGCCAATGACTCAACTATTGTTGACAGAATTTCAGGTGGTGTTGAGGAGGCGTACCGGAGTGAGATTAATCAGCTGGCTGAGTGCAGTCAGAACAACAACCTTGCATTCAATGTCAGTAAGACCAAGGAATTGATTGTGGGCTTCAGGAAGGGGAAGTGGAGGGAAAACACTCCAGTCCTCATTAGGGACAATGGGAAGGGAGAGCAGTTTCAAGTTCCTAGGTGTCCACAGCTCTGAGGATCTATCCTGAGTCCAACATATCAATGCAGTTACAAAGAAGGCATGACAGTGGCTATGTTTCATTAGGAGTTTGAGGAGATTTGTTATGTCACCAAACACTCTTGCAAATTTCTACAGACGTACCATGGAGAGAATTCTAACTGGTTGCATCACCATCTGGCAGTGTAGACAATGATGCAACCCGTTAGAATATGTATATAAATATATATATACCACAAATGTATCTTAATATTTATCTTATATTCTTACCTTTATGCATTGCAATGTACTGCTACCACAAAGCAACAGATTTTAAAACATATGCCAGTGATATTAAACCTGATTTTGATTCTGATTCTTGTGAGCAGTTTTGGGCCATTTATCTAAGAAAGTATATGCTAGCATTGGAGAGGATGCATAGGGGTTTTACAAGAATGATCTCTTGAATGAAAGTTTAACGTTTGAGGGGTTTAGAAGACATCCTTCTATTTTGAGGCTGTATCTAGAAGGACACCCCTTTAGAACAGGGATGAGGTGGATTTTCTTTAGCCAGAGGGTGGTGAATCTGTGGAATTTGGTGCCACTGACAGCTGTTGAGGCCAAGTCAATGGATGTATTTAAAACAGAGATTGACAGCTTCTTGATTAGTCAGATTGTCAAAAGAGAAGACGGAAGAATGGGGTTGAGAGGGATAATAAATCAGCCATGATGAAATGGTAGAACAGAGCTGATGGGCCAATTGGCCTAATTCTGTTCCAGTGTCTTACGTCTTATGGTCTTATATTCAAAAGTACCCAGTTAACCCCCCAACCATCATGTCTTTAGGATATAGAAGAAATTAAAACACCTGGAGAAAACCGCCTGGTCACTTGCAAACACCACACAGACAGCAGCAGAGCCAGAATGATACTGTAAGGAAGCTGCACCACCAATCAACCTCCCACACTGGTTATGCAAAGAGATTTTGAGGGCTTGTATGTAAAGCACTCTTCGTGCTGAATGAAATATTTAAAGAAATCTGAGGTATAAGGAGAAAATGGGAAAAATATATCAACAATGTGAACATTGGAAAATTTGAAGCATATTTGATTAACCATAATAGTAATGATCAACAGTGACATATTCTGAGCAAACACCAAGTCAATACAGGGAGAGCATATCTAACAGGGATGCGAGGCTCCTAGACTCGTACGAGTTTACATTATAGGCAAGAAGGCAGGTATTTCAGAGTGAAAATAATTTCTAAGCTGCTTCTTCTTATCAGTCTCAAGTGATTAGAGAAGTGATTTATCCCGATTTTATTCCTTTGGTCAACGAATAGAATTTCTCTGCATACTATCTTCACAAATGAGTTAACATGTTCTATATTTACACCATGCAGCACAATTTCCCTTATCATCAGCTTCTGAAGAGCACCCTCTACTGAACTCATATGCAAGTTCCTGATATAAACCAACCTTCTGCTATCTCTGATGCCTCTTATTACATTAAGAACTTTGACAGGATGTAGTCATACTGAATGTGATGAATTAAACATTTAAATATATGAAGTAGTCACTCAAAAGAGATTATGACTGGAGATCCCACTGAGGCATTATACTCCACCACCAAAAATGAATTTAAGAACTGAATATTATCTTTGAAACTTTCCATGTAAATGGAGCATTAGTGCTCTTATTATTGAAAATTATTTCAATCAGCGATATTGCTCATGGATTGGGACTGGAAATTTCCCATTTATGAGTATAATGATTACTACCTCTGAACTGGGATTTGTCAATGAATTCTATACATTTTAGTCATTTATAACTATGGTGCAATTTGGATTCTTTGGATGCAATTTTCAATAACTGCCAAGAACAGGTGATAAATAGGAATGATATCTAACATTATGCCCAGGGGTGAGCACAGAGTAGTTTCTGAATCATCTCTCAATCACACAAAATAAAAACAGAAAATGTGACTGGTATTCAGCCAGTTTGGCAGCGTGAGTAGTGGGAGAATGAAAGGCAGCATTCCAAGTTATTAAATCTTCACCAGAACCTACAGGTAACTGAACGGAAACATTAACTCTTTCTTCACACCTGTTGCCTGATAGGCTGTTTTTGGCATTTAAAGTTCCTATCTCAGATTTCCAACATCTGCTGTTTTCATCCCCCTCTCATTTCCAGTTGTGATATTAATGGCGAGATGCCAAAAATGAGGTGACACCAACACTCAAGGTGATGAAACATAATCTAGCTGCTACATGTTTGTAGGTTGTTTTGATGCCACATGCTCAGTTGGTCAAATATCCTTGGTCATTGTCCAGTCAGGAATCTTCAGCCTGCAGAGCAGCCCCCAAGCTTGAGCTCATCAATGGCACACACTGGAGTCCTGGCAGGATTCCTCAGTGATAACATCCCCCCATTCCCCTCCTATGCTGCAGTCGCAGGGTCAGACAGGTACAATAGTATCATTAAAGAAATACTTGGGTAAGTACGTGCAAAGGGCAAGGTTTAGAGGGACATGGGCCAAACACAGAAATCTGGGAATGAGATACGTGGATACCATGATCACCATGGACTCATTGAGATGACGGGCTTATTGAGTGTGGACTTTCATTGATTCTACGACAGTTCTAGGATTTTCTGAGTTCGCCTGCAACAAGAAAAATCTTGGGGTTGTACATATATGGTGAGGTATATGTGTTTTTATAATAAATGTACTTTGAACTTTGAACTATTTTCATGTCTCTAAGATAGAATGTGGCAGGCATTAGACATTTTCAAATCAGTGACATTGTGATTGTGAAAATCTGAAGATCATGGAAAATTATCTGTTTACAATGTTCCAATATTTTAAATGTTCCCATTGAGACATCCAGTACCAACATGTGCCAAAGTCAACAAGCTTTCAGTGTGTCTGAGGAATGTTTGAGCCCATGCACCAGATTACTACCAATAGCCCCTGTAACTTGCAGCCAAACCAGTATTCCTCAAAAGGTCTACCAGGTAATGGATCCTGAAAGGTAAGTGTTTAATTTGTCCACTTACTTTATTGTGGAGCTCAGTCCATATGAAGGGTCTCCATCCAAAATGTTAATGGTCTACTTCCCTACATAGATGCTGGTTGACCCACTGAGTTCCTCCAGTGCCTTTGTGTATTGCTCCTAATTCCAGCATCTGCAATCTTCTGTGTCTCCATCTCAGCTCAGTTAACAGCTGTCTGATCTACTTCCAGTCTACTGATGAGGTGCTTCTGAACCTGACGCTAAAAATTCACAAGCAGTCAGGCAAACCAATCTTCCCTGTTGGAACCAGCTGATTAGACATGTACAGTGTCAGCTACTTGAGCACAGTAGCCTGATCTGGGCGTGTCCTATTTTCCAGGTTAACGTGTCCTGTCAATCCACCTTAACATACAGGAAGCTCTCATTATAATTAGTTTGTTTTCTTTCTCTCTGCTATGTTTTCTTACGCTCTTTTCAATTTCTAAATGTCTTGAACTATTTTACTCCAAGTACTTCAAATTCCTGTACAATGTCAATGCCTAAAGAACTATAATCATTCTGGAGAACTCTAATAACAGGTGATTCAACCAGTCTCCCATTTGCCAATTTCCTTCTATCCATTGCTTTGGAGACTTTCTGCCCTCTCTTTGAAGGTGGCAAGGTCTAATGCCAAGCACTGCTCTTTGTAGCTGAGTTCTCTTAAAGTACATCAGGTTTGTCATCATCGTCACTGGCTGCCTATTTTGAATTCAACAAGTATTATTATGTGGAATTCATAGACTGCACAAGTCAATTTGCATGAAATTAACAGGTAATTTATAGCATCAGCCATGTGGAAACATGAACAAGGATAGGAGATTTATTCGCAAATGTATAACTGTAAAACTTCTAGTTCAGAGTTAGTTGTTTATGTTGTTGAGACCAATATAAGCTAAACTGGCATAAACTGACAGGTATTGAGGCATCAAAAACAAATAAAAACTGAAGATGTCAATCTCTGATAAGTATCATTGAAGCATGAGTAGAATTAGAAAATGTAATATTTTACATTTTAGAGTTTTGTCATGTACTTAAATATATTCCTTTAATACTTGTAAAGAGCTCATACTATTATTAAATGTAAAGTATTAAAGTATAATAGAAATGTGTATATTTGTACAATTCTGCATAGATATTCAAAATACTAATTCAGGATTGTATAAACAACTTGTTGTAGAGATTGTGGCAGCATTGGTCATGATCTTTTAAGAATCACAAGATTCTGTAATGGTTCCAGAGGAACAGAAAATTTCAAATGTCACTCCAGTTTTTAATAAAGGAGGTAGGCAGAGTAAAAGAAACTACAGTATAGGCCAGCTAGCCTGATTTCAGTGGTTGAGAAGATGTTGGAATCCATTATTAGGGATGAAATTTCAGTGTACTTGTAGGCACATGATAAAATAGGTCAAAGTCAGCATGGTTTCCTTAAGGGGAATCTTAACTGACAAATCTGTTGGAATTTTTTGAAGAAATTACAGGCAGGATGGACAAAGGAGAGTCAGTAGATATTGTAACTTGGATTTTCAGAAGGCCTTTGACAAGGTGCAGTACTTGAGGCTGCGAAACAAGATAAGAGCCCATGGTGTTACAGGAAAGATACTAGCATGGACAGAAGATTGTCTGAGTGGCAGAGGGACAAGAGTAGGAATAAAGGGAGCCTTTCCTGGTTGGCTGCTGGTGAGTAGTCGTGTTCCGCAGGAGTCAGTGTTGGGACTGCTCCTTTTCACACTATATATCAATGACTTAGATAATGGAATTGAGATAGAATAGAGAGTGGGCAAAGAAGTGGCAGATGGAATACAGTGCAGGGAAGTGTACGGTCATGTACTTCAGTCGAAAGAATAAAGGTATAGACTATTTTCTAAACGAGGAAAAAATTCAAACATCAGAGGTGCGAAGGGAGTTCAGAGTCCTCGTGCAAGACCTCTTAAAGATTAACTTGTTGGGTGATTCAGTGGTAAGGAAGGCAAATGCAATGTTAGCATTCATTTCAAGATTAGAATATAAAAAGCAAGAATATAAGGCTGAGGCTTTATAGGTATTGGCCAGACCACTTTGTACTATTGTGAGCAGTTTTGGCCCCCTTATCTAAGAAAATATGAGCTGGCATTGGAGAGGGTCCGGAGGAGGATTACGAGAATGGTTCTGAGAATGAAAGGGTTAACGTATGAGGGGTATTTGATGGCTCTGGCCTGAACTCGCAGGAGTTTATAAGAATGAAAGGGGGATCTCATTGAAACGTATCAAATATTGAAAGACCTAGATAGAGTGGATGTGGAGAGTATGTTTCCGACAGTGGGTGAGTCTAGAACCAGTTGGCATAGGAGACATCCATTTAAAACAGAGATGAAGAAGAATTTCTTTAGCCAGACAGGGTTGTTAATCTGTGGAATTCTTTGCCATGGACAGTTATGGAGGCTGGGTAACTGGGTGTAGGCTTTTTTTATTAGTCATAGCATCGAATGTAACGGGAAGCAGGCAAGACAACATGGTTGAGAGGAATAATGAATCAGACATGGGGAATGGAGGAGCAGAGTTGATGGGTTGAATGATCTAATCCTGCTTCTACAGTATGTCTTATGCTCTTATCGCTAAGTAAATATATAAGCATGTGTTAAATGAAGTTATTACTACTTAGTGATTTTAGATAATTGTACCAATGGAGAATGAGAAAGATGAGTAAATAGGCAGCTTCCTTATCAAATCCTGTCATTAATTTTAATTTGCTGTATAAATGATATTGAATTCACAAACACTGGTGCAGAGTTAATAGATTGTGGGTTTTACAGCATTGGTTGGAATCACAGTATTTAAATTTCAACAGTGCAAATTTGTTGGAGTATGCATGGCTCCTGTTTTCATTCAGGATCCAAATCAGAATTGGGTTTATTATCATTGTCTTATACAATGTATAATTTGTTATTTTGTGATAGCAGTGCAAGCACATAAACTTGCTATAAATTACAAAATAAAGGAATAGTGCAATATAAAGGAATAATGAGGTATGTCCATGGGTCTGGGACTGTTCGTAACTCTGACAGTGGAGAGGAAGAAACTCTTTCTGAATCATTGAGTGTGGGTCGCCAGGCTCCTGTAACTCTGCTCTGATGGTCATAATGGAAATAAGGCATACCCCAGATGGTGAGAGTCCTAAATGATGGAGATTGCCTTCCTAAGCCACTGCCATTTGAAGACGTCCACAATGGTGAGGAGTATTGTGCCCTTAATGAAGTTGTCTGAGTGTACAACTCTTTGCAGTCTGCTGTAATCCTCTGCATTTTCATGCAGCCAATCAAAATATTCCCATTTATAGAATATATATATACCCAGCAAGTTAACCTTTAGGAAATCCTGCATGAGGACTCTAAACTCCCTTTGCACCTCTGATGTTTGAATTTTCTCCTCGTTTAGAAAATAGTCTCTACCTTTATATAGCATATATAGAAATTTATAAGAGTGGTGACATACCAGATCTTCTCAAACTCCTAACAAAGTAGAGCCAATGCCATGTATCCTTTGTAATTGCATCAGTGTCTTGAGTCCTGGACTGATCTTCCAAAAACTTAAAGCTGCTTACCTTTTTCACCATGTGAAAAGTTATTGTTCCGTCACAAGATAAGAAATCCTTCCTTGAACCATCACTGAAGGATTCCTTGAATCCTTATCTTTACCAACTAAGCCTGCTGTCTTACTGTTTCAGAACATAGGGTTTTCTGAAATGACTTTCAAGATCTCAACTTAACCATATAAGTGGACTGCCAGTGATGCTGTGGGGCTACTTGTAGTCAAGTAGGCTTTATTTTTCATGTGCTAAATCTATCGATTGTTATGAAAATGATGTGGTATGATTTTCAACATTAGCTTTAAGATAAAGTTATTCCGCCAGCTCTCTCGCCAACATCATTAATGACTCATCTACAGTTTCCAGATTGTCACATAGCTTGCTCCAAATTCTGTCCTCAAAGACCAAAAACTTGCTGCAGTCAAACATTGGGAAGACCAATGTTACTAAACTGGATGCTGATGTCTAATAAGGGTGCTGCAGGGTTAGTGGGCATTATTGGATAAATAGCAGGGGACTCTGAGAATCCACAAACGTTAGTGGATCTGTTAATGACTTTTAAATAGCTGCATTATTGCCATTTGCTATCAGCTTTCCCATCAAACTGTGGTGGTAGGATGATTTAGGCCCATTGGAGGTGATGACAGGACCGCATTTTAATGGAGCCATCCAAACATGCAAACAAGTTGAAGTTGGCTGTCAGAGAAATAGAAATGTTGTAGTGCAGTTGAAATGAGCAAAGTGTGCCATTCTTCAGATGTGCTTCTAAGAACTGCCGGGGTGAAATATTTTTCCTTGGCCATGAGAGGGCAAGAAGCTCAATGCAGGAGAATTTGGCAAATCCTTTCCAAGGATTACAGAAGCAAGAGCAATTTGTTATGCTCTTGGTTTCAAAACAGAAGATGGTTGAATAGTCTAAGCAGGTGAAGAAAGCTATGCACACTGGCACATTTAACAACAGACTGCAATATACAATACTTCCTGCAGTCACTGACTCTCTGAAGTCTATTCCATCACATCACTCCCCAAGCTCATTTATCATCCTGCCCACTCATCTTCTACCTTAATCAATCACTTCTTCCTTCATAGACACTCTCAAAAATGTGCTTCATCGATGTATACTTGCCAACTTTTCCCTCCATAGTCTATTTTCCCCTTCTTGGAGGATAGAGACGTGGAGTAAACATTCTCCTTACTCTGCTACAATAGGCATCTTTCATTTATATATTTCCAGTTCTGATGCAAGTATGGAACTGACATATTAATTCTGTTTCACTCTCCACAGATGCTGCCGGACCTCCTGAGAATTCTTCAAATATTTTCAATTTTTATTTTAGACTGTGTAGCTTCTTATCCTAGATTCCCTAACAACAGAAATATTTAACAAATAAACTCTTCTTGGGCTTCCAGCCAGCTAGTGTTATCAATTTTAACTGATGTTTCAATGGCAAACTCCGCTAACTTCATCAGAGATTATGCCCTAGGCACGTCTGGTCTGGCAGTATGTATGTTAAAATTTATCTGTCCATTTTTTCGATTAACCTTTCTCAATTCCAGGAAATACACTGTATAACCACATATAGTAAAAAATGCCCTCATAAATCAACTGTGAGAGCCCAGCTAGCATTCTGGTAAATCTATTTTTCATATCTTCGAAGTGAGGTCTAGTGTCCAGAAATAACCACACTGCACTGGCTGTAGCCTAAGGTTCTATAAGACTGCAGCATAACTTCTCCCCTTTATTAATAAAGGACAACATGCAACTTTCTCCTCCATAGATTCTGCCTGATCTACCAAGTTCCTCTGGCATTTTGTGTGTGTCCCTGTGCAATGTTCAACTGCTATGAATGTAACTAAACATTAATTTAATCACACAAGAGAAACTCTGCAGATTCCTCTGTGTGTGTGTGTGTGTGTTGGTTAAATATCAATTTAAATCCTTTCAGTTGTAAGATCTGCCACATAAACCAAGGATCTTGATAGTATATACTCTGGGAACTAATGATCACAATGGATCTCCACTTCATTAGGCTTCATACATAATGAATTGCACATCCTTAACTTTACCTTGCTCTTTTCCTAAGTTATAACTTCCCTCATGTTCTCAGGTCATGGAACAGTAGCCATGAACTTTTCCACTCCATGATCCGCCTGTAGCTGGTAGTGACTAAAAGCTGAGCTTTACTCCTTTCTAAGGCAAATGGTGTCTACCATTTTTGTCAGCTAGTACCTGTTTCAATCCAGTATATTCTATTCTGTGGCATTCTGGAATTAAATACCTTCTGGAAGTTCTTAGAAATACTATCCATATCATTCTCCAGTGATTATTTAGCCTTCTTCAGCTTGACACGCATTACTATCTCTGTTACAATAAAGACAGCCTGCCTGTCTGTCTGTGTCAGCCTGTCTGTCTGTATTAGCCTGTCTGCCTGCCTATCCGTCTGTCCATCTGTCTGTGTCTGCCTGTCCGTCTGTCTGTCTGTCTGCCCATCTGCTTGTCTGTGTCAGTTTGTCTGCCTATCTGTCTGTCTGCCTGTGTCAGCCTGTCTGTATGTTTGCCTGTCTGTCTGTCCATCTATCTATCCATCTATCCACCCACAGTGCAGAAAAGACCCTTCAAGCTGTGCCGCCCAGCAACTCCCAACTTAACCCTAGCCTAATCACTGGACAGTTTACAATGACCAGTTAACCTACCAACTGGTAAGTCTTTAGACTGTGGGAGGAAACCAGAGCACCCAGAGGAAACTCACCCGGTCGCGGGGAGAACAGACAGATTCCTTACGGGCAGTGGTGAGAATTGAACCCAAGGTTGCTGGTGCTGTAAAGTGTTGTGGTAAACTCCATTCTGCCGTTCCTCCCTATTTAGAGACAAAGGACAGTAACAGGTCCCTTCCTACCACCAAACTCTTTAATCTACTAATCTGGAAACGGCAGCACCCAGAGGAAACTCATGCAGTCACATGGAGAATGGACTAACTCCTTACAGACAGAGGCGGAACTGAAGCCTGCTCACTTGCACTGTCATAGCGTTTCAATAACCGCTGCACTACTATACCACTGTGCAGAGGCTTTCGTTCTGTGATCAACTGACATGTTAAAGATCTTCAGTCACTTCATTTTTCCTTCTGGGCTCCAGTCATTCCCTGACAACATATATTAAACTAACTGGTCTATAATCCTGGTTTCACAATAAATTAAATAAGAGAATGACATGTGCAATTTTCTACTCTTAAGGGAATGTTCCCTAATGGCATATTTTACTGCTCACAGTTGTGTGGAATTGGCTTCACGGCAAGTGAAATATGATAACTTGCAACACTCTTATCTTGTCAGGACATTTATTTCATGCAGGGCCTTCATGTGTACAGCAGATCCTGATGAAGAATGTGGCTGGCAGTTCCTCTGAGAAACTCTGCTCCTCTGAACAAGCCCCATCACAAGACGTACTGCCCCATCACCAAACCCTGCAGCAGCTCAGTCACTTCCCACTAAGGAGATGATGATGTTCTCACAGGTGCCTCATACTTCATGTGTGTGAGAGCAGAAAGGAGAGGCAGAGACAGCAGTGGGCTGTGTATGTCAGGAGGCTGGGCCTTTGTCTTGCTTTTTTTCCAACTGGATAGTGGTGCTGTAACTCAATGCCATCAGTGGAGAAGAGAGTCAGCTGATGATTAGGAGGCCTCCTAAAATCTGCAGCAACACACAAGCTGGTGGAGGAGCTCAAAGGGGCAGGCAGCATCTGTGGAGAGAAGAAGACAGCTAACATTTGATCTTGATCTGAACTGAATGGTTTCGAACAAAAATATTATCTGTCCATTTGCTAGTTCTCAGGAAGGGATGCAGATCTGAAACATTAACAGTTTCTTATTAGTACATACAGAATTAGTACTTTATCCCATCCATTACATTTAGTCAATGATTCAAATAAATTCTATTGGTTTCATCTACAGTTCACTCTGACCCAGACTAACATTTCTCCCCTTTTCAAATCTGTTTAAGCATCCCTTATCTGAAACATTACTTGTTTTTTTTATCACAAATAATTTATTGAAAGTGACATCATAGGCAGATAGGATTGTAAAGAAACATCGGCCTTCATAAATCAAAGTATTGAGGACAGGAGATGGGATGTTGTGTTGAAGTTGTTATTGAGGCCTAATCTGGAGTATTGTGTGCAGTTTTGGTCACCTGCCTACGGGAAAGATGGAAGTGAGCTTGACGGAGTACAGAAAAAAATCACAAGGATGTTGCTGGCCCTTGAGGACCTGAGTTACAGGAAAAGGTTAAGTAGGTTAGGACTTTATACCCTGGACCGTAAGAGAATGAGGGGAGATTTGATAGAGGCGTACAAGATTATGAGAGCCATAGATACGCTAAATGCAAGCAGGCTTTTTCCATTGAAATTGAGTGAGACTAGAACTAGAGATCAGGGGTTAAGGGTGAAAGGAGAAAATGACAGGCAACTTCTTCACTCAGAGGGTGCTGAGAGTATGAAATGAGCTGCCAGCAGAAATAATGAAAGCTGGTTCAATTTCAATATTTAAGAGAATTTTGCAAGGGCAGGAGGCATATGGGAGGGCAATGATCCAGGTACAGGTTGCTGGGACTAAACAGAATGATAGTTTGGCATGAATTAGATGGGCCAAAGGACCTGTTTCTGCTCAATGACTCAATGTTGCCTGAGCTACTTCATGCTTTCAATGCTTTTCATTTATTATTTCTTCTTTTTACCCTACATGCCTAAATCTAACTGACAGGCAAGCCCTACCACTTTTCCGTAAGGCCTCATGCCGGTGGCCGGAGGTGAGGATAGCGTAAGCAGTGTGCGAGGAAGCAGAAGTGAGGCGAGTGGGCAGGAGTCCGTGCCAGGAAAAAAGCAACCCCTAGCCAGCCGGATCTCCCGTCCATTCTGCTCTCAAATGGACATTGAATTGACTACATCTGTGGCAACGAAATACTTGGCAGGAGTACAGAAACAGACGGAATCCCGGACACTGTCATTCAGCTGATTATTTATGTGACAGATTTTTCCCCAAGCCATCAGACTACCAACCTACTGACCTCTGCTGTGCCCATTGCCTTGTTTGTTATTTATTGTAATGCCTGCACTGTTCTGTGTACTTTATGTAGTTCTGAGCAGGTCTGTAGTCTAGTGTAGTTTTTGTGTTTGTTTATGTAGTATTTGTATTGTTCATGTACCACCATGGTCCTGAAAAACATGCTCATTTTTACTATGTACTGTACCAGCAGTTATGGTCGAAACGACAATAAAAAGCAACTTGACTTGACTTGAGTTGACATGGCCCAAGTAGCTTAATGTGTTGGTAACTGTTCCCATTAGGCCATTTTGACTCATCTTGTCACCGACTTTCCCTTTATTCTACACCGCCTTCAACCACCCTCCTCCAACTGATAACCTGCGTGTATCTCCTTCTTTCCCAGTTTTAACAAAGGAATACAGAACCAAAATGTTGTCTGTTTGTCATTCCATGGATACTCCCTGGCTTGCTGAGATTTTCCAGATTATTTTGTTTTTTGCTTTAGATTTCTAGTATCTACCCAAGTAAGCATGCATTAATACAGAATTCCAAGAATCTCCAGAAGTCACACAAACAGTCTTTGTTACCTTCCATCTCTCCTTCTTCATCTTTAACCTCAGAATTAACGAAAGAGCATGGAAGCAGCTACCTTCCCTCTCCCATAGGCCCAAATTATGGGTTCAAACCATGTTTAAGAGTCTCTGGTTAGTCTACATTGAAGGGCATCTGTTCAGGTTCTTAGAAGAAATATTCAGTATGCTGATACTCTGTTCAAACGTGTCTAGCTTGGATGTAATATCCATTGTCACAAAGGTTTCTAATGGATGACAGGAGTCTTTTGCTATGGTTTGTACTGTCTAAGGGTAAAGCCCACGCAGGGTTTCTTTAAAGATTCTTTAATTTTTGGTGACTGAGTCTGTCATTAGTTAGTATAGTTTTTGATTACTTGCGCTTGCTTTATCAGAAACTCTCATAACCTTGAAAAACTGAATCATTCTCCAAAGTTACAGACCAAGAATTGGGAAATGGGAGCAACCTAAGGAAATGGATTTTGAAACACTTGGGCAAATGGATTGAAATGACTCCTTTTGAGCAGAACAGAACTTTTTTTATATATAATGTGGTTCTCACTAATCATTTGGAACTTATAGGGCAGCATTCAAAATTAAAATATACAAGGAGGATTTTGCAACATTTTGTTGATGTTTGCTGTCTTATCCATTGCTGTAATAAATGGATATAACAGTTTATTGGAGGGGAAGAAAGCTTGATAGGACATTTTAATTCTGAGGATCAAAGAAAAATATTTGCCTTTACTTCTGCACTTGCCTTGAATATGTTAGTCATCATTACTGAATTACACAATAGGAATTATGTCATCAGAGCAGTTCTTACTATGTTACTTTGATGAATGCATTTTCACCTTTTTATTATTTTTATTATTCCAATTACACTTTATTATTACATATTTCTTATAGTATCTTGCACTCTTTTTTGTATTGCACAGTGCTGCTACCACAAAACAACAAATTGAACAACATAAGTAGGTGATATAAATCTGATTCTGATTCACACCATCATAGAGGTATGGACATACAGAATGTGTTGCAGTTCTTTGCTCTGTACTAGGAAACCATTATCAGGAAGATAAATACAGCAGCCTGAGAATCATTTACTACTGCATTCCCATTAGAAGTAAAGCAGAAAGTCAACAGGACAAGTATACAGAAAAATGGAATATTACTACATCTAACTATTTTTAATGCTGTATTAAAGAATTCCAGAGGGTGGGTGAGGAAGAGGGATATTGCTACTTAAACCTCACACCAATAAAAATATTCTTTAGAGAAATAAATTAGCAAATATCTTTAATATTATTTTCATTTTCTACCAGTCTGTTGTCAACAGTACAATCTCTGATGTGGAGGGTGCTGGGGCAATGGCATCAACATGGGTGATGTCAACAGGCTCAATAAACTGATTAGAAAGGATGGTTGTGTTATAGGAGTCAAACTGGACACACTGGAGGCCATGGTAGAAGAAAAGACCCTATGGAAAATCCTGGCAATTCTGGGAAATGTTTCTAACCCTCTGCATGCAACCTTGGCTGAACAGAGGAGCATTTTTACTAATAGATTAACTACACTGTTCCAAGGAGCTCTATATGAGTCATTCTTATCCTTGGCCACGAGGCTGATGACCCCTCCTGTTAGACTGTATGAGGTAACTTATTTTTTATTTTTTCTTACTTCTGTTCTAATATTTGTATACCTATATATCTGTGCACTTGTAATAGTACTGTGACACTGCAATTTCCTTTGTGATCAATGAAGTATCTATCTATGTATCTACCTTAAATGACTTCTGTAAAGTTCAGTACATGATATTTCTGCATTAAGCAATAAATTCATTGATGTACTTTCAGATATGTGCTGTTACATTTTGTGCAGTGCTCATGACCTTCGTAAAATGTGGAACCTTGATGGGAAAAGGAAGGGCTGTGAAGCCAAATAGCCGGCCACAGTTTGTGATGTCCTTCCAGCACTAAATCTCAAAACTGCTAGGACTTAAGAAGTACTTCCTTTCAAGTAGATAGGCAAATGTGCATTGGCAACTCTTGATCGACACTCCTTGATCCAATTTGTGATATTGCCCATTGGGAAGAGAAACACCGGCATTCAAATCTTGCTGCTCTAATTAGTGTCTCATTAGAGTGTCACAAAGTGATCACTCTCCCTTTTCAAGTGTACAGCTATTATCTTTCGCAATGGCTGCATGCAGATATTAGAAGCAACATCTCATTCTATATCTGCTAATAAGGTGCAATTACAACATGATTTGGTGCCTAGACTCAGAGAAAGATAGAAAGATAAATAGATTTTGTTCTATGGACTCCAGTCTCCATTTATAACTTTCACTGAGTTATTTCACTTGGAATCCTTATGGTTTTGAGTTGTTTATATTATCAATCTGTATTCAAACTTGAGATGTAAAAAAAACCCTTCACCATCCAGCTTTAATACATTAATGTGTACAATTTAATACAAAATAGTGGGAAGTGTTAATCAGGATACTTCTAAATTAAGATTTTTATTAAACAAATCATAAACAGGAGAAAGTCTGCAGATGCTGGAAATTCAAAGCAACACACGTACAAAATACTGTTATGCTGGATTGGTGTTATGTAATGTACCAGAGCTGAATAGGGAGCTTAAGATAACAGAACCTGTTGGAGGCATTAATCACAATATGATTGAGTTCAGCTTGAACTTTGATAAGGAGAAAGTAATGTCTGACGTAGCAGTATTGCAGTGGAGATACAGTATTCAAAGTATTACATCCCAATGCAAGGGGTATAAGAAATAAGGTGGATGATCTTGTTGCCCTTTTACATCTTGTCAGGTATGAATGATGTTGTAGCCATCACTGAATCATGGCAGAAGGATCATTGGAGTTGGGAGCTGAATATCCAAGGTTACATGTTGTATTGGAGAGATAGAAAGGAAGGCAGAGGGGGTAGTGTGGCTCTGCTGGTAAACAATGACATCAAATCAGTAGAAAATTGGACACTGTTGAATCCTTGTGAGTTGAGTTAAGAAATTGCTAAGATAAAAGGACCCTGATGGCAGTTATATACAGGCCTCCCAACAGCAGATGTGATGTGGAACACAAATTACAATGGGAAATAGAAAAGGCTTGTCAAAAGGGTAATGTTATGATAGTTATGGGAGATTTCAACATGTAGGTTGATTGGAAAAATCAGGTTGGTAATGAATCTCAAGAGAGTGAGTTTGCTGAATTCCTATCAGATGGCTTTTTAGAGCAGTTTGTTGTTGAGCCCTCTAGGGAACAGCTCTAATAGATTGGTGTTATGCAATGAACCAGAGGTAATTAGGGAGCTTAAGGTAAAAGAACCCTTAGGAGACAGTGACCACAATATGATTGAGTTCAAGTTGAAATTTGATAGGGAGAAACTAAAGTCTGACATAGGAGTATTGCAGTGGAGTAAAGAAAATTACAGTGGTATGAGAGAGGAATTGGCCAACGTAAGTTGGAAGGAGATGCTGGCTGGGATGACAGCAGAGAACCAATGCCAGGGGTTTCTTGGAAAAATGAAGCAAGTGCAGGATAGATGTATTCCTAAAACAAATAAATCCTCAAATGGCAGAATAATACAACCATAGCTGACAAGGGAAGTCAAAGCTAATATAAAAACAAAAGAAAGGGCATTCATCATACCCAGAAATTAGCAGGAAGATAGAGGATTGGGAGCTTTTAAAAACCTACAGAGAATAACTAACAGAATCATTAGGAGTGAAAAGGTGAAATTTGAAAGCAAGCTAACAAACAATATCAAAGTGAATATTAAAAACTTTTTCAAGTATGTAAAAAATAAAAGAGAGATGAGAGTGGATATAGGATTGCTAGAAAACAAGGCCAGGGAAATAATAACGTGGGGTAAGGAGATGGCAAATGAACTAATGAATATTTTGCATCAATCTTCACTGTGAAAGACACTAGCAGTGTGCCAGATGTTGTAGTGTGTGAAGGGAGATTACTATGTGATTACTATTACAAGGGAGAAGGTGCTTAAAAAGCTGAAGGACCTAAGGGTACATAGATCACATGGACAAGATGAACTGTACCCTAAGATTCTAAAAGAGATTGCAGTAGTGATTGTGGAGGTATTAGCAATGACCTTTGAAAGATCATTGGACTCTGGCAATTTGACCTCTATGTTTGGGAATATTTTGGAGTCAATAGTTAAGCTGAAGTTGTAGAGTATTTGGTGACACAGGACAAGATGGAACAAAGTCAGCATGGTTTCTTTAAGGGAATATCATGCCTGACAAACCTGTTGGAGTTCTTCGAGGAGCTTACAAGTAAGATAAATAAAGGGGATGCAGTGGGTTTTGTATATTTGGACTTTCAGAAAGCCTTTGACAAGGTGCCACACATGAGTATGCTCACCAGGTTAAGAGCCCATGGTACTACAGGAAAGTTACTAACATAGTTAGAGCATTGGCTGATTGGAAGGAGGCAGCGAGTGGGAATAAAAGGATCCTTGTCTGGTTAGCTGCCAGTGACTAGTGGTATTTTGCAGGGGTCAGTGTTGGGACCACTTCTTTTTATGTTGTATGTCACTGATTTAGATGATGGAACAGATGGCTTTGTTGCTGGGCTTGCAGATGATACGAAGATTGGTGGAGGGGCAGGTAGTGTTGGGAAATAGGTAGGATGCAGAAGAAATTAGATTAGGAAAATGAGCAATAAAGTGGCAAATAAAATACAATGTTGGAAAATGGATGGTTGGGCACTGATAGTAGAAATAAATGTGCAGACTATTTCCTAAATGGGGAGAAAATCCCAAAATCTGACTTGGGAATCCTTGTGCAGAACATCCTAAAGGTTAACTTGGTGAGGAAGGCAAGTGCACTGTTAGCATTCATTTCAAGAGGTCTAGAATACAAAAGCAGGGATGATATGCTGAGGCTTTATAAGGCACTGCTGAAGCCTCATGATGAGTATTGTGAACAGTTTTAGGCTCCTCATTTTAGAAAAGGTGTGCTGGCATTGGAGAGGAGCCAAAGGCGGTTCACAAGGATGATTCTGGGAATGGAAGTGTTAACATACAAGGTATGTTTGATGGTTCTGGGTCTGTACTCACTGGAATTTAGAAGGATGAGGGAGGATCTCATCGAAACCTTCTGAATGTCGAAAGGCCCAGACAGAGTAGATGTGGAAAGGATGTTTCCTATGTTGGGAGAGTCCAGGACAAAAGGGCACAGCCTCAGGATAGAGGGGTGCCCATTTAAAACAGAGATGTGGAGAAATTTCTTTCACCAGAGCATTGTGAATTTGTGGAATTTCTCACTACAGGCAGCTGTGGAGGCCAGGTTGTTGGATATATTTACGGCAGAGGTGATAGGTTCTTGATCGGACATAGCATCAAAAGTTCTGGAGAGTAGGCTGGGGAATGAGGTTGAGGAGGGGCAAAAAAGGATCAGCCATGATTGAATGGGAGAATATTCTCAATCGGACAAATGGCCTAATTCTGCTTCTATATTTTATGGTCCATGCATTATAAGGCATTGCTCCTCCACTCTGAGGGTGGCCTGAGCAATGCACAAGTGTAAGATATAAGCACTTCTTCAATTAAAACAACAGCATCAATTTATAAAGAAGATAAAATTAGGGAGAAATATCTTCCCTCTAACTTCTGTAAAATATATTTTATTTTTGACTGGTAGAGATATAATTTAACGTGGTTTGTACTTTCCCCCTTATTGTCTTCCTGATGGTGTATGTCTAAAACTACTGAGCCAATTTTACAGCTGCAAATGTTCCTGTGGTGTTTAGTGAATTACGTGTCTGACTCTACAGAGAATCCACATCCATTCAGTGATGAATGAAAAATAAAATCAAATGACCGATTAAATACCGCAAGATCTCCATTTACTTTGCCTAAGCTGCTACTTCCTGGTGTGTGCTGTGTTTTATATATTGGTGTTGTATCTGTTTAAATTAACATTGACCTTTATTTTATTTTGGGAAGGTTCTGATATTTTTCTTGTGCATACATCAAATGCTGCATGGTTTCTGCAGTCAATTGGAAGTGCAAGATGCACTGGGCTCTTGGTGTCTGTTGATGCATGCCAGCTTTTACGTCAGGAGGATGTAGAGTGAGCAGCGACAGGCTGAGATATAAAGGTGCATGTTGAGTTTTCACTACAGGAACAAATGAATTCTGACAGTGTGGGTTTGTTTTGCATAAATCACCAACATCTGATGTAGGTTTTATTCATACAGAGAGTAAAAGACATTCACTTACATGCTACTTCCATGACCACAAAGTATTTTATAGTCAATTAGGTATTTCTGAAGTGCAGTGGGAAATATAGCAACCATCCTCACACAGATAATGAAATAATAAGCAAGTAAAGGCTGCATTGCGCTGAGGGTTGGCCAGCAGCTCCGTGAAGATCTGTTGCGGTACTCAGGTCAATATGTTCATTAGTTCAGTGTCTTTGCGCTGCAGGGCAGAAGTATGAAGGCATGTCTGACCTCTCACCTGGACCCGCCACTCCTAAGTAGACTAATTTCACTGAATCGTAGAGCCATAGAACATAAAACAGTAGAGCACAGGAACAAACCCAGCTGAAAAGTAAATCAAAACACCCTTAAAAACTAATCCCTCCTACCTACACAATGCCCATATCCCTCCATCTTCCTCACATCCATGTGCCTATCTAAATGTCTCTTAAAAGCCTCCAATGTATTTGCCTCTACCACCGTACCAGGCAATGTATTCCAGTCATCCATCACTGCCTGAGTAAAATACTTACCTCCAAATCCCCTTTGAAATTACTCTCTCTCACCTTCAATACATGCCCTCTGGTACTATATATTTCTACCTTGTGAAAAAGATACTCTCTGTCTACCCTATCTATGCCTCTCATAATCTATAAACCTCTATCAGATCTCCACTTGGCTTCTGCCTTTGCTGGGAAATCTATCCAAGTTTGTCCAGCCTCTCACATGCCCTATTTGCCAAGGACATTTCTGCATTTCCCAATTCCCTTCTTGAGTTCTTTTCTGGCTTCTTTACAATCCTCATGTGCTCCATATAATCCTAACTTCTGAAGATTTAAATACTTCTGTTGCTTCTTGACTACATTCATAACCTCTCTGGGCATCCAAGGTTTTCTTATCTTTCCATCCCTGTCCATCCTTCAAACAAGAACTTATCTTTCCTCTATTCTGTGCAATTGATCTTCAAACACCCTCCACATGTCTGATGTGGCCTTGCCAGATAAAAGGTGCTCCCAATTAGCTCTTCTTAGTTCCTGCCTAATGCCTTCATAATTTGCTCTACTCCAGTGTACAACTCTCCCACAAAGGCCATACTTACCTTTATATTTTTGCTATCCTGAATGTCAAGGAGTTGTGGTCACTGTTCTCAGATTGCTGAAAGGTCAGTCACTTGGTCAGGCTCAGTAGCCAAAATCAGGTCCAGTCCAGCCCCTCCTCTCATTGGACCATCTACATATTGATTTAAGAAACCTTCCTGGATACACATAACAAATTCTGCCCCATCTAAACCTTTGCACTAAGAAGGTTCCAGTTTATATTAGGGACAACAACCCTATTGTTTTACACATTTCCTTAATCGGATTGCATATATGTTGCTCAACGCTCTGATGGCTGTTGGGCGGTCTGTAGTACAACCTATCAGTGTGATTGCACCCTTCCTATTCCCAAGTTCCACCCAAATGGACTTGGTGTCTGATCCCTCCATTAGGTCTCTCTTGAGTGCAGCTATGATATTGGCCCTGATTAGTAGTGCAACTCTTCCATTCCCAACTTTTACCTCTTTCTCCATCTTTTCCAAACTTCAGAAACCTAGTGCATTAATCACTCATTCCTGCCCCTCTTGCAACCAAGTTTCAGTAATGGCTACAACATTGTAGTTCCATGTACTGATCCATGCTCTAAGTTCATCGCCTTTACCCATAACACTCCTAGCATTAATATATACACACTTCAAATGATTCCACCCTTCATAGCTGTTATTTCAATTTTGTCTATCAAACTTTCCCTGTCTAATCCTTCAGTTACTGACCTGGTGCTTTGGTTCCCAACTCCCTGCAAAACTAGTTCAAGCCCTCCCAAGCAGTATTAGCAAACATCTCCCAGCCAGGATATTGGTTCCCCTGCAGTTCAGGTGCCACCTATTCCTCTTGTACAGGTTATCCCTTCCCCAGAAAAGATAACAATCATCCAAGTTCTTGAAACAATGTCCCCTACACCATGACAGAAAGAAGGGAAAAGGCAGGGCAATATGAAAGGAAGAGCCCGAAGGGTCATCAACATGGGGACATTCATGGAGTAATTGTCCTCAGCGTGGACCAAAGAACTTGGGCACACAATACGATAAGGAGTTCACATGAGAGAAAAGTAACATAATTCTACAAAATTGTGGCCTTACGTCAGAGGCAAAACCACATTGTGAATGGTTCTGAAGACAAGAACAGCCAGCAAAACTGGCATTACCTGCAGTATATTCCAGCTTGCAGTGCACTGCCCTAGGAATGAGGACACGGGTGTGCGGAACTCCAAGAGTGTGAATGGGTTTATATCTCCCATGGCAATGAGCAGCAGGATGCAGATTCTGAATGGAAGTGATCCTCAAAGCAGTCAAAAAATCTGGGCTTACAGTTACCTTTCTACTAATTTATAACACTTTTCAATGCATTGATTGCCCATGCCAATCGGTCTGCCAGTTGGTCCAATGAAGCCCTTAGTCTTCTGCAGCAAAACTTGCATGTAATCTCAACAGCGATTGGCATTTGGTCACCCTTTCCTGCCATTCTGGCTTGAATGTACTTTAATAAGGTACTTCCCCACATGCACATTCCACTTCTAAAACCTACTCAAAACCTGACCTGTTTGCTGAGGGTGTCAGACTGAGGGATAGGGTTTCTTGCTATTCCTCTCTTGCTGTTGAGCTGACCTCTAGCCAATTGAGCAACTTGATAATATAATAGGAAAAATGCAAGAACAGATTGGTCTAATTTGCAACCTTCTTCAAGTTACTTTCCATTACATACTCAGATCACTGTTTTTGAAAGATGATTTCCTTTGGAGTGAATGACAGACACTAAACTCGGCTTCAGCGTTTACTTATGAAGGTCCAATTTACAGAAGTTGCTGTCAGTTTTGCAATGCAATAGCACAGATTTTTTTTCCACAGTTACCACAAAAATCAGGACCATTCACTTATTTCTGAATTACTAAAGAAGTGCCTCATTGGTCAACAAGGCAGTATCAGCTTGTAAGTGTTATTAAATCCTCAAGGTCTACAACTTTACTGAGTGGTCATGTACATGAATAGGAATACTTCCAGACAATGTGTAGTTAACTTTCCTCTCATCTAGAAACTAACAAGAATCTTTAAAAGTGAATGGGATGATATCTGTGAGAAAATGCTGG
The DNA here is from genome assembly GCF_030144855.1 of Hypanus sabinus. Classification (NCBI taxonomy): domain Eukaryota; kingdom Metazoa; phylum Chordata; class Chondrichthyes; order Myliobatiformes; family Dasyatidae; genus Hypanus; species Hypanus sabinus. The sequence continues at coordinate 82,256,367 of NC_082708.1, forward strand.
AGAGTGTTATTCCCCTCATTGATTCTCCAGTCTCCTTTGAGACTCAATTATATCCATCTGCTATCTATGTTGCAAGGAACAGGGCAAACTCAAACACAGGACACAGAAATGGAGGTAGAGTAATCTAAAGAGTTTTGTAATGGTTACAGGGAAGGCCAGGAAGCGAGGATTAGGCGGAGGAATGTCGAGGAGCGAGGAAGGCATGACCGGGGATCGAACTCAGGTCATTACGGTGGGAATGCGGCATTTAACCACCGAGGCAATGGACAGTGTAGGCGGGTGGCAGAACAAGGCAGAGCAGGGATGCAGACCAGGGTGCGAGCATGGTTTGCGGAGAACAGCAGGTGGAAGGATGAACAGGAAGACAGGCGGCATGCAATGCTCCCGTTAACAAGGAGAGACAGAGTCAACACAGGCAAACGGTGCGGAAACAGAACTTGGAATACACATTTCTTAGCGGCCGAGAGACAGGGTTAACACAAGCAAACAGCGCGGGAACATAACTTAGAATACACAATTCTTAGCGGCCGAGAGACAAAGTTAACACAGGCAAACTGTGCAGATGTACGGAAGAGCAGGAGGCGGGCAAAACTTTTCTTGACATGGGGGTTGCTGGAGCTGAATGGCAAACAGGAGACAGGTGGCAGGCAACACTTATCTTGACACGGAGCATAGAAAGGTAAGCGGCAGACAATGCTTTTCTTAACACGGAGAGACGGAGTTTCATAGGTGAACCTCAGTACTGGAGTAAAACTTAGAAAACATAATTTTAAGCAGCTGGGAACATGAATTACCGCACTGGCTGAAGCAACACTTTGGCAATGAGTGGATGCAAAGGCGGGGTTTTTATACTGCAGGTCTTGATGGGAACCAGTGTGTCGCAATCAAGGAGCCCAGGAGAACACAGGGGGGGGGGGGGGGGAAGGGAATTAGGATAATGAGGAATTAACGGTCAGAACCGTGACAATCCAATGGTTTAGAAACCCTGGTGTTTCAACATCGGACTCACAGGAGATGTTTCCTGTGCTCCCTTTGAAATAAACTCATTTCTGTTTCCTAAGTTCCTCCGAAGCTCACTGACCTTGCACTCCCACACACACATTCTGAATCTGCTACGTGCATTGGAATATTTATTATACTGGAAACATCGAACATCGAAAAAAGTGAATTTAGAGGCTGTTGTGGAACTCATAGAAATATCAGCAAATAGCAGGAGAATCTGCTGGTCCAGCTCCAGCAAAGTTCTCAGTGTACAAGTAATCAGCATTTTAGTATATGCAATACTTTCTCTCTAAACTCAACCAACGTCACTTATTTCACCCAGGCAATATCATTATATTACTGAAATGATGCACTTGGTTGCTCACAAGATTTGAGATCAAATAATAATGTATAAATTTTATTTTATTACTTTTATTTATTTTCAGTCAAGGTCAGAATTTATCATCTACAACAGCGCTTCTCAGAATAACACCTTGGCTCGGCCAAATAAGGACAACAGGCTTCCTTCCCTAAAGTTATCTGGAGAGCTACTTGTGCTTTACAAGGTCAATATCATCATATCAATTTTAACCAATACAAGGTTTGATTTCTACATATTCTTAAAACTGAATTGAAAATTTAAAATTTGCCTTGTGGTTTGAGTTCACTAGCATTATTACAGACCTCCGGACCACTGGTGGCACGATAGCGTAGTGGTTAGCGTTACTATCACTGCACCAGCGACCCAGCTTCAGTTCCGCTGCTATCTATAAGGAGTATATATGTCCTCCCGGTGACGGCATGGGTTTGCTCTGGCCCACGTTCCAAGCATGGAGTTTAAATGGTCACGCAGGGGTAATTGAATAATGCGGGTTCACTGGGACAGAAAGGTGTGTTACAATGCAGTATCTGTAAATACGGTAATCATTACTCACTGCCCTCTGTAAAATATTACCTGACTGAAAGTCTGATAAAAAAAAATGCCTTCTTGCAATTACATTCCCTTTATATCTCTACCACACAGAAATGTTTGGAAAGAAGAGGTAACAAAACTGTTTGGTGAATTATTGCTCTGAGGAGAAACAGCAGGAAAGGCCCACTGATGAGGCGTAGGCTTTTTCTTCTCCAGTAGAAGCACCTTCAACAAGCAGACTGTGAAAAAAGCAGAGTCTGGAGATAAAGCAAGGGTTGAACAATTTATAATAACTTATTACATTAATTAAAGTCTGTCTCGCATATGTGAGAGCGATCTAATGGAGAATCCAAGAACCTGGTGGAACACGGGCAATAAATGATGCCTCTCCTTTGGGATTGCATTAACATTAAACTGTTTTAATAGAGTATGGAAATGACTACTCAGTGCCTTCCGAGTCTGAAACAAAATGAGAGAGGCACCAGCTTCTCAAATAAAAAAAATAGTGATTTTGTATTGCATATGAAATTTGTCACATAGGGGTTGGAGAAGGCCGTTCAACCTCTGAACCGTACTACAGGGGTGGGCAACAGCTCTCTCAAGCCTACTTCATGACTGAGTTAGAGGATGGCTGATCAGCTCCCTGTACCTGTCTTTTATCTTCATCTTCAGTCTACAAGAATCTATTGATCTTCCTGATGCTGGTCAGGGCACTGCTATTCATTATGGTGGCAGAGAGGACTCTAAATTCTAATTACACTTTCTCTGAATAGATTTAATCTCTCACTATAATCAATAATCATAATTATTTATGTCCTGACGGAGGGTCTTGGCCCAAAATGTCAGCTGTTTACTCTTTTCCATGGATGCTGCCTGGTCTGCTGGGTTCCTCCAGCATTTTGTGGGTGCTATAACAATCATTTCCCTTTTCCTGGATTTTGAGTGTTACCACTACCTACTTTAAATTAGATGCCTATATCTTGCAGACGAACAAAAATAAATAGTGCTTTCACATGATTCTTCATTAACTGAGACTGACTCTCCAGTGTTGCTTTGTTGCAAATCTATTCATTCAGATGAGACATCAATCTTCAAAGTATTTCTACTAGGTTTTCAAAATTACAGTATGTAGATTTCCAAATGCTCTTCTGTAACCTAATTCAGGACATGCCAAGTGTTAATTTGGTTTTGGATTGAATTAACATTTATTTTGATTTGGCTTTAGCTGACTAAATGTTGCAAAATTGCAAATATATTGCAAAGCAAAAACTCTCATCTCCAGGGTGCAGATTTAATTCTGCTCCACTGCAAAGTAATTTAGTTTACAGCTGTGTAAACACCCCCAGTGCTACAAAAATTAATTAGATGCCACAAAATGCATTGTGGCTCATTACAGCTACATTGTGCTGTGTGTATTCCTTTGTGACATCAGGCTAGTAAACCAAAAAACAAAATTTACAATTGCTGCTGGAAACTGAGCTGCAGATCAAAGTTCTGCTCCCTGCAACAGGAAAACACAGATTTCAAATTTCCATATGTTTAATATTAATTATGCAGTAGTTTTTGTGGTTGGTGATAGAACATCAGAAACCTGGCCAACCGTAATATTTAATTGGAAGATGAAGTTGAACAAATGGGTTGTATCTAGCTTTCTGGGGAAAATAAAGCAACAGTTGGCCTTACATGCATTTTACCTGTGACTCAATGATAATTATGTTTTATTGCTGGAGATTAGAAGATCCCAAGTTGTGTTTTTTTTTACTGATTCCTTCAGCTTGCGCTGCTTGTCCTGTTCTTTCTAGGAACCCACAAATGAAAATAAACAGAAAAACTTTGGACTAGGAATTCTTCAGTATATTAATACCACTGCTGGATTGGTGCTGCTCAGGGCTCCCAATGAGTTTGATGTAAGGTTAGTAATGATCTCTGATACTGACCCTTCTCCCAGTGAGTCTGATGTAAGGTTAGTAATGATCTCTGATACTCACCCTTCTCCCGGTGAGTTTGATGTAAGAATAGTAATGATCTCTGATGCTCACCCTTCTCCTCCCACCCACCAGTGAGTTTATGTGAGGTTAATAATGAGTCTCTGTTACTGATCCTTCCCCCCCAGTGAGCTTGATTAATAGAACATTGTTGTGCCGACCCTCAAACACTGCCTCCCATATAACCCCCCACCTTAAATTCCTCCATATACCTGTCTAGTAGTCTCTTAAACTTCACCAGTGTATCTGCTTCCACCACTGACTCAGGCAGTGCATTCCACGCACCAACCACTCTCTGAGTGAACAATCTTCCTCTAATGTCCCCCTTGAACTTCCCTCCCTCTTGGGACATGGAAAGCCATGTCCTCTTGTACTGAGCAGTGGTGCCCTGGGGAAGAGGTGCTGGCTGTCCACTCTGTCTATTCCTCTTAATATCTTGTACACCTCTATCATGTCTCCTCTCATCCTCCTTCTCTCCAAAGAGTAAAGCCCTAGCTCCCTTAACCTCTGATCATAATCCATACTCTGTAAACCAGGCAGCATCCTGGTAAATCTCCTCTGTATCCTTTCCAATGCTTCCACAACCTTCCTATAGTGAGGCGGCCAGAACTGGACACAGTACTCCAAGTGTGGCCTAACTAGAGTTTTATAGAGCTGCATTATTACATTGCATCTCTTAAACTCTATCCCTAGACTTGTGAAAGCTAACATCCCATAAGCTTTCTTAACTACCCTATCTACCCGTGAGGCAACTTTCAGGGATCTGTGGACGTGTACCCCCCCCCCCCCCCCAGATCCCTCTGCTCCTCCACACTACCAAGTATCCTGCCATTTACTTTGTACTCTGCCTTGGAGTTTGTCCTTCCGAAGTGTACCACCTCACAGTTCTCCCGGTTGAACTCCATCTGCCACTTCTCAGCCCACTTCTGCATCCTATCAATGTCTCTCTGCAATCTTTGACAATTCTCTACACTATCTACAACACCACCAACCATTGTGTCATCTGCAAACTTGCCAACCCACCCTTCTACCCCCACATCCAGGCCATTAATAAAAATCACAAAAAGTAGAGGTCCCAGAACAGAACCACTAGTCACAACCCTCCAATCTGAATGTACTCCCTCCACCATGACCCTCTGCCTTCTGCAGGCAAGCCAATTCTTAATCTACCTAGCCAAACGTCCCTGGATCCCATGCCTTCTGACTTACTGAATAGGCCTACTGTGTGGAACCTTGTCAAATGCCTTACTAAACTCCATGTAGATCACATCCACTGCACTACCCTCATCTATATGCCTGGTCACCTCCTCAAAGAATTCTATCAGGCCTGTTAGGCATGATCTGCCCTTCACAAAGCTCTGATTGTCCCTGATCAGACCATAATTCTCTAAATGCCTATAGATCCTATCTCTAAGAATCTTTTCCTACAGCTTTCTCACCACAGAAGTAAGGCTCACTCGTCTATAATTACCTGGACTATCCCTACTACCTTTTTTGAACAAGGGGACGATGTTCGCCTCCCTCCAATACTCCGGTACCATTCCCGTGGACAACGAGGACATAAAGATCCTAGCCAGAGGTTCAGCAATCTCTTCCCTCGCCTCGTGGAGCAGCCTGGGGAATATTCCGTCAGGCCCTGGGGACTTCTCCGTCCTAATGTATTTTAACAACTCCAACACCTTCTCTCCCTTAATATCAACATGCTCCAGAACATCAACCTCATTCATATTGTCCTCACCATCATCAAGTTCCCTCTCAGTGGAGAAATATTCATTGAGGACCTTGCTCACTTCCACAGCCTCCAGGCACATCTTCCCACTTTTATCTCTAATCGGTCCTATCTTCAATCCTGTCATCCTATTGTTCTTCACATAATTGAAGAATGCCTTGGGGTTTTCCTTTTCCCTACTCGCCAAGGCTTTCTCATGCCCCCTTCTTGCTCTTCTCAGCCCTTTCTTAAGCTCCTTTCTTGCTACCCTATATTCCTCAATAGACTCATCTGATCCTTGCTTCCTAAACCTCATGTATGCTGCCTTCTTCCACCTGACTAGATGTTCCACTTTACTTCTCACCCATGGTTCCTTCACCCTACCATTTTTTATCTTCCTCACCGGGACAAATTTATCCCTAACATCCTGCAAAAGATCCCTAAACATCGACCACATGTCCATTGTACATTTCCCTGTGAAAACATCATCCCAATTCACACCCGCAAGTTCTAGCCTTATAGCCTCATAATTTGCCCTTCCCCAAAATTTTCCTGCCCTCTCTGATTCTATCCTTTTCCATGATAATGCTAAGGGCCAGGGAGCGGTGATCACTGTCCCCCAGATGCTCACCCACTGAGAGATCTGTGACCTGACCTGGTTCATTACCTAATACTAGATCTAGTATGGCATTCCCCCTAGTCGGCCTGTCAACATACTGTGACAGGAATCCATCCTGGCCACACTTAACAAACTCTGCCCCATCTAAACCCTTGGAACTAATCAAGTGCCAATCAATATTAGGGAAGTTAAAGCCACCCATGATAATAACCTTGTTATTTTTGCACCTTTCCAAAATCTGCCTCCCAATCTGCTCCTCAGTATCTCTGCTGCTACCAGGGGGCCTATAGAATACCCCCAGTAGAGTAACTGCTCCCTTCCTGTTCCTTACTTCCACCCATTCTGACTCAAAAGAGGATCCTGCTACATTACCCACCCTTTCTGCAACTGTAATAGTATCCCTGACCAGTAATGCCACCCCTCCTCTCCTTTTCCCCCCTCTCTATCCCTTTTAAAGCACTGAAATCCAGGAATATTGAAAATCCATTCCTGCCCTGGTGCCAGCCAAGTCTCCGTAATGGCCACTACATCATAATTCCATGTATGTATCGAAGCTCTCAGTTCATCACCTTTGTTCCTGATGCTTCTTGCATTGAAGTACACACACTTTAGCCCTTCTACCTTACTACCTTTATACCCTTTATTCTGCTGTTCTTTCCTCAAAGACTCTCTATATGTTAGATCTGGCTTTACTCCATGCACTTCTTTCACTGCTCTATCACTCCGGGTCTCATCTCTCTTGCAAATTAGTTTAAACCCTCCCGAACCGTGCTAGCAAACCTACCAGCAAGCATATTGCTCCCCCTTGAGTTGAGGTGCAACCCATCCAATCTGTACAGGTCTCACCTTCCCCAGAAGAGATCCCAATGGTCCAAAAATCTAAAACCCTGCTCCCTGCACCAACTCCTCAGCATTCAACTGCCATCTCCTCCAATTCTTACCATCACTATCAAGTAGCACTGGCAGCAATCCTGAGAACGCCACCCTTGATGTCCTGTTCTTCATCCTTCTGCCTAGTTCCCGAAACTCACACTTCAGGACCTCATCCCTCTTCCTGCCTATGTTGTTGGTCCCAACATGTATCATGACTTCTGGTTGCTTTCCCTCTCGTTAGTAATTAAGGTTAGTCTTTAAGTTTAGTAATGAGTCTTCGATACTGACGCTTCTCCCTAGTGAGTTTGATGTAAGGTTAGTAATGATCTCTGATGTTCACCCTTCTCTCTAGTGAGTATAATGTAAGGTTAGTAAGGAGTGTCTGGTGCTCACCCTTCTCCATCACTCAATTCACATTATTTAACTGTGATTTTGTGAATGAAGCCAACCCTGCTATTTGGAAAGACCCTGTGAAGCGTAAGACTTTCTCGCCATATGTGGCATCATGTAGGAGAGACTGGAAAATCCGCACCTGCTGACTGTATCTACAGCCAGTTTGGGCATGCTCTCAGATGTACCGGCTTTCAATACTTCCAGTTGGAATAGTTGTGACATTCACAGAATGTGAAGCCACTCAAAATGTATTAAATAATAATCATACAATTAAAATTATTAAATAACTGCAAATACTGGAAAGCATTTAACAGCTATTAAATATTTTTGTTGATTTGACTAATTCAAATGAATAGACATTTCTGAATCTTGCTTCTATATCTCACAGCCATTGTTTTCCTTTAAAATGAATTCAGTTTTTGAAATTGGGGCAAGGATCACAGCATAACTTCTGGGGAACTGCAGAATGCTGGCCCTCTACTCTGGATCCCTGAGAGGCGAGCAGCAGAAAATTCACCTGTATCAATAGCTTCAAGGTATTTGGAAAACCTGCAGCTTCCCAAACTCTGTAAATGTCAGTCTCAAGAGCAACATTGAGGGGATTCTGAGAGGTCCTGATATCTGTTGTAGTTCAAATCTACATGCAAAGTAGGTGGTTAATCTTGCTGATGAGCTACTGAGTGCTAAAGTAGGAAAAACTGGTTAGATTTCAATACATAATACTTTCCTTCATAGTATTACCTTCTTTAACTGATATAAAAGAGACAATATCACAACTATAGTAGATGCTGGAAGAGCTTCTGCAAGTAAAAGGCTTTGAAAAAAATGTGCAGAATGATCCTAGGTGGTCTGCAGATCCAACTACTGAGTGCTTCAGTGACTGCTGGTCTTGAAAAGATTAATACCATTAAGCAGATTTATCATGTATTCTGCCAAGCAAATGTGACAGCCTCTTATGAGAATATAGCTATTTGTCTTGGCAAATACCCATACCTTGATCGTTGAGAGGCAGCAAAATTATCTGAATCTAATGTCTCAGCAGCCTGCGATCACATACAGCTCAATGGACAGGAAAAATCTTATGTCAGAAGATTGAAATCATTTGCTTCATATATAATTATAGCTACTCTGAGCTGATGTTAGATTAAATAAGTTAAGTTATTGACAGCAACATCAGTCAAGTATCAGAATCTAGTTCACTCATTTGTACACTAACCCTTGAATATCCACCTGTGGGTTCAATATCCACTACAGAAGTCTAGGATAATGCTGCAGTGGAATACCCAAGTATTGAGTTGTCAGTCAACACCATTTGAGTCAGATGTTAACTTAAGTGTAAATATTTCAATAACATTATTTCGCATAAGATTGGAGAATGAAGCATGGTGTTATTCTGGAGTTATGTGAATATAGCAGATATCAATTTAAACAAGAACCTGTCTTCAGTTCTTAACATGGATTGTCAATTGCAAGCATTAAATTGAAGTTAAAAACATGTCTTTGGGAATAAACAGCCTGGCCCCCAGAATAGAGATAGGATTTGCAAAATGGTGACCATGAAACATTTGGCTTGCGTCAATCTAAGCAACATTGTCTAAAGTTGCTTTATTTGTGTACTCAGAGACAGCCCTGAAAACAGTAATTTCAGAGTGTCTGGCTCTCATTCAGAGAGTGACATTCAGAGAGTGTCTGGCTCTCTGTCTTCAGAAGCCTTTATACTATTTGTGTCAATTACTGGGACAATGGTGTTCAACCATTCAAAGGAAGTATTGTCAACCCAAAATATTGAAGCAAACAATGTCATTGTAACTACTGAAATTGTATTGAATCTCCAGCTATTACCTTTGATCTTAAGGGTATAAAAAAGTGATGCACTTTTGGGCTTGTAAGCCTCTGCCGAGAGTGTCTCCAGACGAATGCCTGCTTGCTGTGGAGAATAAATAATTCTACATCACCAACTTCAGTGTCTTTATTCACAGTCAGAATATCTGCCAAATTCTGTAACTATGCCTTAACTAACATCATATTGCTGTTTGGCAGTCACATTTCTTATGTCAGTGATTCTTTTTCCCATGCTACAAACTTCACTCACCTCAGAGGTTCACTTCACGCTGCGGTTTGTGATTTAATTGTTGCAGTGCTGAACAAGCTTTACCATTTGAGTGATTTGATTGAGGTGCTTCAGCACAGAGCTGCATTTATAGCTCCAGCCTGCAACCATCGACGCAGGACTGAACTGACTGACCCAGTGGATATGGCTGCAGCCATCGACTCCTGCGCAGGCTTCACTTGCCTCAGCAGCTTGTGGCTGGGGGCTCAGTGGTTTGGTATTTAATGTTCTGTGTGTTATTTGTTTGATTTTTACCGTTTGTGTGATCTGTTTCTTTTCGCGCTTTTGATGTCTTGTTGTGTGGTATTTTTCATTAAACAGGTTTTCTGGTGTTTCTTTGTTTTGTGGCTGCCTGCAAGAAGATGAGACTCAAGGTTGTATACTGTATACATACCTTGATAATAAATGTACATTGAACTTTAATTATACTTATAAAAAGTGGAGAGTGTGTCGACTGGCTTCGTCACAGCCTGGTATGAAAACACCAATGCCCTTGAACAGAAAATCTTGCAAAAACTTGTGGATATGGCTCAGTCCATCACTGGTAAAGCCCTCTCAACCAATGAACACATCTGCATGAAACACTGTCACAGGGAAGCAGCATTCTTCATCAAGGACCCCACCAACCAGGACATGCTCTCTTCTCATTGCTGTCATCAGGAAGAAGGTACAGAAGCCTCAGGACTCACACAACAAAGTTTAGGATCAGTTATTACCCCTCAAGCATCAGGCTGTTGAACTAATGAGGATATCTTCACTCAGCTTCCCTTGGCCCTCATTAATATGACAACCTATGAATTCATTCAAGGACTCTTCATCTCATGTTCTTGATATTTATCGCTTATTTATTTATTATTATTATTTCTTTTTTAGTATTTGCCCAGATAGTTGTCTCTGCGCTTTGGTTGAACACCCTAATTAGGCAGTCTTTCATTGATTCTGTTATTGTTATTATTCTATAGTCTTATTGAGTATGCCCACAAGAAAATGAATCTCAGGTCGTATATGGTGACATATATGTATTTTGATGATAAATTTTACGTTGAACTTTGAACTTACATATTCTGTAGAGGATTTGAAATACCCTAAAAACAGACTGTGTTAGTACAAATCTTCCCTGTCTGTGAAATGACTGATTCTTCATTCTAAAGTGATATCTAAAGTGATGACTAGAGTGGATCTTCACAGACAAAAACAGACTTATGTTGACCCTTTCGCAAATCATTTCTGCCTCTTGTACAATGACGAAGTGGCTGGATAATCCGTGTTAGAGATTTTGCCCGAAGGATATTGCTGTGGAAACGTCTATATTTACACATGAGAGACAACAGCTCTAATCTATCCAAAGATCAGAGATTACTCCCCGATTAAGTTGTCTGAATTCATCCGAGGAGAAAAAAAATGGAGTAGTCAAGCTGGCAACATTAGAGACCACTTCATGAGCAGAGTATTGCACACATACTGGGCAGCTAAATATTACAAGAAATATGGGATATTAAATATTATATAGAATATTAAAGAATTGTGTCAAGCAAATCAACCTGTTAGAATAGCACAATAAAGCATTTTTATGTTATGTTATTGTCAAAACCTGTAGTGTTACAAGCAGATAAATTTTATTGAGTTACTGGGAGTCAAACAAATTGTATTTAGTCTAATCTCATCAGTTTGCCTTCAAAGAGATTGAAGAAATGCACATACAACAGACTGAAATATTTAACTGAGATCACAGAGGTTACTAAAGTTACATCCTGGGCCAACCTTAATGAAAGAAGATGGAATACAATAAGTCTGATCCTGCAAAGGGGAGTGAAAATGCAGATTTGTAAGAAAACACTTTAGAAGTAACATTTTCATCTATCCAAATTAGTCTTTATTACTGCAAATAAATATATGATTCCTCACTCTCTCACTCCTCTTCCTCCTTCAGATTCTGTCCTTTTGTATCCTTCTGCCCACCCCCACCCGTCACCACACCTCCTCCTTCTGTCATTCCTTCCCCTGCTTCTTAACAAACAACTGGTGACAAAGACTGGACCCATGACAATGAGTTTATGTTGCATGCAGCAGATTGAAATGTCTTTTCAAAGCTCTTCTGAAGTGGTCCAGGCAGTGGAATAGTTGTAGGGGACTCCAATAATTTGCCTTTTCACAGCTCACTTGACAGCATGCCATTTGCTGAATGTATGTCACTTGTGCATTATCCATTGGTTATGAGCTATGTTTCTCGTAGACAGCCCTTGTCACTCATCTGATTTGTTATGGTGGCTTAAATGTTGATGGCAGTGCCCGTAATCACAGAATGTAGATATCATGACTGCTGAGAGGAGCCCGATGCTAACTATATTATGCATTGTGCACAGCGTCACACCAGCTGAACATTGAGGGAATGCGATTCTTTCATGTTGCGATACATTTCAGTTCACTTTTGTATTAGCAGCCTGTGCAATCCTGCAAGATAGAAATACATCATCTTTGCAAACCTCTGTGCTCGCCCTGGCTGCTGCTTTCTGGTGTAAAAGAATAAAATGCAGTCAGCTCTCTTTGAATAGATAGCTCCCAGAACTTTTCCACACTGCGCTGTCAGGCAAACAACAAAATATTGCAAAAATATGCAGGCCCACCTACATATAGTGTATATATCAAGGTCATGGGCTCTTTCACAACCACTAACAAAACCGCCATTTCCCTGCTCTAAAGTTGGAACTGTAGCATCAGATTATATTATATTCCGCGTCTTCTTATTTTTTTGTTGTCATTTGTGTGATTTTTTTTGTGTGGACAGAGGGTTGTTGACTAACCTAACCTATAAACTACGGTAATCTATAAAGTGAGAAGTATAAGGTGTTGAAGGGATCAGGGGAGGAGTTTTTTTTCCACAGAGCATGGTTGAAGTCTGGAATGTGCTGCCCAAAGAGATGGTAGAGGCAGCTGTTCTCACACACTAAGGCATCATCTGGACTTGAATCACCAAGGCATAGAAGGCAATGTAATGCAAGCAAATGGGATTAAAGTAGATTAGTATAATGGGTGGTGCTTATGGGTAGACTTTTCCAGCTGTTAGACATACATTCAATTGAGCAAAGTCAAAAGATGGAGTTAGCTAGAGTATTGAGCTCCAGGCTGAAGTGTTTTCTTTTTCAAATCAACATTCTACACTGAATGCTGTCATGGCCCTCCTAATCTGCATACTTCCCCAGGCATCAGAATGCCCTCACCGGTTTTACATCCTGTGTGTTACTCACCATATGTGTATCTATTCAAGCATCTTTTCACATATTAAGATCAATTCAATGACCTTGACATTGAACATGCTGGATCCATCGGAGGTGTGTATTAGTTCATGACCACTGTTTTCATGTTACTATTTAAAGATGTGTTGAAAGTCTATTTGATTATCCTGAATTCCTGCAACTTGTGAAATAAAACAATATAATTATCAAATCTCCCCTTGCCCAGAATTTGCTTGAGCTAGCTTTAGAAACGTCGATGGAATTACAGAACCAAAAAACACGATGATCTGGTACAGATCAACAAGAGGACTTTTATTTATATTGCCCAGATCTGGTATTATGCAGATAGATTTGGGCAACTATGAATTAGTAGTAAGTTAGTAAGTAATTTATTCAAGCGGCTGACAATACATCCCAGGCTGATTCTATTACTGCCCAGTTAAGCTATCACCCAGGTTCAGAGCAGCATTATCAACCCCATGTCCTAGTTAATATTAATGAGTCACACACACTAATTTCCTGCTGGCCTCTGAGCATCAATGTAGTTTAGCCTGAATCACAGTTATTCCCATAATTCGTGACTTGATTATTTTTTAACATACTGCTGGGGTTCAGATATCAAGCTCTCTATTGATAGAGATAACCCTCGCATCACCTGCCATTTTGCCGTTTTGCCAATTACAGGAATTCCCACCAAGCAATCCCATACCTACCATCATATATGAATATTTTCAAGAATATAAGCATTTTATTAGGCTGCAGCTATACTCTTTAATTATCAGTTGCTTGCTGTCTGAGATTTTTCAATTAAAGTTATCCTGCAGTGTAATTTTGAATATTTCAGCTCTGCAGGCCAAGCTTTGTCAGTGCTAAGTATGCTTTCACATTTGTGGAACTCCATAGAGAAGATACAACTACAGTGTAAATCCAGTCCAAATGTGGTTGGCATATGGACTCATTTTTAAGTCAAGGGAACTATATCTGGAAATGAGTTTTGTTTGGAAGCAATTTAAGCTGCAATGCCATCTCTTGATGCAGTCATAAAATATTCAGTCACTATTATATAAAGTTGAACTACAGCCAGTTAGAATCCAAGCATTATACTGTAAAGAATATCAAAGAAATCCTTGAATTTTAACCATAGAACCATATAACCATTTTAATTTTCCAACTTTAAAATTCCCAAGGAGTCAAAAACCCATGTAGAATATGTTGCATCATATTGATGCAGCTATAAAGAAGGCAAGACAGCAGCTATATTTCATTAGGAGTTTGAGATTTAGTTTGTCACCTAAAACACTCAAAAACTTTTACAGATGTGCAATGGAGAGCATTCTGACTGCTGCTTCTCTGTTTGGTATGGGGGTGGGGGGTCTACTGCAGGATCAAAATAAGTTGCAGAAATTTGTAAATTAGTCAGCTCTATCATGGATACTGGCCTCCGCAGGATGCAAGACACCTTCAGGGAGCAGAGCCTCAGGAGGGTGCCGTATATCATTAAGGACCCCAACCACCCAGGACATGCCCTCTTCTCACTGTTACCATCAGGCAGGAGGTACAGTCAGCCTGAGGGCACACAGCTTCTTCCCCTGTGCCATCTGATTTCTGAATGGACATTGAACCCATGAACATGACCTTAATACTTCTTTAAAATTTCTGTTTTTGTATTACTTATTTTAATATAACTACTTAATATAACTATTTAATTGCTGTAATTCAGTTTTTTTCTCTATTTACCATGTATTGCATTGTACTGCTGCCACAAAGACAAGTTTCATGACATATGCCAGTGATATTAAATCTGATTCTGACTTTGTTGCTTGATCGAACATTTTGAGATGTTTAATTTTTTGGGTAACACAATCAACAGATAATATAGAACAGTTAAACAAATTATTGGGAAGATGGGAGAGTTCTGAAGTATCACATTCAAACATGTTTTTAATATCACACTCCTGACTGCATAAGGCATCTCTTCAGCTTGAGACCACTGGCAGCAGTATGCTTTCAACATTCATTACAATGTAATGGGGCCTGCCTTTGATTCTTGAAAACAATGTCTTTCAGTCTAAACGGTTCTTTCTAGGTACCATATGGCTGAGTAAAGGAAAGGGGCTGGAGGTCAGAGAGATAAAGCATCTTAGTGAGCAAGATGCTTAACAACACATGAATAAAATTTAACCCTCCCCGATAAAACTGTTGAACAAAGTTTCAATAGCATTAGTTGCAAACCAGGAAATCTGTTTTGCAGCTCCTCCCTATGTCTTCCACTTCATTTCCATCATTATGTTAAGAAGCTGGTGTTTTGTCCTATCTCTTAACAATCTGTGCTGAGGTCCACACTCACTTTCTAATGACTTTTCAATAATGATTTAAGAAGCATTTGAGACGCTTCCTTGGCTCTTAAATATTTCCATTGGTAACGACTCTCTATTGCCAACAGTTCCCATTCACTCCCACACACAAGACTTTTGTTGTAACTCAGCAGCTCACAGCCTCAGCTACTTTAGTTCACATTGCTCTGTCTGACGGTCTCAGAAAGCACCGGGTCACAAGATCAACCTGGCGCAAAAGCAGCATCCAAAATTCTCTTATGCTTTACATCAAATCCAAATTCACAGCAAATTTGTTTGAACTGCAGCTGGCAGACCACACACCATTGCCAATCCTAGACAAAGTGTAACAAGTAGCTGGTCATGGGCACAATAACCTGTGCAGGTAATATTATTACATTTCAATGACTATACAGCATTTATCTGATGACTAATCAAGAAATAGGGTTCCTATAAATGTAAAGTAGATACTTGTAAGTTGCCTGCCATTGACTTGGATTAATTTAATTAGCTCACTGACGATCAGCAATTTTAGAGGTGGTGTTTACAGAGAATTTTTTGGTTTCACAACTTTGATGTGGAAGATTACCATTTGAAGCAGTTGGCAGTATTAGCTCAATTAAGCAAATAAGTTTAGCAATTTCATAAATTTTTGTCAAGCACATTTTGTGTTATCTACATTAATATGCGGTAATACTTCTTTGACATTCAATCTCTTGTAAGTGAATCGGTAATTATGCCAATTATCACAATTTACTCAACATACTTTTTTTTATTTGATGTGTTACTCTGTGTGAAGTATAATATTCCAAAGGGGCAGCCTTGCAGTATAGAATCCTCAGAGCTTCTACATATAATGCTTCTCAATATCTGTGTGCAAAGCTAAGACAGCAAAGGAGAGAGCTCTGGAAATTAAAGAAACTAATTCCAAAAGTCAAGCTAAACACATGCAGCAAATAAAACATTGCTTAATACCCCTAGCAGGACAGATGACACAAAAGGTATAATTTATTGTTTTATTTATCTAAAACCTCATTTAGGACATTAGTAACCAGTTACAGTAAGGAAAACTGATAGTTCAAATGATTTGTGGATAGTTCAAATTTGTTTCTTTTCTCTCTTTCATTAGTAGGCTCCCATATCACAACATGCACTATTAGCTAATTTTATAAATGGCCAATTCCATGTCAAATTCCTCAAAATTTTTCTCACTTTTGATTTCTACATATGCATCAGTTTTGTTTTCATTTGTTATTATTGATGTTAAAATAATTGAACGTGCAGCAGCAAAAATAAAACACATAGAAGTATTGTGATTGTGGCTTTAAGTATTTCAATGGAAATGGTACAGAACTAGTTTAAGAGCAAGTTAAAATAATGCAAGGCACAGACTCTTAACATACAGTATGTAGCAAATAATTATTAAGAGGCTAAAGCTGAACTCAGTCATAAACAATTGCAAAAATGGGTGTTTTTTTAATTTAATCAAAGCACAGTATATGATAAATAATATAGTAGATTTTACTGGGAGTTAAAGTTCCAGGTATAAGCATAAGCAGTCAAATGCAAACATAAATAACCTTATTCCAACTTAACCTAAGATCATCCAACTACATTTCCTGAGCTCTCTTTTTAGTTAATGTTATTAGTGGTTCCCAGCTAGTTAATTGGGTTTTGCAACTATTAGATTCACGGGGAATTTGTAGACTGCTTACTGTCAGTGCTTCCAACAGCAGAATCAGATTTTCCTTCGTGATAAAACTGTGTTGGTCATTTGACTTCAGAACATGGAAAGTTGGTGGGTGATGCACAGACACACACAACCAAAGTTGCTAATCATACAGGTCATTAACATGTGGCCATTTGAAGCCCTGCTGAAGGGCGCCAGCCCGAGCCAAAGCAATGTTGGGTAGCATTAGGGGAGATCCGGGGGGTGTGGCCTCTGTGGGAGAGCAATTCAATTAAAGACTGGATAAAGATGGATTGCCCTGAAAGCAAGGTATTCCTCCTGCTACTGCTATCCTGAAAAAATAAATTGCTATTTATTGTTGTTGTGGTTTCTTCTCTTTCCTCTTCCTATATAATGATATTACGATGTAATTAATGCCAACTGCTTCCTACTGACAATTTACTACTTCTAATCAGATATAAGAAAAAATTTAAAGAACTTAGTCTTGATAAAAAGTCATTCAAGAAGGCAAAGCCTAAAAATTCCCAAGAATCCAATCATCTGCAAGGCAGTTTTGAAAGAAGTGTTAATAAAAATAGTGGTTGACCCTTGAGCCTGACATTGGTAATGGGGAAAATGCAGGATTCTATAGTATATTTCATTATCAGATGATATATCAGTATACTTAGGTAACAATACGATAGAGCAGAATCAGCACTAATTTATGAAAGAGCAATTATATTTGAGTAATTTCTTGAATCCCTTTGAAGGTGAACCAGTGAATGTGAGGTATATGATTTCATTTAGGTCCACACAGGAGTCTGGCCAACAAAAAAAGGGCCACAAATAAAAGAAAAAATACAGATATTAGAAATCCGAGCAACACACACAAAATGCTGGAGGAACTCAACGGCCAGGGAGCATCTATGGATAAAAGTACAGTTGACATTTCAGGCTGAAACCCTTCGGCAGGACTGGATAAAAATGCTGAAGAGTAGATTATAAAGGTGGGGGGAAGGGGAAAGAGAAAAACACCAGGGGATAGGTGAAACCTGGAAGGGGAGGGATGAAGTAAAGACCTGGAAAGTTCATTGGTGAAAGAGACAGAAGGCCTCTTTTACCAAAGAAAAAGGGGGCAGGAACACCAGATGGAGGCAATGGGTGGGCAAGGAGATAAGGTGAGAGAGGGAAAAGGGGATGGGAAATAGTTGGGGGTGGGGGGAGGCAATACCGGATGTTTGAGAAAAAGAAAGACCACATATAAATAGGAATAATCTATTAGTTTAAACTGAGAGTTGATTAGTAGAAAACAAAGAATAGAAATTAAGGGTCCTTCCCGTTTTGTCAGCAGTGAGGTACAACTAGTAAAGTCACTGCCTGACAGTCCAGCAACTTGAGTCTGAAACTGACTGGTTCTGTCTGTGTGGGGCTTGTAGAATCTCCCTGTGACCATATGGTTTCCTCTGGGTGATGCAATTTCCTCCCACATCTTAAAGACATGCCAGTTGGTAGGCTAATTGGCCAGTGTAAATTGCTATTAATGTGTAGTGAGAGGTAGAATCTGGGAGTAAATTGATGGGAAATAGGGAAAAATAAAAACACATGATTAGTGTAAATTAGGTGCTTTCAGAGCACTGACTATTTGCAACTTTCAAGCCAGGGAGCTTAGGGTCAGGATCCCTGAAGGAAGAGGCATGAGAGTTCTCAGTTTCAGAAACCCTACAGGGTTCCTTTCAAAGGAACAATATGTACATACACTCAGACTTTAAGAGCATTTCCTATTGAGATTGGTAACATTTTTCAGGCAGGTCACAATCTACATGCATGCATGAACTGCTATGAGGTCAGGATGCCTAAAAGGTCAAGGTCACTGACGTTCTCAACTTCTGAGCCTGAGGAGCATTTCAGTTTGCCATGGTCAAGCCATCCCAACTTCTGATCTGCAGTTCACTGCAATATGAGGAAAGGCATTGATGCATTCTACTCAGAGAAAGGGGATTTGCTGTACTCATTTGCATGTGGTTTTGCTGGCTCTGCAGGATTTTTTGATGAGAGGACGTCTCAAGTGCAGCCTTTGGGAGCCCATTCAAAACTACAATGTCTTTCCTCAATTGACAAGCAAGCTGTGATGGACCATGAGAAAAGTTCTCTCTTGGTCACTGCCAAATATTCCAGAAGCTCAGATATCTCCATCATTCTAATAGAGCTGACTTCACTAGACAAGCTCTAGGGCCAGCATTACTGTTGCAACTGTTGCTAGTTGTACCCACCAGTTGACAGACAGACAGACTTTATTGATCCCGAGGGAAATTGAGTTTCATTACAACCGCACCAAGAATAGTGAAGAAATATAGCAATATAAAACCATAAATAATTAAATAATAATAAGTTAATCATGCCAAGTGGAAATAAGTCCAGGACCAGCCTATTGGCTCAGGGAGTCTGACACTCCGAGGGAGGAGTTGTAAAGTTTGATGGCCACAGGTAGGAATGACTTTCTAAGCCGCTCAGTGTTGCATCTCAGTGGAATGAGTCTCTGGCTGAATGTACTCCTGTGCCTAACCAGTACATTATGGAGAGGATGAGAAACATTGTCCAAGATGGCATGCAACTTGGACAACATCCTCTTTTCAGACACCACCGTCAAAGAGTCCAGTTCCACCCCCAAAACATCACCGGCCTTACGAATGAGTTTGTCGATTCTGTTGGTGTCTGCTACCCTCAGCCTGCTGCCCCAGCACACAACAGCAAACATGATAGCACTGGCCACCACAGACTCATAGAACATCCTCAGTATCATCTGGCAGATGTTAAAGGACCTCAGTCTCCTCAGGAAGTAGAGGCAGCTCTGACCCTTCTTGTAGACAGCCTCAGTGTTCTTTGACCAGTCCAGTTTATTGTCAATTCGTATCCCCAGGTATTTGTAATTCTCCACCATGTCCACACTGACCCCTTGGATGGAAACAGGGGCCTTAGCCCTCTTCAGGTCCACAACCAGCTCCCTAGACTTTTTCACATTAAGCTGCAGATGACTCTGCTCGCACCATGTGACAAAGTTTCCCACCGTAGCCCTGTATTGTTGGTATTGTTAGTTGGTATTATTCTTTACTAAGGAAGATTGAAAATTTGGCTGAGTGATGTCATAACAACAACCTCTCACTCAATATCAGCAAGACCAAGGAGCTGATTGCAGTCTTCAGGAGAGGGAAACCAGAGGTCCATGAGTCAATCCTCAAGGGAGGATCAGAGGTGGAGAGGGTCACTATCTCAGAAGACCTCTCCTGGACCCATCATATAAATGTAATTGCAAAGTAAACATGACAACACCTCTATTTCCCTAGGAGTCTGTGGAGATTTGGCATAACATCAGCAACTTTGACAAGCTTCTATAGGTGTGCAGCACACACAAAATGATGGAGGAACTCAGCAGGTCAGGGAGCTTCTGTGGGAAAGAGTAAACAGTTGACGTTTTGGGCCGAGATCCTTCATCATCTTGGCCAAAAACATCAACTGTTTACTCTTTTCAATAGATGCTGCCTAGCCTTCTGAGTTCCTCCAGCATTTTGTGTGTGTCACCTTGATTTCCAGCACCTACAAATTTTCTCTTTGTTTCTACAGATATGCAGTGGAAAGTGTATTGACTGGTATTATAGCCTGGTATGGGAACACCAATGTCTTTGAATGTAAAATGGTACAAAAGGTAGTGGATTCAGCCCAGTACATCATGGGTAAAGCTCTCCTAGCCATTGAACACATCAACATGAAACATTGTCTTAGAAAAGCAGCTTCTATCATCAAAGATCCTCACCACCCAGGCCATGAACTTTTCACACTGCTACCATCAGGTAGAAGGTAGAAGTGCCTTAGGACTTGTACCTCCAAGTTCAAGAACAGTTACTACCCCTCAACCATCAGGCTCTTAACCAAAAGAGGATAACTACACTCATCTGCTGAGATGGTCACTCAACCAATGATCTCACTTTAAGGGTTATTTATCTCCTTATTTATTTATATTTGTATTTGAACAGTTTGTTGTCTTCTATGCTCTACTTGCTCTTCCATTGATCCTGTTTACAGTTACTATTCTATAGATTTTCTAAGTCTGCCTACAGGAAAAGAATCTCCGGGTTGTATGTGGTGAAGTGTATATACTCTGATAATATGTTTTACTTTCCACAGATCTGATCCTTTCCCAGTAACTCCTTGAGAAGGGGCCCAGGACTGTATACGGTCAGCCTATTCAAAGTGAGTTTCTGCTCACAGCGTCAGTCTGGAGATAAACTGTGCAACACTCCAAGGACACTTTATGGATGCTTTATCATGATCTGCTGTACTCTGCACTCCCAGTAAGACTGCTCAGCTCTACAATGAGTGACCACAACAAGACTGAGCAATAGAAGTGTACAAAAAAGGTTGAACTAAGTCGTATGAGCATTTGACACCAAAAATAACAATTTATAAGGATCATGTGGAGCACTGTGGCTGAGAGGAGAAGCGGACACGTAGCCAGCGATTGTCTCTTTGTCCAATGATCATCCAAATAAACTTCCATGTGGGATTTCACTGAATGGACATCATTGTGAAGCTGTCATTCTAGCCAATATTTTGCAGAAATCATTTTATCCTGGACAAGGGACAAAATGAGAGTGATGTTATAATCTGTCATATAGTGCCTCTGTAACTTGGACTGCACATTTAGAGAAAAATGAACATTTTGTTGCCAGGCAATCTGATCAGTAAATCACATCATACAGTA
Organism: Hypanus sabinus; assembly: GCF_030144855.1. NCBI lineage: Eukaryota > Metazoa > Chordata > Chondrichthyes > Myliobatiformes > Dasyatidae > Hypanus > Hypanus sabinus. Next base: position 82,277,940 of record NC_082708.1, read on the forward strand.
GTTGAGTGACATGCAGTACTTTAGTCATGCACCAAGTATTCTTATGACTTTGAAGCCAAATCAGTGCAGTCTATTCAAAGACGGTTATAAAACTTCAAACTGCTTTACAATGAAGTGGTAAATGGACACATCACACAAGCCACACACCCACTGTGGTCACTAGCACTTCTCATCTAGGAAGGAACGACACTTCAGTGAACTAAGTTTACTTTTCATCAAGGTATCTTCAATGGATTAGATGCACTGCAGCATATAACCACTGTAGCATTTTCATTATAAGGTGGGTCATAGGATTCACTTGAAAGTAATTGATCACATGAATATCAGTCAAAGATATAATGGGCAAAAAGTGATTCTGGTTTAAGACTTTTTTCAGCAATGAACAGGTATTCAAAAAAATCAAATATACTTGAAGTTTCTATGAGATTCCGGTTAAGTTTTACACTTTGGATTCTGCTAGATTCTTTGTTGGCATCATCTTGCAACAATTGTCAAAGTTGTTGTGCTCCATTACCACCAGAGCAGGGTAGGAAGATGAGAAACACCCAGCAAGCATCTCTAGGGAATGTCACCAGAGCTGGGACCATGACATTACAGAACAGGAGGAAGAAGATTTCGAGAGCAAATGTGTCATGAATTCAATAGTTAACAAGACAGACAGGCATTTCTGAGGTCTTAGACATGACATGTTGTCTCCCTGATGCTAGGGTCAAGGATGTCATTGATGCCACTGAATAGTAGCTCAGAAACTCGGAAAGATAGGTGTTGTGATCAGGAGACTGAACAGCCAAAGAAGATAGTTTAGTTTGGTATCAATGATGTAATTAGTGAGGGATGAGTACTTAGAAAGAAGTTGAAAATGTCAACTTACTTCCAGTGTCATGTACTAGTAAATACAGAAATATGAAGACAGGGCAGTTCAATGAAAGAAGAGAGAGTTGGTGTGAGATAGGGAGCCGTAACTTCACAGGGATTTGGGTCTATTTTGGGGTGAGGTGAAACCTTGATTACTGAATATGGATTCATTGCACTCTGTACATCACACAACCATGTAGCTAGGCACAGCTCAAACATCACCCACAACATTTGCCAATGACACAACTATTGTTTCAGATGGTGATGAGGAGGCATACAGGAGTGAGATACATCAGTTGGTTGAGTGGTGTCACAACAGCCTTGCATTCAGCATCAGTAAGGCCAAGGAATTGATTATGGATTTGAGGAAGGGGAAGCCAAGGGATCATACACCACTCCTCATTGAGGGATCAGCTGTGGAAACAGTCAGCATCTTCAAGTTCCTGGGTGTCAACATCTCTGAGGATCTATCATGGGCTCAACATTTTGATGCAATTATAAAGAAGGCACAACAGCCGCTATATTTCGTTAGATGCTTAATAAAACATAGTATGTCACCAAAGACTTGCAGATTTCTACAGATGTACCATGGAAAGCATTCTAACTGGTTGCATCACCATCTGGAATGGAGGGGCCATCAGAGAGGAGTGGAAAAGGCTGCAGAGAGTTGCAAACTCAGCCTTACCGTCATGGGCACTAGTCTCCCCAACATCAAGGACTACTTGAATGTCCTTCTCCTACCTGCATACAGGCAGAGGTGAAAGAGCAAAGCTCCAGTGATCAGGGCAACAATTGCTGGTTGCAGGATGCAGGGGAGTGGCTATGGGATTGATTTGAGTTCAAGGACTCATCTGTGGATCTGAATGAATACATCATGTTTGTCATGGACTTCATTAAAACAGTTGTAGATGAGTGTGCTCCCCACAAAATCTTCCAAAGCCCCGGTTGAACCACGAGATATGCAATTTGCTGAGGGCCAGATCAGAGGCATTCAAGTCTGGTGACCAAGAAAGTTACAAGAGATTTTGATACTATTTCCAGACAGCCGAAGTGGCAATTCTGGACTAAACGTGAATTAGCGAAGGATACTTGACAGTTGTGGCAAGGCTTGAATACTCTCAACTCTTAGAAAGTTAAATCAAGGTGACCACAGGGCTTTGTTTGCAGATGAGCTCAATGACTTCTATGCAACACACACAAAATGCTCATCAGGGCTAATGAAGGCTCTTGGCCTGAAACGTCGACTGTTTACTCTTCTCCATAGATGCTGCCTGGTCTGCTGAGTGCCTTCAGAATTTTGTGTCTGTTATTTGGATTTACAGCGCCTGCAGATTTTCTCATCTTTGTCAAGATGGCTCCTCTGTGTTTTGATGCTTAGACCTTCAGATCACAGAGCAGCCACCGCAAACTCCCACAGCCCCCAGTGAGCTTGTGATTTCAGTCCTTGGGGCCAACATGAGAGCAGCCTTCAGGAGAGTGAACCTTTGAAAAACATCTAGCTCAAGTGGGGTGCCTAGCCAGGAACTAAAGACCTCTGCTGATCAACTGACTGGAGTGATCACTGAGAATTTTAAGGTTCCCACCTGCATCAAGCAGGATTCAATTATTCCGATGCCTAAGAAGAAGATGGTAAACTACCTCAATGACTATGATCCACAGTGATGAAGCATTTTGAGTGGTTGGTGATTAAACATATCAACTTCTGCCTGAGAAGCAACTTCGATCAACTCCATTTTGCCTACTGGAGCAACAGATACACAGAAAATGTTATTTCATTGGCTTTTCGCTCAACACTGGAACCCTAGACAGCAAAGATGCATACATAAGTATGCTCTTTGTTGACTATAGCTCAGCATTAAATACCATCATCCCCTCAAAATTAATCAATAACCTTCAAGCCCTCGGCCTCAATGCCTCCTGATGAAATTGGATCTGTAATTTCCTCACTTGCAGAAACTAGTCAGTTCAAAGTGGCAGCAAGATCTGCTCCATGATCTCCATCAGCACAGGTGCACTACAAGGCTGTGTACTTAATCCCCTGCTCTACTCACTTTAGACTTTTGACTATGTGGCTAAGCGCAGCTTCAATGCCATATTCAAGTTTGCTGATGACACTACTGTCACAGGTCAAATCAAAAGGTGGTGATGAATCACCATACAGGAGGGAGATTAAAATTCTGGCTGCAACAAGGAGTGGTGTGGAGCATACTGCAACATACTGGTATGGAAACACCAATGCCCTTGTGTGGCAAATCCTACAAAAAGTCCTGAATACTGACAAGTCCATCAAGGGTAAAGCCCTCCAACCATTGAACATACACACAAAGCATTGTCACAGGAAAGCAGCATCCATCATCAGGGACACTGCCCCCACATCCACATCCAGAACATGTTCTCTTCTCACTACTGCCATCAGGAAGAAGGTGCAGGAGCCTCAGGATCCAAACCACCAGGTTAAGAAACAGTTATTACCCCTCAACCATCAGTCTCTTGAATCAAAGTGATAACTTCACTCAATTTCAATTGCCACATCACTGAACTGTTCCCACAATCAATGGAATCACCTTCAATGACTCTTCGTCTTGTGTTCTCACTATTTATTGCTTATTTATTTGTTATTATTATTATTATCATCATTATTATTGTTGTTGTTTCTTTCTACTTGCATTTGCACAGGCTGTAGTCTTTTGCACACTGGTTGAAAGCTCAAGTTGGTGCAGTCTTTCATTGATTCTATTATAGTGAATATTCTATCATGCATTTATTGAGTATGCCTGCAAGAAAATGAATCTCAAGGTTGTATATGGTGACATATATGTACGTTGATAACAAAATTTACTTTGATTGAGATTGATATCCTGGCAAGAACAGTTGCTTGTATTGTTGTGGGGTATTTAAACTTGTTTGGCTGAAAGATGGAAATCCAAGAGTAAAAATCAGAATGGTGAAAGTTGGCAATAAAAAGTGGGGGTTCAGGTGAAGGGGTATTTGGAAGGACAAAGGGAAAGGAAAAAACAAAAATGCAGGAGGTGACAGGAGTACAGGAACTTAACTGTGTAAGGAAAGGGCAAAGCACATGAAGATAAGCACACCAGCAAATAGAGTAAGGAAAAATGATAAGATGAACAGTAGATGCTCTTTATCTGCGTACTGGTAACATTAATAACAAAATAGGTGAGTTGACAGTACAGATAGAAATAAATGCCTATTATCTGATAGCCATCACAAAGCCCAAGTTGTCGGGTGACCAGGCCTGGGAACTGAACACTCAGAGCTAACTGATATCTCAGACGAAGAGACAAAAAAATAAAAGAGCTGGGGTATCTCAAATGATAACACTTGCAATCGCTGCTCTGATAGGGAATGATTGTGATAAAGAAGATCAAGTGATATAGAGTCAGTTCGGGAGGTGTTAAAAATAGTAAGGGTAAAACAAAATTTAGTGTCATCTGGAAGCCCCCTAAGTAGCTACTATATACAGTAGGACAGAGAATGTCAAGGCATGAAGGAAGCCTATCAGAAAATATAGAATGATATGAATTATCATTTGGATTGGATAAATCAAATTCACCTTAATAACTTTAAGGACAAGCTCCTTGAATATATTCAGGATAGTTTTGAAGACTGTAACTTTGAAGAATCCATCATAACTCAGACTATGTTAGATCTAGTATTATGTAATAAGGCAAGATCAATAAATGGTCTCATTGTAAAGAATTCCTCAGGCAAGAGTGGTCATAGCATGATGGGATTTCAAATTCAGTTTACAAGTGGGAAATATGAGTCTGGAATTAGAATCCTAACATTTGAAAAAGGCAATTGTAAAGTAATAGATTGGGCTACAACATGAACAGGGAACATAAATGATTGAGCAAAACAGTAATCAGCAGTGGTAGAAGATTTCATAAATATCAGGGAAGGTATATCCTGATGAGTATCAAAGGATCTATGAGGAGAATGTACCATCCATGGCCAACAAAGAAAATCAACAATAACATTAAATCTAAAAGAAAAGGCATACAACATTGCAAAAATTATTGGCATTCCAGAGGACTAAGACATTTTAAGAAGTCAGCAAATCCTACAAAGATAAAGGAGGTAGTTTCTGAGATAATCTATCCTATAACATAAAAAAAACAGACATTAAAGTCTTCTGGGGATATATGGAAAGGAGAGCAGCTGAAGTAAATACTGAAGGTTGAATTATTTAATAATAGAAAATGGAAATGGCAGGTGTTCTAAATAATGTGTGGATGATTGTGGAAGACATCAAAAACAATCTACAATATTAGTTAATCAAGGGGCTTTTCATAAAGGAACATACTATCTCACTAACAGAAAAAGTGTCATACACATTAATAAAGCTCAAAGTTGACCTGGTGGATGTTAGACCCGTTGGCCTGCATCACTAGGTGTTAAAGGAAGAGGCTACAGAGAAAGTGGATGCTTTGATTGCATTGTATCAAATTTCCCTGGATTCTGAAGAGACCCCAGGTGATTGGAAAACTGGAAATGTAATTCCACTGTTCAAGAAAAGAGGAACAGAAGACAGGAAATAGGAGGCCAACTAGTTTCTAAAAGATCGAATATAAAAGCAAAGATGTAATGTTTATAAAGCACTGGTGAGGCCTCACTTGGAGTATTGTGAGCACTTTTAGGCCCCTTATCTTAGAAGGGACGTGCTTAAACTGGAAAAGGTTCAAAGGAGGTTCACAAAAATGATTCCAGGATTAAAGGGTTTGTGATATGAAGACTGTTTGATAGCTCTGGGGCTGTATTCACTGGAATTCAGAAGAATGAGGGGTGACCTCATTGAAACCTATCGAATGGTGAAAGGCTCGATAGAATGGATGTGGAGTGGACATTTCCTATGGTGGGAGAGTCTATGACCAGAGGACACATTCTAAGAATGGAGGGTCATCCTTTTAGAATGGAGATGAGGAGGAATTTCTTCAGCCAGAGAGTGGTAAATCTGTGGAATTCTCAGCCACAGGCAGCTGTAGAGGCTAGCTCTTTATGTATACTTAAGGCAGAGGTTGATAGATTCTTGATTGGTCAGAGCATGAAGGGATATGGAGAGGAGGCAAGTGATTGAGAGGAAAATTGGATCAGCCATGATGAAATGGTGAAGCAGACTCGATGGGCCAAATGGCCTAATTATGCTCCTTAATCTTACGGTCTTACAGTCCTAGATCTTAACATCTGTCCCTGGGAAAGTGATGGAATCCATTATTAAAGAAGCATTAGCTGGGCATTTAAAAATCAATGCGATGATCAAGCTGAATCAACATGATATGAAAATGAAGTCCTGTTTGACAAAATTGTTAAGTATCAGGAAGAGTGGGTAATAGGGAAAGAGTACAGTCAAAGTCAAGTTTATTGTTATATGTATAAATACATGTATGCATAGGTGCAATGAAAAACCCATAGGTGCATCATCACAGGCACATTGCATCATATAACTGTATGGTTAAGAAGGCATATGGTGCGTTGGCCTTCATCAACCATGGGATTGAGTTTAAGAGCCAAGAGATAATGGTACAGCAATATAGGACCCTGTTCAGACCTCACTTGGAGTACGGCCCTCATTTCTGGTCACCTCACTGCAGGAAGGATGTGGAAACTATAGAAAGGGGGCAGAGGAGATTTACAAGGATGTTGCCTGGATTGGGGAACATGCCTTAAGGGAATAGGTTGAGTGAACTCAGCCTTTTCTCATTGGAGTGGCGGAAAATGAGAGGTGACCAGATAGAGGTGTATAAAATGATGAGAGGCATTGATCATGTGGATAGTCAGAGGCTTTTTCCCAGGGCTGAAATGGCTAACACAAGAGGGCACAGTTTTAAGGTGCTTGGAAGTAGGTACAGAGGAGATGTCAGGGGTAAGTTTTTTTTATGCAGAGAGTGGTGAGTGCGTGGAATGGTACATGGAGCTTAAAAAAATAGAGGGGTATAGGTAACCCTAGGTAATTTCTAAAGTAAGGACATGTTTGGCATAGCATTGTGGGTTGAAGTGCCTGTATTGTGCTGCAGGTTTCACAAGCATTCACAAGCAAAACTAATTATACATAAAACATGCACAATTTTTCACCAGAAAACCCCATTGGAAGAAAAAAAATCCCAAATCAAGTTCGGTGTGAAATGATTATAGTGGTCATACTGTTGGTAAGCTGTTGTGATTAGGGTTCTGCTGGTTGGCTCAGTAATTGAATATATGGATTTCCAGAAAGCATTCGCTTGAAGGTTCTATACCAGATAAGAGTGCATGAACTGTGGGTGATATATTGGCACAGATAAAAGTCAACCAAATGAAATAAAAGATATAAAATAAATGGATCATTTTCAGAATGGCCATCAATAATTAGTAGGCTGCCACAGAATTCAGTGCTTTTAGGCATCATTGATGGGTCATCCTCTAGTTATAATTTATACTGATGATTTAAATAAAAAGTCTGAGTTCAGATTTGCTGTTGGTAGAAAGACTGATGAGTTACCAAGTTACCAAGAAGAGGATATCAATAGACTTTCAAGGGAAGTAGAGAAACGAAGGCCAAGACTGACAGATTTCAAAACCATGTAGAAAGCAACATTCAGGCCCAATTTAGATCAACTATGATTTAATTCAATCGTCTCCAGGATCTCACGGACTGTATCCAACAGTTCTAAAGGAAGTGGCTGCCGACATGTGAATGCATTTGACCAAAGTTCCCTGGATTGTGGAGGTATTTCAGAAAACTGGAAAATTCTCAGCAGGATCTTACATGTAACAATACGATCATATATCATCGTTCTAAACATCATGGAGTACAGGTCCTACCTGCTTAACCATTCTTTATACATCTACTCCTTTATCCCGGGAATTAACCTAGTGGACCTCCAGTGAAATCATGTCCTTCCTTAAGGGCAGAGAACAAAACTGTACACAGGACTCCAGGTGCAAAGCCACAACCAGCCTGTAAAGTTGCATCAGATCTTCTCAGTGTTGTACTCCACACATTTTACAACAAAGATCGGCATTCCCTCATTCACAATTACTTGCTACATCAATGGCTTACTCCTGCTGTTCGCATGTTTTTACTTTCTTATATTTCTATTTATGAGGGGTGATTGATAAGTTCATGGCCTAAGATAGAAGGAGTCAATTTTAGAAAACCTAGCATATTTATTTTTCAGCATAGTTCCCTCCTACAGTTACACACTTAGTCCAGCGGTCGTGGAGCATACGGATCTTGGACCTCCAAAAAGAGTCCACAGATGGGTGATTGTTAAGTTTGTGGCCTAAGGTAGAAGGAGATGAATTATTAACTTCAAACTTTCTGCATAATCACTCAAAGAGTTGACCTGCATGTGCATGTAACGAGAGCTATATAACTCATCTTCTACTTTAGGCCACAAACTTATCAATCACCCCTGCTGTGGACACTTTCTGGAGGTCCAAGATCCATATGCTCCACAACCGCTGGACTAAGTGTGTAAATGTAGGAGGGGACTATGTTGAAAAATAGATGTGCTAGGTTTTCTAAAATTGGCTCCGACCTTTGGCACAAACTTACCAATCACCCCTCGTATATTTAAACAAAGCTTCTGAAGGAGTCGAGGCTGTAGGGTATTGGGGTTCTATTATACTACACTAATTATTTAACTATTATGTTGCACATAATATTCCTAGCCTAATTAAACTGGACTAGAAGTTCAACATTGATTGATTTATTTCTATAATTATGCAAAAAATGAAATATGCACATTAATTATCATTAATTTTTTCATCATCTTCTTTGTCCTCCTGCTTCTGCTCTTCTGTCATCAATGAAAATTGTGAGTGAGTGATTTGGGGAAATGGATATTTGTGGGGTTAGAATTGCAGGTCTGCCAGGTAGCTTGCAAGGAGTAAATAAAAACATAAACATACCATGAGCATGCTGCTCCTGGTGAACTGACTGGCATACTTGCAGCTTCACATGGACAGCATATCTGGGTTATGGAGACATATAAAAAATAACAGTGTCCTCTTCTCTGGACTTAATAATGGTCGCAATGCCACTTCCAATCTGTGCAACAATGTGTGTGTGTGTGGGGAAGAGATTTTCATCTCAAAGAGGAAGAGAGAAAGTTTAAATGATGGACCTTTACATATCTTGTAAGGGTCATGGTACTGTTTCCAGCATCTCTCTGTTCTGAGGAATGACATTCTTAAAGGACTGTGTACAGATGACCTCTCACCAGTCTCTTTTACCTGTTTCCCTTGCAGGTCTCTTACATTGTATCTGGTATACCCTTTGTATAAGATTCTTCCACTAATGTCTCCGAGCCATGACCCGCTAATTGTAGATATTCACTCATTTTCTTTCCTGCCTCTCTCATCTGCATTGCAGATGTAACATCTCTGCATCTGTGCTGTTGCGATAGGATTTACCTGAAAAAGATGACACACACACACACACACACACACACACACACACACACACACACACACACACACACACACACACACACACACACACACACACACACACACACACACACACACACACACACACACACACAATAATATTCTAACATTCCAAAAATTGGTGCTGATAAACTTCTTGAGAACTGTATGCAAAGTTGCAGAACTTCAAAGGTTTGATTTAAGTAATTTTGCTGGTGTCCTGTGCTTGAAGATGACAGCAATTTAAAAGTACAAACTGGTTTATTTGACCTCATAACATTGTCAGTGGAATATTTCAGATTCTGTTCACCAACAAATTTATGGCTGGAAAGAATGAATTTTACTTACAGAAAATTTTCACAATCTCAGGTCTTCTCAATGTGCTTTATAATTAATGAAGAACTGCTGCAGCATCAGAAGAAACAGTGAAATCACATGACCTATTTCTATGTATTTGTTGAAGAATAAGCGCTGAGATAACCCTGTGCTTTCTTTCAATAATTCTGTGTGATATTCAATACAAATGGGAAAAGAAGGTTTCTTTGTAACATTTTATGCAAAAGCATGCCCTCTACCACAACACTGCGACACAGACTGCAGAAACAATAACGTCAATGCTGGAGTGAGACTTTGAATCAGCACTCTTCTGATCCGAGCTGAGAGATGTACCACTGAGTTAGGACTGGCGATGTACCTGCTGCCTTTTGCTTGAGTGAGATAGCTTAATACATGGTACTAGAGAAAATAAACTGGACTTTAAAATTAATTTTTAACTTTTTAAAGAAGATAACAATTCATTGGATCATCTGTAGATATTTCTCTATAACATTAACCTTTATTATGGTTCTATCTTAAGGAGGTCCAATTATCAAAATAATGGTATCTCTACTAGGATCTGTAGCTCCCGCATACCTCTGAATATCAGATAGCCAGCACCACTCTGAGGCTCTGAGGATCTGAGGGGTGAGAGAGAGGGTGGAGAAGTGAAACCATTTCTCTCGTTTGTCATCCCACAACTATCTGCACAATCAGCCACATTCCAGAGGCACAGAAGCGCAGCTCCACAATTCACTTGCTGTATGACGATATCTCAGAGACAGAAGTGAGACCATTAGGGAGCAAATCATCAGCCACCAATGAAAGGCAAATTGGGGATCAGTAAAAAAATTCCCATTCTTAACATAACTTGGTTGAGGAAAGTCAATAACTCATCTCATTATTTTGGATGGCTCAAGAAGGTTTTTTGCTTATGTAAAATAGGGAAATGGAAGGAGTGGTTGCTTTATTTATTTTCTATGCTCCCAATAGGTTTTACCACACCAGAATACTCAACTGATAATTAAAAATTAAGATACTGTGGAAAATCTGAGGATGTATATGATCTTTTTGAGTGGTTTTGGTGCTCATTTACAAATTGAATACTCTACATCAGTATTTACTTCCATTGCAAAATGTTCAAAGTGTGGAGCACATAATGTATATTAACGGTATGTCAAAGATTCCCATTGTTTGAACTTTTAGATGCAATCCTTCGAACCTCTGGGAAGATGGGTTAAATCTCAAGGCATTCTCACTCCTGGTCTGTTTGTCACAGTCTTATTTATGTGGGTAGAATGTGATTTTTGCATTTATAGAGCAAAAAATGTCCCTTTAATAGGCACTGCAGGAGATATCAGCAGGGATGAGTGTTAAAATGCAGTTTTATTACCATCACTAACTAGTGCCCATTTCATTGCAAGAGTTATGTCAGCAACTGTGAACGAGTTGAAAGAAAGTATCAGCATATGTGCCACTTTCCTATTATGTTAAACACAGTGAGAATTTTCTATTTGGGTTATTCACCTGAAACAAAACTGGACATTGACATATGACGTCTCGAGTCCGAAGCATCCTGTGGTGTTTATTGTATATGCTAATGAGGTTTTGTATCTTCAGTTTAATACTGCAGTATTTGCACATCTGTTAGATTCCAGAACCTCAATCCCCATTTGAAAAAATATGGTGAGCATAGGGAAGGTGTAGAAAAAGCAGAATCATTATTTAAAAATATTGAACTCAGCACTGAGCATTGAAGTTTATAATATGAACAATCAAACAATGTGGCACTTTTCCTTGAGATTTGATTGAGTTATATTGGGACACTATTTAAGATGAGGAAATAATTGTGATAAGCAATTGAAAATTTGCAGCTAATAGACTAGGTTTGACAAATAATTGTCAGCCCAATGAATGTAATCCTCAAAAGATTTATCCAGCCACATTCAATCTCCTGAATGTAGACGAAAAGATATAGGAACCACATTGCAAACACGAGGAAATCTGCAGATGCTGGAAATTCAAGCAATACACACAGAATGCTGGCGGAACGCAGCAGGTCAGGCAGCATCTATAGGGAGAAGCACTGTCAACGTTTTGGGCTGAGGGTCTTGGTCTGAAATATCGACAGAGCTTCTCCCTATAGATGCTGCCTGACCTGCTACATTCCACCAGCATTTTGTGTGTGTTGCTAGGAACCACATTGGGCCATTTGGCCCATTGAGTTTGTTCCGCTATTTCAACAAGGCTGATACATTTTCTTCTCAGCCCCAATTCCTGCCTTCTCCCCGTATCCCTTCATGCTCCAACTAATCAAGAAACTATCAACCTCCACCTTAAATATAACCATATAACAATTACAGCGCGGAAACAGGCCATCTCGGCCCTTCTAGTCCGTGCTGACACTTACTCTCACCTAGTCCCACTGGCCCGCACTCAGCCCATAACCCTCCACTCCTTTCCTGTCCATATACTTATCCAATTTTATTTTAAATGACAATACCGAACCTGCCTCTACCACTTCTACTGGAAGCTCATTCCACGCAACTACCATTCTCTGAGTAAAGAAATTTCCCCTTGTGTTACCCTTAAATTTTTGCCCCCTAACTCTCAAATCATGTCCTCTTGTTTGAATCTCCCCTAATCTCAATGGAAAAAGCCTATCCACATCAACTCTATCTATCCCCCTCATAATTTTAAATACCTCTATCAAGTCCCCATTCAACGTTCTGTGCTCCAAAGAATAAAGACCTAACTTGTTCAACCTTTCCCTGTAACTTAGGTGCTGAAACCCAGGTAACATTCTAGTACTCTGTACTCTCTGTACTTCTCTGTACTCTCTCTATTTTGTTGATATCTTTCCTATCATTCGCTGACCAGAACTGTACACAATACTCCAAATTTGGCCTTACCAATGTCTTGTACAATGTTAACATTACATCCCAACTCTTATACACAATGATCTGATTTATAAAGGCCAGCATACCAAAAGCTTTCTTCACTACCCTATCCACATGAGATTCCACCTTCAGGGAACTATGCACCATTATTCCTAGGTCACTCTGTTCTACTGCATTCTTCAATGCCCTACCATTTACCATGTATGTCCTATTTGGATTATTCCTACCAAAATGTAGAACCTCACACTTAGCAGTATTAAACTCCATCTGCCATCGTTCAGCCCACTCTTCTAACTTGCCTAAATCTCTCTGCAAGCTTTGAAAACCTACTTCATTATCCACAACGCCTCCTACCTTAGCATCATCTGCATATTTTATATTATATTATTATTATATCCAACAACCTAGCCTTCACAGCCACCTGTGGCAATGAATTCTGCAGATTCATGACTCACTGGCTTAGGACATCACTCCTCATCTCAATTCCAAATTAACGTCTATTCTGAGGCTATGTCCTCTGGTCCTAGATTCCCCCACCAAAGGAAACGATCATTCCACATTAACTCTATCGGAGCCTTTCAACATTCAATAGATTTCAATAAGAACCCCCTCATTCCTCTGAATTTCAGTGAGTACAGGCCAGGAGACGTCAAACACTCCTCATATGATAAGCCTTTCGATTTTGGTATCATTTTTATGAACTTCGTTTGAACCCTCTCCAATGTCAGCAGATCTTTCTTCGATAGGAGGCCCATAACTGCTCACAATACTCCAAGTGAGGTCTCACCCGTGCCTTATAAAGCCTCAACATTACATTTTTGCTTTTACATTTCAGTCCTCTCAAAATAAATGCTAAAATTGCATTTCCCACTGGCTCAACCTACAAATCAACTTTTAGGGAATCCTGCACAAGGACTCCCAAGTCCATTTGCACATCAGATTTTTGTATGTTCTCTTCATTTAGCAAATTTTCTACCCTTTTGCTTATTCTACCAAATTGCATGTCCATACATTCCTGACACTGCATTCCACTTGCCACATCTTTGCCAGTTCTCCTAATCTGTCTAAATCCTTCTGCAGCCTCTCTGCTTCCACAAGACTGCCTGCCCCTCCACCTATCTTCATATCATCTGCAAACTTGGCCAGGAAGCCATCAATTCTATCATCCAAATAATTGATATATAATGTAAAAAGAACCAGTCCCAACACCAACCTTGTGGAACACCACTAGTCACCTGCTATCAACCAGAAAAGGCTCTCTTTATTCCCACTTTTTGCCTCCTGCCAATCAGCTAAAGCTCTATCCATGCTAGTACCTTTCTCTTAATACCATGGGCTTGCAGCTTGTTAAGCAGCCTCATGTGCAGCACCTTGTCAAAAGCTTTTTGAAACTCCTAGGACACAACATCCACTGATTCTCCTTTGTCTATCCGATTATTATTTCTTCAAAGAATTCCAACAGACTTGTCAGACAAGATTTTCCTAAGGAAACCATGCTGACTTCTACCTGTTTTATTATGTGCCTCTAAATATCTGAAACTGTATCATTAACAAACAACTCCAACGTCTTCCCAATCATTGAGGACAGACTAACTGGCCTATAATTTCCTTTCTTCTGCCTTTCTCTCTTCTTGAAGAGTGAAGTGACATTTGCAATTTTCCAGTCCTCAGGAACAATGCCAGAATCTAGTGATTATTGAAAGATCATTACAAATGCCTCCACAGTCTCCTCAGCCACCTCTTTCAGAACCCTGGGATGTAGACCATCTGGTCCAGGTGACCTACCTTCAGATCTTTCTGTTTCCCAAGCATCTTCTCCCTAGAAATGGCAACTTTACTCACTTCTACCTCTTGCCGCTCTCAAACTTCCAGCATACTGTTAGTGTCTTCCACAGTGAAGACTGATGCAAAATACTTAATTCAATTCATCCACCATCTCCTTGTCCCCCATTGCTTCCTCTCCAGCATCATTCCAGCCATTGGATAACCACCCTTGCCTCTCTGTTACACTTTATATATTCCAATAAAGTTTAAGTGTCTTCTTTAATATTTTTGACCAGTTTACTTTCATATTCCATCTTTTCCTGCTTTATGACATTTTTAGTTGCCTTCTGGTTGTTTTTAAAAGCATAATCCTTTAACTTCCCACTAAGTTTTGCTCTATTATAAGACCATAAGACATAGGAACAGAATTAGAACATTTAGCCCATTGAATCTGCTCCATTATTTAATCATGGCTGATCTTTTATCCCCTCCTCAGCCCCACTCACCAACCTTCTCCCCATAAACTTTGTGCTGTGTCCGATCAAGAACCTATCAAGCTCTGCCTTAAATACACCCAACGACCTGACTTTCATAGCTCCCTGCGGCAATAAATTTCACAAATTCACTACCCTCTGGCAAAAGAAATTTTTCCACATCTTTCTTTTAAATGGATACCCCCTCATCCTTCTAAATTCCAGCAAGTACAGACCCAGAGCCATCAAACGTTCCTCATATGATAACCCTTTCATTCCCGGAATCATCCTTGTAAACCTCCTCTGAACCCTCTCCAATGCCAGTATTGTACATCTTTTCTTAGATGAGGAGCCCAAAACTGCTCACAATATTCAAGGAGAGGCTTTACTAGTGCCTTATAAAGCCTCAGCATCACATCCCTGCTCTAGTATTCTAGACCTCTTGAAATGAATGCTAACATTGCATTTGCCTTCCTCACCACCAACTCAACCTACAAGTTAACTTCAGGACTCTCAGGCCCCTTTGTATCTCAAATTTTTGAATTTTCTCCCTACTTAGAAAATAGTCTGCACATTTATTTCGACTACCAAAGTGCATGACCATGCATTTTCCACCATTGTATTTCATTTCCAATTTTCTTGCCCTTTCTCTTAAACCGACCCCTGCTGGCAGCCAACAAGACAAGGATCCTTTTATTCCCACTCGCTGCCTCCTGCCAATCAGCCAATGCTCTAACCATGTCAGTAACATTCCTGTAATACCATGGGCTCTTAACTTGGTAAGCAGTCTCATGTGTGGCACCTTGTCAAAGGACTTCTGAAAGTCCAAATATATATGGACAGTTAAGATTTTCGGTTGAGACCCTTCAGCTGAACTGACAGAAAAGAGGAGGTGAAGGGAAGGGACGGGGCAAGAGCTGGCAAGGGTTAAGTGGATCAACGTGTAAAGAATTGAGGCTGGTGATTTGAAAGGAGGAGGGGAACATATTCATTGTACTAAGAGAAGAGAAATACAGCTAGAGGTGTGGGAAATAAAAAGCTGATCTCTTGTTAAAAAGGTGGAAGATTTCTCAGTTGATTAAAACATAAACAGCAGGAGCACTAGTATAAAAGTTGGAATCTTCTGGACTGTTGCAACAGAGGCACAATTGAGATAATAAAATCCTTAAAGGCAACAGGCAAGGAGAATATGTAGTCAGGATAGTTGTGGAATGAAGTGGATTAATAGTGGAATAATTTGAATAATTCCTTTGTGAAAGCTTGAGTTAGGAGCTGCCCTAGGGAGAAATCACATATGTAGCATTACTGAATTTCACAAGAGAATCTACAGGAAGAAATTAACACAACTCAGGTTTACCACCCATGGGCTTAAACGCAGTGAGCTTTAAAAAGAGGATATTCTTTGAAAGACATTGTGTGAATTGAATGCAATTTCTTGAAGCACTGAACATTGCCTTGAGGTGAGTGAAGAGACAGATTGCACTTATTACATAGTAATAGGACCAGTGAGTCTGATGTTGCTTAACCCTGGAAACACTTTCATCCCTGTACTGTTCTTGCACCTATGTTGGAACCAAAGATATCTGTACTGCAGCAGAAGCTAGCCACAGGAGAGATTCAGTTTCAGCAAAAATTTTGCATTTTGAAATGTGTTACTAGAATCTAGAGCAGAGTCAATGCCTTGCAGCGACCAGTGAATGACAAGGAGTGTATCTCTGTATACTGGTTTCCTGAACACGTTGTTTGTTCTATATATTTAGGTTTTTGAGATATATGTTCACGTCTCTAATCATCTGAGGATTTTCTTTCTGTACCACAAATATCCGGCTACAATGGCTCCCTCCATTGGCATCCTCGTAGCATTTAATGAACTGTTCACACTGGCAAGTGAGTTTCTAGAAGTTCTGAATGGAAGCCTTCAAGAACGCATGACCTAAGACCTAGAAATACCTTGCCCTCAGCTTGCACTAGTTCCTCCTAATGCTCCAATTTTGGTTTCTTGACCTGACATGCCCTACTCAGAATTCAATCCTAGTTCAGCCTCCAGGATCTGCATTCATGTATTGATATGGGAAGTCCTTGACATAATGTGGTGTTAACTGGGAATATCCTTGACATAATTGTAGCTACTACTGCTCTTTCCCCACCCTCTCACCCTCACCCTGTACTGAAGTACAACAGGACATGTATTTAGCAACATCTAAAATAAGGTTTTAGTAAAATGATCAATTCCCTTCAGCAATTTTTGCACTAATGCAAAAGCTTTTTTATTATCAGATGGAGATTTAGTTCTGAATTGTGTTCCACACTTGTAATTACAGCATTTCTGTGATTCACTAAAAAAATGAGATAACTCTAAACAAAATGAACAATGCAATACTACTGGAAGAAGATTTTGTTTTTCCACTTGTCAGTAAATCCCTGACAAATACATCAAAGACTTGAAGTTCTGATTTGCAAAATCTCACCCTTCTGCTGACTTGAGTCAATGCTATAGAATCTGTAGCACCTGTAACAAAGCACACATTTGAGTCTTTTACAGTCAAAATGAGCCATCCTACAACCACTATTTAGATTTTTCTAATGAGATTGATAAAAAATCCCAAACTGCAAATTAGAAGCATTATCAAAAATGTGATATTAGGTCCTTTGGTCAAAGAGGCAGGCTTTCAAGTGTACCTCAAGTAAGAGCTAAAAGAGTGAAGAAGGAACTTTCCCATCTTATACTTGAGATAGCTGAACTGACCCTTGAATTTTTACCAAAGATGGAGCAATTAAAAGTGAGATGCTTGAGTAATCTGAGCTAGAAAATCATAGATTGTTTAAATCATTCAGCTGAAAGTTCTTAAATGCTTGAGTCAGAAACTGATAAACTGTTAGTGTAAATTTAATTTTGAGTTGTTTCCAGTTTTCGTCAAACAAAGATAGACTGCTGTGTATATGGCGTAACACACCTAAGTGCTAATGGGGGAGTTCAGCTTCTGAAATACTCATACTTGTTCAGAGCAAAGTCTCAGAAATGGGTAAATATACCCAAAGATAAAATAGGAGATAAAACATACTCAAGTGGTGAACCTACTTTGCTGCTAGAGTCATTGTGTTAATGTCTATAACAGAATCTGTCCTTTCTTCTGAACTTTTCCTCTTGAAGCTCTCACCTCAACTCACATCTGGCTAGTCTCTTTCAGTCTGTTCTCTGAGCATCTGAACTCACCCAAACCTCTGCAGCTTCTGTCTTATTTTCATCCATCTTATTCATCCACAATCTCTTGCTTGTTACCCATGCTAAAGGTTAAACAATAATATGGTTTTAAATTTCTCACTCTGTTTCCTGTTCCTACAATGACTGGATATTAAGATTCTCGTCGTTGTTTTCAAATTCCCCATCTCTGCAACCTGTCAATCTGAGAAACTTTTCCACCTGAAATTCAACTTGTTGAATTCTACTTTGTAATTTCATCCTGTTTTAGCATAACATTCTACTGAAATATTTTGGGAAATGTTGTTATATTAAATGCATTATATAAATTAAGTCTCCACTAAAGTGGTTGTAAGGTGTAAGGCGCACCACTTAGTCTGAAGGTTACCCCCTTGAGCAAGGTGTAGCTCCTGTTAGTCCTCCCACAATCTGGGTCATGTGAAATAGAAGCAGATGGAGGATAGTCGTAGGAGCAGCTGATATACATCACAAGTCTTGGTAATATGACCAGTGACGCCAGGCAGGCAATCTCTAAAGGGTATTGATAATGGCTGGGTTCACCTATCTTGTAAAGATACTGTCCAGAAGAAGGCAATGGCAAACCACTTCTGTAGAAAAATTTGCCAAGAACAATCATGGTCATGAGACCATGATCACCTATGTCATATGACAATGCACACAATGATGGTGATGATTTTATAAATAAAAAATATTTTAAAAGTCTTGCAATTAATCCAAGTTTTTAGTCATTAATCCTAATTGTGTGGAATTTTTAATCACTCCTGTGAAACGTTTTGGGAGTTTTTGCAGTTGCTGAAGTTGTATATAAATCAACACAAATACTAGTAGAACTGCTGCCTCACTGCTCCAGCATTCCATTTCAATCCTGACCTTGAGTGTTGTCTATGTGGAGATAGCATATTTTTTCTTTTGACTGTCTGGGTTTCCTCAAAATATTCTGGCTTCCTTCTACATCCCAGAAACAAGTAGGTAGTAGGCTAATTGGCCACAGTAAATTGTGTAAGTGAGAGGTAGAATCTAAGGGGGGAGAGTTGATGAGAACACAGAGACAACAAAAGATAGAAATAACATAAGGTGGGTGCAAATGGGCCAGTGCACACACAGTGGACTGAAGGGCCTATTTTCATCAGGATCTCTCAATGATTTTATGAACTTGCATCTTTATTAATGCTTAATCACAGTTCTCTTGCTTAATACTGCTCCAAAATAGTGGAAGTGCAGGTTCAACTTTGAGGTGATTTTGAAAAATCATATCTTTTTTTATCAAAAGGTTGAGGAGGCAGAAAGTCCCAGTGAAAAAACCCACTTCTTTCAGGTATCCACAGCTCTGCGTAATCATGCGGCATCATTTTTAACTAAAAAAATATCAGTTGTATGGTACTTCTTGTGCTTATGAAATGTTAAATGATATTTCACTGATGCAACAAATACAAGATATTGGCATATTGAGTTACAAGGCAGCTAACACTGGTAGGTCGGAGTGCAAAGCATTCATAGACTTTAGCTGTAGTCAGAGAAGCTAATCTCTTGTTTTGGTATATACAACTTTCAGCTTTCATCTGTTTTTTGATGTTGACTGAGTTCTTTAAACATTCAAAAATCTGTTAGCTTTACAAAGTTTAATAATTAATTAGACTCCTGAGAATCCTTTAAATCTCACTCCTGTTTTAACTGTATTCAATAGCCACAGCAAAGTTATGCTGGTACAAGTTGATTGAACTATTCTAACTGCAATGTTTGCATTGATTGTGAAATCAAAATTGCTTTTCATCAGG
This sequence comes from Hypanus sabinus, assembly GCF_030144855.1. Classification (NCBI taxonomy): domain Eukaryota; kingdom Metazoa; phylum Chordata; class Chondrichthyes; order Myliobatiformes; family Dasyatidae; genus Hypanus; species Hypanus sabinus. The sequence goes on from NC_082708.1 coordinate 82,297,669, forward strand.
AGAGTGACCCATTATTGACCCTCTAGATACCAATGCCAAACCATTATCTTATGACAGTTTAACTGATTTAAGAAGACTTCAAAAGTACGCAAAAGCATATTTTCAGTCACAATAGAAAATTGGCTTAGTAAATGCAATGAGCTTTCAGTTACTTTGGTATCTGTAAATGCATTCAGAATTCTTGTGTTATTGAAGTGCAATGAAATGTTTTAAAAGTTCGTTAAACTCAATAAATCAATGTCTGATTTGCTTTTTTTAGTTATTATATTGAAAGAGTAACCTTTATTCTTTTTTCCCACAGAATTTGGGCGGTCAATTTAATACAAAGGGTGAATCACCGCATGAATCTTATCCCTTCAAGGCAAGATCTTTTGACTGTTTAACTAGACAGCAAAACACACAATCACTCCCAGCAACAGAATGGATTTCATTGATCAACCACTCTGCTACTTTTCTCTGTTCATAATAGTGCTCTCAAAGGCTTCTTCCACATATCTTGAAGGTAACATTTCACTTCAAAAAAAAAGAGCAGCAGGTGTCTGCGCGGCGGGTTTGAAACCATCTGCCACTGAAAATCCAGGAACTGTGAGGATTCCAGGACATTCATTAGGAAATTATCATCACCACTTACAGGGACAAAGATCTGCCATTGAAAGCTTATTACAGCTGGCAGGGGTCCTTACTATTGTTCTGGAGAAATATATTTTGATCATTAAAGTCTTATAATTCGTAACCTTTCGCACATGAACAGAGCCTTTTGTCAATGCCTCCAGCACATAACTCGTCCATCTTGCTGACAGTTTGCACAAATATCAGGGTGCTTGAAGTTGAATGTGACATACAAACAAATTCACTGTGCACTTTGAAAAAAGAGAACAAGAGGGAAGGAAGCCAATGCGATAGCATGTGCCGGGTATCAGACACAATAAAAACAAAACAACAGCGCTTTGCCACTAAGCAACCTTTGCTATGAGAACATTGAGCCAAAATGGCACATAGAGCTCGGCAAAAATAAAATAGGTTTTGTTTACAGGTGAATAATTTGGAAGAAATAGATTTACCTTGAAAGCAACCACATCTGTTCTGAATAACATAAAGGCTGTGGCGAGAATAGTGGTAAGGATTTTGATTTGTTCCATTTTTACACAAGGATTCTGCAGTGTATTTATTATTTCAGTAATACTTGAGTAATATTTTAAAGATATTGTTTATTTAAGCATTCTTTTAATCAGGTGGACAATGGCACCAGTGAACAACACAATGAAAGGCAACATCCTCTAGATGGTTACAAAGCTAATCCTTTCACTTTGCTTACTTCTGCTTTTTCTTTCCAATGTAGTCCTGCTGCTGTTGGAGTCTGTGCTCTACATTTTGGTGGTGTGATTGCAGTCCATTGAGTGAGTCGGCGCTTTGCTGTGTCAGAGGGAATTTGGTGAAGTTTTAAAGTGAGGTGTACAGTGGCCTAGAGGCCAAGAAGCCTGGAGACAGGGAAAGAGCCCATTTTATCACTGATCTTGTTGATTAAAGTGTCAAGGATGAGAGTGCAAGGTGGGCAGGTGCTTAGTGCTGACTACCTACAAGTGACTGGTTCCTCACTCTCTTTCACTCACTGTTCCCAGAGGAACGCAAATGCATGTGACAGCCTCTCTCTGTCTTGCTTAGTGCTGCTGGAGGATGGTGGTGGAGTCCAGAGTCTTGGGCAAGGTTTAATGTGGTTTAATCTTTCTGGTCACTTCTTTTTCTTGCTGCTATTTTATCTGATTCTAATCAGGGCAGACAGCCTCTGTGGCCTACAGGTAATGAAGACAGCACTGGGTTGGGCTGAAGTGAGCAGCCTGGACTGTTTAAATGACTTTCTGGTTTGATGTTTTGTATTCTGTGTTTTTTTTTGCTCTTTTTCTTTGCTGTTTGTGCAATTCGGTTTTTTTCTATGCATAGGGGCTTTAATGTTTATCTTAGAATTGTTCCATGGTTATCTTTATTTTGTGGCTGTCTGTGAAAAGAGGATTCTCAGGGTTGTATATTGCATACACACATTGATAATAAATATACTTTTAACTTTGATTTTTTGATTGTTTACATAATTCATTAGGGTTATATGTAAAAAGTACATGAATGGCATATGTCATTACACCATCACATTATATGTGAGTGCCTCACTAAAAAAATTTTAAATGCATCTGACGTCATCTGGTGACAATACGTCGGTCAGTTGAGGGAAGCGGAGTCAATTGTTAAAGAAGAATGGACTCCTGAGCTGTTAGAACAAATTCCTGCAGTTCCAGAGTCAACTCCTACAACCACCACTGAGAAGGCCCTGAATCTGAGTCTGTTTCACAGCCACGTCTCTCTTGTCAGCAAAGACGTTATCCCTCAAGATTAAGAAATCCTCCACATTGATTAAATCTTTAGCCCTGAGCAGAACAACTTAAAATTTACTATGCTGTGGATGTCTATATAGTAGCTGTATTATATATTATACTGTGTATAGTATGTAGTATATTATATGGTATGCCATACAAACAAAGAATGCTTAATCAAACAATATATTTTTAATATTATTCAAATATTACTGTGGGTATACACACACGTATATATATGTATGTATATATACATTAATATTTGAGTTATATTGTAAATAAATCTAGTCAAGCAGAAAAGAAAGTTTCTTTCAGAGAGCTAGGTAATGTTAGAGATCCAGAAGATTATAAAGCTAACAGGAAGGAGCTTAAGAAGGAAATTAGGAGAGCCAGAAGGGGCCATGAGAAGGCCTTAGTGGGCAGAATTAAGGAAAACACCAAGGCATTCTACAATTTTGTGAAGTGCAAGAGGGTAAGACGTGAAAAAATAGGACCTATCAAGTGTAACAGTGAGCAAGTGTGTATGGAACCAGAGGAAACAGCAGGGGTACTTAATGGATACTTTACTTCAGTATTCACTATGGAAAAGGATCTTAGTGATTGTAGTGCAGATTTGCAGCAGACTGAAAAGCTTGAGCATGTAGATATTAAGAAAGAGGATGTGCTGGAGCTTTTGGAAAGCATCAAGTTGGATAAGTCGCCGGGACCGGAGGAGAAGTGCCCCAGGCTACTGTGTGAGGCAAGGGGGGAGATTGCTGAGCCTCTGGCAATGATCTTTGCATCATCAATGGGGACAGGAGAGGTTCCAGAGGATTGGAGGGTTGCAGATGTTGTTCTTTTATTCAAGAAAGGGAGTAGCGATAGCCCAGGAAATTATAGACCAGTGAGTCTTACCTCAGTGGTTGGTAGGCTGAAGGAGAAGATCTTGTGAGGCAGGATTTATGAACATTTGGAGAGGTATAATATGATTAGGAGTAGTCAGAATGGCTTTGTCAAGGGCAGATCGTGCCTTATGAGCCTGATTGAATTTCTTGAGAATGTGACCAAACACATTGATGAAGGAAGAGCAGTAGATGTAGTGTACATGGATTTCAGCAAGGCATTCGATAAGGTATCCCATGCAAGACTTATTGAGAAAGTAAGGAAGCATGGGATCCAAGGGGACATTGCTTTGTGGACTAAGAACTGACTTGCCCACAGAAGGCAAAGAGTGGTTGTGGATGGGTGATATACTGCATGGAAGTCGGAGACCAGTGGTGTGCCTCAGGGACCCCGGGACCCCTACTCTTCATGATTTTTATAAGTGACCTGGATGAGGAAGTGGAGGGATGGGCTAGTAAGTTTGCAGATGACACAAAGGGTGGGGATGTTGTGGATAGTGCAGAGGGCTGTCAGAGGTTACAGCAGGCCATTGATAGGATGCAAAACTGGGCTGGGAAGTGACAGATGGAGTTCAACCCAGATAAGTGTGAAGTGGTTCATTTTGGTAGGTCAAATATGATGGCAGAATATAGTACTAATGGTAAGACTCTTGGCAAGATCAGTGGAATCTTGGGGTTTGAGTCTCTAAGATGCTCAAAGCAGCTGTGCAGGTTGACGTTGCGGTTAGGAAGGCATACAGTGTATTGGCCTTCATTAATCATGGAATTGAATTTAGGAGCTGAGAGGTAATGTTGCAGCTATATAGGACCCTGGTCAGTCCCCTCTTGGAGTACTGTGCTCACTTCTGGTCACCTCACTACAGGAAGGATGTGGAAGCCATATAAATGGTGCAGAGGAGATTTACAAGGATGGTGTCTGGATTGAGGAATATGCTTTATGAAAGCAGTTTGAGTGAACTTGGCCCTTTCTCCTCGGAATGACGGAGGATGAGAGATGACCTGATAGAGGTGTATAAGATGATGAGAGGCATTGATCGTGTGGATAGCCAGAGGCTTTTTCCCAGGGATGAAATGGTTGCCTCAAAAGGACACAGGGTTAAGATGCTGGGGAGTAGGTACAGAGCAGATGTCAGAGGTAAGTTTTTAACTCAGAGAGTGGTGAGTGCATGGAATGGGCTGCCAACAATAGTGGTGGAGGCGGATACGATAGGGTCTTTTAAGAGACTTTTGGATAGGTACATGGAGCTTAGACAAATAGAGGGCTATGGGGAAGTCTAGTAATTTCTAAGGTAGGGACATGTTCAGCATAACTTTGTGGGCTGAAGGGCCTGTATTGTGCTGTAGATTTTCTATGTTTCTATATTGTTTGATGAACCACTCTTGTTTGTTTACATAATTCACGACAGGTTATATGTAAAAGTATGTGGATGGCATACATCATTATGCCACCATGACAGATGTAATGGCCTCACTAATAAATGAAGAAAAAACTATGTAAACAAGTATCCTGGCTCCTGCGTATTTCTTTTGCGTAATTTCTGGAATTAAAAAACAAAACAGCATTAATAAAACTTAATTGAATCAAAGATTAGGTGGCCAGTTGTCATTGGGCTAAGTGAGCACATTTTTTGTTCTTGCACTTGGAACAATCTGCACCTGCTGCACTGGAATGGAATCAGTAAAGTGCCAGTGGTATCTCCACTGTGTGTTGATGGGTCGCACACAATAGTGGGTGCTGAGTACGTGCAGCCACTGCAGAGCAAATATAAAATGGAGGAAGCACTATCAGCAAGAATATGATAGAGACAAACTGATCAGGAGGAAAGGTTTTTGCAGAAAATTCTAACTTGTTGCAGACATAAGATAGGTTCCTTCCGAGCGCATGTAATGTACCTGTCTGACGGTGATGTTTGCGTTTTGCTCTTTGATTCTCATTCAACTGTGCAACACAGGAGGGGTGATTTTGCTCTGCACTGGTTCTTTGAAAAAGCTATTGCACTGGATGCATGGCCTACATCGCTCATACCCTTACCCAGAAAACTAAAAGAGGTAAGAGGAATTGAAAAAGTGGAAAGGGAAAAAATTAATGGAATTTTAGGAATTTTTTGTTCATGCCATCAAGTTGGAGGCTATGTAAATGGAATATGAGGTGTTACTCCTCTACACTGAGAAGAAGAGGCCATGGGTGAACATGTCAGAGGGGGAATGGGGATAGGAATTAAAATGATTAGCCACCAGGAAGTCCCACTTTCTTGGGGATGGAGTGGAGATATTTGACAAAGCGTTCCCCCAATCTATGTTGAGTCTCACCAATGTAGAGGAGGCCATATCAGGAGCACTGGTTACAGTAGCCGACCCCGACAGTTTCACAGCTGACGTGCTGTCTCACCTGGAAGGACTGTTTGGGAACTTCAATGGAGATGATGAAGCAGGTAAATGGGCAGGTGTAGCACTTCTACTGCTTGCAGGGAGAAGTGCCAGGATGGAGATTAATGGGAGTGGCAAATGAACAAAAGAGTCACAGACAGACCCCTGTGGAAAGCAGAGAATGGGGTAGGGAGGTAAAGATGTGTTTGGTGGTAGGGTCCCATGGAAGATGGTGGAAGTCGCAAAGAATAATGTGCTGGAAGCACAGGCTCATGGGGAAGGGAAAAATTATTTCCAAATTCCTCTCAAATAAATAAATTCCATGATCTCAGTGCTCTCATTTCTATTCTAAACTAATACCTTGAAAGAAGACAGAAAAGGTATCTAGTATCTTCCCGTAGCATAGCTGGTTTTTCTTTTATATTTATGAGGACATGGAACCTGTTCAAAGAAAAGCATCAGCCCCCTCCCACGTGCAAAAAAAAATCAAATTGCACAAACAGCAACAAAAAATGAGCGAGAAACTTAGAATATAAAACAGAAAATTGAAAGAGTCCAGGCATCATTCAGTTCAGCACAGTTCCTGTTATCTTCAGGCCCTGATACAAAATCATCCAAAATAGCAATCAGAAACTAGAAACACATCATAATGTGGACTACAGAGTCCAAACCACAAACTGCATACCGGGAACATCAGCATCATCCTACAACAGCATTGAGAGAGAGTGAAGGAACATTCGAAATTAGAAACCTTCCTTCGGGAGCAGCAAGTGAGAAGAAGCACCTTCCTCCAGCAGCAGTGAGCAAGAGGCTGAACACCTGCTTGCCTTCTGCTCACTCCTCGATGAGTTTAATCTTCTTTGGTGCTTTAATCGGTGAGATTTGTGAGAAATAGAGTTGATCATGGGCTTGCACCCTATCTCCAGGCTTCTTTTGCCTTGAAGCCGCACACATCACTCAAAGCCTCTGGATCCCTCTTGGACACAGCAAAGCGCCAGCTCATTCAATCAGCCAGAAAACACAGCACCGAAATCTAGGTCACAGGCTCAACTAGTAGTGTGATGACATTTGAAAGAAAAAGAAGGCATGATGCAATGCAACATATTTATTGATAACTTTAATGTAATGAAGTATCCAGGAGGGATTCACAGCCACTTAAGTTTTTTTTAAGAAAGATGGTGAAAAGCTTGGTCTAAAGGGTATATCGCAATGTCCATTTTAACAAGGACAGAAAATTAAGGGAGTTCCAAAGTTTAAGATAAAGGCTTAACAACCAGCAGTGGAGTAATAAAAATTAAATATGCTTGCAAGGTCAGGAATGCCAATATCTTGACGTATGATTGAGTGTGGACAATATTACAGAACAAGTAGGAATGATTAAAAACTAGTATTGTGAACTCCTCAGGCTCTGCAGCTAAGGGTCAGACTGACAAAGAGTCCAAAGACTTACTTAATTTTTATGAGAGTGAGAAGAGAATAAGTGGAATGGAAGAAAGAGCATCAAAACATAGAGCTTCCGAGATTACTTATATCTTTAAAAGTGAAACAAGAAACTGGGACTAATTGGATTCAAAGGACTGACCCCATAGGTTGACTGGTTTCCTTCAGTGTTATCTGAATGATACTGAACTAAAGGGAAATAAATCATCACCATCTGCACAACTTACTGGGTTGTTTGAATGTTTTGATATTGCAATAATTAGAGGGTTTTTTTTACACCTTTAATAAAGGAGCTGACTCATCGGCAGAGAGGTGTTTATCTTTCTGGGTTCATTATTTACCCTTTTACAACCAAGAGATTACACTTGTGTTGTGATTAGCAGCTTGGTTAAGTTTGTGGAGAGTGTAATAAATGTATGCTTCCTGGTTGAATTATTCACTAATTAACTTTACTGCGGCAAGAATATCTGCTCTTTATTTAATGCTATTCAAAGTAAACATAAATTCTCAGCCTGGCACATTTTTCTCACACCAATACAATCTTGCAGCCTTACTAGAATTCAAGCACATTCACCCAGAGCAATGAAGCAATAAATGGACAAAAGTGCTATGTGTGTGAGTGAGTGAATGGGGATGGTTGTGACAGAGATCTGCAAACACTGACAAATGGAAATGCTCAGGACCTGGGGAGGCATCTCAAATACTCCTTAAATTGCCATTGAAAAGTCATTAGAAATCTGGCAGAGACCTCTGGACAGATTGCTAGGCAATCAAACAAAGCACTGGGATCCTTAAATAATGATGGGAACGATGTGGAAGAATTGAGGGTGGAACTCAAAACAGATTTGTTACTTAACAACCAGAGCTTCATTTTTTTTTAACACAATTTGTGCACTGGTAAAAGTTTTATTCATGAGCTGTTAAGCAAGTCAGTTTATCCCTGTGACCTTGGGCCGCTACTATTTTCTGCCAGATGGTATTAAGAGGTATTCTTAAATCTGCTTCAAATCAGCTGACTGGGATAGAGCAAACAGGAATAAAATGACTGGGATAAAGCAACCAGGGCTGACTTTGTAGTCATATGTTGTATGTACTGTAGATCGCAAGTCACCACCAGTCTGCAAATATCCAAAATGATATTTTCGTTGTCCTAGAGGTCAGTCTGTCTGTTTGATATTAAGATATTTGCAGAACAGAAATTGAAACCTACATTTAATGCATGTTAGTGATATATTTCTTAATTATAGATAAAATATGGCATATTTTATCTATGATTGAGAAATACAGATGAATGCCTAAAGCCTAAATTATCAACAATGAAAGAGTGGGTTAGAAGATCAAAAACTGCAGATTTCAAGCAGGGAGATTGATTTACCATGTTCCACTTTCAAAAAAATCAGTTGATTGTGAAAATGAGCTTCTAAAATATTCACTTTCCTAGTGTGGACAACTGGATTCAATCCTCTTATCCATGCAGTATTCTTTATCACTAATATTATTGTTAATCTAGAATCAGATTCAGATTCATTTATTTATCACATCAAAGCATATAGTGAAATGTGTATTAGTGTTAAGGATGTGCTGGGGGCAACTGACAAGTTCAAAGTTCAAAGGTACAATTGAATGTCCGAGATTTGTATAGAAAATACATTCTGAAATGCTTTTTCTTCACAACCATCCACAAAATCAGAGGAGAAACCCAAAGAATGATTGACAGTTAAATGTTAGAACTCCAAAGAATTTGGACATAGCATGCATACCATGTTTAGCAGAACAACCACAACATGTCCAGAGCATGCACACCATGTCTATGTGAGCAACCAAGGACACAACATACAGAACAGATTAAGCAACAACAGTGAAACAAGCCCTATTCTTCCCTCCCTCCCACCCACCCATGCACACACACAATCCTCTAACCCCAGGATGGGCCATCTTTGGCCTCCAGCTTCCAGTGGACATATATGTTCAAGAACTCTGGACCATGACATCCCCGCTGGACTCAGAGATACACATACTTGTGCTCTGGCCATTGGACCTTCATTTCTGGACTTCTGATACGCTTCGGCCTTTGATCTGGACCTCTGACCGACCTTCAGGCTTTAATTCGGACATCTAATTGACCTTCAATCTTTGATATTGACCTTTGGGCTTCAATCCTATTTTCTAATTGACATTCAGCTTCAATCTTTGGTATCCGCCCAGGATTTGCAATGATGATGAATGAGTCCCCTGGATGAGGGCCCAAACCCCAGGCCTTGAACACTGGACTTCTGATGATGGGGCCCCAAAAACCAGGCCTCAAACTCCAGACAGGACCTTCAACATCTGACCATGCCCATGCAGCTGGCCTTCAAATGCAAAGTGGAAGCCTAGATTCTGACCTGTCCTCCAATTCTCCCACATCTCAGTCCCTAAATCCTAACCTGACCCCTAACTCTCCTCTGTCTCCAAAATCAGCCATACAAAACTAAAGAAAACCTAAAAGAAGAAACTAGGTCTGAGCCACGAGCTCAATGAAGACCACGGCAGCTCAGCATCATTTAAGATCAAACCAGGGATATAGTTAGGCTGGACTAATGAAAAGTGAGAGCTTATTGGTTTGCTCTATTTCATATAACTTTGCATGTACTAATGGTTTTACAGGTTATTTATATTTAATATCCAGGATCATAGTCCAATAAAAAAAGGGATCTCTTAGGGAAATGCTGCCCAGTTTGCCTCTGCTGTTTAACATGGCTTCAATTTCCATGTCCTCACACTGTAATTAAAATAAAGAAGGAAAAAGAGATTGCAAGAACAAAAATAACTAGAAGTCAGTGATGATGGAGCATCTATAGATGAAAAAGGTGTGTTGATATGTGGGTGAGACCCTGCATCAGGGCAGAGAGGGAAGAGGAAAGATCGCTGGTTTGTAGCAGTACATCAGTCTATGGCACAGAGAATGGCAGGTAATAGGTGTAGGCAGATGGGGAGGGGATTGTGGGTAGATGGAACCAAGTGGGAGAAGGTAGGAGGGACAGACAAAGGAAGGTGAAACTAGGTGAACAGACAAGTATAAATAGAAGGAGAGCATCATGGGTGTGGGCTCGCTGAAATTGCAAGATTCAGATTCTGCAGTCCGAGATGTAGTCATTTCTTGTGATCATTTCACCTGGCAGAGGAGCAGCACCAACAGGTCTCAAGTTCAATTAGACTCGTAAGGTCCAAATGGTCGGAGCGCTTACAGGGATCTTGTAGTAAAGATATTGATGAAGTGAATGTGAGGTGTGGATGGATCAAACAATCTATCCCAGTGTTTCTGTGAAAATTTAATTCTGATATGTTGTTTAGTATGACACACCTGTACCTAGCCCAATCCACCCCATAACCACCTGGTAAATCCTGCATCATTCAACCTCCAGGCTGATTGGAATTCCACAATGGCTGTTTATTCTGAGTTATCTGAATCTTAATGGGATAAGCTAGCAACATATATCTTCAGTTAAACAACCTCTAGCTCTACCCTTTGATCATTACTCAATATTTCTCAATTAACATTATCAACAGAGTTGACCATCAGATTTATGTTACGCCAAAATTCCATTTAGGGGAAGCCACATAGACACTCAGTTTCCCATATTGAAATCTAATGGTCTACACAGAAATTGTGGGCTGGAGAGCCTGCACCTGTGCTGGATTATTCTACATTGTTCTTGAATAGCACCTTTGCCAGTCCTCTCCCACCTATACGACATGAGGGCTGTGGGTTTTGAAATGTTTTCACTACATCCACTTTTTGAAACATGGATGATGCTGGTAATATCAGCATTTATTATCAATATGTCTCAAAATTCCTGTTTCTGACTTGCTCTTACATATCCGCTTATTTGAACTTCTGGTCAAAAGTAATCCTCAGGTACTGATGGTGAGGGACTTTGTGATGCTAATGACATTGGATCTCAAAGTGAACTGGTTTGACTCCCTTGTTGCCAGTCATCATTATCTGGTACTCTTCTGGTCTGTGTGTTCCAAGCCACCTAATAGTCCATTTTTGAGAAGTTCAATTCTGTGTAATTATCAGAGAACATCCCCATTTCTTACAAGAGAAGGAATGTCATTGGTGATGAAGATGAAGATGGATGGGCTTAGGGCACAGCTTAAATAATTCCTACACTGTTGACCAAAGCTGAAATGATTGCCTTCCAACATTGGATTGCTTTACTATTAAACAAATGACTGTGTGTGGTCTTAGGAATTTAATGAGATACATGGTGTTATACAAAATTTATTCTACAGAGGAACCTTTACAAAGTCTTGCTTCTGACACAGAGCTTTACACATTGGAAGTATATTTAAAAATACTCCTCTCCTCCCGCACCCCCCCCCCCCCCCCATGACACTGAGCTCTTTTTCCGCCGCTTCCATCTCAATGCCTGTTTCTTTGGCATGGACTCCCCAGCCCGCTTCGATGATGCCTTCTCCCATCTCCAACCTGTCTCCTCTTCCTGAACTCTGCACTCTGGTCATCTGCCTGCTCTGGATCTTTTCATTGCTCACTGCTGACGAAACATCAACTGTCTTGACTTAACTACCCCTTTCTCTATTGGTTCAGACCCTTCCTATCTATATTCATGATATGTCACACTCTGCTGATCTTTTCAACTACTTCAAGTTCCATGGCCCTGGTTGTCTCATTTTCACTATGGTTGCCCAGTCCCTATATCCCTCCAACCCCCAAAAGAAAGGCCTTAAAGCCCTCTACTTCTTTCTGGACACCAGACCCAACCAGTTCACCTCTACCAGCACTCCTCACTGTCTGGCGGAACTGGTCCGTACTCTCAATAACTTCTCCTTTGGCTCTTCCCACTTCCTTCAAACAAAAGGTATAGACATGGGCACTTGCATGGGTCCTAGCTATGCTTGCTCTTTTGATGGCTACGTGGTACAGTCAATGTTCCATGGCTACACCAGTATCACTCCTCAACTTTTCCTAGGCTACATCAACAGCTGCATTGGTGCTGCTTCTATGCCAAGCTCGTAGATTTCATTAACTTTACCTCCACTTGAAGCCCTTTTCAGTGTGCAGGGTGTGTGTTGTTTGGGGGAAAGGAAGTCTGGCCTCCGAATGTGAGACTTACAATACTCACAAGCAAGAGAAAATCTGCAGATGCTAGAAATCCGAGCCACACACACAAAATGCTGGAGGAACTCAGCAGGCCAGGCAGTATCTATGGGAAAGAGTACAGTCGACATTTCGGACCAAGACTCCACATCAGGACTGATAAAGGGCCTTAGCTCAAAACATCAACTGTACTCTTTCCCATAGATGCTGCCTGATATGCTGAGTTCCTCCAGTATTTCATTTGTGTTGCTGCCCGTACTGAGCCTGAAGGCAAAGAGGCTGTCATTAAGTGAGCTGTCCTACCTACTGGAAGGACACCAGAAGTACTGCTGAATTGTGCAAAGCCAACCTTGACTAACACTGCTCCCATATGTTGTTATTTTCACATATCCCACCACCCTCTGACTTGATAAGAGATGAATGACTACTTGACACAGGTTTCTATAGGTATTATTTAAATAGGGAATGTTCCCATGACCTGGGATTTTCCAGCTATAGTGGGTACCAGACAGGGATAAAGATCCAATCCATGTCTGTTCCACTGCACAGTCCATTTACGCAATGAATATTTCTGTTTGGCTATATGCAGTCATTAAAATTCATATTCCTCACTGTTTTTGAATATACTTTGCAATGAGTATAATTACAGTTATTTCTGTTTTATAAAGGCATTTTATACTTATGAAAGAAAATCAATGCACATTTGCCTCAACATTTGCTCAATTCTGCTGCAAGAAGGATGCAAATAAAGGAAAGGCACCATTTCAACCATTACGGCTTCCTCTGGAAAATATGCTAGATTTTCCATATTATTGACTGAATTCAACCCAGTTAATCTGCTGAGGGAGGCAGTGAAGCACAAGGAAAATGGCTGAAAACCTGACAAAATTAAGCTAGCCTTGCAAGCCAGATTTAAAAGTCTGATCAATCACATTTCACAAGAAGTTTATCTGCAATCTCAGTTGTATATGACCTTTCATATTCAGTAGACTTTTTATCCATGTGTCTTACTGAGTAATCCAATTCTCAAAGCAGATATTTTCCAGTTTGGTTTAAAAATACTCCTTTTAAATCAACACCAAAGAATAAAATGTCTTTTTTACTGATGATCCATTTTACATTATTTTCTGGGGAAAAAATCTACCAATCCCTAGTTGAGAATTGTTAATTTTGTATGAATGATTGTAGATTTAAACCAGTGCACAGTCTTCTAGTGATGATTGTATTCCTCCAATTACATTTCTTCCTTCTTATAACATTAAGTTATATGTAGGTCCATGTCACTGTATTAAAGCTTCAGTAGTGAGCATTCAAGATTAATTCCAGTAGATGCTGCAATGACCAAGTGAAGTGTCTCAGGTGACTTTAGATCCAGGCTCTATTCCACTTAATAGGTGAATAGGCAGTAAATGAATCTACCATACTCCACAGAGGAATATACCACTTGTACTGACTTATTATTATAGTTTGTCCCCCTATCAACATCTAAGAATTGTTTATTACCTATTGCAAAGTATAGACATTTATGGAAACACTCAGCAGTTTAGGTAAAATATGACAAAGGCTGTGCACGTGAAACATTAACTGACCTGCTAAGTATTTCCAGGATTTTCTATCTACTATCTATTGCCAGTTATATAACCATATAACAATCACAGCACGGAAACAGGCCATCTTGGCCCTCCTAGTCCGTGCCGTGGTTATGGGATCCAGAAAACACATGCTAGAATATTCTGAGGTCATAAAATCAGTTATGTAGGTGCAAATGTTTATATTACTGTTAACCAGAGGAGCATGGGACACAGTTGCAGGAAAAGGCCATCTAGTTCTCTGGCATCCATCAAGAACATAGCTGATCTTCTACCTCAAAGCAACTATTTTTTCTTCTCTCTATGACCACTCTCAGTGCCCAGAATATCTGGAAATGCAGATCTCTACGTTGAATGGATTCTCAGAGCCTTCACAATCCACTAGGGTAGAGCATAGCAAAACTTTTCCACCCTTAACATAAACAAATTTCTTAATAACTCAGTCCTAAAGTACCTACTTCCATATCCGATTCTGTGAACTCAACAGACATGGTAACATCCTCCCAACATGCTGCGCTGTGTAAGAATTCCTAGAATTCTATGTGCTCTCCTCTCACTTTCCTAATATCCTGGGAATATAGGCTTAATTTACTAAACTTTCTTCATAAGGCGAACATGCCAAACCCAGAAATAGTTTAGTGTACTTTTGTGACATTCCCTCTTTGGCAAGTATAGATATTTTCAGATAAGGAGACTAAATTTCCACACAGTAGTCCAGGTGCATTCACACCAAGGCTCTGTGTAATTGCAGGAAGACATCTTAATTACTTAACTGAAATCCTTTCATAATAAGAGCTAAGATGCAAGTTGGCTTGCTAATCACTTTCTACACTTGCACATTGGCATTTAGAGACAAGAATTTGGATTGCTATCATAATCCAATCTCTCATCATTTTAAAAAGTACTATTTTTATTGTTTTGTGAAGAGGTTAACCTCACAATTGTCCACATTATATTCCATGTCTTTTGTCTAGTTAATCTCCAACCTGATGGCATGAACGTCAGTTTCTCTAGTAATCTCTTTTTACATTCTCCATTCTGGCTCCTCCTTTACCCATTTTCTCCTCCCTCTATTGCCTCACCTCCTTCCCAGTGGGAGGGTGGAGCTTAGGATAATGGTGCCTAATGGTGACTCCTTTGCTTGCATCTTTGGAAACAGCTCTATTTATATCTTTGATATCTCTTTTTTTTTACCATTTCAGAGTTCTTTTGAAGACCCTGACCCGGAGTTACATGCTGACCTCGGTTCTTTGCGGAAATGGGATCTGCTGTCAGGGCCTCACGACGAGCCACTTTTCAATATGCCAAGGACACAGCCAGGAAGACTAGCGTGCCTTCAGAGTGCTGGAGCTTTGTGGCTCTGGAGGCAGTGGATTAGAGGTCAGTGCCGCTGCCTGGTGTGTTGTGGGAGGGTATGGAAGATCAAAAGCAGCAAGCTGGCTGCTGGCTGTGTGGCCGGAGACCCGAGATCTTTGGGCACAGAGCTCGGAAAAAGTGACGCAACAGACTTTAAACACCGTAAGTCAGCGAGTTGTTTTGTTACATCTCCCCTCTTGCTGTGAAATGGGGACATCTCTTTTTTCCTTATTAGGGAGAGAGAGGGTCTGTGGTACGTCAAATACCGGGTGAACAAGTAGTCTTTAGGGTACTGCAAGTCTGTCTTTATTGATCCTTCGCTGCATGCTCGAGTGCTTGGTGGAGGGTTCAGATGCTTTTTTGTTGGGGGGGGGGGGTTGTCGCTTTGCTGCTGCTTATGCGTGGGAGGGGAGATGGGGAGAGCTTTGGGGTTCTAACATTTGTCATTCATTCTTAGGGGCACTTCTCTGTTTTCGTGGATGTTTGTGAAGAAAAGGAATTTCAGGATGTATATTGTATACATTTCTCTGACAGTAAATGTACCTATTGAAACCTTTCTCCCATGGTCCACTCTTTTCTCCTATCAGATTCCTTCTTCTTCAGACCTTTATTTTTTCCACCTATCACCTCCCTGCTTCTTGCTTCATTCCCCCTGTCCCACACACCTACCTAACCCTCACCTGGTTTCGCCTATAACCTGTCAGCTTGAACTGCACTCCTTCCCTTCCCTCACCTAGTTATTCTAGCTTCTTCCTTTCCAGTCCTAAATAACTGCAAGGGTAAAAAGACCCTCAAGGGAGTTGTATACAGACCAGCAAACAGTAGTAAGGATGTGGTCCACAAATTACAATGGGAGATAGAAAATGCATGCCAAAAGGGCATTGTTACAATAGTTATGGGGGATTTCAATATGCAGTTAGACTGGGAAAATCAGGTTGGTGCTGGATTCCAAGAGGGAGAAATTCTAGAATGCCTATGAGATGACTTTTTAGAGCAGCTTGTGGTTGAGCCCACTAGTGAATCAGCTATTCTGGCTTGTTTTTTATTTTCATTTACAGGATGTGGGCATCCAGCTAAACCAGCATTTATTGCCTATCCGTAGTTGCCCTTGAGAAGGTGGAGATGAGCTGCCTTCTTGAACCACTGCAGTCCCTGAGGTGTAGGTTCACCCACAGTGCTGTTAGGGAGGGAATTCCATGATATTGACCCAGCAACAATGAAAGAACAGTGATATGTTTCCAAGTCAGGATGGTGAGTGACTTGGAGGGTGATTTCCTGGTGGTGTGTTCCCAGGTATCTGCTGTTCTCGTTCTTCTAGATGGTAGTGGTCATAGGTCCGGAAGGTGCTGCCTTAGGAACTTTGGTGTGTTGTTGTAGCGCATCTTATAGATAGTACACACTGATGCAACTGTTCATCGATGGTGGAGGGATTACATGCTTGTGGAAAGGACACCAATCAAGTGGGCTTACTTGGTGTCAAGGAAGTGCCAAGCTTCTTGTTTAATGATGTTGTTTAAGGTGTTGTTTAATGAGCTACAATTGATTAGAGAGCTTAAGATAAAATAACCCTTAGGGGAAAGTGATCATAATAAATTAAATTCACCCTGAAATTTGAGAAGGAGAAGCTACAGTTAGATGTACCAATATTACAGAGGAGTAAAGAGAATTAAAGAGGCATGAGAGAGAAGCTGGTCAGAAATGATGGGAAAAGAACATTAGCAGGGATGATGGCAGAGCAGTAATTGGAATTTCTGAAAGCACTTTGGAAGGCACAGGATATATACATCTCAAAGAAGAAGTTTTCTACAGAGATGACACAACTGTGGTTAACAAGAGAAGTCAAAGTCACTATAAAAGACAAATAAGGACCAGAGGACACAGCCTTAGAGTGAAGGGGTGTCTTTTTATAATGGAGATGAGGAGCAATTTCTTTAGCCAGAGAGTGATGAATCTGTGGAATTTTTTGCTACAGGCAGCTGGGAAGGTCAAGCCCTTGTGTATACTTAAGGCAGAGGTTGATAGATCCTTGATTGGTCAAGGCATGAAGGGATGGGGAGAAGGCAGGAGATTGGGGCTGAGAGGAAAACTGGATCAGCCATGATGAAATGGTGGCACAGATTCAATGGGCCAAATGGTCTAATTCTGCTCCTATATGATCTGATTAATGGTCTCAGCCCATTTATTCATCTCCATAGATGTTAACTGACTTGCTGAAGTCCTCTAGCATTTTCTATGTGTTGGTCAACATATCCTGTTTGATTGGATTTTCCTCAGTTGATTAACAAAATATATCTTTTTATGTAGTCATACAAGATGGTTGGGTAAAATTCAGTGTTGCCATATGGGAAGCTTACATTGACATTTTTCATTCATTGTAAATTAGTATGTTCTTTGTGCTTTGTTTACCTTCAATAGTCATAATTTCTAGTATATTCACTTGATAGTTCACTTGGATTACCAAACAATCAGACACTTTCTACACAGCCACAATCTCTCTGCAAATATTATAGAGTAGCTGATTGAAAATCTTTTGTTTCTGTCAATTTTGACTGGTTATGCTTTACTTTGCTTTTCTCATCACTTTTTTCATCACTTTTAAAAAAAAAAATTTCCCCTTTCAGTGCATTGCTTTACTTTTAGAGGAGTCTCTGAAATCTGTTTCTATGTTTGGTTAATCTCCATCCTATATGCTGATTTGTCACCACCTTTGGTTGGATCTGCAACAGTGGTGTCATCAGCAAACTTGAATATGGCATTGGCCACACAGTCATAAGTATAAAGCATAGAGCAGGATGCTAAGTATGCAGTCTTCCTGTGTGCTTGCGCTGATGGAGATCATGGAGGTGTTGTTGCCAACGTGAACTGACTGTGGTCTGCAAGTGTGGAAATTGAAGATCCAGATGCACAAAGAGGTATCGAGGCCAAGGTTATTGATTAGTTTTGAAGTGGTAATGATATTGAATGCTGAGCTGTAGTCAATAAAGAGCATCCTGATGTATGCACCTTTGCTGTCCAGATATTTCAGGGATGAGTGAACTGCAAATGGGACAGCATCTGCTGTAGGCCTGTTGCTCTGGTAGGCAAATTGGAGAAGATCTAAGATGTTTCTCAGGCAGGAGCTGATATGTTTCATTGCCAACCTCTCAAATAACTTCATTACTGTGGATGTAGGTGCTACTGAAAGTTAATCATTAAGACATGATACTACTTTCTTCTTGGACACTGGTATAATTGAAGCCTGCATGAAACAGGTGGGTGCCTCAGATTGCTGAAGCAAGTGGTTAAAGATCTTAGTGAACTCTCCAGCCAGCTGATTAACACAGGTCTTTAGTACTTTGTTCTGGGGGCAGATGCATTTCATGGGTTCACACTTCTGAAGGCTGTTTACATATCAGCCTCAGAGATTGAAATCATATGATCACTGGGGCTCTGAGAGTTATTGATGGTTAAAGCAAGCATAGAAGGCAGTGAGCTCATCTGGAAATGAAACCCTGCTGTCACCCATGTTGCTTGATTTAACTTTGTAAGAGGTGATCGTATTCAAACCCTGCCACAACTGTTGAGCATCCTTCGTTGATTCGAGTTTAGTTCAGAATTGCAACTTTGCCCATGAGATGCCTTTCCAGATGTCATATCTGGACCTCTTGTAACTTTCTTGGTCACCAGACTTGAATGCTTTTGCTCTGGCTCTTAACGGATTGTGGATCACATAATCCATCCAGGGCTTCTGCTTTGGGAAGATGCTGAATGGTTGTGTGGGGACACACTCATCCACAACTGTTTTTATAAAGTCCATGATTTGATATGCATGTTTCTTTACAAACAAGAGAAAATCTGCAGATGCTAGAAATCCAAGCAACACACACAAAATGCTGGAGGAGCTCAGCATTTTTTTTTTGTTTTATTTTCTCCAGTCCTGCCGAAGGATCTTGGCCTGAAATATCGACTGTACTTTTTCCATAGATGCTACCTACCCTGCTGAGTTCCTTCAGCATTTTTTGATGTATGTTGCTATGCATGTTTCTTGTTTGGAGATGGCATTGCGTAGTTTCTCATGCCGCTTGATTATAGTTGGCCACTGGTGGTATGTACACTGCCATCTGAATTATGGAGAACTTACTAGGAAAATAGAACAGACAGCATTTGACTGTTAGGTTTTCAAGGTTGAGGGATTACAAAATTGCCACATCAGGGCATCACCAAGTGTTTATCAAGAAACACACTCCTCTATCTTTTGCTTTTTCTGAAACAGCAGTTCTGTCCATACAGAAAACTGAGAAGCCTTCCAGTTTGGTCACTGTATCTAGCATGTTGGGAGAAAGCCAAGGCTCACTCAGACATAGAATACAACAGTCTCTCATTTCCCTCTGATACAGCAATCTTGCCCTCAGATCCTCAATTTTGTTCTCCAGTAACTGCATATTTGCTAACAAGATGGTGGGTAGAGGAGGCCTCATCCTTTGGCATTTCAGCCTGGCTTGGAGTCCCCACATCCTGCCACACTTCTTGTCATGGTGACTGACTTTCGTCCACTTAAAGGTAATGTACCTGTCTGGTCTGCCAAGACCTTCAGATGATCATGAAATCTGTAGATCATTAAGTTGATTTGAAAGTACATTGCTTAGAGGGAAATTACAAGCTGCAGATTGCAGGGAGAGAAATTCAAAAAAGAGGTATATTTAAAAGTATATTTATAAGTATTGTCTGTAGCCCACAGACCATTGCCGTAGTTCACCAACACCATTGTGATGTTGCCGGAGATGTTAAACAGAAATGATGGCTTAGTATGCGATTGCAAAGTCTGTTATGTGCCATACAATAGAGTTTACATTTTTCTAAGTGAGAATTGTTTTTAATACTTTGTCTGCAGAATTGCCTGGAAGATGCTGCAACAGTGCTCCCTGTGGAGGAGCAAGGAATTAGTGGCAAAGGATTGTGTGTTCAAATTACACAAAATCTGAGTGATCACTTTAATGTATCACTGGATGTAGCATTCTCAGAGATGCCCATATTCAGAATGAATAGTTAAACTATCACTCCACCTGCCATTTAGATGGCTATAAAACATCCAGTGGAACAATTAGAATAAAATAAGATTTTCAAATTACATGTTAGTTAAGTGAAACTAGAGTTTTAGGATGCCATTATCCAAGAGTTAATTGTGTGACTTGGTTATGTATGATTTGTTGTCCCATTGTCAGTTAGTAAATCATCTAAATCATTTTCTTTTTGCAAAATGTTTCAGACTGTTTCAGACAAAATCTATAATCTATTTTTACAGTTTACAAATTTGTAGCTTTCAGAGGGTCGACATTTTATTATGCATAGCTGGAATAAAGCCTTACTTCTACTTTGAAAATATAGACATCATGAAAGCAAGCTTTCAGATATAAAATAGTCCATAGCTGGATGGGTGCATCCACCTGATGCTAAGTTGCTCTTACTTAGCAAGTATTATTAACAAAATATATTCACCACTGAGGGCATTTAAGAATAAATGGTCAAATTTTCAATATGTAAGTTCCCAAATGGATTATATAACATTTGGAACAGCTCTCCAGATTGTGCTGTCGTCAGTTCTGAATACGTATTTAATGGTAGATTGTTCTACAGATAGTCTAAAATAAACCAAACTGACCAGAAAGTAATCCACAACAGGCATTCATCAGATGAAGATACAGTATGTAAGACCAATATATTATCCTTTCAAACCATCTCAAAACTATAAGCAGCCTGATTAGTAATCTGTCTGATGATTGTAATATACCTTTAAACAGAAGTAAAAGTAAAAGTGTATTATATGTCTTTTTTTAATAAGTATTTAGTGAAGTTTTGAAAGTTTGGCAAATGTATACCAATATTTGAATCAATACTTGAAATTACAATATGACGCTGGTGAACCACAGTGACGTTCTGCCAGCTATGTATACTTCTAAATATATCTCTTTTGAATTCCTGAACTGCAATCTGCAACATGTAATTGCCATTTAAGCTTTGTACTTTTAAATCAACTTGGCAGACCAAGCAGGTACAGCACATTTAAGCAGACAGAGGTTCATCACCATGCCCGGAAATGAGGCAGGAGGGGAGGATTCCAAGCCAGGCTGGAATGCAAAAGGATGACACCCCTCCTTCCTAACATCTTGTTAGCAAATGTTCAGTTGCTGAAGAACAAAATTGAGAACCTGAGGGCAAGATTGTTGTATCAGAGGGAAATGAGAGATTGTTGTGTTCTATGTTTGAATGAGACTCAAACCTCAAGAGCTCTGATTGATTTCAGCTTCCAATAACTTACATACACTTCATTTTCCTTCTTAACTAAATTCACAACCTCACTCACCATCTAAGGTTACTTTGCCCTGCCAATCTTGTCCTACCTTCTTCGTGAAAAATACTGGTCTTGCACTCTGTTCAGTTGGTCTTTAAACAAAGCCTATGTATCAGATGTGGACATTCAAAAACAGATGTTCCCAATTAACACTTAATTCCTGCCTAATACTATCATAATTTGCCCTCCTCTCTGCAAGGTCCATACTTATCTTGTTCATAGATGTCTTAAAAGCTCAAGAGATGTGATGATTGTTTCTAAATGTTCCTCTTCTGAAAGGTCAGTTGCCTGGCCACGTTCAGCTCTTAATACAGATATGGCCCCACCTATAACAGATTAAGCACGTACTGCTTTAAGAAATTCTCTTGGATGCACCTAACAAATTCTAGGCCATCTAACTCTTGCACTAAGGAGTTCCCAGTCTATATTGGGGAAGTTGAAGTCAACCATTATGACAGCTCTTGTTGTTCTTGCACCTTTCCCTAATCTGGTGCATTTTTTCCTCAATGTCCCAGTGGCTACTGATGGGTCTGTCATGTAGAAACTTCTCCAAAATCTACCAATAAAGCTCATATCCAAATATTAGAGGTATAAGTCAGCAGGTTAACTTCACAATAAGTCCCATTACTATCAGAAACAACTCTTTGGTATGAACGGAAGAGGTATATCTTTAACCTGGTGAGAGACATTGGTATTTTAGAGATTTGAGCAATTTCTCACTTTATAGGGCTTTCCTTGCTACCTTGTAAATGATTATGGTAAAACAGGTTATGCAAAGTGTTTAATCTTGCAAATGTTTAATCTTTCTTGGGCTACATGCTCTCTTTAATAACAAGATTGTCACCCTGTTTACTTTCTGAGTTTCAATACAGTATAATTGGATTAAAATTGACACCAGGTAGGTGTAAAGGTGGGGGTCAAACATTTGGTCAATGATGTCGCATTTACAGAACCTCTTAAAGGGGCAGAAGCAGTAAAGAAATTTAGGAACAGAATTCCAAACCTGGTGTACTATATAACTAAAGATGCAATTATTAATTGTAGGACCATAGTAATTTGGGATCCATAATAAAACTGATTTTTGATGTCATAGATTTCTCTTTTAGCAGATGACAAGAAGAGTGAGTTTACCCAGGTACCTGGCATCCCACCATACCACGTTCTCTACCTTTCTGTTTACTTCTTAGTGGCAGCTCGTCCAGCCATTTGTTCAGTTTGAGATCCCATAATTTTTCGGCCAGATTTAAGCCATCTAATTGTGAAAGCCTCTTTTCTCCCAGTATGGCCACCTGACCCATACACTCCATTAGTAAGTGACTCAAACATCAATATTAATTCCGTATTATCCTGGTTGTGATTATTTCTTCAAATCACTGCTGTATCATACTGCACTTCGTTCTCTGAAATGGATAAGCATTTTGGACACCCTGTGAACGACAAAGTTAACATGTAGCAAGGCAATCCACCTCATTTTAACTGTTACTACTGGTAATTTTAATAGTATATTGGTAACCACTTTATAAATTGCTTTATACTGCAAAATATTCCTAATTAAATGAAAAAATATTCAGTTTAAGTAGATAACCCCCATGTTCTATCTCCTCTCCTATTTTCTCTAAATATCGATGACTGTGACTCCAGTGATCCATCAGTTAAACTGATAAAAGTTTGCAGATGACACCACTGTCATTGGACTAATCACCAGAGGCAACAAATCCAAATACCAACAGGAAGTAAACAAGCTAGAATCCTGGTGCAATCACAACAACTTCGAGGTGAATGCCCTCCAAACTGTGGAAATGTATCTCCTCTCCACCCACTCATCATCAGCAACTCTACATGTGATAAAACCAGATCACCTTCATTTACAAAAAAACTTCATAGAGGATGTACTTCATACGACAATTGGGAAAAATCCATCTTTACCAGAACATACTGGTGCAATTCTGCACTGCCATCATAGAAAGCATCCTCACATCAGCCATTACTGTCTAGTTTACTGCAGCATCCTCTCTATATATGAAAACTACAGTGAACTCTCAGGTCAGCTATCATTAGCCTATCATTACTGATACCACATATGTGACCAAGACAAAGCGGCAGGAAAAATCATTGTGAACTCTACCCACCCAACAAACACTTTCTTCTGGAAGGCACTACATGACTATTAAAACAAAAACCATCTTAAAATGTTCTTCCCCCAGGCAATTAATCTGATCAACCATTCCAGTTAGACACCCCACCCCCTGCTATTACTGCACCACACAGTAAACACTTGAAATCACTTTTTATAATGGTGTTTACATTGTAAGTACATGATAGTATTTATGCACACTATATTTAATATCCATACTTCAACCTCTAACTTTATTTTATAATTCTTGTTGAATGTTTATTGTTGAATGCTATGCCAACACTCCACTGAAAATTCCTAATACATAAAAATGTATATGGTGAACAAAGTTGATCCTTGATCTACCAAATGATCATTTGTGTCTTCTTATTTATTTAGTTAAATACATTTGCTCAAAATTAGTGTATGTTTTAATGTTTCACTAAGGAAAAACAGGCCAATAAGAAAAAATACAAAAAATAGAAAATTTATCTTCCCACTGATTGATGCACATCCAGATGACACAGTAAAGTTTTGGATCACTGATCTCCCATCAGTTTTGATTTCAGATGTCAGGTCTTCGATGTGGAACATGATATTTGTTCCTCTCTACTCATCCTTTGTCTCATTTTGGCCAGTCTGTGTTCTTTTTTGGTATTTAGTAAATATCCTACTAAAGTGAGTACCAGCTGCCAGTGAATTTTTAACCAAGTTGTGTGAATCTTAATTGTGGTTATTATTGATGCAGCTTATTTTTTTTTCTCTAGGTAACTGCTGAAGATACCAGACTGAGTCATAGGGGGAAAAAACTTAGCTTTGGAACATTCTCTGTTATAGCTGATAAATTGTAAGGAATGTAACGGTCCTGAATGCTTTGCAACGGAATTAAGTAATTATTAAATACACTATAATTATTTTGGTGTACTCAATTCCTTTATATTACATATTAAACTATACTAATGAATTGATTTTAAACGTATGTTTTATCCCTTAATAAGATTGTTTTTGCAGAGTGGATTTTTGTTGCTTCCTTTTCTTTTACTTTCTGTTATACGTATGCCACATGGAACAATAACCCCACACTCTGCCCCACACATTATCCCACGAGTTAAATATTAAAATAATTGTTTTGCAACGTTTGTCAGTATTAAATGTATCAGATGCTAAAATAATGGCAGTTTCTATTAGCGTTGTCTGCTACGGTCTTTTTTTTACATGGGATGTGGGTTTAAAAAGACATCTGAAATTGTTTCACTTCTTTACTTTCCCATCATGTGAAGAACCTGGTGCTTTGTTCCACTTCTTGCCAATCTGTGCAGAGACTCCTGCCAGATTTCTAATGACTTTTCAATGCCGATTTAAGGAGGATTTAAGACGCTTTTCTTGGATCCTGAATGTGCCCATCAGCACCTCTGTCATCACCAGTTCCTTTCACACGTACACACCTTTTGTTCGCTTTGCGCTTGAGGGGTTACAACGATTTGGATCAGTATGTTACAGTCCTGGTTAGGCAGGCCATCAGATCAAGTTGATTTAGAAAATACTTATAAATCTATTCTTAAATTTAATACAATAAATGTCAGTGATGTATGTAACTACAGTCCTTATGACTGTATATCAGAAATGTACATTACGCTTTAGTTTGAAGTGCTGGGCTTTAAGCTGTGGCTCTTTTGTTTCATTAGCAGCCACACTGCCCGCTGATAAAAAAAAACTGTCAGGAGGTGGTATTATATTTCAGACATAAGTCTACACACTCCAGTCTGGTCAATTAAATAAAGAGACGGGTGATTAGCAGATAATGTGGAATAGTTTTGTACTAAAAATAAAATTTCATGGAATTTGAGTGAAATTTATGATATAGTAAATAATTTTAAACGTGTTGTCCATGTGACCTTTGGAAGGTGAAAATAATGTTCTGTAATGCGTACATTTAAACCCAAGGAAAGTTTGCTTTCTATATTAGTACATGCATGAATTGCTAGAGCGGAGACAACGAGGAAAATTATACAAACACCGGCATTTTCGGTCCCTTGGCAATGTTTTAAAGCAATCAATGAAATGATTGAAATCACTATCGCACAAATCCACACGATTTATCCGACCACGAACTGTAGTACAATTTTCAATATCTATAATTTGAAACCATAAAATAACTAATAGGAAGTGACTTATTCTGGAGTTAAAATAGTGACAGATGATCGGCAGATAACCTGCTTACTGTACCGGAAGGTTTACGCAAGTTAACAAACACAAAAGGCCTCGCAGAACCCCGATTATAGATATACTAGATTGTTTATAAATAATCTCCGTTGCCTAGAATTTCGGCTGTACATGTTGGTTTGCATGTCAAAAACATGCTGATTTAAATAAACTGCTAAGGGTGAAAAATAAACCGATTAGTTTAACAATTTGGAGTTTTTTTTTAAAGTTTGCTTTCTATCAGTAATTATATTTTGTCAGGTCGACCTGCAATTTCAGACTGCTAAATTCTCTTTAAATCAGCGGCCGTCTGTCACGTGATTTTATTTCAAGTCTACACGCGTTTTACACAATACTGCATTAGACACACTCCGACTAAATCCAACTTTTTGGCACCGAGCAGTTGCTTTCCTTAAAGAAATAGTCCATTATATCCGTGTTTGCTCTGGTGATCACTAGGCTGTTGTCTGCCAAGTTACTTGGAAAATGAGCCTTTGAGATGGCTCCGCTCTCTTTTGGTATGTTAACGAAACGATTAAATCTCCCTTTGTTCTTTGGACAAATGATTGGCAAAAGTTTTCTCTGCAGGGATTCGGGAAGTGAGGGTGCTTTTCACATTCCCGACTATATAATCCCTGATCCATCCCTGGGAAACTCAAACCATTTCCAACAATCCAGTCTCGTTCCATTCGCGTGGCCTCACTCCAGTTCATTATTTTAAGCGCAATTTAGAACGTACTCAAAACACTTTCAACTTTACAATAAAAATGTTATAGAAGTTCACGCATCTGCAAAATATTTAACCACTGCGAGGATATGTTCCAATTATTTTATATTTCATGTAAAGATTAGCTAAGTCCACCGTTTTTATTCTCCCATCCTTGTTTTGAGTAACATTACACAGTAAACTCAATTGATATTGATAAACTCAATTGCCAAATGATATTGTTTGCACCAGTGGCTAGACTTTATTTTTCATATTAACCCAAATTATACCTGAATATTTACAAATGATGAACAAACTTTATATTAAAGTATTTAATACACTAATAATATATCCAAAGGATAGAGATTGTGCTTTTCGAGAGCAATATAGCTTAAGTACAGAGACAAGTTATGTTTTGAACAAACTGAAATAATTACATTTGTAAAAGATACATTCAATACCTCGGAGATACCGAGATCTGAAACATTCCGAGCCGCTGAATGGAACTCAAAGTACAGGGGTAACACAAATACTATCACGCGACCTGTTTCCTAATTCTTTAGCTCTTACAGCAGATGGTTTCATTCCCCCGAGTTGAACGACCCGAACCGCCTACTGATGTTTTGTCTCTCTATAAAAAAAGAGCCAAGTGTTAGCGTACACGAAAGATGGGAAATAAAATCCCGAGATAGGCGTATCATGCATATCGCTGGGGTGGATCACTAAATGTATTTTAATACCCAATGCAATTGTATTCAATGCAGCCCACATCATCGTTTAGTCAAAGAGTTATGGCAGTTAATTGTGTCCGCATAGAAAAGCAGAATGGATACATGTGGCGATTGCTCATTGTATTAAACTTAGCGCGGGTCCTCTGTGGAAATTGTCGAGTATCCTTTTGGTTTGCTGCATTGAAATAAAACAAGCATTGATGCCACAAATAGGGTGCCCTGTCGAGCTTTTCTACGCGTACTGCTAACGAGACTTTCATAAGCGATTGAACTAATCTGACCATTGAAACCACGCTAAATCTGCTAGTGCTTAAACTAAATCCTATTGGAAGCGGTTGTTCTTCACCTGCCACTATTTTCTATACAGGCAAAAAGCTCGCCTAGAAAAGTGATATAGATACAGAAACCAAAAAAAACACAAAGAAGTATTTAAGGATGAGTCCACTTTTCTCACACAACCTAAATCAGCATACATAAAAATAAACCCAAAGTTTGATAAGTTTGTTTAAAATAAATATTTTTCAATTAGGTTAATTCATCATGATTTTAATCACGAAAATGAACATGTGGAGCTCACGCATTAGTAAATAAAATGCATGCACTGCTTTAACTCGTGAAACCGTTTCGTACATTATGTTATTGGATAGCAGCTTTAAAATGTGTGTATCTGGAGTTATGAACATAAATGGATATGGTCTGCTGTTTCAATGTGAAACCAGGATTATGTAAATTAGTGTTAGTGGTTCAGCTTTTTTTTCGGTAAGTTAGAGTTTGGCACCTAAACTGAGGTATATACACCAATGGTTAAAAAGGGAAACATGTTTTTTATATCAGTAACAGTAATATGCAATTTAAATAATGCCTTCAAAATAGAAAATATCCTAAGATTACTCACAGGACTGCTATCAAATAAAATTTAACACCAACCCATCTAATTTATTAGTTAAGAAAATAATAGAGGTGGATTTTCAGGAGTATCTTAAAGCAGGAGAAAGTATGAATATGCCAAGATTTTGGCAAGTAATTCCAGAGTTGACGGCTAAGGCGTCTGAAGATGCATCTCTTTATAGTAGAAAAATGGCTATCAAGACTCACCCTCTTCTTACTACCATCAGGTGCAAGGTACAAGAAGATCCACATCAAAGATTTAGGAACAGCTTCTCCCTTTCTGCTATCAGATTTCTGGGTCTATGAACCCATGAATGCTACCTTGTTAGACATATTTTACATACTTATTTTTGTACTTTTTAAGTTGTGCACTGTACTGCTGCAGCAAAACAATTTTCGTGACATATGTCAGTGATAATAGATCTGATTCTGAACCATGGATAAAGAGGCTAGAATTGGAGCAAAAAGTCTCAGGCAGCTGTAGACCTATTGGCAGCAGCACAATTTGCAAAAGAAAAAGTGGAGACTGTTTGAAAAGCAAAACTGAGATAAAATTCAAACAGATTAGAAGTCTGGTTACTAGAAGTTTGGTTATAAAACATTGTATATGAGCCTAGTGATTACGGGGTTGATAAGTGAACAAACTCATCAAAAGTAAGGTTATTATCAGCAGTTTTGGATGAATTTAATTTATGGAGTGCACTAGGTAGTGGAGGGAGAAGTACTGAAAAAGTTATATTTAACTCTGATTAAGCATTTGATAAATATTTCATTAGTAAGTATCATGAAGCAGAGGTTCTGGATGTTGATGGTGTTTTCTGTCAGATCTCCAGCATCACACTTCTGTTTTGCTTTTCAATTACTGTTTAACTTCACTGAACTTCCAGGAACACACAACCTGAAGAAACTCTGCTCCTTTCTCTATAGTTTAAGCCCTTTGTAAAATTATAATATAATTTTGGTGAACCTGCATTCTACAACTGAGAATTGCTCCTAAAACTGGTATCAAGAATGTAAACCAATGCTCTCTATGTTTATCCTTCTGTCTTCCAACCTCTTACAATAAAGGCCAATATTCCATTATTCTCTTCAATTATGTGTCGTTCTTGTTTGCTAGTTTTTAGTCATCTCTATCCATGAATCCCTAAATTAATTCAATCCTCTGAAGTTCCTTGCAGTGATCTAATTTCTTACATTGTTTATTCCTTCTTATGCAGTCCCTTGTGGTAAAGTGTTTACCTGTGATAGGATTCTAGCATCAATTACATTTTCCCTGGGACATTTTGGAATGTTGTAGGATCTATATAGTTAAATGCAAGTTACTTCTGATATTAAAAGAATAAGTTACAAGTTATAAGCTGCCCTTTACAAATTATTTGGCACTCTTGTGTTAAATTTGTTACATATAAGAGTATATATGGTTTAATAATTTTAATAAAATTAATAAAAGTACACATTTGTAAATTGATTGAAAGCTGTGAATTGGCATCATACGGCACAGGAGGATGCCATGTACCATATGGTGATTATGTAAACTCTAATGGATTCTCCAATCAATCCCACCTTCAAGCAATTTTCTTCAACTTTTGTCTTTTTCAAATGCATATCCAATTCCCTTTCTGCTCCTGTATCTGCTCCATTACCTGCTCATGCAACATATTGCTTATCATTATAACTCAATGCATAAAAATTGTCTTTTTTTGCCCTCTGGAACTTTTGTCATTTATCTAAAATATGGCTTCTGGTCCTCTTACAACAGACATTTTTTTCTGAATTAAACCATTGTATTTTTTTAACATTTAAAATACAATTAGAACTCTCCATTTTTGACTGCAATTATAAACCTGACATTTATTATTGCCTCCTTTTAGTATTTCATTTCGTTATCCCACAGGAAATTATGTAGCCTACCATTTCCCTCTTTAGCTACCACAATGGCTCATTTACTACTTTACCTGCCAATCTTTATTTCCAATTCATCTGGGTCAGATCCCTTTCCAACCCTTTAAGATCAGCCATTTACAAGATGAACATCTTCATTGCTTTGAGCTCTTTTTCATAATCACTCTAAATTTATTAATATTAACTGTTTCCCACAGGATCTTCTGGTGAAACACCCCCACATTTCAGTATTCAGAACTTGATTCAGCATTGGTCCTTCCTTGTTGATACAGCAAAACCTCTGGTAGACCTTTTTGGAATTGTATGCTGTTCTTGATCAAACCTTCCATAAACTGAAATTCCATCAATATTACTTTATTGTTTTTATATCTTTTTAAAATTAGCCTGCAGCTTTGTTCCTTCATTATTTTACCACACTTATCAACTCTCACTTCTGCTGCCTAAAACTAAACCATTCTTTTATTCTAAAATGGCTGCTCTCTACCGTCATTGTGGGACTTCTCTTCTCCTCTTGATGGTTTACTTTACTGAGTTACTCCAGTTTTTAAGTACCTTCTGTCCATGTAATCTGAAGTCCTATCTTCCATTTACATTCCCAACCATGTACTACCAAGTTGCCTTTTCCTGTTGCCATTATAAATCTGTGGCCTATGACACCGAGAGTAATCCTCAAACACCCTGCTCTAGTTTTAACTCTTGGCTCTTAGAATTCCATTCTTACCTCCTTCATTGGGCACCAGGGAAGCAATTTAACAAATAAGTTACATCAGTGGTTTCAGAAATGCCTGTTTAAATCCATAAAATAGTAACCAATGTGTCAATGGGAAATAAACTTTATCCTTATTTCCTTGTATAGTTATTGACCACACTGCACTGTGAATCTACTCTAAATGACAGGAGCTCAAGATCATTACTGCAACTTTCCTGAGTGGAATTCTGTGATTTGTGGTACCATTAGGACTGGTGCTAGGATACTTGATGTTTGTCTTATACATGATTAATTTGAACTTGAATGTATCAGTTACGGTAAGTTTCAGAATCAAATGCTCATGCAGTGAAATATGTTGTTTTGCAGCAGAGATACATTAAAATAAAAACTATGAATTACTATAAGCATATATGAGGATCTCCATTAGTCAGGGTTGACCTTGAATAATGCATTGAAGCTCTCTACGATACACAAGCTAGGGCAGTACAATATGGAGAGCAAGCTGTTGCCCATGCAGCAGGCTCCCTCTCTCCATGCAGCTGAACAATTCAAACCTTGGTACCAGCAGGGTCGCAGGTGTTGCCAGTCAGTGTTGAACTCAAATTAAGTCTGCTTGAAGGACTCTAACTCCAGACTTTTCCTCAGGGTTCATTCCCAGAGTCCTCCCCATGAGAGAGGCAGTGGAGATTTGAGATCAGTTTTGCTTCTCCTAGATGAACTGTCAACCATGGCTGACAAGGCCCATATGCCTGAAGCAACTGGTTTTAAGGTGTCACGTTTGCCCCTCCTCTCAGTAGAAACAGTTCTGCTGGGCTTAGTAGTTAATCCACATATGAAAACCAGGAGCCAATATTTGGAGGGTTTAATAGGTAGCAAGAGCTTATTCCCACTGCATCTTCTAGCTATGACAACCTTAAAGAACTATGTTAAATAAGTTGTGCAAAAAGAGAGGAAAAATTACTGACATAGTGTTCATAGGTTGATTGTCAATTTAGAGATCTGATGGCAGAGGGGAAGAGGCTGTTCCTGAAGCATTGCGTGTGTGTCTTCAGGCTCCTGTATCTCCTGCTTGATTGTAGCAATGAGAAGGGGGCATGTCCGAGTGATGGGGGTCCTTGATGATAGATGCCGCCTTTTGAAGGTGTTCTTGCTGGGGAGACTGGTGCCCATGACGAAGCTGGCTGAGTTTACAACTTTTTGCAGATATTTCTGATCTTTTGCGGTGGCCCTTCCATAACAGTGATGCAACCAGTTAGAATGCTCTCCAAGGTACATTTAGAGAAATCACCAATTATCTTTGGTGACATACAAGTTCTCCTCAAACTCCTAATGAAATATAGCTGCTGTCATGCCTTTGTTGTAATTGCATCAATATGCTGGGACCGGGATAGACCTTCAGAGATGTTAACACCCAGAAACATGAAACTGCTCACCATTTCAACTCCATGAGGACTACCTTATAATCCCTCTACTTCCCCTTCCTGAAGTCCACAATCAATTTCTTCATTTCCCTTGACCATACCTTCTTGGTCCTCACCAATGGTAATGTGGCCATTGGTCTCTACCCATATTCTGGGAATAGAAGTACAGCCAGGTGATTGTACTTTCCGAAGTCTAGGCATGGGACGACAGTATAACAGTGGTCTAGTGTGTTGGCTCCTCTGGTTCTCCAGATGTTATGTTGGTGGTACTTGTTCAGAGACTTCTTCAAGCTAGTGTGGTTGAAATCTTCCACAATGATAGGTAAAGGCATCAGGGTATGCTATTTTGTGCATGCTGATTATGTTGCTCAACTTCTCCAGAGTCTCCCTGACCTTGGCCTGGGATGGAATGCACAACACTAAAAGGATGATGGTGGAAAACTCCCTTGGCAGATAAAATGGATAACATTTGACTGCTAAATGTTCCAGGTCAGATCAGCAGGACAAAGACAGAATCGCCATGTTTACGCAACACAATGAGTCAGTCATAAAGCATACTCCATCTCTTCTGCCTTTAAGGCTGAGCAGTCCTGTCTTTGCGGAGAATGGTGAAGCTATCAGGCTGCAGCGCTGCATCTCAAATTGTAGGTGTGAGCCATGTTTCCATGAAGTGGAGTACACAGCACTCCCTGATGTTACTCAGGCACAGGAATCTTGCACTCAGGTCTTCAGTTTTATTTCTCGGAAACTGTACATTTGCCAGCAGGATAGTTGGGAGTGGAACTCTAAGGCCTCTGTTTTTCAATTGTACCTGCAGACCAGCATGCTGCCCCGCTTCCATATACTCACAACCAGAGTCTGCCATCTGAAGTATGTTGATTTTGAGTATAGATATTTTTTAATGTCTTAGAACGATGCTGCTTACTGAAGTACCTATGACTGTGATTGTAAATTTCAGCTGTAGTAGTCCTGAACAGGAATATTTAATGGTGGTGTCATAGATAGTGAGGGATTGTTTAAGCGTAAAGTATGAAATAGATCAGTTATAAAACTAGGCAGAACAATGGAAAATGGAATTTAATCCTGAAAAATAGTGCATTTTGGTAAGGTAAACAAGGACAAGAAGCCACAGTAAATGGTAAAGCCCTAGTGAGATTTGATGAACAGAAGGACCTTTAAATACAGATCCCTGAACATGGCAGCACAGGTGTATAAAATAGTGAAGAACACATAGGAGATGCCTGCTTTCATTAGCCAAGGAATACAAGTGCTGGGATGCCAAGTTATTGAATTAAGAAAAACATAGGTAGGTCTACATTAGAATATTACATGCAGGTCTTGTCACTACATTAAAGGAGGGATGTGGAGGTGCTGGACAAAGTGTAGGATTCAATGGAATGGAGTAGTGCGATTATAAGGATATACTGCATAGGGAATGCTTTGTTTCCCCTGAAGCAGAGAGGCCCGCGGTATAAAAACAAGGGAGCTAAATAGGGTAGATAGTAAAAATAATTTTCCCATGATGGAAGTGTCTAAGGAAAGAGGGCATGGGTTAAAAGCGAGAGGTAAGAAGTTTAGAGGGAATCCGAGAGGTAATTTTTTCACAGGTTGATTGGAGTCTGGAGTGATCTGTCTAAAGAGGAGATGCAGGCAGAAACTCTTTATTTCAGAAGCATGTACACAAATACTTGAACTGTCAAGGAATAAGAACATAAGAAATAGGAGGAGGAGTAGGCCATCTGGCTCATTGAGCTTGCTCTGCCATTCAATAAGGTCTGACCATGTAATCATCTTCACCTAGTTGCCTTTTCCCCATAACCTTTAATTCCCCTACTATGCAAAAATCTATCCAACCTTTCTTTAAATATATTTACTGAGGTAGCCTCCACCACTTCATTGGGCAGAAAATTCCACAGATTCACCACTAAGGGAAAAGCATTTCCCCAAATCTTGAGGCTATGTCCCCTAGTTCTAGTCTCACCTACAGTGGAAACAACTTCCCTGCCTCTATCTTATGTTTCTATATATAGAATGATCTCCTATCATTCTTTTGAATTCCAGTGAATACAGTCCCAGGCGACTCAATCCCCCCTCATAACCTAACCCCCTCATCTCTGGAATTAACCTGATGAATGTCCTCTGCATCTCACCAAAGCCAGTACATCCTTCCTCAAGTAAGGAGATCAGAACTGCATGCAGTGCTTCAGGTGCGACCTCACCAGTACCCTGTGCTGGTGCAGTTGCAGCATAACCTCCTTGCTCTTAAAATTCAATCCCTCTAGCAATGAAGGCCAAAATTCCATTTGCCTTTTTGATAGCCTGCTGCATCCACAAACCAACCATTTGCAATTCATGCATAAGCATTCCCAAGTCCTTCTGCACAACAGCATGCTGCAATCTTTTACCATTTAAATAATCTGATCTTCCATTTTTCCTTCAAAAGTGGATGACCTAGCATTTTACCAACATTGTGCTCCATCTGCCAGACCCTTGCCCACTCACTTAACCTATCTGCAACTCTCTGCAGACTCTCCATAGCCTCTGCACAATTTGCTTTTCCACTCAATTTAGTCTCATCAGCAAACTTAAGATACACTACACGGTCCCCTCTTCCAGATCGTTAATGTATATCATGAACAGATGCGGGCCCAGCACCGACCCCTGTTGCACACCACTCACCACTGATTGTCAACCAGAGAAACACCAACATATCCCAAATCTCTGCTTTCAGTTAGTTAAATAATTCTCTATCCATGCTAATTCATCACCCATAACTCTATGCTTCCTTATCTTATGGATAAGTCTTTTATGTGGCACATTATCAAACACCTTCTGGAAATCCAAGTAAATAACATCTATCTGTTCCCCTCTATCCACTGTGGCAGTTATATCCTCAAAGAACTCCAGCAAGTTTGTCAAACAAGATATGCCTTTGCTGAATCCATGCTGTGTCTGCCTGATTGATCCATTTTTTTCCTAGATGCCTTGCTATTTCTTATTCAATAATGGCTTCAAATATTTTCCCAACTACATACGTTAAACCAACTGGTCTATAGTTACCTGCCTTCTGCCTATATTCTCTTTTGAATAGTGGCACAACATTCACCTTCTTCCAGACGTACAAAAAAGCTCGATGAACTCAGCAGATCGGGCAGCATCCGTTGAAAGAAGCAGTCAATGTTTCAGGTCGAAACCCTTCATCAGGACTAAAGAAGGAGGGGGCAGGGGTCCTATAAAGAAGGTGGGGAGAGGGTGGAAAACCAGAGGAAAGATCAAGGGGTGGGGGAGGAGAAGCAGGGAGGGGATAGGCAGAAGAGGTGAAGAAGGAATCTAAGGGTATAGCACTAGGGGTAGTAAAAGAAGGCAGAGTCTTGAGAGGTGATAGGCAGCTAGAAGAAGAGACAGAGTAGAGGTGGGATGGGGAAGGGAGAGGGAGGGAATTACCGGAAGTTGGAGAATTCGATGTTCATACCAAGGGGCTGGAGACTACCCAGACGGTATATGAGATGTTGTTCCTCCAACCAAAGTTTAGTCTCATCATAGCAGTAGAGGAGGCCACGTATGGACATATCCAAAACATATCGACAGACCCAAAACGTTGACTGCTTCTTTCAACGGATGCTGTCTGACCTGCTGAGTTCATCCAGCTTTTTTGTACATCTTGATTTGACAACAGCATTTGCAGTGCACTTTGTGTTTATTATTCACCTTCTTCCAATCTGCCGGGGCCTGATCAAATACCAGAGTATTTTGGTAACTTATTACCAAAGCCTCTAATATAACTTTGTTAATCTATATATTACTCTAATATATTCTTTATTGCTTTTTAAAGTTTTCTCAATCTTCCAGTTTCCCACTACTCTTGGCGACTTTGTACGCACTAATTTTTAGTTTGATGCCTTTATTTCCTTAGTTATCCATGGCTAGATCGCTCCACCTTTACTGTCCTTGTTTTTAACTGGAATATACTTTTATTGAGCATCATGAAAAATCTCTTTTAAAGTCTTTCACTACTCCTTAACCATCCCACCATATAGCTTGTGTTCCCAAACTACCCTATCCAACTCCTCCCTCATACCATTGTATTCTCCCTTGTTTAGGCATAATACACTGGTTTTAGATCGAACTATTGCACCTCCATTTGGATGAGAAACTGAATCATACTATGATAACTCTTTCCAAGAGGATCCTTAACTACAAGATTGCTAATTTTACTAGTCTCATTGCACAGGACCAAATCTAAGATAGCATGTTTCTTTGTAGGTTCAGTAACATGCTGTTCAAGAAAGCCACCACAGATGTATTCTATGAAGTCCTTCTCAAGACTGCCTCGACCAACTTGACACACCCAATCTACGTGCAAGTTAAAGTCCCCCACAATAACTGCTATTCCATTCTTACATGCCTCAGATATTTCTTAGTTCATTGCTTGTGCCACTGCAATGTTACTATTTGGTGGCCTATAGACAAGTCCCACCAATGATATTTCCCTTTACTATTCCTGATCTCAACCCAGATGGATTCAACATTCTGCCCCTTAGATCTTGTATTGTCTTTATCACCCTGATCTCATCCTTAATTAAGAGCTCTCTCCCACCTCTCTTACCTTCGTCCCTATCACTTCATATTATCTGATATCCTTAGTTATTTAATTCCCAATCCTCTCCACCCTGCAACCTTGTTTCTGGAAAAGGCCACTAAATCATACCCCTTTATACTGGTTTGACCCACAAGTTCACTGACCTGGTTACAAATACTGTGGACATGCAGAAAAAGTGCCCTTACACTCATTGTGCCTTTAAAATCTAGTAATCTTTGTCTCTTATGCACGCAACTTTTCTGCATTCCACCCTTACTTTTCTCTTTTTTAACATTTCCTTTAACTTTATCTTTATCCACCCTTCTCCAATCTGTTGAACACACCCCCCCCCCGACTTTTTATTTTCAAGCCCTATCCAGAATCCCAGTTATGCGATTCGCCAGGAGCCACGAGCCACAAGCCATCACAATTCAGGTGGAGGCGGTCCTGATGGACAGCTCCCCCCTTCCCCAATACTAGTAACAGCTTCCCAAGAATTCAAACCCATTTCTCCCTCACCAATCTTCTTACCCTGTGTTAATTTGCATGTGACTCAAGTAGTAATCTCAAGATTACCACCTTTTTAGTCCTGCTTTTTTAATCCCCAGCTGCTCAAATACTCAGTAGAATCTCTTTCCTTGTTTTACTTATGTCATTGATACTCACATGGACCACGACAACTGGATCTTTCCCCTCCCAATGCAAATTCCTCTAGTAAAATGACCTGAACCCAGGCACCAGGCAGGTAACACAGCCTTCGGGACAGGGAACTCTGTCTATTCCCCTGAATATACTATCCCCTATTATCAAGACATTTCTCTTCTCTTCCCCCCTCTTAAGTGGCTCCCTGAGTTACAGTGCCACGCTTATCCATCCTACAGCCCCCACTCTCATCCACACAGGGAGCAAGAGTCTCAGAACTACTGTACAAGCTCAAGGGCTGAGGCTACTCCAGCACTGTCTCTTGGATCCCACTACCTGCCTCACTCACAGTCACACCCTCTTGTCCCTAACCACAGACCGAATTTGAGGAAGCTAATCTAATGGGTGTGACTATCTGCTGAAACAGAGAATCCAGGTAACTCTCCCCCTCCCTGATGCATCAGTGTTTGAAGCTCAGATTCCAGGTCATCAGCTTTGAGCCTGAGTTCCTCGAGCAGACAACACTTGCTGCAGATGTGGTCACAATGGGTGCCACCAGCTCCCACATCATTCAGCTACAGCACATCTCCTGATCCTGCATCCTCCTTACTTTATTTAATTAGTTGTAGTTTGGTGACTTTCTATTTAACATTATAAACCTTTACCCACTATTCAACTGTGCCTCCTCACTGAAGCCTCTTAAGCCAAAGTCGGTAGACTCCGCTCTCTCTGCTGGTAAACTATACTATGAAGTGACTTTTAGTCCCGCCTTGTTAGGCCTACAACAGCTTCGCCACTGTTCTAATTATTGGTTCACTTTTTTCTTTGAAAAACATGCAAAATGCCTCTATTATCGTTAGCACTAGCGAATTGTTTACGCAAAGGTGAAAAAAAAGCTGCCCAAGACAAGGGATAGGCTGGAAAAAAATTCCTTTGCAGCCCCTGTATGGTGACCAAACACAAGTTATATAAGCAGCTGCCGTCCAAGATGTAAAGTAGAACAAAAGAATGCTACAGGCCAAATCAACCAAACCCCTTTCTCACATTCACACACTCTCCCAGACAACATGCTCAGTCAGACCAGAGTCTGCTACACCAGCAGCAGCTCAACCCGGAAGGGAATAGATTTTGTACCCAATGTGGGAAAGTGAGGGAAGTGCAGATGGATACAATGAATGGCATATATGTGTTGGACCAAGGAGTCTCTTTCTACAGAGCTTCAAGATCTAAGTGAAAGTTTACACTGAGTGCCCAGTCAATGCTCAGTGACATATAAGAGCTTTTCGATGAAAATCTCGAATTTGAGATATTGGCTGGTCAGCAAAAGTCAGCAAGCAAATGTTAATTGCTACAAGTAGAAATACAGGCAAAGGAGTAACGGATAATCTGAAATTTATGGAGAATGATAGATTGTCCGTTTGAG
This sequence comes from Hypanus sabinus, assembly GCF_030144855.1. NCBI lineage: Eukaryota > Metazoa > Chordata > Chondrichthyes > Myliobatiformes > Dasyatidae > Hypanus > Hypanus sabinus. The sequence goes on from NC_082708.1 coordinate 82,336,410, forward strand.
CACTGGAGTAGGTAATTCTGTAAGAATAGAAAGCTTTGATGAATATTTAAACAGTAGTGGAAAGTTGAAGTGGGTTGGAAAAAGGAGTACAACTGAGATATTGCAAAGGTGGATATAAATTGTTGGTATAAATTGGATTCGTCCACAGAAAGAAAGAATAAAGGGATAGCAAACAATCTACTTCAGCCTCAATGGCCAACAAAGTATTTCATCCATATCCAGAATGCAGATGAGAATGAGAATGTAATGGTGAGAACCTACAGAGCACCAGAAGTAAAGATTGAGAATCTTGGAGAAACTGTCTCCAAGTGAAGTGACAGACAATGGGACATTAAACAATGGTCTTAGTTAAGTAGTAAAGGTTGCATACAGCTTTAGAAATATTAGTGAGGATGGTGCCATATGGCTAGAATTATTACTAGTGTATATGATTTAAAACTTTAACACATGCAACTAATTAAGTACTCTAACGTATGAAAATAGTACTGCATATTTAAAGTGAATTGTAGCTTTTCACATTGCAGACAAGTTGTACATACAGTGCATATGGTTTATTATATATGAAATCATTGTTACAGACTTTGGGTCAGTATGTGATTTATTGTTTGACAAACTAGTTAGGCGCTATTAAGTGTACATAGTTGCATATATTGATGAATTATTAAAAAGTACCAGTTATTCCAAAACGTTGTGTGTACTTCTGTTAATGAGGGGTGACAAGGGCACAATTATTAATAGCAATACTTCTTTCTCCAGCTTCTAATGTCTTCAAGACTGATCTTCAGAAGTTTAGCACTGCAAGCCTGTGACACTTTGTTCCATCCCGCAAAATACGATTGGCTGCCAAGTATCCAATTTACATAAACGTAACAATAAAATGGCCCGAAAGAAACGGGATATGAATAATTCCAAGACTTGTAGGCAAGTTTAGTCAGAACTTGAGCTTTGAGCGAGCATTCGAGGTAACCCACTACGGAAAAGCCCGATCTTTCAAACGGATTCTAGTTCAAAAGTGGACAGAATAAGCTGGACCAATGATGACCAGTGAAACAGACAAAAGTACATTTACTGTTCCATTCCCTCGACACCCTTTCCGCCGCCTCCTCCTCCTAGTACTTTTAACCACCCCGAGAGCCGACGGCTTAACAGCCAAGTACTCCATCTCCGAGGAGGAGCCGCCCGGCACCGTGATCGGAAACCTGGCGGCAGACCTGCAGCTGGAAGCGGCGGGCAGCTTCCGCCTGATGCAAAAGTCCAACTGGTCTCTGGTGGAAGTCGGCGAGAGCGACGGGCAGCTGACGGTCGGGGGCCGCATCGACCGGGAGCAACTGTGCCGCCAGCAGTCGGGAGCCGAGCCGTGCCTGTTGCTCTTCGACGTGGTGAACCTGTCCGGGGACAAGTTCCTGCTGATCCGCGTCGAGGTGCGAGTGCGGGACATCAACGACCACGCCCCCGAGTTCGGGCGCTCGGAGCTGCGGGTGGAAATCAGCGAGAGCTCGGCGCCGGGCACTCGCGTCCCGCTGGAGGCGGCTCTCGACGCCGACGTGGGCGCCAACTCGTTGCAGAAGTACCGGCTGTCGCCGAGCCGCCCTTTCGCGCTGGAGCTGCGCCGCGGCGCCGACGGACTCGCCCACGCCGAGCTGGTGCTGGTCGAGGCGCTGGACCGCGAGAGCCAGGCCGAGTTGGTGCTGCAGCTGGAGGCCGAGGACGGCGGCGACCCGCCGCGGACAGGGGCGGCCCTGCTCCGGGTCCGGGTGCTCGACTCCAACGACAACGGCCCGGCCTTCGAGCGCAGCTCGTTCGCGGTGGAGCTGCGGGAAGACGCGCCGCCCGGCTCGCTGCTGCTCCAGCTGGAGGCCGCCGACCCCGACCTGGGCCTCAACGGCGAGGTGGTCTACAGCTTCAGCCCGCAGCTGCCCGCTGCCGTCCGCCGCCTCTTCCGCCTCGACGCGCAGACGGGCCGGCTGAGCCTGGCCGGGCCGCTGGACCGAGAGAGCAGGGCGAGCTTCCAGCTGGAGGTGCGCGCCCACGACCGCGGGGTCCCGCCGAGCGCCGCCGCCGGCTGCACCGTCACCGTGCGCGTCCTCGACGTCAACGACAACGCGCCCGAGATCGGCATCGCGCCGCTGGCCCCGGGCGGCGGCCTGGCCTACATCAGCGAGGCGGCGGCGCCGGGCAGTCTGGTGGCGCTGGTCAGCACCTCGGACAGGGACTCGGGGGCCAACGGCCGCGTCTCCTGCTCGCTCTCCGGGCACGAGCACTTCGAGCTCCGGCCGGCCTACGGCTCCAGCCACATGGTGGTGACGGCGGCGCCGCTGGACCGGGAGCGGGCCGCCCAATACAACCTGACGCTGCTGGCCGAGGACCTGGGCGCCGAGCCGCGCCGCACCGTGCGCACCCTCACCGTGCGCCTGACCGACGAGAACGACAACGCGCCCGCCTTCTCCCGCCGCCTGCACCGAGTCTCCGTGCTGGAGAACAACCAGGCCGGCACCTACCTGACCACCGTGGTGGCCCGCGACCCCGACCTGGCCGTCAATGGCCGGGTCACCTACCGCTTGCTGGGACCCGGCTCGGCCCTGGCCTCGGTAGACCCGGCCAGCGGCGCCATCTACGCGCTGCGCTCCTTCGACCGCGAGTCGCTGCCCGAGGCCCAGCTCTTGCTGCAGGCCACCGACGGCGGTTCCCCGCCGCTCAGCAGCTCGGCCACCGTCCTCCTCACCGTGGCCGATCGCAACGACAACGCGCCGGTCATCACGCACCCGCCGCCGCCGGGCAACGGCTCGTCGTGCGTCATCACGCTCCCGCGCGACGGCGGCGCCGGTTACCTGGCAACGCGCGTGCGGGCCCGGGACGCCGACGAAGGGGTGAACGCGAAGCTGAGCTTCCGGCTGCTGAGCGGCGCCCAGGCCGGGCTCTTCACCATCGACAGCGGCAGCGGCGAAATCAAGCTGGGCCGCCGGCCGCTCGGGCTCGGGCCCGGGGCCCTGCGGCTTGTCGTGGCCGTCAGTGACGGCGGCTGGCCCGCCCTGTCCGCCACCGCCACTCTGCAGTTCGCGGTGGCGGCGGCCGAGGCTGACGGGGGCAACGCGCCGCTGCGGCCGGAGAACCGGAGCTGGGACACATCGTTAGTGGTCATCGTGGTGCTGGCAGGCGGCTGCGCGGCCCTACTCATGGCCATTGTCCTAATCGCCACAGCGTGCGGGAGAGTCAGCAAGCCGGTCGCGTGGGAGGAAGCCCAGCTACCGAGGGGCAGGTTCGCCGTGAGGGTCGGCGCCCCCGGAGACGGCCGATATGAAGGTGCCACGGCACCAGAGCTCGCCGGAGGCGGAGTGAAGGTGTTCCCGACCGTGGGGAGTCACACAGCCACCGAGCCGCAGGTGAGACACGAGTCTCTGTCAACTTTGTTTTTCCCGTATTCACATCTCAGCGTCAGTTACTTACTCCCAACACACTGTTGTTAATTTAATCCGCCGGCTAATGTTAACAGTAGCAATTAATTTCTCCCTTTTTAACAATTCCAGCACTTCTCTCCCACCTCTGGGTTTGGCCAAACACTTCATCCCGTCGCAATCTGGCAAGGCAAACAGTTTACTTTCAGTAAAAGGTAAGTTGTTTGTGTAAGTCGATTTTGTTTAGTAGTTTGACAACTGGTGCATGCTTTCGAACTGCTGGGAAAAAAAGTAACGTTTTTGTGATATTTCAGCGAACTTGCAAATCAAACTCAGGACAGATTCAGCGGAAAAGACAGTGGGAAAGGAGACAGTGACTTCAATGATAGTGACTCTGATATCAGCGGTATCGGCCTAAGCAAAAGCAATGCACCCAGTCAGAAGCAAAATGGTAAGCCGTGTTTGAGCTTTCACTGTACGTCATGAAATTTTGAAGTTATTATGAGAAACCATTGCTTCTTGGTCCTACGTGTAATTTAAAATTCTCTGTTTACTGTTCTGCGTCATTATAGCCTTAGTGAACTGCTTAAGCTTTATTGCTAGTATTTAGAGATTGCATCTTAATCCTCCAACGCGAAATTCTTATTTGATTGCAAGAGCCTTTTTGTGCATCTGGCCTGTACTATTTCATGTTCTTTTTAATTCGTCCATTTTCTTTATTTAAATGCTGCAGATGCTAAAATTCGAAAATAAAAACAGAAAATGCTCAAGCTATTCAGTAGTCAGGAAACTGGAAAATAAGCTGATTTTTCAGGATGCTGACTTTCCATCATAATTCAATACTTCTAGTTTAATTTATACTTTATCTTTGGATTAAGTTTTCATTCACTGCCACTTCTGTTGCCATTAAGTTGCTGCTTCTATCTCTGATGGCCTATTTGTCTATCATTGAGTGTCTTACATTGGTTCAGCCAGGTTCTTTCTAGAAGCATCTTGCACCAGTACTCCATTACTATTTATGGAAGCACTACTTCCACTGTCAAAATTCTTCATAATTTTGATAACTTTCAAAGAGTGCAGAGAAAATTTACAAGGGTGTTGCTGGATCTGGAAGACCTCATTTGTAAAGAAAGATTGAACAGGTTTAGACTTAATTCCTTGGAATGTAGAAGATTGAGAGGAGATTGATAAGGAAAATTATGGGGGTTATAGATAGGAAAATGCAAGCAGGCTTTTTCAACTGGACTTAGGTGAGACTACAAACTAAAGGTTACGGCTTAAGGGTGAAAGGTTAAACGTTTAAGGGGAACATGAGGGGAACCTTCTTCACTGACGGTCTTGAGACTGGAATGAGGTGCCAGCATGAGCGAGCTCAATTTCAATGTTTGAAAAGTTTGGATAGGTACATGGATGGCTATGGTCCCAGTACAAATCATTAGGAGTAGGCAGTTTAAACAGCTTGGCACAGACTAGATGGGCTGAAGGGCCTGTTTCTGTGCTGTACTTTTCTATGACTCTGGGTGCCCCATTTGTTATTTGTCTTTAAAATAGTGTCTAATCATTAGAAACATTACAGCAAATCTTTTGTACTCATTCCAAGATAGCCAGTGTATTAGCCTTGACTTGCAGGAAGGAATTTTTAAAAGATTTAAGAGGAAAGTGAAGAAACGCAAATTGAGAATTTGACCTTCAGAGTTTTACTGAAACTCCAGTGCCAACTGCCCCTGTTGGCCTCAGTCAATGGGAAACTGATGATTTTAGTACATGTTTCAATGTAACAGGTCTTGTACTTGTGACTCCTTGTAAGCAGAAAGTTTTCATGTTTTACAAATGATGCATTTTATTCTGTTGAAACATACCTTTCACTGCTGCTCAGGATGCTGTTTATTAACACAATACAATATTGATGCATGTCCATAGTTGAAAGTCAATGCATTTCTTTTGATAAGTATTTTATTTTTAACATGCAAATGTTAAAAGCATTGAATTCTTCATCAAAAAGTAAATGAAAAGCAAATCTCCTGGATCGTCCAATGACAGTAGTTATTGTATCCTATTGAACTGATAGGAAAGTTGTGATTTTAGTGAAGTTGGACTGGGAACTGGGTTTCAAGATGTACTGCTACTTGTAGATCAGGACACAACAATAAAGATATCAGAATTACACTACAACTTGGTCATCTTTTCAGGGAAGTTTGAAAATAAGTTAGTGAGTTTGTAGAATGAAGCAGAATAGAACAGCTTTATTTGCATGGCCTCCATCAGTCGTGTTTGACCATGGGTACTGCGCCTCTGGTAGTCATTAGGAGTGGCTTCTCCAGGCCGCAAGCCAGGACAGAGTTGATATGGAGATACGTCTGTTGCACATGATGACAGGTCCAAAGGAATGACAAAAGTCGATCCAGTTTGGTGCCAGCAGCATCGCAGGAGTTGCCATGGCAGTGCTGGGTACAGAAGTCCAGCCACCTTTGGGACTCTGACTCCAGATTTTTCCTTGGGGTTTACTCCCAAAGCCTTTCCCGTTAGCAGGGATAGCTGCAAGGCAGAGGAGGTTTGAAATCAGAGTTTTCCCTCTCCTAGATGAGCTACCAGCTGTGATTAACGAGCCCCATCTGCCTGTTTTCAGGTGCCAGTGGTCCACCTTTGCCCCTTCTCCTGTCAGTGAGAACAGCTCCGCCAGGTATCAGAACTATACCACACATTAAAGCCAGGAGTTGGAGGCTGTTTGAGATGCAGGCCATGAAGAGCATTTGTTTAGCAGTGGGAGCTCGTCCCCACTACTACCCTTCGGCTATGACTACCCTTGGAGCTTTATTTGTTCACTCAATAACTGAAATGCAGCCTGTTATGTCCAGGAGTATCCGATTCCTCAAACTAATATTTGAGTGCCTTTATTCTTTTGATTTGGGGAGTATTACTGAATACACATGGTCCTTTACTGAAGGACAATAATAATAAAGTATTCATATTCAAACAACAAATTTAATTACAATTGTTCAAACCTGAGGCAATTGGCATTGTAACCTCTGTGACCTTCAGTAACTTGCATAGAATAATTAACAGTCCAATTAAAGATTAAAACTATTGATTTCCTTCTTAACAGGTTTACGGTCCTGCACCAGTGAATGCAAGCTCCTTGGCCACTCGGATCGCTGCTGGAATCCATCTTCCCAAGGGCCAAAGTCTTATTCATCCACAGGCACAGCTGAACACCTCAACACTTTTGGGAAAAGCACTTCACTCCCACGTGAACACCTCCGAAAAGACACTTACTACCAAGCACTTCTACCAAAAACGGCAGGCCTGCAAAGTGTGTATCAGAAGGTCACCTGCAATGAATCAGAAACTGTAACATCTGTTATTGTACCACAATTTCATTCTGTGGGATTAAACAATCACAGCTCAAGATTAATATCTCATTGATCGATATAGCACTGAGCATATTCCACAGGTTTTTTTAAATTACTGAATTTGTGCAATATATTGATAGTATACATAATATAAACATTATTTTTATAATTGTACAAACTAATTGATTCCATGTTGTTGTATAAATGAATAATACAAAACATAAAAATGAATGTAAATGTAAGTTAATGCTACTTTATATATATTTTTTTAAAGTTGCCTATTGTGTGGATCATAGTTGTTAATTCCACCTTGTTGTATAGAGTGTTAGTTGCTAAATTACTGGACTAGTAGCCTGAGTTCTGAACCATTAATCCAGAGGCATGGATTTGAATCGCCCAAAACAACTAGGAACTTACATTCAGTCTATTAAATAAACTTGGAATTAAATGTTAGTCTCAGAAAAGGTAACTGAAGCTACTGGATTGTTTGTCAGTGAAATCCAGCTGGTTCAGTAAAGACATTTAGAGAAGGAAATATGTAATTCTTGCCTAATATAACCCATACAATTTTTAAGATTGTGTTTGACTTTTATGTACCTCCTCAGGATGGGCGCAATTAGGAGTGAATAATAAATGCTGGAATGGATCCAACAAAGAAATATAAGTGAATGAATGATGTTTTGACTTTTTTGTGTTATTAGTGCAGAATGTACAGATTTAAATAATTCATACAAATGTTAATAAAATTTGGGAGCTCTTTGTATACACTGCAGTGAATGTATTATGAAACTATATATAGTGATAGTACATCAATTTCTGCAGCAAGTAGCTGTCTGGACCTTAAATGTCATGAACTTTCCTGAAGTTAACTTCAAAGAACAATAGAAATGTTATGAATGTATACTATAACTCATCCATAAATCAAGTATAATGGATAGATGTATGAGGCTTTGTTGTAAAAAGCAACTTTTAGGACAGTATTTTGACAGAATTGGAAACTTAAAGATTTAGATGAAGAACAAACCGGGTCAATAGCTGAAAACTCGATTGCCAGTTTCTTATCGTGGGAGGATTGAAGTCTTCAAATGTCCAATATATGCCCAGGTAATCTGAAGTTGAATTAGTTTCTTTAATGCTTGATTATATCTAACAGGAACCCAATGAATGGTCTGGTTGAGTAGTCAGGCTCAGAGTACCGGGTCTTATGAGCAGCTGTCATGATCCTTAAGAAAGGCTTACAAAACCATTCACAACTTTGGGTCCTACTAGACTTGGGTGTGTTAGCTCTCATTCTGAATTTAACTCGCCTCTGCATTCTGTGCAGGTGAGGTTATTCTTGTCATTCACTACTCCACAGCCCAGCTGTAATTCTCCACAGTACAAGCAAAACAATCATTTTGCTATTTTGCAAGATCTAAAATGAATGCCATTTCAGCTTGAGCTGGACAACAGTGACAGAAATCCTTACCAAAAATACATTACAGAACAAAAATTTCAAGCTGCATGTGATTTGAAAAAAACATTTTAAAATGTTACAATTCAGATCACTTAAATTTATTTAGTAATAAATCCACTATGTTGAGATATTTAACGTGATGAGTCCTGTATATGTTCGGGGAGAAGAAGTTGTGGTGGAGTACAAATACTTGGTGTCCACCTTAACAACAGATTTGACTGGAAAACCAGCACCAAAGCTGTTTACAAAAAGAGGGGATGAGCAGACTCTATTTTCTAAGGAAGTTGAGATCCTTCAATGCATGCAGCAGGATGCTGGAGATCTTTACCAGTCTGTTGTAGTGAGTGTGGTCTTCTTTGCGGCTTTATGCTGAGGAGCAGCATCGGTGCAGGTGATGCATAAAGACTAAGTAAACTCATCAAAAAGGCTGGACTGTCCTTGACTAAAACTCAGACTCTTGAGTTAGTGGTGAAGAGGAGGTCACTAATCAAACTGTTATCTATCAATGGACAATCAGGCACATCCTCTCTGTGATCTACAGAATAAGCAGTGAAGCACCATTTTGAACAGACTCATTCAGCTCTGCTGTCACAAAGATCATTACAGAAAATCTTTCCTATCAGGTGCAATAAACATATACAACAGTTTATCTCTGCAGCAGGTGAATACACATAGTAATACAATAGTCTGTTTTATTATTTTGTATATTATTGCAGATTGATAAATCATCATTGTGTATATTACTATTCTGTACTTTATTATTAAGTCTGCACACTGCTAAGCACGTTCTAAATTTCCTGCTATAATGAAATAATTTCCCATCCAGAATCAATGAGGTACTTATTATTATTATTATTATGCATGACCCTCATTTTTCAGTGTTTCATCTTCCCATGCTGACTCCTAAGTTTAGTCTCACATTGAGCCAAGATCAAATGCATCACAAGATTCAGAAACAGCAGGTTAGATTTTCAAGCCCGTATGGTGATAGATCTGGCTTTCTGGTCTTTAAATTAAATGCAAGTCAAATTGTTATTGTATTAGGTGATTGGCAATGAAAGACAGAAGGGAAATGCTTTAATGTAACATATTTCACACATCCATAACATCCAAAATGTGTGCAGTTCGTGAAACACCTTTGAAGTGAAGCCATGGCTGTAAAAAATATGATGGATAATTTTGTGCTCAGCAGGGTCCTACAAAGAAATAATTGACCAAGTATCTGTTTTGAGGAGAAATGTTGGACAAGGTACCTGAGAAGGTTTTCTGTTTTTGTTTGAACTTGATAGAATTTGTTTAGTATTTCTCAAAAAATATCAGCACATCTTAAAAGCTGAGGTGTTATACTTGCTTCACCACATTTCCATCTGTTTCAGATGTACCCATAGATGAAAGTAATAGTAGGAGAGAAGATTTTATGGAGTTGAGGTCCCTCTTCACAATGCTTCCCCTTGGCTGTTGTGTTGTAACTTCAGTCACTAAAACAGCCCAAAATTGGGAATCCTGTTGCTGCGGGCCTTCAAATGCAATGCAATTACAATTGCCACAATTTGCAAACTTGTTATACGATGTAACCTGGATGAGGTTTTGGCAGTCTTGAGGTGCGTGAAGGTGGATAAAACCCCAAGGCCTAGGAAAAAGTGGAAAGCCAAGGGCAAAAAAAAGATACCGGGTCCCTGACAAAAGTTTTTTTTTATTTTCATTAGCCATTTTTTATCCTTGTGAGACACCAGAAAATTATGGTTTTCCTTTATTTAGGGCTGCAAAGACAAGCCTGGGAGCTACAGAACAGTGACCCTAAATTATTGATAGAAAAGTTACCAGAGGGTATTCTGAGAGACAGGCACTAACTCCATTTGAAAAAGTAAGGGATAGTCAGCATAACCTTGTACATGGAAAATGGTGTCTCACATATTTGTTTTTGAAGAGGTGACCAAGAGAACTGACTAAGATGGCCTTTGACAAGCCCTGCATGGCAGGCTGGTCCAGAAGGTTATGTTAAATGGGATCTAGAATGAGCTAACTAATTGGATACAAAATTGGCCTAGAGACAGGAGACAGAGTAGTAGATGGTTATTTCTCTTTCCAAAGGCTTATGACCAATTCAGTACCACAGTGATCAGTGCTGGTTCCCTGTCATTTGTCATATATTAATCATTCGGTTGGGAACATAGTTGTCATGATTAGCAAGTTTATGGGTGACACTAAAAGTGTTAGTATAAGAGACAGTAAAGAAACTGATAAAAGGTGACAATAAGATTTGGATATTACTGGGGAACTGTGCAAAGAAATGGCAGAAGGAATTAACCCTGACAAGAGCAAAGTGAACACGAGGAAATCTGCAGATGCTGGAAATTCAAACAACAACGCACACAAAATGCTGGTAGAACACAGCAGGCCAGGCAGCATCTATAGGGAGAAGCGCTGTCGACGTTTCGGGCTGAGACCCTTCATCAGGACTAACCGAAAGGAAAGATAGTAAGAGATTTGAAAGTAGTGGGGGGAGGGGTAAATGCAAAATGATAGGAGAAGACCGGAGAGGGTGGGATGAAGTTAAGAGCTGGAAAGGTGATTGGCGAAAGTGATACAGAGCTGGAGAAGGGAAAGGATCATGGGAAGGGAGGCCTCAGGAGAAAGAAAGGAGGGGGGAGCACCAGAGGGAGATGGAGAACAGGCAAACAACTAAATATGTCAGGGATGGGGTAAGAAGGGGAGGAGGGGCATTACTGGAAGTTAGAGAAGTCAATGTTCATGCCATCAGGTTGGAGGCTACCCAGCGGGCAAAGTGATACACTTTGGTAAGTTAAACCAAGGAAGACATACACAGAGGACAGCCAATCCCTGCAGTGTTAAAGAACCAATAGACCTAGGGGTACAGCACATCATTCCCTGGAAGTGGTGACACAGCTGAACAAGACTGTGAAGAAGATATTTAGATGTTTGTCTCCATCAGTTAAGGCTATTGAGATCCATAGGCAATTTTAATCCATGTAACTGCATTTCATAGCTTTTCAGACTCTATTTGTAGCTGCTTCTGATTAAAGATCAATACCTTTGCTGCTGAGATCCATGATTTTGATCTATTGTGACTCCAAGGTTTTGTTGAAGTTGCATCAACTGATATAAATTCAGAAAAAAAGTCACATAGGTCAAAATCATGGATTTTCTTTAGTGCTTAGAAAAAAAGCACTTGTATCATTTATCTTGAAAACTGACAAAGCTCCAAGCATAAATCCAGTGATATTTTATAGTAATTACTATACAATGTAAAGGTATGCTTAGTTTTCACAAAACAGCAATGTATAAACTGTTTTGAAAACTTTTTTTTGGTCAGGGCATTTGGAGAATTCCTCTCTTCATCGTTGAAATGTTACCCTCATCTACATGGCCCATTGGGGCCTCACAAAATGGTATAATCCTAAAATAGCTGTCATTTCTGACATCATAGGGTTTTGTACTGCCAGGTTGCATTATGTTTAAATTTCAACAAACATAGCATAGCTACCGATAGCATGAAATGAAGAGTGAAATCTGGATGTGCTGTAGATATTAAATGCAACAACAAGAATAATATGAATACTTCTGCCCTTCTCACTCCTCCACTGTAGCTCTTTTACATCTTCTAGTGTTCCTTTGGTTACTGCACATTGCTCAATGTCAGAGAGCTTCGTTTGGCTTTTCATTACTGACTTAAAGGATTAAAATCATTTTTCTGATTTTCTAAATAGATAGACAAAAGAAGCATAGTTTTAGGGTCTGCAGCTTCTCTGTCCATACTCCTTTCATGTACTAAATATGCAAAAGCAGAACCATTCAGTGATCTTTGTCACGACTTGTACATTTATTTAGAACAAACCTCATAAAACACTTGACAATTAATTGTTCATATAATATCATGTTTTGTATAAAATATTCCCGACACACTTCCAAAGATGTATCTGAACTTCCCACAACAGAACAATCTCTATGGACAATCCTCATGTTATTAAAATTTCTGAACTAAAGCTTTCTTCTGAAGATCAGGACTCTATTCTGGCACAAAGCTCATGGTCAACTCAATAGTATTGACCCCTTTCCTCTTACAGACTTCCAACAAGACAATAGAAAAATAGTACTAAAGCAATCTTTGTGAAACCTTTAAATTAATTGGAAGGACAGGTTAAGCATCCCTTCCCAGGTTAATTGTATTGCGGCCCTTATTACGTTCAAATAAGTCTCTTGAACAGGTCATGGTATTCACATTCCTGACACTAAACTTCAAGCAGGGACTTGCTCTGAGCTGTCTCAGAAAGTGATTACCAGGCAGCTAGATTAAAAGATTCAATAGCTATGGAAAGGGAAAAAATCAGATGAAATGGTAAAGTACTTAACTGGGGAAGGGCTAACTTTGAAGGGATGAGGCAGGAACTAGCAAGAGTAAATTGGAAACAGATGTTCAAAGGGGAAAGCACAGAAGTAATGTGGGAGAAGTTTTGGGACAACTTGAGCTGGGTTCAGGATAGGTTTGTCCCACTGAGGCAAGGAAAAAATGGTAGGAAAAGGGAACCATGGCTGACAAAACACGTGAGGCAACTCATCAAGAGGAAAAAGGAAGCATATGTTAGATATAAGAAGCAGGAAGTAGGAGGGGCTCATGAGAAATATAGGATAGCCAGGAAGAAGCTAAAGAAAGGACTTAGGAGAGCTCGAAGGGGGCATGAGAAGGCCTTGGCATGTAGGATTAAGGAGAACCCCAAGGCGTTCTATGCGTATGTGAAGAACAGGAGGATGACGAGAACAAAGGTCGGACCGCTAAAGGATAAAGAGGGCAACATGTGCCTGGAGGCGGAGGAGGTTGGGGAGGTCCTAAATGAATACTTTGCTTCAGTATTCACAAGTGAAAAGGATCTTGATCAGGGTGAGGTCGGAATAGAGCAGGCCTGTGTGCTGGACAATGTGGAGATTATGGAAGAAGAAATGCTGGATCTTCTTAAAAACATCAGGATTGATAAATCCTCAGGGCCAGATACGATACACTCCAGGTTGTTGTTGGAATTGAGAGAAGAGATTGAGGGAGCATTAGCTATGATCTTTGAATCCTCTTTGGTTACAGGGGAAGTGCAGGAGGACTGGAGAATGATAAAATGTAGTTCCCTTGTTTTAAAAAGATAATAGGGAGAAACTTGGGAACTATAGACCAGCGAGTCTTATGTCAGTGGTCTGCAAACTACTGGAAAGGATTCTTAAGGATAGGATCTATAAGCATTTGGAGAAGTACAGTCTACTCATGGATAGTCAACATGGCTTTGTGAAGAGAAGATCATGCATCACGAGCCTGATTGAGTTTTTTGAAGAGGTAACAAAAGAAATTGATGAGGGTAGGGCAGTGGATGTGGTCTACATAGACTTTAGCAAGGCATTGCTAACGCAGTGGACATTGTCTATATGGACTTCAATAAGGCCTTTGACAAGATTTTGCATGGAAGGTTAGTTAGGAAGGTTCAATCGTTAGGTATTAATATTGAAGTAGTAAAATGGATTCAACAGTGGCTGGATGGGAGATGCCAGAGAGTAGTGGTGGATAACTGTTTGTCAGGTTGGAGGCCGGTGACTAGTGGTGTGCCTCAGGGATCTGGACTGGGTCCAATGTTGTTTGTCATATACATTAATGATCTAGATGATGGGGTGATAAATTGGATTAGTAAGTATGCAGATGATACTAAGGTAGGTGGTGTTGTGGATAATGAAGTAGGTTTTCAAAATTTCCAGAGAGGCTTAGGCCAGTTAGAAGAGTGGGCTGAGCGATGGCAGATGGAGTTTAATGCTGAGAAGTATGAGGTGCTACATTTTGGTAGGAATAATCCAAATAGGACATACATTGTAAATGATAGGGCATTGAAGAATGCAGTAGAACAGAGTGATCTAGGAATAATGGTGCATAGTTCCCTGAAGGTGGAATTTCATTTGGATAGGGTGGTGAAGAAAGCTTTTGGTATGTTGTTCTTTATAAATCAGAGCATTGAGTATAGGTGTTGGGATGTAATGTTAAAATTGTACAAGGAATTGATAAGGCTGAATTTGGAGTATTGTGTACAGTTCTCGTCACTGAATTATAGGAAAGATGTCAACAAAATAGAGAGAGTACTGAGACAATTTACTAGAATGTTACCTGGGTTTCAGCACCTAAGTTACAGGGAAAGATTGAACAAGTTAGGTCTTTATTCTTTGGAGCGTAGAAGGTTGTGGGGGGACTTGATAGAGCTATTTAAAATTATCAGGGGGATAGATAGAGTTGACATAGATAGGCATTTTCCATTGAGAGTAGGGGAGATTCAAACAAGAGGACATGATTTGAGAGTTAGGGGCAAAAGTTTAAGGGTAATACAAGGGGGAATTTCTTTACTCAGTAGCTGTGTGGAACGAGCTTCCAGTAGAAGTGATAGAGGCTGGTTCGGTATTGTCATTTAAAGTAAAATTGGATAGGTATAGGGACAGGAAAAGAATGGAGGGTTATGGGCTGAGTCCGGGTCAGTGGGACTAGGTGAGAGTAAGCATTCGGCATGGACTAGAAGGGCCAAGATGGCTTGTTTCCGTGCTGTAATTGTTATATGGTTATATATTTGACAATGTCATGAGGCATGGGATAAGTGGAACCTTGGCTGTTTGGATAAAAAAGTTGGCTAAAAGGAAGAAAGCAGAGTGTAGTTGTGGAAGGAAAGTAATCTGCCTGGAGGTCGGTGACTAGTGGAGTGCCGCAGGGATCTGTCCTGGGACCCCTGCCATTTGTGATTTTTATAAATGACCTGGATGTAGAAGCGGAAGGATGGGTGAGTAAGTTTGCGGATGATACGAAGATTGGAGGAGTTGTGAGTGGAACTGCAGGTTATTGAAGGTTACAAGAGGATATAGACAGGCTGCAGAGTTGGGCAGAAAAATGGCAGATGGAGCTCAATCCAGGTAAGTGTGAGGTAATGCATTTTGGAAGGACAAACCAGAAGACTGAATACAGGATTAATGGTCAGTTACTTAAGAGTGTGGATGAACAAAGGGACCTTGGGGTTCAAATCCATACATCCCTCAAGGTCGCTGCACAGGTTGATAGGGTAGTTAAGAAGGCCTATGGATGCTAGGCTTCATTAACATGGGGATTGAGTTCAAGAGTAGAGAGGTCATGTTGCAACTCTACAAATCCCTGGTGAGACCGCACTTAGAATATTGTGTTCAATTCTGGTCACCTCATTATAAGAAGGATTTGGAAGCTATGGAGAGGATGCAGAGGAGATTTACCAGGATGTTGCCTGGTTTGGAGAACAAGTCATATGAAGCAAGGTTAGCAGAGCTAGGACTTTTCTCTTTGGAGCGTAGAAGAATGAGAGGGGATTTGATGGAGGTCTACAAGATTATGAGAGGCATAGATAGGGTGGATAGTCAGTACCTGTTTTCCAAGGCACCAATAGCAAACACCAGAGGGCATAAGTACAAAATTAAAGGAGGGAAGTTTAGGGGAGACATCAGGGGTAAGGTTTTTACACAGTGGGTTGTGAGTGCCTGGAATGACTTGCCAGGGATGGTGGTGGAGGCTAAAACATCAGGGGTATTTAAGAGCCTCTTGGACAGGCACATGGATGAAAGAAAAATAGAGGGTTATGGGATAGTGTGGGTTTAGTACTTTTTTTTAAGGATTATATGGGTCGGCACAACATGGAGGGCTGAAGGGCCTGTACTGTGCTGTAATGTTCTAAGGTTCTATGGTTCTCAAAGCCAGGGACTCCCTGCTTAATGAAACTTCAAAGTGGATAAGTCACATTTGAATAGCATTGAGAACCTGCATTCCATGCATTGTAAACTCAAAGTATCCTAGCATAAATGGCAGAAGTATATCACCTCACCCTCCACCCATTGACCCTTCAATTCAGGCACCTCCTGCCCCAACAATGGAAAAGTCTATGGTTCCATATCAACCTCATCGGTTGACTCAGATAACAGAACCGGCAAGGATGCAAATCATCCTCACTCCCAAGGGACTGCTTCTCTTCTTATTGTGTCCACGGACAGTCTATACATGGCCCCACCAGAACTGGACACATTTTTGCGCCTTGTTGTTGAATTTGGCAAGATCTGCAACAGTACAGGGTTCCTCTAGTGATGGGCATTGCAGGAGATGTTGCATGGTGTGTGGCTCAGTTCCACAATCACAAGTTGTCGGGCTGGTTGCATATCCCAATGTGCTTAGTGACACCTTTGAAAGACCTACACCAGTCCTGAGTCTGTTAAGGCACTTCCAGGTTACAATTAGCTCATGGGGGATGGCTTTCATCCTGGAATTTCCATCGTTGGGGGTTGTTTGAGACTGGCGAGCCAGTCTTTCCACAAGGCGATGCGGCTTTCAGATGGGGTTGATTGTGATGGAACAACACTGTTCATGAAGCTCTTCCTTGACTTTAGGCATCTGGGTGTGGGTGTGTGACCATGCAGAGGGTGCCTCTCATCTGATGTTTGACTGAGACGTTCTTTCTTGCTGGCTCCCGTTCTTCTTATACTGGGGGAGCGATACCTGCCAGGATATATAGGCTGTTGTTGTTTGTTGGTTTTAAACAACCTGTGACAAGTCGGCAGCTTGCATTCAGAATAGCATCCATCTTCTTAGCATGAGTAGATCTTTCCCATGCAGGACAGGCATATTCGGCAGTGGAATAGCAAAGAGCAAGTCCACAGGCTCGCAATGTTTTCGAGCCTGCTCCCTATTTTGTGTTAGTGAGCTTATTCAGGATGTTGTTTCATGCGCTCACTTTTGCCTTTGTCTTATGATATGGTTCTTGAAAGTGAGGCATCTGTCAGGGGTGACTCCTAAATAGATAGTGTGCTTGCAATGTGTCAGTGTCACTCCACACCAGGTTACGTTAAGCTGTCGTTTGTCTTTACGGTTCCTGAGGTGGAATGCACAAACTTGCATCTTTGACAGGTTTGCATGGAGGTGGTTTTCTTCATTGTAGGATGTTAGTTCCTCCCAGGCCACAGAAAGCGTTTTCTCCACAGTGTTAAAATCTGTGATTTGGGCAGTGATGCATAAGTCATCAGCGTGTGACATCATCTACAGGTTGGTCATCTGTGTAGATGTCGTACAGCAGCGGAGTGAGCACACATCCCTGGGGAAGACCATTCTTCCGAATGTGCTGCCTGCTGTGCCACCTAGCTCAACTAGGGACTGCTTAAAAGAAGAGGATGATTCCATCACTTCAGTATCTAAAATCCCTTTCAGAAAGATTAGAGTGGAAATAGGATGGAGATTTAAAGTTATATAAGTTTGGTTAAGATCACTTCACATTCTTGGTTGATATCTATTCTAAATCAAGGTATAAAGTAAATTTATTACCAAAATATGTATATGTCATCATTTTCTTGCAGGCATTCTCAATAGAACAAATACAATACTATCAATGAAAAACTGCACACAACAACTGACAACAACCAATGTGCAAAAGAATTCAAACTGCAAATGCAAAAATAATAATAAAAGTAATACTGAGAACATGAGTTATAAGTCCTTGAAATTAATCCATCAGTTGTGGAATCAGTTCAGTGCTGGTGAGTGAAATTATCTAAGATGGTTCTGATGTCTGATGGTTGAAGGGAATAACTGTTCTTGAAACTGGTGGTGTAGGACCTAAGCCTCTTTCTGACAAAAGATTGCAGCAAGATGCCTACATTAGAAGGAATTCTGCTACCAGCTTGCTGTGTGGTAACTATCAGGTAACCTCTGGTACTTTTTGAGGTGAGCAATGGAATATATTGTTTGATTCCATTTCAATATTGACATCAAAGTCAAAAATGTCATGCCACACTTGAGAACAGCTGATCATTACTGGAGACAGAGAGAAACTTGAATGCTGCATGATATATTTTATATTAGAACAAGACCACAGAAAACAAAAAAAGTTATGGAGGGAAAATTTAACCCTCTTACTATTTCCTTATCCATTTAAGTAAAAAGGAAGTATCATAACTGATCACTATAGTTGGAGGGAAATCTCCCTCCGACATTATCATCTCATATATTTAGAAAGGATAGCTGTCATTTTACTACTCCACAGAATTTTAAAATGGATAGGTCCAGATTTTTTTTACTTAAGTTATGAGAAAACATATTTTCTTCAAGAAATAGTTTTTAAACTTGGAATTGATGGATTTCCACAACAATGAAGAGGGAGAAAATTTAATTTGTGGCAGGCATTTGGTAATAATCTAGTTGATGAAATTTCTCATTTTAATGAGATTGATGGTCATGAGAAGAAATATTTGGAATGGAGTTCCATGCAGAATGCAAAACAGTTGGAAACATTTGCATGCTTCCAGAAAAGTAATTCTGACAAACACAATGAGACAAAGCTGGTGGATGCATATCAAGCTATTCCCCTGTGTTAGCAGCCATCCATCTTACTGAGCTCCACAATTTTGCTGCTGAATTACATGCCCTGTTAATATCTATCACAGTGTTACCTATTCTTGGCAGAACACAAGAAGAGCTGATCAACAGACCATAGCTTTGCTGGTCTGGTCGAAGCATTCAATATTAACAGGAGTAGCTGCTGGATATAATCAAATACTCACATGAGGGCCTGACTAAAAAGCAGTTTGAATGATGTCACAATTATTCAGAATGTGCGCAAAGTTGTGCTGGGTAGGTAAGAAAAATTGATGAGATGCTCCAAAGAAAACTTTGGAGAAGAAACAAGTGTGCTCCCTGCCCTGTCAGGTTAGCATTGAATCAGCTTAAAGAAGCTAAGCAGCAATGAATTATTTTATTACTCCAAAGCTAAGTTATGTTTCTAGCACTCCTGATGTGTTTCTTTGAGGTGCTCCCATAGGTAATTAAGGCAGAGGAGGATATAATTTGTGGTTGGAGCAGTTTTATGATGCATTATGTGACTTTCTAAAATCAAAATTGAAATTTCAAGATTCATTTATTATCAAAGAATATACAATCTTGCAATTTGCTTGATCACAGATAGTCAAAGCAAGAAACCTAAAAGAACCCAATTAAAAAAAAACATTAAAGACCAACACTCGATACACAAGAGAAAGAAAAAAGAGAAAGAATCATGCAAACAATTGAAGTGAACAACACCACCAGCATTCTGAACCAAAACTGAGTCTTCTATTCTGGACCCCGGAGTAGGACCAAAGCCTCACTATCAGCAGCCAGGCAGTCTTCATAGCCTCAGTGCCATGGAAATTACCATTGCAAAGAACGGGCGTAATTGGCTTTCGTCCCAACTGACAGCCTGTCTTTTCAGTCTATCTGTGCCAACGTTTAAATTGACCCAACAACAGAACAGCGAGAGGCTCTGCACCCTGGGGAGAGAAGTGAAGATCATGGAAAGCGAGCAAAATCAGCTTTCCTCTGATCTGGGCTGGCATTTAAATTGTCTAAACAGTGTTTCGTACTCACACTAGTACCCAGCTGCAGGGAAAGGCCCCAGGCCCAGACCACACCAACCAATGTCTCGCTCCGAGCCCAAGGCCAAGCTTCTCTCAAGCTGTTCAAATCAGCTCAACATTCAGAGTGATTCAACCTCACACCTGGGCCATGATCTCTCCTTTTGGGCCCAGAGTGATCCAACTTCACACCCGGGACAGTTGTACCAGCACCGAAGTTCCTCTGCCCAGGCCCCGACTTCTCATTTCAGGCCCAGAATGATCCATCCTCACTCCCAGGCCCCGCCTTCTCCTTTCGGTGCCCAGAGTGATGCAACCTCACTCCAGGGCCAGCTGTATGCGGATCAGAACTCCATCTGCAGCAATTCTGCAACACACCATCTCGGCTCAACCCCCGAACTCCCGAACTTGCCACGCAGTCGTTCGCACCTTCACTGTTTGCGCCAATAATTTAACACAATTTACCTCAAAAAAGGTATTTTTAGTGATGTTTTTAAATCAGATCTCTTAGCCTATTAACTACCAGCTGTCGCACATGCTTGGTAGCACCAACTTAACTTACTATATTTTTCTACAATCATAAATCTTTGGAAATCAAAGAGAAATTAACCAAAGTGAAATATTTGAAAAATCTTTGAAAATTAATACTTCTCCCATCAACTTCCTACTCTGAGGAAAAGAAAACAATTCAACATCAAGATTTTAATAACTCTTTCATATTATAATTCACAACTAGTGAATATATTAAGAATGGTCAGCATGAACTTTTGGGATTTATGTTGTATCCATGGTAATTTATCTAACATGGATTGTATTGCTGAATAGAAAATAGGGCATTGAAACAAGTTGACCACTCACTTACACTAATGCGTTATGTTCTCCCCTTATTCCCATCACATCCCTTCAGATTCAATCACTCACCTACTCACTGGTGTCAATCAACTGGTGACAATCAGATTGGCCAATTAACCTACCAATTTACATGCTTTAGAGATACAGGAGGAAATAACCTGGGTTGATGGAGCTGTGATGCAGCAGTGCCATTTTTTGCTCTACTGCAGAACTTCCTGAAACAAAATTTGGTGTGACCAACTTTGGATGTTAGTTTTTTTGTGCTTTCATTTTCACTCTGATGAGAAATATTGAAACAAGTTCCAAGATCTTATCATTGAACCTACCTTTTACCTTGACTGTCTTCCTTAAGGGAGTTGTAGAATTGTAGGGAACCTTCACATTTAAAAATCTAATCACCACAGCCAGAAATCCTGTAGGCAAAATAAATTGCCTGCAGAAGTATGAATGTAATCTCAACTGTGGAGAATCTCCCATTGGCAGAAACTCATTGAAAGAATAGTCCCCTATGGAGAAATAGTGGGTGAGAGCTGGACTCAGCTGCAACACCTGTTGCACTCGTGGCCTCACAGGTGCGTAACATGAAGTGTGTGTAATTGAGTACACTAACCATTTAATGAGCAATTATGCAATTATATTGGCAACATCGACCATTATATTGGAGATCACTATGATGTGCAACACCGAGGATTGCAGATTTAACTGGGATAGATAAAGCATCGCACTTACATTATTTATCACATCAGTTTATAGATTTCAGTTCTATTCAAGAGTGAACAATTCTGATAATAGTTTCCAGTAAGAGCTTATTTTATTAGCTTATACTTCTTGACAACAAATATAATTAAATTTAACTATCATAGTACTTTATTGGTGCAAATTACACTGACATAAACTCATGATACATTTCAAATCATTATTGTGTCAATTTAAATTAACAATAACAATTTCCATTACTATTATGTGTTTAACATCACAAAACTTCCACTAAAAACAAACCACATAAAGAGATTTGGGACAATTGATCAGGGCTCGACTAGTAAGATAGTTATAAGGAGCTTGTTAACGGATCAGAAGGAACTAGCAGGGATTTGAGAATCTGACCACAGCTGAAAGCGAATAGTGAAAATCAAGGATGATCAGGAGACTTCAAAGGGAGATACATAGAAATCTTAGAGAGTGACAGACGACAAGGCAGGAGAGAGATCAGTAGTAGGTGGATATGATGCAGTTAGGGAGCAGCAAAGAATGATATTAATTTCAAGGAATTGCTAAACAGGTGAGTGACTTGTACCCGATTAGAGTGTAAAATAATGTATTGACTATTGTGTAGAAATTTTATTTCACCCATATCTAGTACACTAAACATACATTGAATATAGTGCTACAGTTCACAAAAAAAAATGAAATTAGTTAAAAGCCCATTAACAGAAAATGATCTGCTAAATTCCAGAGGATATGCACAGTGACACTAGTTGAAGTATTGTCTCACAGCTCCAATAAGCCCGGGTCAATCATGACCTCTGGGCCTGTGTGTATTGTGATTGCATGTTCTCCCAGTATCCTTTGGTATCCTTTGGCTGTTCAGGATTCCTCCCTCAATCCCAAGACATGCGAGTTAAGGGGTAAGCTGGCCACTGTTTTTAAAGTTCCTGGTTTTAAGGTGGATGGTAAAATTTGTGAGGGGGTGGAGGAATGTGGAGAAAATAAAATGCAATTAGTATAAGATTTGTGTAAGTGGATGTTTGAAGACCAGTACAAATTTAATGGGCCAAAGGATGTGTTTCAATGCTGTATTATTCTAGGCCTCACTTACAGTTGGCAATATTGTTTGCACAGAGGAGAAAATAAATCTGGGAGAGAAAGGGACAGAGCACCTTGGAGTCACCTTGATAGTCTAGTAGCAGAGCTAGAGACCAGTGAATATTGTGTATTTCAGTAGCATTTGAGTAATATTGTGAATATATTGTTTGATTAAGCATTCTTGTTTGTTTATATAATTTATTATGGATTATATGTAAAAATAAGTGAATTGTATACTGTAAGCCTTAATAGTACCACATCATGTGTTCATGTCGTGCTTAAAGTAAAAATGATCGTACACAATTTAGTCAATCAGTACACACAAAATGCTGGAGGGACTCAGCAGGCCAGGCAGCATCTATGGAAAAGAGTACAGTCAAGGTTTTGGGCGGAGATCATTCATCAGTCCTACTTACTCTTTTCCATAGGTGCTACCTGGCCTGCTGGGTTCCTCCAGCATTTTGTGTGTTTTGCTTGGATTTCCAGCACCTACAGATGTTCTCATCTTGGTACGTAGTTTATATCCTGGCTCCGTGTTTTCCTTTCAATTAGTTTTTAAGATTTGGAGTTATAAAACATAACAATGGCGCTGAGGTATTTTTAAAATGAACCTGAGTCGAATACCTATTTGTTGAACTGCAGCAAGACGTTAGAGTTTTTTTAAAAGGCACATCAAGAAACAGTTGAGTTTTAAAAAAAGCAGCTCAGTATGTATTCTCCGGAAGGTATGGATACGGTCAAGTTTTAAAAATGGCAGAAAATGGTCAAATTCATAGGTTCATAAGCAATAAGTACCAGGTGATAATAGTCATAAGTAAACAAAAGCAGTAATACCTGACTAAATTGGAAAGGCAGACAAATTCAAATGCACAAGACGTAACTGGATTGAGCGTTATTTTCAAACAAATGAAATGACCAGTGAGAAGTAAGTACCAGTTTTGCTGAGTGCATTTGATATAAAGGCATGCAGTTTGCTCAGAAGTTTAACTGCTCCAACCAAACCAGCTGAAATGAGCTTTGCTGATACCATGAAAGTAATGCAGGAACACTTAGAACTAATGCCATTGTTGATGAAAGGATGCTTTAAGATTCAGAAACAGAATAAAAAGCAAGTCCATTTCCATGTATGTGGCTGAATTGAAAAAGTTCTCTGAGCATTGTCAGTTCAGTGATGGGCTTAACGATACACTGAGAGACCATATGGTTTGTGGAATCTCACAAGAAAGCATTCAAAAATGACTCCTAATTGAAGCACAACTTACATTTAAAAGAACAGTTGAAGTTGCTGTATCAATGGAAACAGCAGAGACAAAATTGAGTTGCAGTTAGGAAAGAAAGTGAACATGAACAGAATGGTAACATCTAAACATTGTGATGAGGGTTTACATACAACAGACCAATACAGGTTTAAAAGTGAAACTTACAGAAAATGTAACAAAGTAAGACACCTACTGAGAGAATGCTGGGCAGACAAAAATCATGGACTGCACAGGAAAGAGAAAAAGATAAAAAGTCAATTTGCAATTTCAGAAAGAGCACCAATCTGCATACTATTGATAAACAATCTGATGATGAGAGTGACACAGGAATGGGTAGCCTTGAGATTTATAACATCAAAGCTAACATGAAACAAGCAATATGGTTTACAACAGGAGTAATGGCAAATTAATTAAAATAGAATTGGACACCAGCTTGGCTTTTTCAGTCATTCTACAAATTGAGTTTGAATGGCATTTCAAAGATTCTGAACTGAAGCCTGTAGAAAACAAGCTAAGAACTTGTACTAGAATAAAGATAACTGCTGTGGGATACAACAACATTGGGCTTGTATGTGGCAAAAATAAAAAGCCCAGCATTGGGGGGCAGTGATTGGCTGAGACAACTACAATTTGATTGAAGATCCATCCACTATTTGTATGCCACATCCCCTGCAGTAGAGTCAACTGAAAATGAATTAAGAAAGATACTGAATGATGCCACAGCAGTGCTCAGGTATGGCACTGGAAAACTTAAAATATATCAAGGAAAACAGTGTTAAATGAAAATGCCACACCCAAATTTTACAAAGCCTATTTGGTTCCTTAGACCCTCCATGATAAACTAGCCAGTAAGGAAGATCGTAAGGAGGCTGAAGGAATGCTTTCCAAGCTTCCCATGGTCCCAGTAGCCAAGAAGAATGCATCTATGCTGATTTTAAGGTCACCATCAACCCAGTACTGAAAGTAGATCCATATCCTCTGTCCAGGATAAAGGGCTTCTTCGCAAAACTTTGTAGACAGAAGCACTTTAGCAAAGTGGATTTAGAAGCTGAGGCTTACGACAGATGAAGGTGGAAAAAGATTCTAAAGTATTCCTCAACTTAAGCACTCACAGAGGGCTTTATCACTATAATGGGCTTATTTTTAGAGTAACATCTGCACCTGGACTCTGGCCGAAAACTATGGACCAGGTGCTCCAAGGCTGTCCAAGCACTCAATGCTACCTTGATGACATCATTGTTGCTGGTAAGGACAACAAGGAATGTCCCCAAAATCTCAAGACTTATTAAAAAGGTAAGAGGATTATGGGCTCAGAACAAGATGCAGAACGTATGAAAGCTTTCAACCAAGCAGTGGGCCTGTGAAGTTATCACAGCGGCAGAGCACTAGTCCATGGTGAAGAATGACCCGAGATTTGACCAAGTTAAGCACCAGGCCAGATTGAAAAGGTGAGGGTGTCAGGGTCAGAGGAAAGGGTCAGGCCAGTGTTCAGCTCACTGCTCCACGAGGTTTACTCATTTCTGCACTTAACTGAAGCTGTGGCCTGCAACTAACAGGCCCCTGGGTTGGTTGCAGTGATGACTGGCTCCATGGCTGTGAACTCAATTCATGAACTTTAGTTTTGGACGTTATTTGTCTACTTTTATTGTTTGCATGATTTATTTTTTTCTGTACATTTGGTATTTGGCGGTCTGTTTTAAGGGCTTCTGTTGTGTTTTCTTTGTTCTGTAAGGAGATCGATTGTAAGGTTGTATGTAGTATACATGCTTTGATAATGAGTGAACTTTGAACTTAATGTGGTCGCACGAGGATTATACAAGTGCGCTGCAAAAAATCAAGCAGTGCTGCATGCTCCTAGCCTAAAACACATGTCACAGTTGCTGTCCTTTTTAGGATTTGTCAATAACTATAACAGGTTCCTGCCAAACCTGGTTACAATGTTTCACCCTCAAACTTATTACTACGGATCAGGAAGACATGGCAATGGACAAAGCAATGTAAGGTGGCTTTCAAAAATGAGAAGAAAGGTGACTACTGTTATTGGAACTACTTCCTGCAGTCCCAGAGTCAATTCCTGCAACCACCATGGGACAGTTTCACAGTCACAAGTCTCTCCTGCCAAGCAGAGTGACTCCTCACCCTGTCAGGAAATATGTTATCCCATAAGAGTAAGAATCATTCACAGCAATTAAATTGTTAGACCTAAATGGGACAACTTAAAATTTACCATGCTCTGGATGTCTGTATAGTTAGTATAGTCTGTATAGCATACCTTGTATATAGTTGAGATGCATTCTACAAATGTTTGTATATTGAATTAGTGTATAGTTAAGCAGAGAGGAGTATTGTGTATTTAATATTTCAGTGGTATTTGAGTAATATTGTAAATATATTGTTTGATTAAGCATTTGTGTTCATTTAAATAATTAATTATGGTTATATATAGAAATAAGTGAATTGCATACGTCATGACGCTACCATGTGATACGTTTGTGTGTCGCTTAAAGTAAAAACAAATGTACATGAGTTATTTTCCGGCTCTGTGTCTTACCTTGAATTAGTTTTTATGCTTTGGAGTTAACAGTGTGGATCAGTTCAGCACACCAGTGGGTCTGCTTGTGACGCCATTCGAAGAGGTAACTCAGGAACATCCTCTGAGAATTGATTACCTAACACGTGTAGAGAGATAGCCTTCAGTATTACAATGCCAGACCCTTATGGAAGCCATTGAACACAAACTACATTTACAGCAAGTGCAATGTGTTATGTTATAAAACTTCAAAATGTAAAATTAATTGAAAGGAAAACAAAAGAGTCAAAAGGTGAGTCTAACTTAGTTTTAGCTTAAGTGAGTTGAGCACATATCACACGGTAGCATTGTGATGTATGCTATTCACGTATTTTTACATATAGCCTGAATGAATTATTTAAACAAATAAAGAATGCCTAATCAACAAGATATTTACAATATTACTCAAATATTACTGAAATGTTAAATACAAAAAACAAAGTGAAATCTGTAAAGTATGTTCATTGATAATATGATCTCCATGTCACATTTGATCTAGACACTAATAGGAATCCTCATTGTTATCTTTGCTGCTTTAGGCGAAAGATGTTTCAGTCACATCTTACCAGTAGAAGTATAATGTTTTCATCCTTTCAGGGTGTCTGGATTGATTATCCCCTGAAGTTCACATAGAAGGGAGAAATAGAAAGGAATATTAGGGGGAGAAAGGAGAATGAGTAGGTATAATGATGATCACAGTTATCACTCTTCAGAATCTGGCATGTGTGAGATGCACAGATAATGTAAACCGGATGTATGTCATCAGGTGCTGTACAAAAGTTCAAAGGTTCATTTATTATCAAAGTATACAACTTGTAAATTCTTCTTTTCCAGATAGCCACAAAGCCAAGAAAGAAAAGAATGGCAGCACAATCATCAACCGCTAAATCTCTCCTCCCTGCACAAACAAAAGCAGAACAGGCCCATCAACCTCTATAACTTCCTCTGCACACAAAAATAATGAGAAAGATCAAGTGAGAAATACAGAATATTAAAAAAATCTACAAGCCTGAAAAAAGTCTATAGTCCGTCCATATCGAAAATGCAGAAAACCTGAGTAACATTCTCCCTTGCCATAGCAGAGCAATCTCAGCAGCGATAAAAATACAGTCTACCATCTCTAGAGTGAGCTCATCAGCAATACATAATCATTCTCCCTTCCTCAACTGCAGAGCAAGCCCCAGAGATAAAAAGGCAGGCAGCCAGTGCCCACCTTCTGTATTCACCTCGATGTTTCAGTCTCCCTGGTCGCTTTGATCTGCAAACAATGGAAGCTTAATCAGTGAAAGAGTCAAACTGGCTTGCTGCCTTCTCACCGCAAGGGTCCCGCATGCTGCCTCTGCCTCCTGGAATGTTCTCAGAGTCTGCAGAATAGTGAAATACACAAACAATCTACAAAAGTTCAAAAATCACATTCAAGACAAAAAAACAAATGAAAAGGATATTAAAGAAATGAAGTGTACAGTTTCCTGATTTATCTAGAAGATGCTGACCGAAGGAGCATTGTATACAGGTGCCATCCAAAGCTCTAGCGTATTACAGTCTGGCATGGGGTTGTAGGGAATCTGGGCTGGAGGGATTTCCCTGCATTCCTACTTCCCTAGGGGTCTTCGATGCAGATATTGATTGAGATATTTTCATGATAAAATTGATGTGGAAGGTCAACATATTATTAGGCATAAATGAGCGAGATGACAAGGAGATTGGAGGAATCCATCTCCAAACTCTCCCAGAAGGTTGTGCAGAGTAAAATCACCCCAACCCCCTCTTTGGTGGATATGCACAATATTCTGGTGGGAAGCAGTGACAATCCCATCCACAGAGAATCCAGCAACTCCTCTCTCCAACTGCAGAGTGACCCACCTTTCTCATTTGCCTCGATGTGGAGGAGCACACTGAGACCGTGTGGAACCCATGCAGTCTCATTGTGAACCATTCAATAATCTAGTGCA
Organism: Hypanus sabinus; assembly: GCF_030144855.1. NCBI lineage: Eukaryota > Metazoa > Chordata > Chondrichthyes > Myliobatiformes > Dasyatidae > Hypanus > Hypanus sabinus. Next base: position 82,364,458 of record NC_082708.1, read on the forward strand.
ATTGGTCCCTGGATTTCCTCACTTGTAGACTCCAGACAGTTCAGATTAGCAAAAATATCTCCTCTATGATCTCCATCAACACAGGTGCTCCAAAAGGCGTAGCCCCCTGCTCTACTCGCTTAACATCTATGAATCTGTGGCTAAGTACAGCTCCAACACCATATAGAAATTTACTGATAACACCACTGTTGTGGGCCGTAACAAAGGTGGTGATGAATCAGCATACAGGAAGGAGATTGAAAATTTAGCCATGTCATTCATAAAAATAATCTCTCACTCAATATCAGCAAGACCAAGGAACTGATCATTGACTTCAGGAGAGGCAGCCAGAGGTGTCTGAGCCAGTTGTCACTGGAGGATCAGAGGTGGAGAAGGTTGGCAATTTTAAATTCCTGGGTGTTACTGTTTCAGGGGACCTGTCCTGGGCCCACCATGTACATGCAATTGCGAAGAAAACAAGGCAGTGCCTCTGCTTCATTAGGAGTCTGTGGAGATTTGGCATAATATCAAAAACTTTGACAAACTTCTATAGATATGTACTGGAGGGTGTATTGACTGGCTGCATCACAGCTTGATATGGAAACATCAATGCCCTTAAAAAGAAAATCCTAAAATCCTACCAACAATAGTGGATTCACCCCAGGACATCAAGTGTAAAGCTTTCCAAACCATTGAGCACATCTATATGAAATACTGTTGTAGGAAGGCAGCATCCATCATCAGAGATACTCACCACCCAGGCCATGCTTTTTTCTCGCTGCTGCCATCAGATAGAAGGTACAAGAGCCTCAGGATTTGCGCCACAGGGTTCAGTAACACTTACCTCCCCTCAACCATTAGGCTCTTGAACAAAATGGGATGTTCCCACAACCAATGATCTCACTTTAGGGATTCTTTATTTGGCTATTTTCATTATTTATTGCTATTTATTTATATTTGCATCCACACAGTTTGTTGTCTTCTGTACAGTGGTTGATCTTTCATTGACCTTGTTGGAATTCTTTGAGGAGATTACAAGTAGGATAGATAAAGGGGATGCAGTGGATGTTGTATATCTAGACTTTCAGAAGGCCTTTCACAAGGTGCCACACATGAGGCTGCTTACCAAGTTAAGAGCCAATGGTATTACAGGAAAGTTACTAACATGGTTAGAGCATTGGCTGATTGGTAAGAGGAAGTGAGTGGGAATAAAAGGATCCTTTTCTGGTTGGCTACCAGTGACCAGTGGTGTTCCCCAGGGGTCAGTATTGGGACACTTCCTTATATGCTGTATGTCAATGATTTAGATGATGGAATAGATGGCTTTGTTGCCAAGTTTGCAGATGATACAAAGGTTGGTGGAGGGGCAGATATTGTTGAGGAAACAGGTAGGATACAGAAGGACTCAGACAGATTCAGAGAATGGGCGAGAAAGAGGAAAATGAAATACGATGTTGGAAAATGCTTGGTCATGCACTTTGATAATAGAAACAAACATATGAACTATTTTCTAAATGGGGAGAAAATCCAGGAATCTCAGATGCTGTGGGACTTGGGAGTCCTTGTGCAGAACACCCTCAAGGTTAACTTGCAGGTTGAGTTGGTGGTGAGGAAGGCAAATGTCATGTTAGCATTCATTTCAAGAGGTCTAGAATACAAGAGCAGGAATGTGATGCTGAGGCTTTATAAGGCACTGGTGAGGCCTCATTTTGAGTATTGCGAACAATTTTAGGCCCCTCATCTTAAAAAGATGTGCTGGCCTTGGAGAAAGTCCAGAAGAGGTTCACAAAGATGATTCTAGGAATGAAAGGGTTATCATACGAAGAACATTTGATGGCCCTGGGCCTGTACTTGCTGTAATTCAGAAATATGGGGGTGGGGGGGGGGGGGATCTCATTGAAACCTTTCAAACATTGAAAGGCCTAGGCAGAGATGCAGAGAAATTTCTTTAGCCAAAGGGTGGTGAATTTGTGGAACTTATTGTCACATGCAGCTGTGGAGGCCAGGTCATTGGATGTACTTAAGGCAAAAATTGATCGGTTCTTGATTGGACTTGGCATTAAAGGTTACAGGGAGAAGACTGAGAACTGGGGTTGAGGAAGAGACAGTAAAAAGAATCAGCTGTGATTGAAAGGCAGAGCAGACTCAATGGGCCAGATGGCCTAATTCTGCTCCTATGCCTTATGGTCTTATGGTCTGATCCTGTAATAGTTGCGTTCCATAGCTTTTCTGTCTTTGCCCACAGGAAGATGAATATCAGGGTAGTATGTGGTTATATACATGTACTCTGATCTGGTCCTGGAAGCAGATTGTAGCTCTTCGGGAACAGTATTATTGCATCAGGCACTAATTTGATATCTTGGTTAAGTACTATGATGTCACTTGTGAACAGTGACATCCTACTAGTCAATCAAGATTTGTTCTCAGTAATGGTATTTCATCTCAATAAAGATGAGATGTTATTATAGAGAGATACTACACATGTGCAGAGAGATGACACACAGGTTCTTGGTTCTCTTCCGCAGAAACATAGATTAACAAGAATGTTCACCATGAGCAGAGTTCTGAAGATGAAAATGCAACAGGGAATGAATACCTGTGACAAGAAGTCTGCTGTGAAGCAATGTTGTCAGCAATGTTGGCCACCTCGCCATCCCTGTTCTGTGAGACGCTGCTGGTGGGCTGGTTCAGCCTGTTGATGTCTCCCTTCATGAGGGCACCATTGCTTCTTATTACGTCCTTTGCACCTGCTCGATTACCCCGGCCCATAGCCAATCACGCCAGTTTACTCAGTCAACTCACCATCTTCAGCAGTCTGAAGTCTGCCCTTCCAGGGCTGGAGCTCCTGATGGATCATCAAGTACATTCGGACAAACTGAAGGGAACAACTCTTCAGCAACTACCGTGTGCTGGAGCACTGTGTTACGTCTGTAACCCCCTCTGTGAGAATCGCAAGATCGCTATTGACTTGGGTCAGGAGACCCAGGAAATGAGAGAGAGAGACGTGCAGAATGTCTTGTTCCCCAGTGATATAAAGCTATGGGACACGGCCATTGTCTCTTGAAGACGAACTTGTGTATTGCAATACTATGCTACGTGGAAGCCCTCAGGCAAAGTGGGCTGGTTGAGGGAGGGATTGCATCACCCCCAACCTGACTGACATCTGAGACCCTGTGAGTCAGGATAAAAGAGGGTCTGTGGGAACAGCCTCTCAGACGCACCAGAAGAAACGCTAGTGATCCCGTAATAGCGGAAGCCATTGGGAGGAGGCCACGTGTGTTCGGTTCCATTTGCCCCGGAACCGGTGGCTTTTAACCACAGAAAAACTGCTTTTAACTAACAACAGGGAAACCAACTCCCCACGACTCGAAGGATTGGCATTATAAAAGAATTGGGCAAGTTTAACCCATCTCTCTCTCAAACCCAAAATGCTGCAGCTTGAACGAACTAACAGTGACTTTTATATTTCCATCGGACAATACATTAACCCCTAGACAACGATAGAACTATTTCTTATTGATTATTATTATACCCGCGCTTTTAGATTTAATATTGACGACGTATATTATCTGTATGTTTGCATTGATCTTATTTTGTGCCCCTTTATCAATAAATACTGTTAAAATAGTACCATCAGACTTCAACGGACCTCTCGATCTTTGCTGGTATGTGACCCAGTTACGGGGTTCGTAACAACTGTAATATAAAACTAGACCATCAACACCTTTACTGTGAGATGATTTGAATTGCTTGATTAATATACGCTATAGACACATTACTACTGTTAAGTATATATTAAGAAAAATAATATCTTTCATTGCGTAGAGAGAACTGACACTGGGACCTTGCCAAGCCTCACTTGCTGAGGGTTTACTGACAGGCTGACTATTCAAGTATCCCCTGTTAGCTGTCAGTGTCTATATGCTGAAAATACAACTCCTGATAAAGCACACTTTGACCTTTGGAAACCTGCAGTCAATATGAAGCTACCCTGGCAGATCTCTGCAAGAGCCCCTTTAAACAAACACATGTCAGCCCAGATGGCACAATGTACTGTGAACATCCAGCAGAAGTTGTAGGCTGGATGTATTAGCTTCAATGCCAGCAAGTGAGGAAGTGTAGAATACAAAACTTGTTCCATCAAAAAGACATGGACGATGTCATGAACCAAATCAGCTGTGACGAGGTGAAGTGAATCCTTGGCCAGCATGGTTTTATTAAAAACACTGTCCTCATCTAACCCGGTTCAAATCACTCCAGTGCACTATCTATGTACTGTATATCTGGGCAAGATCCTATTTCCTAGATTTACATGTCCAATGTATTTAAAGATTTAAGTTTATTTTTCACATGTAGTGAAGTGTGTTGCTTGCATTAACAAGGAACACACTGGAGGGTGTGCTGGGAATAGCCCCAAGTGTTGCCACACATTCCGATACCAACATAGCACGCCCACAATGTTCAGCAGAGCGACAACTAAAACACAATGAGCATCGAAACAACAGCAGCAAAGTGAGACCCGTTCCTCCTTCCCTCCAATCCACATACTCAGCCCTCTAACCCCAGGACAGGCTCCAGACTCTCCCTGACTCAGACATACTCAGGCTTGCAGACGTTGGGCTTCACTTCCCCAGTGACAGAGATTCAGACTCGGAGCTCCTGCCAAATAGCCTCGATGTCTGAACTTCTGATTCGACCCTTGAGCCTTGACCCTCGAGATCACGTGAGGCAGCATGCTAGCATGAGCTCCCCGAGTGTGTCTCAATAGTTACCTTTATTTTGCCATGTTATTGTTAAAACCGCATTCCTAAAATTTTTAAAACAAATCTCACTCACTAGTGGTGCATGGTAAGGTATAATCTTAGAAGTAAGAGGATATTTTATCATCAACTGAAGGGACAACCAGACCCTTGTATTCTATTAAGACGGCGGCCAACTCTGGAAAAGGGGGGAAGCTTTCCCTCGAGACAGTCATGACGGCCATTCGGGAAAGCAAGGTAGAATTATCAACACAAATCGACACTAAAATGATTAACATCCAGTCCTTGCTAGTTAAAATAGAATCTGCATTATCAACACTAGCTAACCAAGATAAGGAAATGGAGGGGCTTGTATCTGCCAATGAAGACAACATAATAGAAGTCACCATGCACGGCAAAAAGTTGGAGAAAGAGGTGCAATTGTTGAAAGACAAGGTGGACAACCTGGAAAACAGGAGTAGGTGGAACAATATTCGGATACTGATTCTCCCTGAGAAAGCTGAAGGTCGCGACGCAGCTGGATTTTTGGAACGAATCCTACCTGAAATTCTTGACATTCAAAACTTTCCTACCCCCATCACCTGCGAGATTCCCCAGCGGCTATGACAATTTATGGAGACCGAAACCTATAATCTCAAAGCTCCTCAATTTTAAGAACAAGGAGAAGAGGTTAAGAAAACCCTACAGGAAAGGGGCATTGATTAATCCCTGCACTACCCAGCTAAACTTCAGGAGTGGTTTGTTACTCCTGATGCAGTAATGGAGTTTTTGAAAGTTATCAACAATTAGGACTGATAGTCCTCTTGCTCTGTGCACGACAGACCGGTTACTGTGACGCTTAAGCACTCTATACATTGAGTAACTTTTACTTCAGTGATTTTTGGATGTATTGCTGTGACTGATATGAGGACACGAGTAAGTTTCACAATATGGATACTTTCCCACCTAGCTATTGTGGAAAGTTCTCTGACTCCAGAACCCGAACATTAGAAATAATTTGAAATAGCAGGCCAACAAAGCTTGCCAAACTCCTATTCACATAGTGTTTTGAAATGACTATTGAGTTTAGATTTGAAGGTCTCTCAAGTACTACTCTCAACTACACAACCAGGTAGTTTATTCCATGTGTCCACAACTTGCTGTGTAAAGAAATGCTTCCCAATGTTAGTCTGAAATCTCCTTTCGACCAGCCTCCACCTATGGCCCTGTGTCTTTTTTGATGGATTAATTCTGATGTAGCAGCTGGTATCCACTTTATAATTTTGAACCTTAATGATTTTGAACACTTCTATCATGTCTCTTCTCATTCTACATCTACTTAGGCTAAAAAGATTTAATTCTTGCAATTTTTCTTCATAGCTCATACCCTGCAGACCTGGAATGAATCTTTGGACTCTCTCCAGTGCCTTCACATCTTTCACAAAGTATGGAGACCAGAATTGTACACAGTATTCAAGGAGTGGCTTTGCAAGTGCATTATACAGCTTAAGGAGAACGTCTCTAGACTTGAACTCCACTGAGCGCATTATATAGCCCGACATTCTATTAGCCTTCCGAATCACTTCTGCGCATTGTCTAGATATTGATAGTAGTGAGTTTACCAGGACACCCAAATCCTTCTCATACAGTCACTTTCTAACTCAAGACCCTCCCATTGTATATTTGTATCTAATATTTCTAATTCCTATATGTAATATTTTACATTTACTTACATTAATTTTTACCTGCTATTTACCTGCCTACACCTGGATTTAACTGTATTGATTCTGCTGCCTGAATGTTACCTGCCTGGCCCTCTAATTTTGTGCCATCTGCAAACTTTACTAGTTTACTTATTATGTGATTATCCAGATCAATAATGTAAAATCAAAATCAGCAAAGGCCCCAAAATTAATCCCCGCTGAACCCCACTTTTACCATATTCCAGGTATGAAAATAAACCTCTCACCATAACTCAGTTTTCTGTCTTTGAGACAATTCTGCACCCATTCACGCACCTTACCCTGAATCCCTATCTCCTGTAATTTGATTTTTAACCTCTTGTGGGGCAACTTGTCAAAAGCCTTCTGAAAGTTCTAGTAAATGATATCAACCGCTTTATTGTTATAAATTTTAGTTGCCTCTTCATAGAACTCCAGCATATTAGTAAAACATGATTTCCCCTTTCTGAGCTCATGCTGGCTTTCTGCTAACATGCCAGTTCTTATCATCTGCTTTTCCATCTCATTCTTTATTAATGTTTCCATTACCTGATATACAATACAGGTTAAGCCCTACTGATCCATAGTTACCAGGGTCAGTGCTGTCACCCTTCTTATATAGCGGGACAATGTTAGCCCATTTCCAGTTCTTAAGGATTTCACCAGTCTGCAAAGACCTTTGAAAAATATATATTAAGGGTTTGTGTATATAATCACAGACCTCTTTAAATACCATTCGATATATGTTGTCTAGCCCAGGAGATTTATTCATATCCAGCCTTTTCAGCTGAAGAAGGACCTCACTTCCTAAGACCTCGAAGTCACTTAAAACAACCTTATTTTTCTCTACACTTACTGGCATATTGCTAACATCTGTGTCGATCAACTGGCTGAAGAGTTCACTGATATCTTTAAACTCTCGCTTTGACAGTCTGAGGTACTAACTTACTTCAAGCAAGCATCAATTATATCACCACCCAAGAAGAATGTGGTAACCTGCCTCATTGACTTTTGTCCAGTAGCACTGTGATAAAGTGCTCTGAGAGGTTGGTGATGAAACATATAAACTCCTGCCTGAGAAGCAACTTGGATCCACTCTTATTTGTCTACAAGAGCAACAGGGCAACATCAGGTGCCATTTCATTGGCTCTACACTCAGCTATGGAAAATCCGGACAGTGAAGAAGTAAACATCAGAATGCTCTTCATTGACTGCAGCTCTGCATTCAATACCATTATCCCCTCAAAACTAATCAAAAAAGCTCCACGTCCTAGGCTCAATACCTCTTCGTACAACTGGATCCTCAATTGGCAACAACATCTCCTCCACAATTGCCATCAGCACAGAAGCACCATGAGTCTGTGGGCTTAGCCCCCTGCTCTACTCACTTTATACTTATGATTGTGAGGCTCAGTAAAGCTCCAATGCAATGTTTAAGTTTGCCAATGACACCGCTGTTGCAGACTGTATCAAAGGCAGTGATGAATTAGTGTTTGGAAGGGAGATTGAAATCAAGCTGAATGGCTCCAAAACAACAACCTCTTACTCAATATTAGCAAAATCAAAGAGCTGACTATTAACTACAGGAGGAAGAGACCAGACGCCATGATCCAGCTCTCAACAGGGGTTCAGAGGTGGAGAGAGTCAGTAGTTTTACATTTCTCAGCATTATTATTTTAGAGCATCTTTCCTGGGTCCACAGTGTAAGTGCCATTACAAAGAAAGCACAGCAGTGCCTCTGCTTTCTTAGAAATTTGCCCAACTTCTGTAGACGCACAGTGGAGAGTATACATTTCTCTTCTATCCCCCTCATGAATGTCTCCTTGCCATGGATAGAAGAGAAATGAAGTTGTAGTTTGAGATAGTATCATCAGGGGAGAGACACAAGGATCAAAGGCTGTGTTGTCTGCCTGCTGCCTGGGTTTGGGACATCTCATCTGACCTGCAGAGGAATTTGGAATGGGAGAGGAAAGATCCAATTGTTATGGTCCATCTGGGTAGCAATGACAATATGAAGAACAAGGAACAAGGTCCTTATGAGGGAATTTGAGCAACTAGGGACTATATTAAAATCAGAGCCGAAAAGGTAATAATCACCGGATTATTACCTGAGCGACTTACAAATTGGCACAGCGATAATAAGATCATCATTTTAAAGGGAGGGTAAAGCATCTGTGGCTGACAAGGGAAATCAAAGCACAAAAGCAAAAGAGAGGACATACAATATATAGCAAAATTTGGTGGGAAGCTAAAGGGTTGGAAACCTTTTAAAAACCAACAGAAGGGACCCATAAAAGCAATAACGCAAAATATGAAATTAAGCCAACTAATCAAAAAAGATTTCAAAAGTATTTTTCATATATATAAGAAGTAACAGAGAGAAAAGAGTGTGCATCTGTCTGCTGGAAAATGATGTTGGAGAGGTCATAATAGGGAAAAAAGAAATGGCAGTGAAGTGAATAAGTATTTTGTGTCAACCTTCACTGTGGAAAACACCAGTAGCATGCCTGAAATCTGAGAGCGTCAAGGGGCAGAAGTGAGTGTAGTTGTGATTACTCAAGAGAAAGTGCTTGGGAAGCTGAAAGGTCTGAACTTGGATAAGTCGCCTGGTACAGAGGGCACTGCACACTAGGGTTCTGAAAGAGGTAGCTGAAGAAATTGTGGAGCCATTACTAGTGATCTTTCAAGGCTCACTAGATTTTGGAGTGGTTCTGACCAACTGGAAAATTGCAAATATCACTCCATTCTTTAAGAAGGAGGAAAAAAAACAAAGAATCAAGAAATCATAGGCTAGTAGGTCTGATTCCCATGTTTGGCAAAATGCTAGAGTCCATTATTAAGGATGAGGTTTTGGGATACTTGGAAGCACACAATAAAAGAGGACAGAGTCAACATTGTTTCTGTAATGAAAAATCTTGCCTGACAGATTTGTTGGTATACTTTGACAAAATAACAGGCGGGATAGACAAGGGAGCATCAGTGGATGGTGTGTACTTGGGTTTTCAGAAGGCCTTTGACAAGCTGCCACACATGAAGCCTACTAAACACAATAAAAGCTCATGCTAATAAAGGAAAAATGCTAGCATGGATGAATGACTGGCTGACTAGCACTTGGCAAAAAGTAGAACTAAAGGGGCTTTTTCTGGTTGGCTGCTGGTGACCAGTGGTGTTCCGCAAGAGTTGGTGCTGGGTCTGCTGCATTTTCACGCTATATGTAAATAATCTGGATAATGGAATCAATGGCTTTGTGGCCAAATTTGAGGATGACATGAAGATAGATGGAGGTGCAGGTAGAGTTGAGGAAGCAGAGTGTCTGTTAAAGGACTTGGTCCGATGAGGAGAAATGGCAAATAAGAGGCAGGTGGACTGTAGGGAAGTACATGGTCATGCACTTTGTTATTAGAAGGAATGAAGACATAGACAGAGAGAACAATCTAAATGTGGAGAAAATTCAGGAACAAGAGGTGCAAAGTGACACAGGATACCTTGTGCAGGATTCCCTAATGTTTAACTTACAGGTTGAGTCAGTAGTTAGGAATGCAAATGCAACATAAGCATTCATCTTGAGAGGACTGGAATATGAAAACAAGAATGTAATACCGAGGCTTTATAAGGCATTAGTCAGACTGCACCTGGATTATTGTGAGCAGTTTTGGGCCCATAACTTAAAAAGGATGTGTTGGCACTGAAGAGGGTACAGCGGAGGTTCCTGACAATAATCCCAGGAAAGAAAGGGTTAACATATAAGATGCGTTTGATGGTTTTGAGCCTATACCTGCTGGGATTTAGAAGAATGAGAGAAAACCTGCTGACTCTTGAAAGGCCAGGAGAGACTGGACATGCAGAGAATGTTTCAAATAGTGGGAAACATCTGAATGGAGAGGGCGACAAGCCAGAAGTCTTGTCGGTGCCAATGACGTAGGTAGAAAAAGGGAGTCCTGAAGAGAGAATTCAGGGAGTTGGGTAGGAAGCTGAAAGGCAGGATCTCTAGGGTAGTAACCTCAGGATTGCTGCCTGTGCCACGTGCTAGTGTGTGCAAGAATAGCATGATCAGGCGTATTAATGTGTGGCTGAGAGGCTGGTGCAGGGGGCAGAGCTTCATATTTCTGGATCATTGGGGCCTCTTCTGGGGGGGGGGGGTACGACCTGTACAAAAAGGTTGGGTTACACCTGAACCCAAAGGGGCTCAATATCCTAGTGGGCACATTTAATAGAGCTGCTAGGGAAAGTTTAAACTAATTTGGCAGGGGGGTGGGAACTGGAGTGATAGAGCTGAGGAAGGGGAAAACAGAAATGTATCAAAGGTAGTGTGTAACAGAGATGATAGGAAGAACAGGCAGGAGATGAGGCTTAATCAAAGCCAGTGGCATGAGTTACAGGGCAATAGAGGCATGGTGTAATTAAAACAGAAAGAAACAAATACTGGACCGAGAGTATTGTATTTCAACGCACATAGCTTAAGAAATAAAATGGATGATCTTGAAATGCAGCTACAGATTGGCAAATTTGACGTTGTGACCATCTCTGAAACTTGGCTAAAGGATGGCTGCCATTGGGAGATGAACATCCAAGGATATAAGGTGTATTGGAAAGATAGGTTAGTAGGAAGAGGCGGTGGTGTGGCTCTGTGTATAAGAAATAATATTAAATCATTGGAAAGAGATGACATAGGTTAGAAGTTGTAGATTCTCTATGGGTTAAGATAAGATATGGCAAGGGTAAAAGGACCTTAATGGCAGTTGTATACAGGCCTCCAAACAGTAGCTGGGATGTGGATTACAAATTACAGCAGGAGATAGAAAAGGCGTGTCAGAAAGGCAATGTCATGATAATCGTTGGTGATTTTAACATGGAAGTGGATTGGGAAAACCAGGTCAGTACTGGACCTCGAGAGAGAATTGGTAGAACGTCTAAGGGATGGCTCTTTAGAACAGCTTGTTGATGAGCCCACTAGAGGATCGGCTGTGCTGGATTGGGTGTTGTGCAATGATACGGAGGTGATAAGAAAGCTTCAGGTTAAGGAACCCTTAGGGAACAGTGATCACAATATGATCCAGTTCACATTGAAATTTAAGAGGGAAAAAATAAAATTCAATGTGTCGGTATTTCAGTGGAATAAAGGAAATTTCAATGGCATGAGAGGGGAACTGGCCGAAGTTGACTGGAAAGGGACATTTGCAGATAAGACAGCAGAGCAGCAATGGCTGGAGTTTCTGTGAAAAATGAGGGAAGTGCAAGTCAGATATATTCCAAATAAGAAAAAAATTTCAAAGGGAAGAAGGACACTACCGTGGCTGACAAGTGAAGTCAGAGCTGAAGTAAAAGCATAAGAGAAGGCATACAAGGAAGCCAGAGCTAGTGGGAAGATAGAGGATTGGGGAGCTTTTAAAAACTTGCAGAAGGAAACTAAGAAGGTCATTAGGAAGGAAAGAATGAATTATGAGAGCAAGCTGATGACTAATATCAAAGAAGATACTAAAAGTTATCAAGCATCTAAGGGGTAAAAGAGAGTCAAGGGTAGATATAGGACCAATACAAAATGACGCTGGAGATATTGTAATGAGAGACACAGAGGTGGAAGGGGAACTGAATGCATATTTTGCATCAGTCTTCACAGTGGACGACATCTGCAGTATACCAGACATTCAGGAGTGTCAGGGAAGTAAAGTTTGTTCAGTGAAAAATACAACTGAGAAGGTGCTCAGAAAGCTCAATGGTCTGAGGGTGGATAAATCTCCTGGCCTTGATGGAAGGCACCCTCGGGTTCTGAAAGAAATAGATGGAGAAATTTTTGAGGCATTAACAATGATCTTTCAAGAAGCGATAGATTCTGGCATTGTTCCAGATGACTGGAAAATTGCAAGTGTTACTCCGCTATTTAAGAAGGGTGGGAGGCAGCAGAAATGAAACTATAGACCTGTTAGCCTGACATCAGTGGTTGGGAAGTTGTCGGATTTAATTGTTAGGGATGAGATTACAGAGTACCTGGAGGCACATGACAAGATCAGCCAAAGCAAGCATGGTTTCCTGAAAGGAAAATCCTGTCTGACAAACCTACTACAATTCTTTGAGGAAATTACAAGCAGGGTAGACAGAGAAGATGCAGTATACATGGTATACTTGAATATTCAAGAGGCCTTTGACAAGGTGCCACACATGAGGCTGCTTAGCAAGATATGTGCCCATGGAATTGCAGGGAAGTTACTAGTGTGGGTGGAACATTGGCTGATCAGCAGAAAACAGAGAGTGGGAATAAAGGGATCCTATTCTGGCTGGCTGCCGGATACCAGTGGAGTTCCACAGGGGTCGGTGTTGGGACCGCTGCTTTTTATGATGTATGTCAATGATTTGGATTATGGGATTAATAGATTTATGGCTAAATTTGCCGATGATACAAAGATAGATGGAGGAGCGGGTAGTGTTGAGGAAACAAAGAGCCTGCAGAGAGACTTAGATAATTTAGGGGAATGGGCAAAGAAGTGGCAAATGAAATACAATGTTGGAAAGTGTATGGTCATGCACTTTGGTGGAAGAAATAAATGGGCAGATTATTATTTAGATGGGGAGAGAATTCAAAATACAGAGATGCAAAGAGACTTGGAAATCCTTGTGCAAGGTACCCTAAAGGTTACCCTCCAGGTTGAGTCGGTCATGAAGAAGGCGAATACAATGTTGGCATCCATTTCTAGAGGTACAGAACATAAGAGCAGGGATGTAATGCTGAGGCTCTATAGGGCACTCGTGAGTCCAGACTTGGAGTATTGTGTGCAATTTTAGAAAGGATATACTGACATTGGAGAAGATCCACGAGAATGATTTCAGGAATGAAAAGGTTACTCTATGAGGAACATCTAGTAACTCCTGGGCTGTATTCCATGGAGTTCAGCAGAATGAGGGGGGAATCTCATAGAAACATTCTGAAAGTTAAAAGGCCTGAAAAAATTAGATATGGCAGTTATTTCCCATGGAAGGGGAGTCTAAGACAAGACGGCACGACTTCAGGATTGAAGGACGTCCTTTTAGATCTGAGATGCGGAGAAATTACTTTAGTCAGAGGGTGGTAAATCTGTGGAATTTGTTGCCACGAGTGGCTGTGGAGGCCAAGTCATTGGGTGTATTTAAGGCAAAGATAGACAGGTTCTTGATTAGCCAAGGCATCAATGTGTATGGGATGAAAGCAGGGGAGTGGGGATGACTGGAAGAATTGCATCAGCCCACAATTGAATGGCAGAGCAGACTCGATGGTGTAAATGGCCTCCTTCTGCTCCTCTATCTTCTGGTCTTATGGACTTAAAATAAATTGGCCATGATTGAAAGGCAGAACAGATTCGATGAGTTGAATGGCCTAATATTGTTCCTATGTCTTATGGTCTGATAAGAAAAGAGTTAAGTACATAAGCTTTTTACATTAGCCCAAATGTATACTATTATCAGCAGTAAATGCTCTGAAGTGAGTATGCTTACAATATGCTACGCCTACAGTCTTTTCATATTAGATGTTTAATGTAAGGGTTAATTTCTGGAAGTGCGTGCTCATTGATATACTGTCAGGTTTCACATTTAACACAAATTGCTATAAACATTAAAAGTATGTACAAGACATATGAATAGTTAAAGAAGCTTTCTGTTCTAATTCTTGATTACAAATTAAGATACAATACATGTATCTAGTTATAGCATACAAAAGTGAAAATATACCTTTAAGAACTGTGTACCACGTGGTATGTCTGTGATATATTGTTACACCCAAAACATTTGCTGCCTCAAATGATCTGTCTGTCTTTACTTCAAGCAGAAACAAAAAGTAATGCAGAGTCAGAATAGTCTAAGTTCTGAGATTTGCCAGCTAAGAATGAAAGGCTATGACTCTTAATCTGTTAACTGTTGAAGCAGGCTAACTGCAAAGATTCTACGGTTCATTTATCATCTAAGCATGTATCTATATAAAACTCAGAGATTTATATTCTCCAGATGGCTGCGAAGCAAAGAAAAAACATGAAAGTTGTTCATTGGAAAACTTCAAACCCATCCCCCCCTCCACAACAAAAAAGACCAGCATCCTGATCATCAACCCCCCTCACTGCACACAAAGTGGAACAGGAACATTAACCCCCCCAAAAAAACCTCCTTTGCACAAAAAGGAACTAACGGAACATCAACCAACAAACACCCTCCCCTTGCACAACAAAATAGAAAAGGAACGGATGATAAAAACACAGAATATAAAAACCATCAGTCTGAAAAAATCCACAGTCCACAAATGCAATAGTCTGATCCATATATGCAGAACCACGATACATCCTACCATATTACTGACATTCATCAAAGAGAGGGAAACCACACAAGGCAGAAATGCCTACCGGCCACAGTGAGCCAGCAGTGATAGGCCATGCACAGATTCCTTCTCTGGCAGCGATCGAAAGGAAGGCAGTCAGCATGGAACTCTTACTCGCCTTCTGCATTTGCCTACAGAGAACCAACTGATATCCCGTGGCATTTCTGTGAGAGAAATCTCTCACAATTTATTGGACTGAGACCTCATTTTAGTCATTGGCTTAGATTATGGCCCATTAAAGTTTCAAAGAGTATGTTTATTAAACTCCAGGTGGTTCACACACAGAAAGGACACAATCAAGTCCTATAACCTATTGGTAAATATTTGTAATTTCACCATTCAGACACTATTTTACACTCTTTAACACAAGAAATGGCATTAAAGCACTGGCATAGAGCTTATTAGGTAAATATTTGAAAATATTTATTGAATTTTAACACAATGTGGAAATAAAAAATACAGGATGAATTTTAGCTGGCACAATAAATGTGTTAAGAATTGCAGTGTTTGACTAATGATAATAACACATGGTTAGTGCATTGCCTGCCATTGGCAGCTGTCAGAGCCAGGCATGGGTAGTATAAGTGACACTACCACTACTTAAAATGGATGTGTTACAGATTCATTGTTTGCTTTGGAGTGTTTTGCAGTTGGATGAAAGAGCATAAGCACCCGCACTTTTCAGTCATGTTGTAGATCTAGAAACAACTTGGGAATAAGACAGTGGCTATATTTCATTAGCGGTTTGAGGAGATTTTGAATGTCACCTGAAATACTTGAAAATTTCTGCTAATGTACCATGGAAAACATTCTGACAGGCTGCATCACTGTCTGGTAAGGGAAGGGTGCTACTATACGGGACCATAGTAAACTGCAGAGAGCTGTAAAATTAGTCTGTTCCATCATGGGCACTAGCCTCCGCTGGACTTCTTCAAGGAGGGGTGCCTCAAAAAGACTGCATCCATCATTAAGGGGCTCCACCATCCAGGACATGCGCTCTTCTCATTGTTACCAACAGGGAAGAGGTACAAAAGCATGAAGGTACACATTCAGCAATTCAGGAACAGCTTCTTCCCCTCTGCCATCTGATTCCTGAATGGACATTAAACCCATGAACACTACCTCACTAGGTTTTTAATTTTGCTTTTGCATTACTTACTTAACTATTTGATATACAGGTGCATACTTACTGTGATTAGCAGTTTTTTCTATATTATCATGCACTGTGCTGCTGCCACAAAGTTAACAAATTTCATGACATATGCCAGTGATACTGTGGTGAACTACATATACCTGTCTGGACATGCCCCCCTGCTGACTGCTCCTGTGGCTCCTCCCACTGACCGTGGCTCCTCCCACGGACCCCGGTATAAAGGCGATTGGGGACTCCGCCCCAGTCTCAGTCTCCAGGATGCAGTGTGGTGATCAATTGCTGCTTGTTCTTTCTTCCAGCCAAGAAAAGCCGATATCTCGCCTCACGTCTCAGAGAGTTATTGATGGTGCATCAGATATTAAACCTGATTCTGATTCTGAGTTGAAGCATTTTCATGGCCTTCTTTATCAAGGAAAAGATTATGTGCTGGAATACAACCAACCAAATTGATTGTTCACAGGGAAGGTAGTCCCAGTGTCAATGAAAGTGAAGACACCCGGAGCTTATCTGCTTCAAATTCACCACAAACTACATCAGAGTCATCAGCAAGATCAATCAGGGAATGTTGCACAGATGCATTAAACCTCTTATTGATCTACTGTCATAGATGAAACCTCGATCTAAGTGGTTTATCCACTTATCCACTGCCAATGGTACACACACAGGTACTGTGAAACAGCTGCAAAGGATTTCAGTCTCTCTCCTCATCAGCTCAAACCTTATACCTGCCCATGTTTTGCAGAGCAGCTCCTGTTCATTAAAATAAAACAATAAATAGAACAAAATAATACAATGAATAGTTCTTAGTTGGAGCAACTATGCTTGGAATTGATGTGGTTTGCTGGACTTGGACATATTGTGGCACAAATATAGACTTCTTTGGGCTGATACATTTCTTCCCCACTGACTAAGAAATCAGAACAGCTTCCTGGCCTCATTAAACAAAAAACACTCAAGGCAAATACAGTGGAAAATGTTAATTTGTGGATTGAGGAGTTAATTATATTGATTCTCATGTGACTTGCTATATTAACAGAAGTTGGCATCTTACTAAATGACTTGTATTCATTGGGGAATCTTCCTTGTCTGAATTTGAATAACAATCATAAGTTACTGTATTTTTAGCCCTTATTCTGATCATCAATATATTTTAAATATGTAAGGAAATCTTACATTCATTTAGAACTTCTTACATTTTTAAGATAGCATAAAATATTTTGCATCCAAAGAAATATTTCTGAAGTGTAGTTATGGCGGTAAGTGGAGGATGTGCCATTTTTCACTGCAACATCATGAGTAATGAGTGAAATGACCAGATATCTTCTTCTCTGAAACGGCTTGAGGGATTAGTATTTGACAAAAGACAAGAGACAACTGCCCAGACATTCTTTGAATAGTACATGGGAACTTTTACACCACTTGAAGGAAACTGGACCTTAGTTCAATGTCTCGTCTGAAAGACAGTTAACGTAATGAAACATTATCTCTATATGGAAGTGGAGTATCAGCCAAATGTACACAATCTAGAGTGGAAAGCCACAGCTTTCTGATTTTTGTCACAGGAAATCTAACAGCTGAACCAAGCCTGGCGCCTAAATTGGGATCTTCTCAATGTTAACTTGGCAATCCGCGATTATACTTTCCTTTTAGAAATTTTGTTCATCAGAACAACATGCTGAGAGTGACATCTGTGCATTCTGGAAGTCCTAACTCATTACTGTGGCAGGCACAATGCAACTTTACATTGTGTGCTTCAGGACTCAACACATTGAGACATACCCTTCAAACTAAGCCTTGGTATGCAGCTGGGACTGGAAGTGAAGAAGTGTCCAATTTTTCAAGCAACATCTTATGCTGAGCGACTTTCAGCTACTTTATTAATGACCCTCTGACCATCATGTAGTCAGAAATGAGCAGCTTGCCAATGAGAACAGTATAGACTTTCATTCAGAACTCTCAGCTAATGAAACAGACTTTGCTTGTTTACTATAGAAGCTGGAAAACTTTAAATCTGATTATTAGCAAATATTATCTGTGTCACACAAGCAGCTAATACAATTTCACATGAGTTTCTCTGTCAATATCATTAAGCAGACACTAAATGGACCAGCAGTGCCTCCTAGTGAACATCAAGAGGATTGGTATTTTACAGCAAGGAATGTGCTCCTAAATATTTCTCCACCATTGGGGAAAGACTGTTAGAGAACTCCACAAACCAGGGTGTTAACAAAATGCTCTCCACTTCTCAGGATGGATATAACACCTGATACACAGTCAAGAGCTCGGTAGAAAATTGTACAAAACATGGAGAAGAGATATGATTCAGATATGCGACTAGAGCTTTTTACATTAATACAACGTGACCGATTCTCCCTTGTCTCTACCCATGAAGATATGAGAGGGGCACAAATTCAACTGGGCTTCAATGAAAGTCATGGCACAAGCTGTTATGTTTGTGCAGAACTACATATACATTAATTAAATAAAAGCATGTATGCAGAAGATGGCTTTTATAGGTGTATTCACATTGTAGCAAGGGAGAGGCAACAATGCACATGTGTAGGCAATAGCGTATGTGCAGACAGCAGATAAATATGTAGTGCTAAGAGGGGTCATTGCTCTAAAAGAAATAGATTCATACTTCACACTTCTTCCCACTTTAGATTAATGCACCATAACACTGTATATGCACAAAACATTTAATTTTATTCCATAAAACCATATTCCAAATAAACATTCTTTTACAATATTAGTCCATTGCTAACTTCACAGTTCTAAAGATTCAGTCTTTTGTGTAGCTCTGTGTTTCATACAGGATAGCATCTCTGGGCTTTAGAAGTGGCATCATGTTTGGCAGGTGTCTTGTCAATGATAAAGTTCTCGTCATGCCTCTGGACCTGTGGAGTGACATTGGGTTTGGTAGGTGTCTTGTCTAAGACAATGTTCTCAGTTTCTAGTGTCACGTTGCTGCCAATAACATGATCATCACTGAGAGGCAAGTCTTGTATCTGTAATGTGTCCATCTAGTTGGATGCAATCGACACAGATGTGTTCTTTGGTTGAGCTTGCCAACATCTCAACTTTGGTTGCGCATCTGGTCCACAAAATGTCTCTGTGTCAGATCTCCAACATCCACTGTGTACTCCAGTGTTCCAGTTCCTGTAGCTATCCTACCGGGTGTCCCCTTGTCTTCTTGGTAATCACACGCTAGGACTTCCTATCCAATCGCAAAGCTCCTTGCTGCGTCACTTGGCAACCGGCTGAACTGTTTATTGCGCACTTTGAATAAGCATCCACAGCAATCAGAAACATGGAGTCCATGAATGGCCCAGCAAAGTCAATATGTATTCTTTGCCATGGTGAAAACAGCCACTGCCACAGGTGTAAGGGTGCCTGTGGGGATGCATTTTGAACTTTGTGACATCCTGAACAGCTTTTGTCCAAGTCTTCAATCTGTTTATCCATTCCTGGCCAGCGCACAAAGCTCCAGGCGAGGCTCTTCATCTTGACTGTACCCAGGTGTCCTTCATGCAGATTTTCTAACACTCTGGTGCGCAGTTTAGAGGGAACCACAGCACAAGACCCACACATCAGCATTCTTTGACATCCCAACAGTTGGTCTTGTCTCGCTGAGATATCTGAAAACATAGGGTTACAGTGAGCTGGCCATCCTTGTATGGTGATTTCCTAGAATTTAGATAATGTTGGGTCTTCCTTTGTTTCCCTTTGTATTTTGGAATTTGTTACCGGCAACTGGTCCACTAATGTGGGGTAGAACACCTCTGCTGGGTCTCAGTATGAAGACTTGTCTTCTTCAGTTGCCAATGGTGGAGGACGTAACAAACTGTCAGGGTTGCTATGTTGTTTGGTACCCTTGAACACTATGTCATATGAGTGCTAGGAAAAGTGACCAACGTTGGAACCAACTAGCAGTCATCACTGGCATTCCCTTCCTGGGATTGACAAAGGACACAAGGGACTGGTGATCTGTCACTTGAGTAATTTTTTTTCCTGTAGAGGTGGTGGTGAAACTTCTATATTTTCCATACTAGACTAAAGGCCTTTCGGTTGATCTGTGCATAGTTGTGTTCTGCACTCATCTGTGACCTTGAAGCAAAGGCAATCGGGCATTCAGATCCAGCTTTCATAGTGTGTGACAAAACGGCTCCAATGCCACAAGGGAACACATCGGACGGTAGTCTGATGGGCAGGGATGAGTCATAATAGGTGAGCAGTTCATTGGATGTTATTAGCCTCTTTGTTACCTTGAATGCTTTCTCACATCTTCCTGACCATTCCCACTTTGCTCCTGTTTGTAACAGTGCATTCAATGGATGTAGACTATAGCAATGTTTGGGAGAAACCGGTGGCAGTTGTTTACAAGGCCCAAGTATGACCTAAGCTGTGAGTGTTTTTCTGGTTTAGATGCTATAGCACTGCTTCAGTCTTCTCTTGTGACTTATTGAAGTAATGCTTGTCAATGACATGTCCACAATATGAGATTTCATTCTTGAAAAACTCACATTTCCCCCTCTTTGTGTGCAGACCATACTCACTCAGCCTGGTGAACACTTTACAAAGGTTATAGAAATGCTCTTCTTGCCAGTGACAATGATGTCATCAAGGTAAAATTGTGTTCCTGGGAAATCTTGAAGTGCTTGGTCCATTGCTCTTTGCCAAGTTGCTGGAGCAGATGTGACACCAAAGATGAGATGATTATATCGGAACAGTCCATTGTGAGTGTTGATTGTGTGGAACTTTCTGCTTGTCTCCTCAGTCTCCATCTGCAGATAGGTTTGTGACAAGTCAATCTTTGAAAATTTCTCCCCTCCTGCCAAAGATGCAAAAATGTCTTCTATTCAAGGCAGGGGATACTGCACAGTCAGCAGCACCTGGTTGACACTCACCTTGAAATCCCCACATATGCAAACAGCTCCAGCCTTACCCTTCTTGATCACTGGGACAGTTACCATGGCACAATTGCTCTACTTACCCTTGGAGAGAATTCCAGATGCCTCCAGCTCTGAAGTCCAGCATCCACTTTAGGGTGCACTTTATGGCATCTTGGTGTTGCTGCTTCATCCAATTCAATTCTGGCCTTCATGACTTTGAGTTTACCGTTCCCCTTATCAAACACTTTCTCATTAGCATTAAGCAGCTGTGACAGCTTCTGGTTTGTGCTACCATTGGGGCATGCCACATACTATACAAGCCTACCCTTAATAAATCAGAAAGTCCATTCTAAAATCACAGTACTGGGAAAGTTTGTGCAGTTCTGCTCTGTATTCAGAAAGGCTTTCATCTTCTGGCCGGTTCTTTTTGTAAAACCTGACATTGCCAGTGGTTTAGGGCTCAAGGGATTTTGTAAAATTGTGACTATTTCATCGAATGTCTTGTTTGTTGGCTTTTCAGGTGTTTCCAGGTTGCATAACAGACTGTATGTCCCTGCACCCATTAAGCTCAGAAGTGTAGCAGCTTTCTTCTGCTCTTCCACGTTGTTCACATTACAATACAGTTCAACCCTCTCGATATATGACTCCCAACCTTCAACAGTGCTATAAAGTTAGTCAGCTATCCCAATTGAAGCTGTTGCCATGTTATTTTCACTTTAAATTCAACACATCTTTCACTGTTACTCACACGGTTCCTGGCATCTGTGATGGCCTTCTCATGCTGTATAACTCTCATTGGTTTGTCTCATAATTGTTGATGCAGATTGTGATATTCTCTGACATTCAGGTTCATACTCTTCACCAATTTGTTGTGATGTGCACAACTGCATATATATTAATTAAATAAAAGCATGCACCCGGAGATGGCTTTATCTGGTGTACATTGCAACGAGAGAGCGAGAACAATCCACATGCGTAGACGACAGATCAATACGTAATGCTAAGGGGGGAGGTCATTGTATTAAAAGAAATAGATCCATACATTACGCAAGCAAACACATGGCATAAAAGATAGTTCCTAGGAGAATGGCTTTCCATGAACAATTCCTTAAACCAGCAAATAACCCTCGATGCTCTTTATGAGCCGATGTAGGCAGAATTCCAGACCACAACACATGGAGTTTGCCACATAGCCAGTCAGCGCCAAGATTTACTCCCTACATCACAAAAGAGTTTCCGAAATGATGTCCAATCAGCTGATCATTTGCCAAGCATTTGCAGGACATACCACAATCAACAGTGCACTGATGATGTCTCCTCAGATGGTGATGGAACGTTTACAAGTAAATTACCAAAATCGGAGAACAATTAAACCCAAGCATTAAAACAACATTTAACCAAACATGACATCAAGGAGTCCTGCTAAAGTTGCAATAATTAAACAAAGCATGTCCATTAACTGGAGTTCTATCCAGTGCAAAAAACATATGATCTTGTTTGTTGGAGATCATTCATTGCACCCTAGGACTTTGCTGTAGGAGTTTCTTGTAGCACTATCCATATCCAGTTGCTTTGATTTAATAATACGTTTAATCAATACCATATTCACTTCACTATCTGCATACTGTGACGATATTATAAGCTATCTACAGGATGGACTGTATAGTGGTGTTGCAAGGGTAACTCAGCACTAAACCCTTTGCTATCTTCATTCAAACATGGACTAGAGAACTGAATTCCTGAGATAAGGTGAAGTGAGGTCATCTAGGACTGACTGCCCTTGATATCAAGGGAGAATTTGACTGAGTGCAGTAAAGGTTCCCTACCTGCTTGCAACAAGACCTAGACAATATTTGTATATAGCTGATAAGTGAGAAATAATATTCCTCCTGCCAAATGAGTATCAAGCCATGAAAATCTCAGGCAAGAAAGAGTTTAACGATTTATCATTGATACTCAATGCCTTTCTGCTCTTCCAAAAGTCTGTGGATGTTGGGTCAACTGAAATGCTTAAGACAGCATTCCACAGATTTATATTGAACAAGAAAATCAAGATATATTGAACGATGACAGATAAATGAACTCAAGACCCAGGTCAACCACACTCTAATGATGGGCAGACACGAAGAAGTTCATAGCTTTCTCCTATTTCTGCACACACTTAAAGTGTGAGGTTTATTTTAAGCACAACTTCAGATATACAGTATTAATAGATAAACCATGCCATAGATGCTGCTTTCCTCCATTTTAATGACATTACAATAGTATTGTGAGCTACTCTACTGGAAGATTGATATTCACTTGTGAGGTTCTAAGAAAAGAATTGTTGGGCCACTGCTCTTAAATTGGCAGGATTGAATGAATTACAGCCTATTGATCCATTTCACATTCTGTGAACTGCCAGTGTTTAACACTGTGGGTGTAATCTCTCTAGACAGCTCTTAATAGGAAATATTATAGACAAGCAACACTCTCCAACTATTGGGAACAGCTTTTGGATGAACAAATGTTGCAGGTGATGGGAGAGGAGCAGGCTGATGAAGTACAGTCCACAAAAGGGGACTAGGAATATTTTCAATAGACCCAATATGTTTCACAGGAGAACACCAGACAGGTTTCTATCAGAACTGGTGCTGTCTACAGATACATGCAATGTCAGCAAATGCCTATACCTGCTCAGCCTGTTGCTGTGATATGATAGAAAAATAGAAGTCCTTTTCTGCTGAGTATGAACTTTGGTCATATGTTTAATACAGTAAAGAAGGAACAGAGCAGTTTGCCAGAGGTAACTGGCCCAAAGCAATCCTGAGAGGAGGAAGCAAAAGTACATTGGTAAATTGGGTTGTCATTGTCATATGTACTGAAGGTACGCGATTCATACAGATAATTTTGTCATATTAGTGCTTGAACTAGTACATAGGAAAGCAATGCAGAATAAAGTGAGTCACAGAGCAAGTGTGCTGTGGCAGAGAATAAGGTGCAAGTCATAATAAAGTATACTGTGAGATCATGGTCTACTTTATTGTACTAGAGGACTGTTGAACAGTCATACTAAAACAGCAGAATAGAAACTTTGAGCTTGATGCTACATACCTTCCTGCTTTAGTATCTGCTGCCCAATGGGAGTGTGGGTGAGAAGAGAGAATGACTGGGGTGAGTAGAGTATTTGACTATATTGGCTGCTTTACTGAGAATTTTAAACAGAGGAGGAGAGGCTGATTTCCAAGTTGTGCAGAGCTGTGTCCACAGCTCTCTGTAGCCCCTTGCAGTTTCATGCAGAGCAGTTGCCACATCAAGCCATGACTCACCTGGATAGGATAACTTTGATTTTGACCTTCGCCAACATGGTCAAGGTTTAAGTATGAGGTTCCAGTCAAGGTGGCACCTGCATAAAATGCTCCTTCAGTCGACATCTTCTGGATAGATCATGAAACCATATATTTCACTTCTTTTATGTTTTTTTACGTTTGTTTTTTGTTGTGAATGTGATCCTGGAACAGTTGGAGGCTCTGATTTGCTGTTTGGATGTTACAGCACTCTACAGTCTCTGAGAGGATTCCGGGAGGTAGAGACAGTGTGAATAAACCTCATGGGTAGGCTGCATGGGGGGGCAAGCCGATGTTTGACTCTATTTTGCCGATTAAAGCTTCCATTGTGTGCTGATTAAAGTGACAAGGCAGATTGAAACATTGAGGCGAATGCAGTAGTTTGGAGATTGTTTGGGTGTTCCAGTGCTCTGCAGTCTCCAAAAGGCAGCGGGCTCGAGCTTTTCAGCAGGGCAGGCTGTGGGACAGTGTTTGACTCCACTTCACTGAGTAAAGCAACGACGGAGTTCAAAGCATCGAGTTAAGTGCAGTGTGAGTGCCAGCTGCCAGTCTTTTGATTGCTCTGCTACGGAGAGGGGAGAGCCTGCCGCTGTGCCCGGAGAGCATTGCCCAAGTTTTCTGTGCTTTGGATGTGGACTGAGACTATAGACTTTTTCTTCAGTCTTACAGCTGTGTTTTTCATCCAGTCTTGCTTGTTTTGTTTTTTGTTTGTGCAGAGAGGGAAATTTGTGGCTCGATATGCCTGTTCTGTTCTTGTTTATTTTTTGTGTGGGAGAAGGGATTTGGGGGCTGATGTGCCTGTTCCAGTTTTGTTCAATTTTTTGTGGGGGGGGGGGTGTTGGTACTTGGGGGTTGATGATCGTTCTGCCTTTTCTTTTCTTTCTCGGTTTCATGGCTACCTAGAGAAAAAGAATTTCAGAGTTGTATACTTTGATAATAAATGAATGAACCTTAATGAATATTAACAAAGTTGTATTTGAGTTCAAAACAGATCACTGATCTCTGAGGGATCAAAGGAATCTGCTCAGTATTGGCAGTTTAAATAGCCTGGTTTTAGGGGAATTGTGGTTTGTATAACCTGGCTGTTTTGTGGTTAACTATGGAATTGACAGTTTTCATCCCAGTGAGTTTGAAAATCATACTGGAAGCAAATTTTAAGGTGTACACTGAATATAGGAAATTTTACACCAGAGGAAAAAAATGCTTTGGCAAAGAAAAATACCACTAAAATGTCAGCTGTTGCTTTTCCCTTCTGGAGTCTGCAAAACCCAGAAACAAACACAATATTACTCCACTCTGGCTATTTCATTGCAGTTGTATGAAGGAACTCCAGTATGCATTATTCACATAATTATGGCTAACAGTAACTAGTTCTCCCTTGACACAATCTTTGAACAGACTAAATTTGTATTAATGTTAACATGGTGGTTATGCTATTGGGCTAATTGGGCAAGTTCTGTATCATTGATCCAAGGATATGTATTTGAATCCTGACATTCAGGCAACTAAATAAATCAGGATTTGAGAATTATTGTTAATAATGGTAAAAATGAAAATCCAAATTGTTGTTGAAAGCCCAACTAGTTCACAAGAGTCTGCAAATACTGGAATCTGGAGCAATAATCTGCTGGAAGAATTCAATGGATTGAGCAGCATCTGTGGAAGGAATAGAAGTGTTGATGTTTAGTGGTTAAACCCTGCAATAGGACACCAAACGTCAAATGTTGAAAGTTACTTTCCTTTCACAGATTTTGCTCAGCCCACTGAGTTCCTATTGCAGATTTTTGCTCTAGATCATTAATATACTTCACAAAAAGAAATCTGTAATCTTTACCCAGTCTGCCAATTGGTTGATTCTTAATTACCTTCTCAACCTTGGGGTAATCAGGTATGGATAATTCAGCTACATTTACCTTCAGTGATTGCATTCTTAAAAACCCTCAATATGTCCATAGTTGCTCACTGCGTAAATTGTTGCATGAGTTGGGACTGCAGCTGATATGGTACAAAATAGTTAAGAATATAAATGAGCTTGGGTAGATGGTGATAATTTTGAAATTAATAGTTGGGAAGAATACAAAATAGGTTGCTGGTTTGTTATTGTCTAATTTACATTATGCATAAATCAAGATAATCCCTTGATTTTATATCCTTTGGTTACACATTATTATGTTCATGTTTGCATGTGTGGTTATGAGATTATTTAGGAAGTTTTTGGGTATGAATGAGGATATTGATTACTAAAGATCTGTTCCTGCCTAAGAAACAGAAATAATGATTAAAGATACTTAGATATTTTAAAATACTTAGAGATGTGGATGATTACATTTTGCAGAATAAACTACTTTTCCACTGAGTGCATTAATCATTCAGTCCTTCATTGTCATTCGTGCAGGTTGTAACCATGCCAGGTACATCTTCCTCATTTACTGCTGTGATTGTTGCTATAGCAGCCATTCGTTCATGCTTAACTCCTTTATTTACTTGTCAATTATAGTTTGAAGTTCTCTGAACATTCACAAGCACTGGACTTATAATACATGCAACACCATACCAAAATGTCATGCAAGTGCTCAATAATATGTTTATTTTTATAGTGTACAATATACTGCTATTTAAGATCTACGAAGGGAGATATTTAAAACAAAATCACCGAATGCCAGGTTAGTTTAAAGATTGTTTCATAATCCAGCATTGCAGTCTCTATGATTTGCATAAATCTCCATATTCAGAAACAGACGAGATTTAACAGATTTTGTTACAAGCTAATGTTTGACGTGATAGTTGTTTTGTGTGCTTTTATCAAATACTGACTCTGTTTCTTCAGAATAAAGGTGAGAATATAGCGAAGAATTAATAGGGTTAGACGGTAAACTGAATTGCATTCATGTAGCTTTTCTGCAATTCAGGGAGTGATGCTAAAGTGGCAGATTCCTCAAAGCATCTGAGTTAAAGGAAGCCAAGTAACCTGATGTTGATAGTATTTATGGACACCAGTGTACATCCTTTCCTCTCAGAGTAAAGTACACAAGAAGCTTCAGTTGAGACAAGCACACTGACTTTGTCCAAGTCTCATACATTGGTTCAAGGAAGAGGGAAGGAAGAAGGACAAGGTCTTACTAAAATAAAATGCCACCTGGTAAAGTTGTAACATGGAACTGTAGGAATACTGATCATCAGAGGCAACGTGCAGTTGACGGAATGAAGATAGTGCACAGTCAAAGGTTCAGATCAAAGCTCTGCAGTCTGGCAACATTCAGTCATGGAGGTGAGTGCGAGGTATAGAGAAACAGCTAATGGAAAGTGAAAGCTCCAATGACATCCCCATACCCAACAATGGCAGGACACAGCCAGTGAGTGCCAATGACAAGCTTGGTGCATTTGTAGCCATCTCCAGACATCTCTTGATCTCCCTATAGAAGCCAGTCCTCACCCAATTATGTTCAACATAATATAAAGAAATGGCTAAGTACTGCTAAGGAACAAAACCAACATCCACTGCAGTGTGAAGTGTAGCCACGTCTCCAGCCAATTTAGTCCAGTACAATTATAATGATAACACAGCCTACCATGTTCGAAATTGTCCAGGAATGTCCTGACAGCAACAAGAAGTGGAACCAGTGCAATTAAACTAATTCTGTCCTATATGTCGATGTTCAATTACCAGCAAGCCAGTGAAAGGTGTTTTAGGCAATTCCTTACCAGCATCCTGTTCACTAATTCTCAATTTGTGTCTGGCCAATATCACAAAGCTCCAGATCTCATTGTAGCCTTGGTTTAAACATGGAACAAAGGAACAAATTCTAGAAATGAGGAAGAACAACCCTTAATACTTAGAGGGCAGTGAAGAGAGGAGCCTTGGTAAAGCTGAAGTCATTAGGCATCAAAGGGAAAGAGATTCCAAAGCTTGAAGTTATAATGTAATAAAGAGGGATGGTTGTAGTCATGGACATCAATCAACCCAGTAGCCAGGCATCACTATAGGAGTTTTTGAGGGTGTTCCTGAAACCCAGCTATTTTTAGCTGCTTCATTGATATCCTGCTTTTGATTATAAGGTCACAAGTGGGGATGTTTCCTGATGATTAATGAAAATCATAACTCCTCAGTAAGTGAAATAGTTTGGGTCTGCTGGTAACAAGACTAGCAACATTCGAACACAGATTGTTAATTGGCAAGTAACGTAAAATGAATTTGAGTGCCAGCCAGACATACATTAACAACTAGTCACTGGTGTTCAATGTCTTTACGTATCAATTCTTCCACCATAAATATCTGGGAGTCACTATTTCATTGGTCCAGTCATATAAATACTAGGACCTCAAGAGTAGATCAGTGGCAACAATTGGTGATTCATCTCCTAACTCCTCAAAGTCTTTCTAAATTTTAAAAGACACAAATCAGAAGTGTAAAAGAATGCTTTCAGTCTGACTGGACGAGTACAGGCCCAATTACATTCACGGAGCTTAAAATTACCCAAGACAGAGCAGTCAACTTGATTGGCACCCAATCTACTATGCCATCCTAAATATTACCTCCTCACCCCTTTCCCCTCCACTACTACTGGTTTAATGACTGCAAGATACACTATTGTTACTCCCCTATGATGCTTTAACAAAGCTTCCTATACCAGCAGTCTTGGCCAACTAGAGAGATGACTAGAAGGAGTTTGAGAATGTAACTATGTGCATCTTTGCTCCGAGTTGAATACCATCCAGGATGTGATATGTATTATCACACCTTCATTGTCTCATAGCCAAAGTCATAGTTGAGTTTATTGACTAAGCCTGAATCCTGGAATTCCCTCTTTAACAATCCACTGGTCTTCAGCACTGGTCTTCTGCACAAGGTCTTCAGCAGTTCAGAAGGCACTTTTTCGAAGACAATCAAGGATGTACCATAACTGTTGACCCGTGTTAGTGTTAATTACATCCAACAAATGAATTTAAATGATAAAGTTATGTCCATGATGATGTAGATCCAGTAAAAGGATGATCTTCAGAGACCTCATCTCCCATTCAACCCACCAAAACGTGTGATTTCAGACTGTCAACGTCCATCTGAACGAGCAGCCCTGGGTCAATTAGTTTTGAAGAAGGTGTAATTCTGTACCATTATCTTACTCAAGTCAAGTCACTTTTATTGTCATTTCGATCATAACTGCTGGTACAGTAAATAGTAA
Source organism: Hypanus sabinus (assembly GCF_030144855.1). Classification (NCBI taxonomy): domain Eukaryota; kingdom Metazoa; phylum Chordata; class Chondrichthyes; order Myliobatiformes; family Dasyatidae; genus Hypanus; species Hypanus sabinus. The sequence continues at coordinate 82,393,783 of NC_082708.1, forward strand.
AAATGAGACAATGTTTTTCAGGACCATGGTGTTACATGACACAGTACAAAAACTAGACTGAACTACGTAAAAAAAAACTACTACACTAGACTACAGACCTACCCAGAACTGCATAAAGTGCACAATATGGTGCAGGCATTACAATAAATAATAAACAGGACAATAGGGCAGTAAGGTGTCAGTTCAGGCTTTGGGTATTGAGGAGTCTGATAGCTTGGGGGAAGAAACTGTTACATAGTCTGGTCGCGAGAGCCCAAATGCTTTGGTGCCTTTTCACAGACAGCAGGAGGGAGAAGAGTTTGTATGAGGGGTGCGTGGGGTCCTTTATAATGTTGTTTGCTTTGTGGATGCAACATGTAGTGTAACTGTCCGTGATGGCGGGAAGAGAGACCCCGATGATCTTTTCAGCTGACCTCACTATCCGCTGCAGGGTCTTGCGATCCGAGATGGTGCAATTTCCGAACCAGGCAGTGATGCAGCTGCTCAGGATGCTCTCAATACAACCCCTGTAGAATGTTCGCAGAAAGTAGAGATGCTGCTGGGCTTTCTTTACTGGACCTAACAGTGAAAAACGGAACCAAAGGTGTGTTGTTTCTAAGTAATGCACTGAAGCAACTTACCGTACTGTGTTTTAAATTCAATTACTAGTAGATTTTGCCTGAATCCCCAGACAGGATTATTAAGTTTTTGGTGCAAGATGCTACAATTTACACATGTGAGCATCGATTTTTATCAGTCATTGCAACAAAGTCAAAATATCATACATCTTTCTGTGCAAAAAAATAACATGACTCAAATTATTGTCCTTACTATAAACAGTCACCAATCTCTTTCATGACATTAATGGTAAGCAGCACTATTCAGCCACTTTTAACATTTTTCAAATATGCTTTTACAATGTTTTCAGGTTAGAGTTAAAGGTTAGCATGCAAAACCAATAAGATGGAAAAGGCATTCTAATTGTTGGTAGATTTAGAAGGAATTTCCATTAAGAAACCTGTGAATAATGTAATTCACCAACACCCCCACCAACACCCAAGCAAGCTGATTTGACTATTCAATTACATCATAGATGATCTGTGTCTTAAAATTTACAATTGGGTCAATCTCAATAGTTTTTAGCTGAAGGAAAATACAGATTTCTACAATCAGTTTTACGAAGAGATACTTCTTAACAAAACTTGAATGACCTATCTGTAATTTTAAGGTTAAATCCTTTGTTTTGAACTCCCACCAGAGGAAATGATTTCTAAATGAGCTAACCTAACAAATCCTTTAATCATCTTAAACCCCTCAGTAAGATCAAGCCTTAATCTTCTATATTCAAGGAAATACAAACCTAGTTTCATAATTTAATCCTTTTGCCATTAGTGTCATTCTGGGGAATTAGTACAACAAGCCTTCTATAGCCAATATATCCTTGCTGAGGTGCAGCGCCCAAAACTGAATGCCCTTGCTAACACCAGATCTCTGCAGAGCTCTAGTTTAAGTCACACCCCTTTCTATTCCAGTACCCTGGAGATAAAAGTCAGCATTCTAAGAACCATTTAATTATATTCTGCACTATTCAACCAGTTTTGAGTGATTTCTGTGCTTAAACCCTGGAATCTCTCTCTGCACATGTACATTTTCTTGCCATTTTCAAATGAACCGGCTTTATCTTCCTGCACTGAACTCCATTTATTTGCCCACTTTGTTATTCTACTAGCTTCCTGCTCTTGTCCACCTTTCTTCCTCTTTGCAAGTAGTTCTGAAATATGGCTACCAATTCTTTCATTCAAAAGTAATGATACTATTACTCACATCCTGACAATTTTCTACTTTCTCTGTTGTTTTCTATTCCCTACCAATTCAAATTTACCTGAAATGGTTGTGTCTAGTTTCATATCTTTTTATGTTTTTTCAACATGAACCTTGCTAAATACTTCTCATAATGCATATAAATATACTTTGTTGCTCCATTGCTTACTGGTAGTTATCTCCTCAACTATATTCATTAAACATGTCTCTCATTAATAAATCCATGCAGTCTCGATTTCTCTCTCAAATGAACTCATACTGTATATGTCCCAATGCTCAGTCACTGGCTTCATTCTTAGTAACAGATTCTCGTGACTTTTCCATGCTGATGTTCTCCAATAAGTCTTGTTATAACATGAAAAATGCTCAGCTGTCGAGGAAAATGTCAGACAACTATAATTTACACCATTCAATGAAACAGAAATCTACCCCTACCACCACATATCTACTCAATGTTTGCTTGGAACTTGCTTTATTTCTGAAAATGAGAAGTTCAAACCACTTATCTCAATTAGTATCCCTTAGCTAAGAGATGCTTTTAGTTAAAACCTCCTTCAGAAATTGTTGAGAACTACTCAATATGAATCATGTGATGATTTGATTTCAGATCAGAGTTCTTGATGATTTTTCTCCATTTTAGTAGAATGTGGGTGTTTTATTGAATTAGCCTTCAACTTTGAGGGAAAGTGCAAAATAACCAAGTCAGATGAAGCCTATTTTACAAGTAAGTTTTTCCCATTTGTTTCATCACCATCTTCCTTTTAATATGATTCTGCAAAATTAATTATTCCACTGTTAACACAGAAACATAGAAAACCTACAGCACAATACAGGCTCTTCGACCCACAAAGTTGTGCCAAACAAGTCCTTATGCGCCACCGCAGGCAGCCCATTCCACGCACTCATCACTCTGCATAAAAAACTAACCCCTGACATCTCCTCTGTACCTACTTCTAAGTACCTTAAAACTATGCCCCCTCACGTTAGCCATTTCATCCCTGGAAAAAAAACCTTTGACTATCCACACAATCAATGCCTCATTACCTTGTACACCTCTATCAGATCACCTTTCATCCTCCGTCGCTCCAAGGAGAAAAGGCCGAGCTCATTCAACCTATTCTCATAAGGCATGCTCCCCAATCCAGGCAGCATCCTTGTAAATCTCCTCTGCACTCTTTCTATGGTTTCCATGTCCTTCCTGTAGTGAGGCGACCAGAACTGAGCACAGTACTCCAAGTGGGATCTGACCAGGGTTCTATATAGCTGCAACATTACCTCTCAGCTCTTAAACTCAATACCACGGTTGTTGAAGGCCAATGCACCGTATGCCTTCTTAACCACAAAGTCAACCTGTGCAGCTGCTTTGAGTGTTCTATGGACTCGGACCCCAAGATCCCTCTGATCCTCCACACTGCCAAGAGTCTTACCATTAATACCATGTTATGCCATCATATTTGACCTACCAAAATGAACCAACTCACTCTTATCTGGGTTGAACTCTGTCTGCCACTTCTCAGTTTTGCATCCTATCAATTTCCCCCTGTAACCTCTGACAGCCCTCTGCACTATCCACAACACTCCCAACCTTTGTGTCATCAGCAAATTTACTAACCCATCCCTCCACTTCCTCTCCAGGTCATTTATAAAAATCACAAAGAGTAAGGGTCCCAGAATAGATCCCTGAGGCACACCACTGGTCACCAACCTCCATGCAGAATATGACCCATCTACAACCACTCTTTGCCTCCCGTGGGCAAGCCAGTTCTGAATCCACAAAGCAATATCCCCTTCTCAATAAGCCTGGCATGGGGTACCTTATCAAATGCCTTGCTGAAATCCATATACACCACATCTACAGCTCTACCTGCGTCAATATGTTTAGTCACAACCTCAAAAAATTCAAACAGGCTCATAAGTCATGGTCTGCCTTTGACAAAGCCATGGTGACTATTCCTAATCATATTATGCCTCTCCAAATGTTCATAAATCCTGCCTCTCAGGATCTTCTCCACCAACTTACCAACCACTGAAGTAAGACTCACTGGCCTATAATTTCCTAAGTTATCTCTACTCCCTTTCTTGAATAAGGGAACAACATCCATAACCCTCCAATCCTCTGGAACCTCTCCTGTCCTCATTGATGATGCAAAGATCACCAGAGGCTCAGCAATCTCCTCCCTCACTTCCCACAGTAGCCTGGGGTACATCCCATCCAGTCCCAGTGATTTATCCAACTTGATACTTTCCAAAAGCTCCAGCACATCCTCTTCCTCAGTCACGCTTTTCAGTCTGCATGAAGTCATCTCTACAATCGCTAAGGTCCTTTTCTGTAGTGAATACTGAAGCGAAGTATTCATTCAGTACCTCTGTTATCTCCTCCGGTTCCATACACACTTTTCCACTGTCACGCTTGATTGGTCCTATTCTCTAGCATTTTATCCTCTTGCTCTTCACATACTTGTAGAATTCCTTAAGGAAAATCCTGTCCAAGGCCTTCTCATGGCCCCTTCTGGCTCTCCTAAATTCATTCTTAAGCTCCTTCCTGCTAGCCTTATAATCTTCTAGATCTCTATCATTGCCTACCTTTTTGAATCTTTCGTAAGTTCTTTTCCTCTTGACTAGATTTACAACAGCCTTTGTACACCCTGGTTCCTGTACCCTACCATCCTTTCCCTGTCTTGTCGGAATGTACCTATGCAGAACCCCACGCAAATATCCCCTGAATATTTGCTTCATTTCTTCCGTACATTTCCCTGAAAACATCTGTTTCCAGTTAATGCTTCCAAGTTCCTGCCTGAGAGCTTCATATTTCCCCTTACTCCAATTAAACGCTTTCCTAACTTGTCTGTTCCTATCTCTCTCCAATGCTATTGTAAAGGAGAAAGGATTGCGATCACTGACTCCAAAATGCTCTCCCACTGAGAGATCTGACACCTGATCAGGTTCATTTCCCAATACCAAATCAAGTACAGCGTCTCCTCTTGTAGGCTTATATACATATCGTGTCAAGAAACCTTCCTGAACACACCTAATAAACTCTACCCTATATAAACCCCTCACTCAAGGGAGATGCCAATCAATATTTGGGAAATTAAAATCTCCCACCACAGCAACCCTGTTATTATTACACATTTGCAGAATCTGTTTCCCTATCTGCTCCTCAATGTCCCTGTTACTATTGGGTGGTGTATAAAAAACACCCAGTAGAGTTATTGACCCCTTCCTATTCCTAACTTCCACCCACAAAGACTCATAAATTGATCAAAACTCATAAAATATCATGTAACCCTCAGGCTCGGCTAGCACACGTTCGTCTGGTGGAAAACAACTTCTGGCCCCACCAAACAAAGAAATCTCATTTGTGTGGATGCTGCGTGATGTGTGTCCCAGTTACAAATCCGCACCGCAAAACATCAGACAGTACACCATATGCAATTAAATGACTGAACTTTATAAATCTCAATCTGGGTAGAGGGTTAGTAAAGAAAATGAAAAGTAAAAGGGCCCATTTTAAGGAAAATGTCTATTGAGTATCATTGGAGCTCACTGTTAGTTCATTTGTTCCCATCGACCTCCAAGCATAGCCAGCCCTTGAACCCTTGCTCCTCAGTCCACTCCACCCGGTGGTCTTCTGACTCTGTCCGTTCGCGTCCTCTCTCTCCATCTCTCCTCGATGAAAGACTGTGAAAAACCCGGCTCCCAGACACAAGAAAGAACAACATTTCCCCCATTGGATAGCTGCTGCATTCCAAAGTCCCGTTGTCTCTAGTCATAACCCAAACATTGCTGCTACAGAGAAACCATTATCTTAACAGCAGAACATTACATAGAAGCCATTACATTAGCCTTAGCAGTGAAACCTTGCAGCGGGTTACAATCATCAGAAAAATTTTCAAGATAGAATATTGCAGACGTCTGTATGATGCAACAATTTTATCCTATTACCCAAACAGGAGTTCTTTATATACTGGCACCAGTTGTGAGAGACTAACATCAGGGAGTAAGCCATTTGCACTTCTCTTTTCTTCTGGTGAAAGAATTTTAGATTGAGAGAAAAACATGACCTATGCACTCTTTTACTGAGAACTAATGTGTCCTGAGAGCTGAGATTACTTGACAACTATCTGTATAATAGGTGAAAAATGTCTCAGCCTAAAGCTGGTCTGTAAGTGAAGGAACATTGTACAAGATGTGGTCAATTGACACGTTATACCAGAATCCTTTCCAAGTCAAGCTATATATTAGTAGAACAGTTTTATTTAAAGATTCAAAGATTAAAAGTATACTTATTATCAAAGAATGTATAAATTATACAACCTTGAGACTTGTCTGCTTATAGGCAGCCACAAAGCAATAAGCCCAAAAGAACCCAATAAAAAAGACCAATATCAATGTGCGGAGAAAAAGAAAAATACACAAATCATACAAACAGGAGAAGCGAGCAATGGTATTCCGAACCAAATTGATTCCTTCAATACAAATCCTCAGAGCAGCAGTCTCAGTTCATCACATTAGCAGGGCAAATTGCCCCAAGGCTTGCTGACTTGAAGTACAGCAGCAGGGGCAGCCTGACAGCCTCAGCATCGCAGACAGGGAGTGAACATGATGGGAGAGCGAGTGAAATTGGGACTCGTCTCCAGTCCCAACACAGTCTATCTATCTGGCTCAGCTTTTAAATAACACAGGGCCGAATTATAATGGAGAATGTAAAGCATAGTTGTGGTATTGTATTGACTGTTGAAACATCAATTAGTGTAAAGCTCTTTGAAATTTAGAGCAACAATGTTTGCAGACAGATGGTACAGTTGAATGGACTGAATTAAACCCTATCCCTAGGTCAAAGCTTGTTTTATTGGTATACTGTTCTAACATAGCAGTTTTGAGCAGAGCTTAGATTCAGAGGGTGGCGCTTAGTCAAGATGGCGCTAAACGGTGACTCCTTTCCTTGCATTTCAGAAACAGCTCTACTTCCATCTTAATATCTCTATTTTTCCCTTTCAGGGTTCTTTTGAAGACCCTGACCTGGAGTTACAGGCTGACTTCGGTTCTTTGCGAGAATGGGACCCGCTCTCAAGGTTTCACGACTGGCCGTTATCCGACATGCCAAAGGCGCAGCCTTCGAAGTCCTAGGATCTCCGGGCTCTGGAGGCAGGCGGATCGAAGGTCGGTGTCTCAACTGACCAGGGTGTCGTGGGAGCTGGAAGATCTTTGGCTGTATGCCCAGAGACCTGAGATCTTTGGGCACGGAACTTGGAAAAAGCCACGCAGTGGACTTTTAACATTGAAAGCCAGCAAGTTGTTTATCACATCTGCCCTCTGGCTGTGAAATGGAGACATCTCTTTCTCCCGTATTAAGGAGAGGGAGAACCTGTGGTATGTTGAATACCGGGTGAACACATAGTCTTTGGGTTACTGCAAGTCTGCATCTTTGCTGTTGCTGATGCTGCATGCTTGAGTGTTCAGTGGCGGGTGCCAATGCTTTTTTTTTGCTGGTGAGGGGAGGGGGGATTGCTGCCACTTGCATACTGGGGGGAGGGGAGCTGGGGAGGTATTTTGGAGTTCTGACATTTAACCATCATTCATTCTTTGGGGCAGTTCTCTGTTTTCGTGGATGGTTGTGAAGAAAAAGCATCTCAGGTTGTATATTGTATACATTTCTCTGACATTAAATGTACTTTTGAAACCTTTGATGCAACTGAATGAAACATTAGACCATTTCAGAAGGCAGTTAAAGATCCTTAAAAATTGTGCTGGATCTAGAATTACATAAGGCCATTCCATGTAAGATTGAATCATCTCTATCTCTGAAGGAAAATGGAGAATCAGGTGGGTTTCTTCAATAGTTGAATTTCATAGTCACCATTCCTGAAATAATCTTTTCTTAGAAATCCAAATTACTTAACCAATTGAAAGCATTTTTCTCAACTATTGGGATGGGAATTGTAGTCACAGCTTCAGATTGTATGTTGAGGTCTTTTGGCTTTGAAATCCAGATTGTAGCCATCAAATTAATGCAAATTGATGTAAATTTACAACTGATGTAAGAAATTACTCCAAGGTTTTAAGCCAACTATAAAATTGAAATAAATAGTAAAATAATTAATAGTTAGTATTACCACAGGGTAATTTCCCTGAAAATATTAAGAGTCATTGCCTGTATTCCTGTTCTTTCTTATGTTGCTAAATAATGCTCTCTGACCTGGTTAGCAAAAGTAATTAAGGGCTTTAGGCATCGAAACAGTCAGCCAAAAGAAAACAAATGAATAGCTTTTCAGGGAATTCATCAGCTGAGAAACTTTTCAGTCGTCTTTACTCAACAAAATGGATGAAAATAACTGAACTGCCTCACAAAGGGTTTCTGGTCGTTCCAGTTTTATTTCACAGTTGTACAATTTGACCTTTTTACATCACTAATAGTTTAGGAATATAAGATTAATCAATTTGCTGATGATGTTCTGATTTGTTTAACAAACCCATTGCATTTGTTGCATAAATTATCTTTTAGATTAGAAGAATATGGGAAAGTATCAGGGTATAAAATAAATTGGGATAAAAGTGAAATTTTACCCCTTAGTAAAGGAGATTATAATCAATGTCAACTAGCAGCTCAATTTAGATGGCTGATAAATGGTATAAAATATTTAGGTATAAGAGTTGATAACGACATAAAGAATTTATATCAATTAAATTATTTGCCATTATTGAAAAATATTCAAGAAGATCTTGATAAATGGATGATGTTACCAATAACATTAGTAGGTAATGCTGTAACAATGAATATATTTCCTAGATTACAGTATTTATTCCAAACACTACCAATACAACTGCCGCAGAAATTTTTTCAAGAGTTGAATAAAGGTGTGAGGAAGTTTCTTTGGAAAGGTAAGATGTCAAGAATATCATTGGAAAAATTGACATGTAGATTTGACCTAGGAGGGTTACAACTCCCAAACTTTAAGAATTATTTTAAAGTGAATCAACTTAGATTTATTGCATCTTTTTTGATCAAGATAAACCGGCATGGATTAGAAGAGTTAGATAAGATAGGAGAAAATATACCAGGATTATATATAAATGTGAATCTAAATGGATATGGGAAAAGAAAGAATTCCTTACATTAAAACATTTGATTGACTTATGGAACAAGACAAATGTTGATGATGAGATAAAGAAATCTTTATTAGCAAAGAGACCTCTAATTCGAAATAGACTCATTCCTTTTACAATGGATAACCAACTTTTTTATAACTGGTTTCAAAAAGGGATTAGATATATAGGAGATTGTTTTAAAGGAGGTATATTGATGTTGTTTGATCAATTAAAGAATAAATAATAAATATAAAATATCAAATAACACTCTTTTCTGTTATTTTCAATTAAGGGCTTATTTAAGAGAAAAACTGGGTCAAACAATGTGAATGCCGAAACCTAATGAAATAGAAACTTTAATTCAAAAAGGAAAAATTTAAAAATTTACTTCTTGTATGTATAATTTGTTTCAAAAAACAGACAATTAAACCAGGAATTCATAAGTCAAGACAAAAATGGGAAACTGATTTGAATATTAAAATTGATGAAACAAGTTGGTCAGGACTATGTCTAGATAGTATGACAAATACAATAAGTGTCTAATTTAGATTAGTACAATACAATTTTTACATCAATTATATATTACACCACAAAAAATAAATAGATTAAATCCAAATTTATCTGATCAATGTTTTCGATGTAATCAAGATATTGGTCTTGTGCTAAAATTCAACCTTTTTGGATAAATTTGAGAGTTTTATTGGAACAAATTATCAGAACACAACATCCACATAATCCAATATTATTTTTATTAGGTGATATTGAAGGTTTAAAACCGAAACCCAAATTGAACAAATATCAGAAAGGATTTATAAAAATTGCATTGGCAGTAGCCAAAAAGACTATTTCAGTTGCTTGGAAATTGGATTCATACTTAAGTATGGACCGTTGGAATAATGAAATTTTTAGCTGCATTCCACTTGAAAAAATTACTTATTATTTAAGAAATAAATATGACATATTTCTGAAAATTTGGCGCCCTTATTTACAAAAGATAGGATTAAATATATAGGTGCTCGAAAGATGAAGTTATTAGTTATCTGGGGAAAGAAACAAATACATATATTAAAGCTATTTTGAATTCCATGGAGCATGTGGGGATCTTCGATATCCAGGCAGTCTTTCTTTCTTTCTTTCTTTCTTTCTTTCTTTCTTTTTTTCTTTCTTTTCTTTTTAGATAGGCATGTCAAGGGGGAAGGGTTAAGGGGAGGGGGTGGACTGATATATATATAATTTTTTCACTATTCTATTCTATGTAATTACCTGAAAAAATCAAATAAAAAATATATATTAAAAAAAACTAATAGTTTAGGTAGAGATATAATGCCTCAGTTGAAAGACCCAACATTTAAGCTCCATTCCTTTCTCCCGGTCTGTCCAACTTCCACGCTGGTTCTTCTAATATCCTACCCTTTTCCTAAGCTTTGGCTTACATTCCTGCACAGTTGACAGGGCTTTCAAACAAGTCAATCTTAATTCACACATTTCTGCTTATCCCTCTTCTCCCAGCCAGAATGTGTATTGTGTTCCACTTATTCTTGCCATCCTCTCCATCAGCTACCATATTCAATGGAGTAATTTCCGAGACCTCCAAAGTGAGCACCAGCAGACATGCCCCTTCCTCTTATTTCAGTATTCTGAATGAATTATTTTCCTTCCAAGCATTTGGTTCATTTTTCAATTTCCACTCACACTTTCAAGGCATTTTTCTAGAGAGTCACACAGGAGCCAAAACTTCTACTTCTACCTCAAGAGTCATGTAGGACCATAAGGCATCAAAACAGAATTAGGCTATTTGTCCCATTGACTCTCCTCCACCATTCAATCATGACTGATCCTTTTTTCTATCTCCTCCTCAACCTCAGTTCCTTGCCTTCTCCCCGTAACCTTTGATGCCATGTCCAATCAAGAACGTATCAATCTCTGCATTAAATATACCCAATGACCCAGCCTTCACACCTACATGTGGCAATAAATTCTACAAATTCACCACCCTTTGGCTAAAGAAATTTCTTTGAATCTCTGTTCTAAAAGGGCACCCCTCTATCCTGAGGCTGTGCCCTCTTGTCCTAGATTCTCCCACATGGGAAACATCCTTTCCACATCTACTCTGTCAAAGCCTTTCAACATTTGAAAGGTTCCAATGAGATGCCCCCTCATCCTTCTAAATTCCAGAGAGTACAGACCCAGAGCCATCAAACATTCCTCATATGATAACCCTTTCTTCCTGGTGAACCCCCTCTGGACCCTCAATAATGCCAACACATCTTTTCTTAGATGAGGAGCCCAAAACTGTTCACAATACTCAAGGTGAGGCCTCACCAGTGCCTTATAAAGCCTCAGCATCACATCCCTGCTCTTGAAACGAATGTTAACATTGCATTTGCCTTCCTCGTCACTGACTCAAACTGCAAATTAACCTTTAGGGTGTTCTGCACAAGGACTCCCAAGTCCCTTTGCATCTCGGATTTTTTAAATTTTCTCCCCGCTTATAAAACAGTCTGCACATTTACTTCTACTACCAAAGTGCATGACCATACATTTTTCAACATTGTAGTCCATTTGCTCCTTTGTTGTCAATTCTCCAAATCTGTCAAGGTCCTTCTTCAGCCTGCGTGTTTCCGCAACTATACCTGCCCCTCAACCAATCTTTGAATCATCTGAAAACTTGGCAACAAAGCCATCTATTCCATCATCTAAATCATTGATATACAGCATGGAATGTGCTATTTTGCCCACCTCATCCATGCTGATCAGTGGGCACTAATTGGCATTAATCACATTTTTTGGTAGAAAGTCATAACAGAGGATCCGAATACTGCTCCACCATTTCATCATGGCTGATCCATTTCCTTCTCAACCCCACTCTCCTGCCTTCCCCCTCTAACCTTTCATCATGCCCTGATTAATCGAGAACCTATCAACATCAACCTTAAATACGCCCAATTACCTGGCATCCACAGAGGAATTCTACAGATTTATCACCCTCTGGCTAAAGTAGTTCCTCCTCATCTCTGTTCCAAATGCCCTTCTATTTTGAGGCTGTGCCCTCTGGTTCTAAACTCCCCCACCAACAGAAACATCGTCTTCACATCCACTCTATCAAATTTCAATGAGATCCCCTGCCCCCTCCTCATTTTCTAAATTCCAGCGAGTACAGGCCAAGCCTTCAATCGCTACCAATATGCTAACCCTTTCGTTCCCAGAATCATTTTTGTGAACATTCCTCTAAACCCTCTCCAAAGACAGCACATCCTTTCTGAAATAAGGGCCCAAGACTACTCACAATATTCCAAATAGTACCTTACACAGCCTCCAGACTACATCCTTGCTTTAATTTTCTAGTCCTCTTGAAATGCGTGCTAACGTTCCATTTGCCATCCTCACCACCAACCCAATGTGCAGCTGAACCTTTAGGGAATCCTGCACTTGGATTCCCAAATCCCTTTGCACCACAGGTTTTTGAATTTTCTTTATACTTAGAAAGTAGACTATAATTTTATTCCTTCTACCAATGTGCACGAACATACACTTGCCAACACTGTATATCATCCCCACTTTGTCCATTCTCCCAATCTGACTAGGTTCTCCTGTAGCCTCTCTGATTCCTGTCCCTCCACCTATCTTTGTATCATCTGTAAACTTGGACACAAAATCATCAAATTCATCATCCAAATCATTGATGTACAATGTAAAAAGAAGTTGTCCCAACACAGACCCCTCTGGAACATACTAGTCACTGGCACCCAATCCGAAAAGGATCTCTTTATTCCCACTCTTTGCCTCTTGCTAACTAGCTGATGTTCTCTTCATGCTAGTATCTTTCCTGTAACATCATGGAGTTTTATTGTGTTTAGCAGCCTCATGTGCAACACTTTGTCAAAGGCCTTCTAAAAATCCACATACACAACATCCACCAATTCTCCTTCGTCTATCTTGATGATTATTTCTTCACAGATTGATCTGTACTTGGTCTGAAGCTGTTTATTCCTAGCTGATACAAGTGCTTGTCCAGAAAAATGCATTCAGTGACTTTGCTCCCACCACTCTCTCCAGCAAAGCAATCCAGGTGCTATCCACTCTCTGGGCAGAAAGGCCCCCCTCAGCTCCTCTCTAAACCTCTTATTTGATGCCTCTAACCTCTATGTGCCTTAAATATTCATCCTTCGTACTGAGTGAAGTTTCAAGTACACTCTCCAGATTAGGTAATGAATTGCTTGTACTTCTTCCAGTTTGATGGACCATATGCTTTGCACACAGTGTAGCCTGGGTGGAGATTGGATGCCTGCTTTGCAGATCAGCCCCTGCTGTGAAGCAAGAATGATGAAAGCCAGCTGAAATGATTCTCCACTCCATTCCCACTCTCTTTAGATTTATACTGTTCTAAATAGGAGAAATAGCACCTTATCTTCTGACCAGGACATTATAACCAAATTCAAAACTGAGAGGAACAAATTCCGCTAAACCAGTGTTACATCCTTTGTCCCAGCACTCAGTTCTTCCACTCCATTACGTACAGAATTTCTATTTCCATTCCTCTTATTTTATTTACACCACACCGTAAGTGTGCTTTTGTTGTTCAAGGACTTTGCTACCTTCTTTAGGCTATACCAATTCTGATGAAAAGTTATTGAGCTGTATTTTTAACTTTGCTTCTGGTTCCATTGATGTTGATTGACCTGCTGCACGTTTCCAACATTTAACTGTATCTATTTTAGATGTCCAAAAAAAAAAACTACATTTATTTTTCTTTTCTTTTGATAGTCCTCAGCAGGTGTAGTAGATAAGGTTAACTTATTTGCTGATTGAAAACTGTGTTGAAAGTAGCTTCTTCCACTGTGCTAGCAAATGATGGGCCCGCTGGAGATATGTAGCCACCCCGCCCATTGGTTAGCTCCGTGCCCTGCGGCACCGGTCGCTGGTCATCTACTGCGATACCTCCAACTGGCTTCTGGTCTTCAGGTGTGTAAACGTGAACGCATGTGTGTGAGATGCTCTGTTTTCAAAACCTGAGCCACTCTAGGCTGTGAGCCGCGGGCAGCGCTGGAGAAACCATTTGGAAGATGTGTTGCGTTAATAGGGGAAGGGGCTTGTATTTTGGATACAAGCATAGTTAAGTGGTTGTTTATTGCTTATTTAACCCTGTTATGTAACTTAAAGATTTAACAAGTGTATTGAATGTTTAGTGTTGTAAGTTGTATGGTTTGGGAGGACCTGGAGGAGTGCTTGTGGACTTGCATGTGAATAAAGTGTTTCATTGCTTGCTTGTGAATAAACAGTTGCTGTCATTACCCGCTATTAGTTGCTGCTGTTTCACTTACCAAACCTGAGAATCTGCTTCCGTACAACAGCAGTTATCTACCAGCCTGGTAGCGTCAAGAAATTTATCTGACACACAGATAGAGACAAGCCTGGAAAGAGCTAGTCAATGAAAGTACACTGTCCAATTTTTTTAACAAAGGAAGCACAGGATGCCACGTTAAATAATTTACATCAAATATACTTAATGTTTCGTTTTAATATGCACCATGGTTTCTCCATATTCAGCTTGGGAGATAGATTGACATGCATTGGCCATTGGCAACAATAGAAGCACTTCCATCCTACAAGAAAATTGATTGCTATGCATCAACTAAGTGCCATCAATCCCAGTGTTTACAGCATATATGTCAAACTCAAGGCCCGCGGGCCAAATCCGGCCTACTGTGGAATTATCTTTGGCCCACGAGATAATATCTAATTACTATTAAAGCTGGCCCCAGTAATCGAAGCACCTATGGCGTATGATATGGCTAATGCTGAGTTTATTCAGGTACCAGGTTTTCAGGGTTTTTAGTGTTTATTCGGTTTCCCTGGTTTATTTCCTGAATATCATTAATGAATAAATTTTTTTCTCTATTAGAGCTGGCCCGCCGGTATATTGCATGCACCACTAATACTACAAATCCCACAATGCACTGCCAGTGCATTGCTCGCGCTTGCCTTATTCTCTCATCAGCATCCTTATGGCGCTAGTCATGTGTGGTCAACTTTCAGCTATCCCTCACCCCAAAAATGGCTGAACGAAAGGTGGACTTTGAAAACAGGTGGGAGGCAGAGTATATGTTCGCAGATATAAAGGGCAAACCTGTTTGTCTTGTGAGCGGAGACGGTGTGGCTGTAATTAAAGAATATAACGTAAGACGACACTATGAAACGAAACACCACGACAAATACAAGCATCTGGACAAGAAACAGAAGCCCGCAATGTGCGGTCAAAAGAGTGGATTGGTGGGCAGGATCTGGGAGAAGATGCGGGAGGAAAACGGCGCAGGTGAGCTGACAGCTTATCACTGCATCATACACCAGGAATCGTTGTGTGGCAAAGCCTTGAAAATGGAACATATAATGAGCACCATAACATGAGCAGTTAACTTCATAAGAGCCAAAGGTTTAAATCACCGCAAATTCAAGTCGTTTCTGGAGGAGTTGGGTTCAGAATATAATGATTTGCCCTATCACACAGAGGTGCAATGGTTAAGCCAAGGAAAAGTGCTGAAAAGATGTTTCGAGTTGCGTGAGGAGATCTGTCAGTTCATGGAAAGCAAAGGGAAAGACACAACAGAGCTCCGGGATAAAAAGTTGTTTTGTGAAATGGCGTTTCTGTGTGACATCACGAGCCATCTCAATGCGCTCAACCTGCAGCTTCAGGGGCAGGGTCGTGTGATCACAGACATGTACGCTGCAGTGAGGGCTTTTAAAACCAAGCTGCGCCTGTGGGAGACGCAGATGCAGCAAGAAAACTTGAGCCACTTCTGTGTTGCCAAACTATGAAAGAGCAGGTTTCTACCGCAGTGTTCCCACGTGCAAAGTTTGCTGAAAAACTTAACATACTTGGTGCCGACTTTGAAGCCCAAAAAAGCAGGTTTGAACTGCGCAGTAATCCACTTGCAGCTGACGTGGAAAGCGCGCCGACCAACATACAAATGGAGCTGATTGAACTCCAATGTAGTGACACACTCAAGGCAAAGTATGACTCTGTGGGTGCTGCACAGTTTCTACATTTCATTCCCGACACAATGCCCCAGCTGCTCAAATGCTCTCTATGTTTGGCAGCACATATCTGTGTGAACAACTGTTCTCTTTGATGAAGATAAACAAAACATCACACAGGAGTCATCTTTCTGATGAACACCTTCACTCAATTCTGAGGATTTCCTCAGCTCAGAGCCTGACTCCAAACATTGATGAACTTGCATTCAAGATGAGATGCCAAGTATCTGGCTTAGACTAGTGTGAGTCACAGAGTGTTGGCCTGTGGAAAAATGTTTTCATTAGAAATTACTCCAGAAAAGCTGCAGGTAAAGCCATAAGAAATAAATGCAACTGATTTTTTATTTATTTAATGTTCAATGTTGTTTTTGTAGGCAATAACCTACAAAAGTTCCAGGTTAATACGTGTAATAAATTCATTTCAATAAGTTTTGCAATAAGCGCCGAACCAGTCCGGCCCTCGACTTGTACTGATTTTTTAATTTTGGCCCACTGTGTATTTGAGTTTGACACCCCTGCGTTAGGTCTACATTTGTGTTTGCTGATGCTTGATTTCAAACAGTTTATTAATGGAAAAGGTATGGCCCCCAAAACAATCTTAGCCGAAATAGCATCATTTCTTTCTCGTTGCCTACTTTCTTGTAATCTATGTCTGTAAGTTAATACCAATCATAAAAAGAATGCTTGCTAGGCAATCTGCTTCATAAAAAACAAAGTTCGTAAAGTGAAACAATTTTAGATATAGCAGAGACTGAGACACATGAGAGCAGGTTGAAAAAATGAAGGCAACGAAAACTGTGAGAGCACGCGCGCGTGTATACGCGCGTGCACAACTGATCCGGCCCGCATGAAGTCGCATTTTTCTCAATCT
The DNA here is from genome assembly GCF_030144855.1 of Hypanus sabinus. Taxonomy (NCBI): domain Eukaryota; kingdom Metazoa; phylum Chordata; class Chondrichthyes; order Myliobatiformes; family Dasyatidae; genus Hypanus; species Hypanus sabinus. The sequence goes on from NC_082708.1 coordinate 82,410,575, forward strand.
GGCCTGTGACCTAAAATGAGTTTGACACCCCTGGTTTAGAGTATCCTTTCCTGCAGAGTACAATGTTCTAATGACCCTTCATTGTATGATCAGAAACAGCACCATCATAACTTACTTTGTGTTTCTGCTAATGAATGTAATATGATTTGCTGCCTCCATTAGATACTCGTCAATAATGTCTAATCCTCCTTTGTACTGTTCATTCTCAAAGTCTGCTGCTTTTACTTATGCTTCTTCCAGTATGCATAGGCTTTTCATAGTTGTGATGGTATGAATCATTATACCCCTAGATGTTATATTTGACACATACATAGTTGCCCACACTAAATGTTCAAGGAATTCAGCAGGCCAGGCAGCACCTATAGAAAAGAATAGAGTCTATGTTTCAGGCCAAGACCATTCATTAGGACTATGAAGGCTCTCAGCCCGAAATATCAACTGTTTACTCTTTTCCATAGAGGCTACCTAGCCTGCTGAGTTCCTCCAGCATTTTGTGTGTGTTGCTTGGATTTCCGGCACCTGCAGATTTTCTCTTGTTTGTGCATACTTAGCTGATTCATGCAAATGAATCATTGATCTTTGATCACAAAATATTTCATACCTTGATTTTGAAATTTTCTGGAACATCCATAATCTAGTGATTCTTGAAAAATCATTACTAATGCCTCCAGGATCTTTTCAGCTAACTCTTTCAGAACCTGGTCCAGAAAACTTGTCCAACTTCAGACTTTTCAGCTTCCCATACACCTTCTCTTTGCTATTGGTAACTACACTCACTTCTGCACCACCCACTCCAACTTACTCGAACTTCTAGCACACTGCTACTGTCTTCCACATGGTAAGTACTTCACTGAAGCACATGAAGTACTTACTATCTTTATCTGGCATTTCTTTGTCCCCCATTACTACTTCTCCAGTGTTGTTTTCCAATGATCTAATATCCACTTTCACCCATTATAGATCTGAGAAACTTTTGGCATCCCTCTTTTCTATTATTGCCTAGTTTACCTTCATATTTCACCTTTTTCCTCCTTTTGCCTTTTTTAGTTGCCTACTGTTGGTTTTTAAAAGCATCTCAATCCTTTAACTTCCCACTAATTTTTGATCTATTATATGCCCTCTCTTTTGCTTTTGTTGCTTTGACTTCCTTTGTCAGCCCTGGTTACCTCATCCTTCCTTCAGAATACTACTTCATCTTTGGGATGAATCTATCTTCAACCTTTCATATTGCCCCAGAAACTCTAGCCATTGCTGTTTTGCCATCATCCCTGCTAATGTCCCCTTCCAACCATCTTTGGCCAGCTCCTTTCTCATGCCTCTGTAATTCCCTTTCCACCACTATAATACCGATACTTCTGACTTTATCTTCTTCCTGTCAAACTGTGGGAGAATTCTATCATATTATGATCACTGCCTCCAAAGGGTTCCTTTATCTTAAGCTCCCTAATGAAATCTGGTTCATTACACAACACCCAATACTGAATTGCTTTTTCCCTATTGGGCTCAACCACTAACAGCTCTTAAAAAGTTATCTTGTAGGCCATCAAAATGCCAATGCTGTCTAATATTTTCAAGTCAAAGATTTGTGGTTTAGTATAATAATTGAGTATAACTGAAGTGGTTCTTGTCTCTGGTCATGCATTCCTTCCTTTGCTGCAGAGATTTAGTGCATAATCTAGTCTAATAGTTCACTGACACATCACTGCATTGTTGGAGGGACGACATGGTAGTGTAGCAGTTAGTGTAACACTATTGCAGTGTTGGCAATCCGGGTGAATTTCCCACATCTGCCCGTAAGGAGTTTTTAATGTTCTCCCCATGACTGTTGATTTCCTCCAGGTCCTTCAGTTTCCTCCTACTGTCCAAAGATGTACCAGTTGCTAGGTCGATTGGTCATTGTAAATTGTTCTGTGATTAGGCTAGGCTAGGGTCAGGGCACGAAAGGATATGGCGAGAGGGAGATAGGTGGTGAGAGGAAAAATGGATCAGCCATGATGAAACAGCAGAGCAAACCCGATGGACCAAATGGCCTTATGGTCTTGTATCAAGGGTTGCTAGGCAGTGCAGCTCGAAGGGCCTATTCATTTTTTTAAACATCTCTTTGTTGCACTTTCAAATCTATGGATGACTTAATATGTTTTCTTTTCATTCTGAAAAAGCAATAAAGTTAAAGAAAAAGGAAAAATAAAATACATAAGAAATCAAAAGAAATAAAAACACACATCAAAAAAGCAGACACCCCACCATAAAAAAAAAGTCAATTCAGCTCATTACTTTCATCATCCTGAATATTGTTCTCCAGAAACTTGTAAAAAATGTCCCAAATTTCCCGAAATTTGCCAAGTTTGTTTTTTGTAATGTAGCTTATTTTTTCTAAAGCAAGATACGAAGACATTCCTTTCAGCCATTGTGAAAATCCACTGGTTGTTGGTTTCTTCCATGAATAGGCTATGCAGTGTTTGGCTTCCAAAAAACAAATATTAAGCAGAGACCTTACATTTTTTGGAGTTTACAAAGTCCTTTGGATAAGTGTTCAGAATACATAATTTAGGATCAAGGGGCACCTTTCTTCCAATAATCCGACTAATCAAATCCAGCACCTTCTTCCAGAAGCAGATTATCTGGGGTGCTCCCACATACAATGGAACAGAGGCCCCTTATGGTGATTACATTTAATGCATGTATCTGGAATGTTGTGGTTAAAGTGATGCAACCTGACTGGAGTAATGCATTATCTGGTTATCCATTTGTATTGTAGTAATTTAGAATGAGTGTTCACTGATTGGGTTTGAACTAAGGAACAAGCTTCTGACCACTCTTTTTCTAACAGATTCTCATGTAAATCAGTTCTCCATGCTTGTAGTATGTTGTTTGATGACTCTTTACATTTACTTACTAACAAATTGTATAATACAGACACATGTCCCCTAACTTCAGATAGTTTCAGACTGACATCTTCTAGGGTAGATAAAGGAGGGAGCTTCAAACTGTAACCTTGCCTGGACATAATAAAACTTTGCAACTGAAGGTATTTAAAAAAGTGTTTTGCTGGAATTCCATATGTGGCCTTGAGTTCTTCAAATAACATAAATGTATTGCTTTTATCAGGATCAGACACCTTAGCTATGCCTTGGGTTGATCAAGTTTTAAAGCCAAGGTCTGCTCTGCCCTATCATTACCAAAGATAAGAGGGATAACTATGATGCCTCTCCGAAATGTGCAAGAGCATCATGACAAACCATTATTGTATAATTTAAGAAGAGGTTTTTAGTTTGTTTGACCGTTTTTCCCTTATCTGCTGAATATATATATATAGTTCTAGAGGGATATTGATCAACTGGGATTCCATTTCAAAGGGCCCATTCTGCACTTCATCACAATAAATGAAAAAAATCATGATCGCTACTTCCTAAGGGGTAAGGACCCTAACAAAATCTGTTTCATTACACAATACCCAATCCAGAATTGCCTTTTGCCCAATGGGTTCAACCACAAGCTGCTCTATGAAGCCACCTGGTAGGTATTCTACAAATTTCCTCACTTGGGATGAAGCACCATTCTGATTTTCTGAATCTATACTCATTTGAAGTTCCCCTATCATAACATTCCCCTTTTTGCATGCCTTTTCTATTGCCCATTGTAATTTGTATTCTACATCTTGGCTATTGTTCAGAGGCCTGTATATTATTCCCATCAGGGTCTTCTTACCCTTGCAGTTTCTTAAGGATCCTACATCTCTGATCCTATGTCATCTTTCTAAGGGTCTGATTGCATTTCTTACCCCCTCTGCCTATCTGCCTGTCCTTTTGATGGAATGTGTATCCTTCCAACTACGATCTTCCAGCCATGTCTCAGTGATGCCTACAATGTTGCACTTGCCAATCTCTAACTGCAATACAAGATTATCTACCTTATTCTGCATTCAGTGTGCATTGAAATAGAACATCTTCAGTCCTGTATTCACCATCCTTTTCAACTTTACCCCCATGTTGAACTTCACTCATCCCACTGTCTGCAACGTTGCTCTATCATCAGCCCATCCTTACTCACAGTCTCACTACACACTGCATTTACTTGTATTCCAGCTGCCCCCATCTGGAACGTTGAGTGTGCCTTGGATTTATGGAGGGCAAATTAACATATTTGCAGATGCTGTTTGCCCTTCGAAAATAATCTAGATATCTGCCACTATCCAGGCTGAAGCATTACAATGCTTACATCTGCCTTGCTCTTCAGTTTTGATGTGGACAGAAAAAAATAGCAACTGTTTTTCTCAGTGTAAGCAGACAGCACCTGGTTCACTTTGGTTTTAGTTTTTAACATGAGGCACTCCTTTTTACTTCTGTACAAAACATAGTTTACTACTCGGGCTCTGACTCTTCCCTTCATTTTGTTTTTAATTGGCTATCTCCCGTCTACCTTTCAGTCAAAATGAAGGGTCTCAGCTCAAAACATCAATTGTCCATTTCCCCCACAGACCCACTGGGTTCCTCCAACACCTTTTTTTTTGCTCCAGATTAAAGAATCTGTAGTCTCTTGTGTCTCCACACCATAGTTATTGGCTGAATATGCAGCTGACAATTATTTTACTTCCTCTGATCAATGTGGCTTGTATAACAACTGACTGTGTAACCTTTAAGAAGGGCTCCATGTGATTAACTCCTTTGTAGAATGGTTAAACTGGTTTATCTAGCTGCATTAATTAGGTGGTGAAAAATGTTTCATTTTCTTCTTTCTGTTTCTCTGTCTCAATGACTTTTCTGACACACTCTCTCTCAGAATCAGGTTTAATATCACCGTCATATATTGTGTAATTTGTCGTTACATTGCAGTACATTGCAATACAGAACAATAAAAACTGTGCAAATATATTTACTGTGTAAAAAGTGTAAATATATTTTTCTTTTTCTTGCACTCCTATATGAACATAGTGAGGGTTCATGGGTTCAATGTCATTCAGAAATCTGACAGTAGAGGGGAAGAAGCTGTTCCTGAATCATGGACTTTGTGCCTTCAGGCTTCTGTACCATCTCCTTGATGATATCGCTGAGAAGAGGGCATGTCCTGGGTGATGGGGGTCCTTAATGATGCTGCCTTTTTGAGGCATTGCTCCTTGAAGATGTCCCGGAGGAGCGATGCCACAAAAAAACTGCCATCCATCATTACTAATCCCCTTGCTGACTCTCCATCATTTTCTCTTATTGATTCTGTTGCTCACTTTGCCTCTCACTCTCAGACTCTTTCTCTCATTATTTGGACTCTCTTTGATTTAACTTAACTTGCTGGCTATCCTCCAGAATCTCAGAGATTATTTCTGATTCATGATGTCAGAAATGCTGGTTGACAAAATAATTAAATTTAGCTGCCATGGCCAAATCCAGATACTGGAACACTGGATGTCCTCCCTCCCAAATAAAATAACATACACCTGTTACAAAACATTGGGCTGCATGATGAAATTGTGATAGGAGCAGATAAGGTCCGAGAGCTACTGAATTTCCAGGCATTAACCTTTCTAAAGGGAGGAAAAGATGAAGATAAGCACTAGATGTTAGGCTGGTTATGCAAGATAATCCAGAACAGAAAAAAGTAAAGGTGCTGTAAAATCCCATTAACAGCAAGGACAGAGACTGCACTCGGCCATACATGCAAGCTTAGCAAATGCATTTGTTGCATTGTAAGCACTATGCAGCCCAGCTAGAAATGAAGTAGGTTTGTTATCACTGATTCTTCACTTGCAATTTGAAGCAGCAAAATATCTTCTGATGTTTTCTTGGTGGAGCTGAGACTGTTAGCAGATCTGCAGTTCTGCAGGTTTAAAGAACTTGCTCACCAAAGATTCTAAGTGTTCAGCCTGAGGGAGCAGAAACAACAGGGAAAGAGAATTAACACTTTAAAAAAAGCGAATAATATTTGCAAAGCTCTAGAGTTTTCCACTAAAGTGGTTTTCCACTAAAGCACTTTAAGTGGTTAATGGAAAGAATATGGGGTTATGCAGAAGAGAAAGGGTAGGGCAGGGTAAGAACTACTAAGGCTGTTTAAATGTGCATGTATGTCATGACAAATATCACGTCAGTGATAATAAATCTGTTTATGATTCAATATGACAGAGAGAAACTGAAATGACGTGACTGGAAAAAGAGTGTTTATGTTAGGGATTGGGAAATCATTTCTGTAAGCAGGACACAAAGAAAAGGAAATTGACAGTTAATGGTGCTGCTGAGATGAGCGATACAGGGGTATCTGATTTCAGTCAAGGTCAATTTAATAGAAGGAATGGGCACTAGATATATCTACCCCAATATGTTAGTCCAGGAACAACTTATCCCAGGAGTTCTGTGTGACATCCTCTGAAAGCAAAACATCAACCTCAACGCAGTGGCTCTTAACATCAACAAAACATACAATTGTTTTTTTGTAATTCTACTAAAAAGCCAGTCTGGATACAGTTGGGATATGATCTCAGGTGTACCCAAAGAATCAAGAGATTATGATGTGAATTTTATTGTGTTAGATCACATTCTTGAAAATAGTGCTGTTAGGTAAATGGAGCTGACAAAATCACCAAACTTATAGTTCCCACACCCCACACTTCCCACACCCCACACTTCCCGTTTCTACCTCCTACCTAAGATTCACAAACCTGCCTGTCCGGGCAGACCCATTGTCTCTGCTTGCTCCTGCCCCACTGAACTCACTTCTGCCTATCTCGACTCTGTTTTATCTCCCCTTGTTCAATCCCTTCCCACCAATGTCTGTGATACTTCCCATGCTTTACATCTCTTCAAAGAGTTCAAGTTCCCTGGCCCCCACTGCCTCATTTTCACCATGGACGTCCAGTCCCTATATACCTCTATCCCCCACCAGGAAGGTCTCCAAGCTCTCCGTTTCTTCCTGGGTTCCAGACCCAGCCAGTCACCTTCTACCACCACTCTTCTCTGCCTCGTGGAATTAGTCCTCACCCTTAACAATTTCTCCTTTGGCTCCTCCCACTTCCTCCAAACTAAAGGTGTAGCCATGGGCACCCGCATGGGTCCTAGCTATGCCTGCCTTTTTGTCGGCCATGTGGAGCAATCTATGTTCCAAGCCTACACCAGTAACTGTCCTCCTCATTTCTTGCGTTATATCAATGATTGCATCAGTGCTGCTTCCTGCATGCATGCTGAGCTCGTTGACTTCATTAACTTCGCCTCCTACTTTCACCCTGCCCTCAAATTCACCTGGTCTATTTCCGACACCTCCCTCCCCTTTCTAGATCTTTCTGCTTCTATCTCTGGAGACAGCCTATCCACTGATGTCTACTACAAACCTACAGACTCCCACAGCTACCTAGACTATTCCTCCTCCCACGCTGTCTCCTGCAAAAATGCTATCCCTTTCTCTCAATTCCTCCGCCTCTGCTGCATCTGCTCTCAGGCTGAGGCCTTTCATTCTAGGACAAAGGAGATGTCTTCCTTTTTTAAAGAAAGGGGCTTCCCTTCGTCCACTATCAACTCTGCCCTCCATCGCATCTCCCGTATTTCACGCACCTCTGCCCTCACCCCATTCCCCCGCCAGCCTACCAGAGATAGCGTCCCCCTGGTCCTCACCTATCACCCTACCAGCCTACAGATCCAACGTATAATCCTCCATAACTTCCGTCACCTCCTACGTGATCCCACCACCAACCACATCTTCCCCTCCCCCTCACTATCGGCATTCCGCAGGGATCGCTCCCTACGTGACTCCCTTGTCCATTCATCACCCCCATCCCTCCCCACCAACCTCCCTCCGGGCACTCATCCCTGCAAACGGAAGAAGTGCTACACCTGCCCCCACACTTCTTCCCTCACCACCATCCTAAAGCCCCAGACAGTCCTTTCAGGTGAGGCACCACTTCACCTGCGAGTCAACTGGGGTGATATACTGTATCCGGTGCTCCCGATGTGGCCATTTATACACTGGGGAGACCCACCGCAGACTGGGAGACTGTTTCGCCGAACACCGGCGCTCAGTCCTCCAGCAGTGGCGGGATCTCCCTGTGGCCACACACTTCAATTCCACAGACCACTCCCACTCCGACATGACTGTCCATGGCCTCCTCTACCGTCAAGATGTGGCCACACGCAGGTCGATGGAGCAATACGTTATCTCCCGCCTAGATAGCCTCCTCCCTGCCGGCATGAACATCCAACTCACTGACCTCCGTTGATACCCCTGCCCCCCCCCTTACCCCATCCTTATCTATAATTTTAGTCTGGTTCTCTTACTCTCTCTTTCCCCCCTCACTATTATCTCCCCCCAGCCCTACCTTTCTTTCTCTTTTATTTCCCATAATTCTCCACCTTCCCCCAGCCCATTTCCCTCCAGCCTATCACTTCCCTGCTCTCTACTTCATCCCACCCCCCACTTCATATCCCCCTCAACCATCCCACATTCCATGCTACTTCACTCCTGATGAAGGGTTTCGGCCTGAAACGTCGTCACTACCTCCTCCCATAGATGCTGTCTGGCCTGCTGACTTCTGCCAGCATTTTGTGTTTTTATTTATTTCCAGCATCTGTAGATTCTCTCGTGCTGACAAAATCATGAAGGTTGCTTCATTGTAGGTGGTCACTTCAGCTGTGTAACTCACATATGAGTATGCAAGTGTCTTTCACAGATGATGGTACACTCTCCAAGGTGTGATCCAGTACTCTTGAGGAGAAACTTAAGCTGAGTTATATTCACAACGTAAGGCAAACCTACCCCCAGTATGTGCTGAGATATAAAACAGCAAGCTGAGAATTTGGTTGTATCTATTAGAACTTTATAGAACACTAAAGAGGACCCACTACTTTAGGAAGACAGTAGATATTTTGGCTGAAATGAGATGCGTGCTGGATGCAAAGAGTGGGTTTGGACACATAGCAGGATGAGGAGAATTTGCACAACCTCTCATTAAAAAGATGCGTATGTTGGAGCTCCAAAATAAAAGCATAAAAAATGGGAAATGTACAACAATCTGAGTTTCCGGCTGATAAAATTTTAATTCTTGATCTTGCTTCCTCTCTCACATCTTTAGCCTCTGACACAGCTTCAGTAAAGTCCAACATAAGCTCAAGAGCTAGTGGGTCATATAAATGAGATGAAATGATTGTGGCCTGGTAACTGAAGTTTCAGGGAGGGACCACTTTGGGGATAGTGGTCATAGTTCAGTACATCAACATAGTCATGGATAAGGATATGAGTGAACCAGGGGACGGTGTTGGGAATACAAAACTGTCCAAGGGTTAATTACAACTGTATAACATCTGTATAAATCAGAAGCTGGGTAGTAGATTGCAATATCTGCAGTTGGGTAAGTCCTCAACTGAAATTTTGGAATTTGCCCTTAATCCCACTCTGTCTAAGTCCTTCTGCAGAATCCTTGTTTCCTCAACACCACTTGCCCTTCCATCTTTGTATTGTCTATAAAATTGGTCACAAAGCCATCAATTCCATCATCCAAATCATTGACATTTTAATATGAGAAGAAGTGGTCATAACACCGAGCCCTGTGGCACACCACTAGTCACTGGCAGCCAAGCAGAATAGGCCCCTTTTATTCCCATTCTTAGCCTCCTGCCAGTCAGCCAGACTTCTAGCCAGCTTCTAGCTATCTTCTATCATTTCTATAATACCACGTGTTCATATCTTGTTAAGCAGCCTCTTGTGCGGTGCCCTGTCAAAAGCCTTTTGAAACTCCAAGTAAGCAATATCCCCTGATTCTCCTTTGTCTGTCCTATCTGTCATTTCCTTAAAAATTTCCAACAGATTTGTCAGGCAAGATTTCCCCTTAAGAAAACCATGTTGACTTTGGCCTACGTATGCCTCCTGAAACTTTCATAATGGACTTCTACATCTTCACAGCCCCTGAAGTCTAATGATCTATAAAATTGCTTTCTTTTGTCTCCCTGCCTTAAAGCGAAAAGTGAACTTCACAATTTTCCAGACCTCCGGAACCATTCCAGAATCTAGTGATTATTGAAAGATCATTACTAACGCCTCCACAATCTCTTCAGCTACCTCTTTAAAGGCCTGGGGTATAGTCCATTTGGTCCAGTGACTTGTCTATTTTCTGAACTTGCAGCTTCCCAAGCACCTTTTCCTTAGTAATAATGACTTTTTCTCCCCCTGACATTCTCTAATTTCTGGCATTACTGCTAGTGTCTTCCACAGTGAAGGCTAATGTAAAATACTTATTATGTTCATCTTCCTCTACTTTATCCCTCTTTTCCAGTAGTCCAATATCCACTCTCTCCTTTTACTCTTTATATATTTGAACACTCTTTTGGCATCCACTTTTATATTAATCAGTTATTTAATCACTTCAACTGCTGTTTACAAGCTGGCACCATCACCTCTTTAATCTTCTTGTCCTGTGTTCTCTTTTCAGTTCTCTTTTAATGAAGTGCTTTAATATCCAGAGTCTTAGAGAGCAGCTGTGAAACCCTGCCCTCTCCCATCTCCCTTCCACCCACAGAAAAGAAACAATGCATAGTTGTTTTCATATGATTTAGAATAAAGATTAAAATGAATTGCATCAAGTACCATATGACTGCCGAATATGGTACTTTGTATGTAAATTACAAAATCTGCTCCATTTTCCACTGTGTGTTGTGATTTTTGTTTAATCACCCACTAATTAAGTGCTAAATGTAAAAAAAGGTTTGTGGTAACAGTGTTAATTGTTTCCGAACTGAAGCTATGCACAAATCTATAGCACTCCTGGTGGTGGGTTTGATCACCATCATCATCTTTGGTCTAATTCAAGTCCCAGCCATGACTATCATTTGAATCCTTTTTCCTTCTTAGAACATGTTTTCATTACTTCCCAACTCTCGAGCTGGATGGAACAGATTGCCCTAGCGGCATGCCCCTTCTCAGGTGGAGGAAAAAGATAAGCAGGGTAGTTTCATGCTGAATAATTATCTCTGTTGTGTTGTAAATAGCTCGAGAGACACCATTCGCACTGGCACATCATGGAGGTCAATGTGATATTCTGAGTGTGAAATTAGAATACATGCTGTAATTTTTGTAAACTGGACATTTTAATAGCATTTCTTCTTTGGATATTGCTGGAACAGCTTGCTAACAGAGTGACAGACGAGATATTTTAGAAACTTGGAAGTAGCTACATTCTGTCCATATTGTTATTAATGCTTGATAGAATTGAAAAATGACAAGACTTGAAAATGTATGTGCTGCTAGTTTCTGCTAGGATAGATTGGCTAAAAAAAAGGCAGCTAAGTTTGCTTCTAATACAAAAATAAGTAGGAGCATAGGTTATGAAGAGAAATTTGGAGACTACAGATGTAATTAAATATCAGAATCGGGTTTAATATCACCGGCATATGACATGAAACTTGTTGTCTTTATGGCAGCAGTACAATGTAATACACAATGAAAAATATGTGAATTACTGTAAATATATACTGTATATATTAAATAGTGCAAAAATCAAAATCAAAAAGTAATTGAGGTAATGTTCATAAGTTCATTGTCCATTCAGAAATCAGATGGCAGAGGGGAGGAAGCTGTTATTGAATCATTGCGTGTGTGCCTTCAGGCTTCTGTACTTCCTTCCTCATGGTAGCAATGAGAACAAGGCATAATCTGGGTGGTGGGAGTCCTTAATGATGGACACTGACTTTTTGAGGCATTGCTCCTTGATGTCCTGGATACTACAGAGGCTAGTGCCCATGATGGAATTGTGGAACTACAACTCTCAGCACGGCTCCCTTTCTTGCCCCCCCCCCCCAATTCTAGACGGTGAGATCGAAACAGTTAATTACCTTGTAATGTACGTAAGGTATGAAGAGATACAAATAGTGCAACAGCTAATCTATCTGATAGATATAGAAAGAGGCAAAATTGTTCATTTTGGCAGGAAAGATTTAAAAAAAGATTATTCCAAAGGTGAGAGGTTGTAGAACTCAAAGGTGCACTCACTCGCAGCAGGGGAGTATGCAGATGCAGCAAGTAATCAGGGGATATATTTACTGATTGCTAGGGAAAACTGAATGCAAAAATAGGAAAGTAATGCTTCAGTTATATAGGATGTTAATGAGTCCATAGCTGAACTATAGTGTACATGATTTGCCACTCAGTGGACTCCTGGTGGGCTGGGCCTTCAGCGTGTTGCATTGTTCTGTTATTGATTGTAATGGACAAGTCAATGCTAGCTTATGACAAGGTGTTCTCATTGATGAGATATATAGCTAATTTTTCGTGGGGAGGATGGAGTTGTAAGCCCCTCCTTCCCTCTGCTGGCCTGCAGGTCACCCTTGGGGCAAGGTGCAGCACCTGCTTGGCTCCCTGATCGGGGTCACATGAAGCCATGAGAACAAGTGGTGGATGGTTGTATGAGCAGCTGGTGCATACAACACATCCTGGTTAAGTGACCTCTGGTACCAGGCAGACAATTTCTGAGGAGTATTGATAATGGCTAAGGTCACCTGTTTTGCAAAACCACTGTCCAGAAGAAGCCAAGCCACTTCTGCAGAAAAATTTGTCAAGAATAGGCATGGTCATGGAAAGACCATGATCCCCCACGTCGTAGAACATGGCACATAATGAACGAATGAATGAACAAGATCATTCATCTGATGTGGGCATCACTAATTATTTCTCAAACAGTGTGTTGGTTTCTTTTTGTAATTTATTTTTTATTGAAGTTCATCATCAAACAAACATTTCCATAAGATGTATTTCAGACATTGTACATATATATCATATAATCATATATATCACAAATCTCCACAAAGTATTTATCTGTATACACTTATAGAAAAGAGTGAAAAGGAAAAACAAGCAAAAAGAAAGAACTATGCACAAGTAGGGAGTGATCTTTTTTTTACAACAGATTCATTGATTTGTGAGAATAAAATTAGGCCTATGAGGCATTATGTAGTTAAACCATTTTTCTCATTATGAATCAAGTTGTTCCAGCTTATGGTTAACAGATGCTGTTATCTTCTCCATTTTGTAAATGTCCATTGTAATTTCCATCCATGTACTTAAGGTTGGGCTCTCCTGTGATAACCATTTCAAAGTAAGAGTCTTTTTACCAGCCACCAACAGTATATTCATTAAATATTTATCTCTTTTCAACCATTCTTGAGGTATATATCCAAAATATATGGTCTTACTCTCTAAGGGTATTTCACATTTAAAGATGTCTTGTAGGGCATTGTGTATCCCCTTCCAATAGTTTTTGATAACAGGGCAGTCAAAAAAATATGATAATAATTTGCATTGTGTTGGTTTCTTAAGTCACTGCTCTTTGAGGTGAAGATACTGTTGGATAAATCCTTCAAGAGGACCACAACCTTGTGGTTTGGAGGCTTGCATGCTGGAGAGCTACATTGTCTGGAATCAGGGTTTTCTGCTTTGGCTCCTGGTAGGGTCACCCATGCCAAACAAGTCAAAGAGTAGAGGACAGACTGTGTGGTCCACCAGTCCTCCTGGTTTGGGGGTCCTGCTCAGGGCTAACAACCCTGACTGGTAAAACAAAACTGTTACAGAAACAGCAAAGTTTCTACATCTGAGTGCAACAATATTCCTGAGTCTCCACCCAGGACTTGCATGACTGACAATCGTGAAAACCGAGAAAGCTACTAATATGATGAAGGAAGCCCTGAACGCTGCCAGAGATGGAGGACCTTCATTGAGGTCCTGAAGGCCAGTGGCGTAACATGCAGTAAGTAAGTCAATGGGGAGGCGATTCATTCCATTGAGTTTGTGTGCCACCTGATAAAGAAATCACATTAATTCCTTTTCCCCGTTTAGTTCCCTGTAATCCGTTTTTTTATCACTCAGAAATCCAACACATTCTTCCTCATTCTCCTACCATCATCCTATGTTAGTGATAACTTGCTTTAGCCAATTAACTTACCGAACAATGTATTTCCAGGATAGCAGAGGAAACAGGAGCACTGGGGGAGAAACCTAGAGCTGTAAGACAGGAACACCACCTGGTGCACCATGGTGCTGCCTCAGCTCGACAGCATTGATCTCCTTGTTTGAGGAAAGATGTTAATAATTTGGCCATGTTCGGAGAAGACTTACTAGAGTATTACTCAGGCTGGGCAGATTGCTTTACAAGGGCAAGTTGGGCAGGTAGGCTTGTATCTACTAGAGCTCTGAAGAATGAAAGGGGAATTCTTTGGAGCTCTGATGGTCTTGGAGAGAGTGTTTGCTCTCGTGAGATAAAGAGTCACAGAGAGACTAAAAAGAAGCAGGTCCTTCAACCGTTGAGGCCAGGCTGAACATGACAGGCCCATTTTAAACTTGGAATTGAGAGCTATGGATCTTTAAAAATAGAAGATAACAGAGATAATGTGATTTCCTCCCCCCCCCCACCACTCCCCCCCCGAGTGTCCCAAATTTTGGAAATAGCTTGCTTAAAAAGTGGTGGAAATGCAGTAGTCTTTGCAGAATTGGAAATGATGCTTCATAAGTAATTGGATGAAAGGTCACCATGGGTAGATGTGTTGTCAGTTCATCAGATCGTTCATGATCCTGTTGGGTGTGGAACAGGCTTGAGCAGCAAAGCAATCCATTCTTGCTCCTAATTCCTATGTTCATGTGAATGCTCATATATTCTGTTTTCTTTAAAATTCTGTATAAAAGAGAACCATTAGATGCAAATTGTAATAATTTTATGACAGATGTTAACTCCTCCCAGAATGTTCAAAGCCGAAGCTTTCCTAACCTGTCCAATACCAGCATAAGTGCTTGACTGACTCTCATTCACCTTTTATAATATAAAACCCAATTAAATAACTTGGATGATCTTAGTTTATTTTTTCACTATGTTTTTTCTACCATTTTATTACAAAGAAGCTGAATTTAGAATTTTTTCCATAAATTGATCTGCATTTGTATTTGCTATTCTCTCCTGTAACTTGGATTTGGATACTATTCTCTACACAACCCCCTGTCTGCTTTAAATAAACTCATTTAAAAAGGTTAAGAGAAAAGTGTTAATATGTTAAATTAATATCTATTTATTTAATGGGTAGTTTAAGTTACAGGCAGGAATTTCCTGAATGTAGACAGTACTGAACAAGCAAGACCATAAGACATTGGAGCAGAACTAGGCCATCTGGCCCATCAGGTCTGCTCTGCCATTCAATCAGGACTAATCCTTTTATCTATCTCCCCCTCAAACTCCATTCCCGGCCTTCTCCCCAAAACCTTTGATGCCATGTCCAATCAAGAACCTATCAATCTTTGCCTTAAATACACCCAATGACCCGGCTTTCACAGCTGCATGTGGCAATAAATTCTACAAATTCACCACCCCACCCTTTGGCTAAAGAAATTTCTTTGCATCTCTGTTCTAAAAGGGCACCCCCTATCCTGAGGCTGTGCCTTCTTGACCAGACTCTCGCACATGGGAAACATCCTTTCCACATCTACTCTGCATAGGCCTTTCAACATTTGAACGGTTTGAATGAGATCCTCCCTCATTCTTCTGAATTCCGCTGAGTACAGACACAAAGCCATCAAACATTCCTCATATGATAACCCCTTCATTCCTAAAATCATCCTTGTAAACCTCCTCTGGACCCTCTCCAATGCCAGCACATCTTTTCTAAGATGAGGGGCCCAAAACTGTTCACAATACTCAAGGTAAGGGCTCACCAGTGCCTTATAAAGCCTCAGCATCACGTCCTTGTAATCTAGACCTCTTGAAATGAATGCTAACATGGAATTTGCCTTCCTCACCACTAACTTAACCTGCAAGATAACCTTCAGAGTGTTCTGCACAAGGAACTGCCAAGTCCCTTTGCATCTCAGATTCCTGGATTTTCTCCCCATTTAGAAAATAGTCTGCACATATATTTCTACTACCAAAGTGCATGACCATTCATTTTCCAACATTGTATTTAATTTGTCACTTTCTTGCCCATTCTCCTAATCTAAGACCTTGTGCATCCTACCTGTTTCCTCAACACTACCTGCCCCTCCACCAATCTTCGTATCGTCTGCAAACTTGGCAACAAAGCCACCTGTTCCATCATCTTAATTATTTATACACAATATATAAAGAAGCGGTCCCAACACAGTCTCCTGCGGAACACCACCAGTCACTGGCAGCCGACCAGAATAGGATCCTTTTATTCCCACTCGCTGCCTCCTACCAATCAGCCAATGCTCTAACCATGTTCGTAACTTTCCTGTAATACCATGGGCTCTTAACTTGGTAAGTAGCCTCATGTGTGGCACTTCGTCAAACCATCTGAAAGTTCAAATATACAACATCCATTGCATCCCCTTTATCCATCCTAGTTGTAATCTCTTCAAAGAATTCTGACAGAGTTCGTCAGGCAGGATTTTCCCTGAAGGAAACCATGCTGACTTTGTACTATCTTGTACTGTGTCACCATGTACTCCATCATCTCATCGTTAACAACTGACTGTAACATCTTCCCAACCACTGAGGTCAGGCTAACTGGTCAATTATTTCCTTTCTGTTGCCTTCCTCTTTTCTTAAAGAGTGAAGTAATGTTTGAAATTTTCCAGTCCTCCGGCACCATGCCAGAGTCCAATGATTTTTGAAAGATCATTTCTAATGCCACCACAATCTCCAATGCTACCTTTTTCAGAACCCTCGGGTGTAGTTCATCTGGTCCGGGTTACTTATGTACCTTTAGGTCTTTCAGCTTTTTGAACACCTTCTCTCTTGTAACAGAAACTGCACTCACTTCTCTTCCCTCACACACTACAACATCAGGCATACTGCCACAGTGAAGACTGACACAAAATACTCATTTAGTTCAGCAGCCATCTCCTTGTCCCCCAATATAACTTCTCCTACCTCATTTTCTAGTGGTTCTATATCCACTCTCATTTCTCTTTTTAACATACTTGAAAATTTTTTACTATTCACTTTGATATTATTTGCTAGCTTGCTTTCATATTTTATCTTTTCCCTTCTAATGATTTTTTAGTTGTTCTCTGGAAGCTTTTAAAAACTTCCCAATCCTCTATCTTCTCACTAATTTTTGCTTTGTTGTGTGTCCTATCCTTTACTTTTACATTAGCTTTGACTCCCCCTGTCAACAATGAATGTACTATTTTACCACTTGAGTATTTCTTCATTTTTGGAGTACATCCGTCCTGCATCTTCCTCATTTTTCCCAGAAACGCATGCCATTGCTGCTCTGCTGTCATCCCTGCCAACAACTCCTTCCAATTTACTTTAGCCAACTCCTCTCTCATACCACTGTCATTTTCCTTACTCCACTGAAATACCACTATATCAGACTTTACTTTCTCCCTATCTAACTTCAAGTTGAACACATTCATACTGTGATCACCAGTTCCTAAGGGTTCTTTTACCTTGGGCTCCCTAATCGCCTCCGGTTCATTACTGAACACCCATTCCAGTATAACTGATCCCCTAGTAGACTCAATGACAAACTGCTCTAAAAAGCTATCTCTTAGGCATTCAACAAACTCACTCTCTTGAGATCCATTACCAACCTAATTTTCCCAATCGACCTACATGTTAAAATCTCTCATGACTACCATAACATTGACCTTCTGAGTCGCCTTTTCGATTTCCTGCTGTAACCTGTGGTCCAGCTCTGAGCCACTGTTGGGGGCCTGTATATAACTGCCATCAGCATCCTTTTATCCTTGCAGTTTCTTAACTCAACCTATAAGGATTCAACATCTTCTGATCCTATGTCACATCTTTCTACTGATTTGATGCCATTCTTTACCAGTAGAGTCACACCATCCCCACTGCCTACCTTCCTACCCCTCCAATATAATGTGTAACCTTGGGCATTCAGATCCCAACTACAACCATCCTTCAGCCATGATTCAGTGATGGCCACAACATCATACCTGGTAACCTGTAATATTTCAACAAGATCATCCACCTTATTTCTTATACTACTCGCATTGAGATACAACACCTTGAGTACCGTATTTGCTTTCCTTTCTGACTGTGCATCCCTAATGTTTTGATACTCAGCCTGTTGGCTGCAACTAGGTCCCATCACCTGCCTGCCCTTCCTGACAGTCCAACTGCATGCTATCTTTACATTTTCACCATCTGTCCTTTCCTGAGACCCTTCACTCTGGTTCCCATTCTCCTGTCAAGATAGTTTAAACCTTCCCCAACAGCTCTAACAAACCTGCCCATGAGAATATTGGTCCCCCTCGAGTTCAGGTGCTACTTGTCACCTTTGTACAGCTGATACCTCCCCCAGAAGAGATCCCAATGATCCAAGAACCTGAAGCCTTGCCCCCTACACCAGCTTCTTAACCACGCATCTTTCTGCCAAATCATCCTGTTTCTACCTTCACTGGCAGCAATCCAGGAATTACCAACTGGGATGTCCTGCTTCTCAGCTTTATGCCTACGTGTCTAAATTCTCTTGTCAGGACCTCATTGCCTTTCCTTTGAATGTCATTGGTAGCCATATGGACGAAGACATCTGACTGCTTCCCCCCCCCTCTCCAAAATGTTGTGGACATGATCTGAGACATCCCTGACCCTGGCACCTGGGAGGCAACATACCATCCGGGTGGCCTGTTCACTTCCACAGAATCTCCGGTCTGATCCTCTCACTATCGAGTCCCCTATCACTATCGCTCCCCCTTCTCTCTCTTTCCCTTTTCCACCACAGCCCATGCTCAGTGCCTGTAACCCGGTCACCATCGCCTTCCCCCGGGAGCTCATCCCCCACAAAAGTATCCAAACCGGTATACGTGTTTTTGAGAGGAATGGCCACAGGGGTGCTCTGCTCCAACTGCTTATTTACTGTATGTAATGTTTTGCTAAATATTTGAGGTAAATTTTGTCCTTATTTTCTGTTTTAAAGGTCACATTCATTTATTTTTAAAGTCCAATAATTTGAATTATGAAACCTAATTATAAGCATAAATTAATTTAAACCTGTTGCTTACCTCTGCCTTGGAGTTTTGGTGGGATGATGGGATGATGTACTGGCATTAGTTATAGCCACACTGTTCTGATGTTATGAAAGAACCGGTTGTTCCAAATATCTGGCCAATATTAGTTGCAGGTCAACTTTTAAATAGGATTGATGGACTAGTGCGCTATGATGTGTGGACGTATTGTAAGATGTGATGCAAGATTCAGAATGACCTTGGCATATCTGGATTACATGGAGGGTGAGCCTAGATGGTGGTGACCTTATCCACTACAGAATTTTGAGGATCACAGATCTCAGAAAAATCTAAGCATTTGCAAGCAGGAGGACGTGTTTCAGTTATTCAGTAACTGAAAGGAAGGTGGCTGAGATCACAGCCGTCAGCTGCTGCAACAGAATCACAAATGTATTGGTTTTGATTTTCACTGGCTTGTGGAGTAGAAAATAAACAAAAAATATGTGAGATCCTAGTTAATGTCAGTCACCATGCTGGAAGTCAATCCTGCTCAAAGATAGTTTAAAAAAACTGGAGAAGGCAGCTTAAATTTCTCAGGGTAGAGAGATGTGAAAAAGGGAATATGACAGTGGAGTGCCTGGTGATGGTTCTGCAAGGTGCTGGGTTGAGCAACATATTGTGGGCAGTTTACTGAACCTGAAGTGAAATCTCCTCATAGCCATACAAGTATAATGATGTAAAGGCAAATGCTTCAACATCCAGCCTATCTGTTTTCATTTGCTTATTTCTTCAGGCCTGGGAAACCCGTATGCCTATGGCTAAAAATAGACCTGCTAAAAATATAGATAATCAACCTCGTTGTAATATTTAAAGAAAGGAGTTATTCCTTTTAGCTGCCTAGAACATAATAAAATGCAAATTAATTGTTTACTTCAGTTGTTGCATATGCATTTTTTCAAATGTAGTCATATATTCTGATTTTATATTTAATGTACAAATAGCAGGTGACCGTGGGAGTTGTGGTGGGGGAGTGTGGAATGGAAGGTGTTGTTTGTGAAACTAGTATTTAATAGTATAAAATGAGCAATGTTGAATTGAGAATCTTTTTTTTCTTTGAAATATGATGTACTGATTTTAGTAGATATAAAAAAATCATGAAATACTTAACACTGCTGTTGTATTGCTATAGTTGAGGGACAATTCTATCCCTACTGGATTCTCAAGTAGAAAAAGAGTAGCCAAGGTTGTCCAAATATGTGTTACTTCATGGAGACATGTGCCCCAAAAGATTGCCAGAGAGTGATGTTTAGTGAGGCCCAGGCAGTGCTTCTAGCAGTTCACTCTGGCAAGTCTATATCAAGGTTAGCTTGAAGCACTGAATTGCACTGAAATGAATGGAAATGCTTCAAGATACATAGAGCTGTCCTGTAGAATTAATCACCCGAGTGGGCCAGGACAGAAGCAGAAGCCTGAGGTGTTAAATCTCCAAGGGACAAAAAGCATGCTAATAAAACTAACCCTTTCTCCAATAGATAGAAACTAACTTCATTAAAAAATACAAATAAAAGAATGCATTGTACAGAGTATACTCTTTCTACTACTTTTCTTCCCTGTAGGGAATATTGCTATGAATGTGTATGCCAATTACTGTGGTGTGAATAATGACTCTTCACCTTGACAGATCTTAGCCCAGGTAAGTGGTTTCAGGCAATAGAAATGACTGGTGCTGCTGCTACCATTAAAGATAATGTGCTTATTTAATTCTGTCTGCTTCCTTGCACTGACTGCTTGTTATTGGTATAGAGCCAATAACCAAAGCTTGTGAACACCAGTGCTAAATCACCAAACTAGAACCCCCGGGAGAGAGGGAGATGGGAGCAAACTTCTACAAAAACAGTCTGTACACTAGCTTGCATTTTTCTTTTCAGTTTTACAGGGTGAATATTGTAATGCAGGCTTAATAAGATGCACGGACACTTAAAATGCACAATGCAGCTTCTTGGTTCACTGACACACTAAGTACTAAGAGGAAAAAATAGTCCTGGAATGCCACCTTCCTGTTAAACACTAGTAACAGTACCTCCTTCAATTCCTTCTCTGACCTTATTTCAATGTCTGTTTATTCTTATAATATTTACACCACCATG
Organism: Hypanus sabinus; assembly: GCF_030144855.1. Classification (NCBI taxonomy): domain Eukaryota; kingdom Metazoa; phylum Chordata; class Chondrichthyes; order Myliobatiformes; family Dasyatidae; genus Hypanus; species Hypanus sabinus. Next base: position 82,431,598 of record NC_082708.1, read on the forward strand.
AGTCACAATGTTGGATACCCACGAAAAGTTATCAAAATATGCTATTTGAGGAAGACTAACTCAAATAGTTCTAAACTGGAGACAAGGAAGAAACTCATTCCCTGGAATTTTATAAACAGCATCAGTTGAAAAATAATCTAAAAGAATCAAACAAACTCTCTTCTCATGTTTGTAATCTCAAAGGTTTTAAAGGTACATTAAATGTCAGAGAAATGTATACAATATACATCCTGAAATGCTTTTTCTTCACCAGTATCCATAAGAACATAGGAGTGGCCCTAAAGAATGAACAACAGTTAAATGTTAGAACCCCAAAGCTCTCCCCATCTCCCCTCCCACGCATAAGCAGCAGCAAAGCGACAACCCCCCCCCCCAACAAAAAAGCATCTGAACCCTCCTCCGAGCACTCGAGCGTGCAGCGAAGGATCAATAAAGACAGTGACTTGCAGTACCCTAAAGACTACTTGTTCACCCGGTATTTGACGTACCACATGCTCTCTCTCTCCCTAATAAGGGAAAAAGAGATGTCCCCATTTCACAGCAAGAGAGGAGACGTAACAAAACAACTCGCTGACTTATGGTGTTTAAAGTCTGTTGCATCACTTTTTCTGAGCTCTGTGCCCAAAGATCTCGGGTCTCCAGCCACACAGCCTTAGATCTTCCATCTCCCATGACACACCAGTGTTCTGCTTGGACACTGACCGCCGATCCCCTCACCCCCCACCCCAGTGGTGTCCAGCGCCACAAAAACTCGGTCCTCCGAAGGCGAGTGGAGATCTCAGGCCAAGCCCTTGGTGTGCTGAACAACGGCCAGTTATGAAACCCCGGGACAGGGTTCCACTCCCACAAAGAACCATAGTCAGCCTGTAACTCCAGATCAGGGACTTCAAAAGAACCCTGAAAGGGAAAAATAGATTTTAAAGATGGAAATAGAGCTGTTTCTGAAGATGCAAGCAAAGGAGTCGCCATTAGGCGCCATTGACCCTTCTAAATCTTATTAATTTGTGGTAAATATTAATGACAATAACATGTAAAAAAACTCAATTTAATGTTAAAAGTGTCTTATGTCAATATTCCAATTTTAATGCATGTTTTACTGTAAGATTAGTTTCTTTGGATTGTGTACTCTCAGCTTAGGGAGGAGTTGCATTTCCAGAAAACTGTTGATAGTGTAATGCTTTTATCCTCTTTGAATCCCATTTTGAAAGTGAGGATATGTTCTTACTGGAAGTTGTCCTCAACAGTAATACAAGACAGAACAGAAATAATTTTTGTTTTATTTAACTGAAAACGGATGTTGAGTTGTTTGATAAATATTGCTGTATTACTTTTGATAGAAGAGATTGCTTTGTCATTTTCGAAAGCTGATCCCATAAGTGACCTCTTGCTGTGATCTGGCAGCCAATAATCATTGTCCTTGGTAAACAAGTTCAGTGTCTGTTTACATTTTGTGTTTATTGTTATGTTAATTCTGTAAGAGCAAGCTTTCATTCTGTATCTTAGAATTTTTGGTAGTGATTTGTGAATTATATGAGGTTATATTTCCTTTGCCTGAACTGCTGTAATGTGCCTAATTATTAATACAAACACCTGAGCATGTTTCGTTTATATTAGTGATGCACCATCAATAACTCTGAGACGTGGGTTAAGGTAGGCTTTTATTGGCTGGAAGAATGCACAAGCAGTAAGTGACCATCACACAACATCCTGGAGACTGAGGAAGGGTCTGTGGGAGGAGCCACAGGAGCAGTCAGTGGTGGGGGGGGGGGGGGCGTGTCCAGACAGGTATAGGTAGTTCACCACAATTAGCCTCTGCACTGTTCTAAATAATCTATTTAAAATGAAAATTTTAATATCTCAATAACAGCATGGAAGGAATTCCCTATTATATTTCAAAAGTCCCTTTCAAGACAGTAGCGTTATTTTCTCAGACTTTGCAAAAAAGCACAACAGCTGCTTTGAGCATTCAATATGGAAAACAAGCCATTGCATTTTTCAGATTACCTGGAGGAACGAAAAGGCAAGAGATTGTGCTAAAAGGAAAATAAGAGAATTGGACCAAAGTACCCACAACAAAAAGGCAAGGGAGACACATGGGTAGGGGAGGAGGGTGTTGCTACTGGAGAATACACTAAAGGCCTGAATCAGGGAATTTTGCATGTTTGGGATGCTGAAAAAGTTGGTGGAGTGATTTAAAAATGTGGGCATAAAATTGAAAATAGCATGCATGTGAAATTGAGACTAATGCCCCGAAGCTGTGTTACAATGCGACCTCCAAGGACCTGAATGTAGAGCATACTACTCCACAGGAACAGAATGAATCTGGGTTTCTTAAAGCAAGGGTAAATACTGAGAAAATAAGGGACTAAGAGAAAGGGATGGCAATTTGAAATTAAAATGTATTAAAAGTAGTTTCCCGCGAGATTGAATAATACATTTTTGGTCATTAGGTTGGTCTACTAACGACTATATTGTGAACTATTTGCAAACCATGCAGTATATGTAAATCATCAGGAGAGAGTGCACTTCCACGTTGTGCTTGTGTATTTGTGACAGACTTGCTTCTTTACAGGGTGATGGGTGACAGCTTGTTTCATTGGAGCTTTGACTTCACTCAATGTCATTGTTCTAGACACTGCATTTGTGGTTATATAACCAATATTATGTTGTTCTCTTGGAGGTCAATTTGAGTGGATTAAGCTAAACAAAGTAGAACATACAAGGTAAATGGTAGGACACTGAGGAGTGCAGTAGAACAGAGGGATCTGGGAGTACAGATACAAAATTCCCTAAAAGTGGCATCACAGGTAGATAGGGTAGTGAAAAGAGCTTTTGGCACACTGGCCTTTATAAATCAAATATTGAGTATAAGAGTTGGAATGTTATGGTGTGGTTGTATAAGATATTGGTGAGTTCAAATTTGGAGTATTGTGTGCAGTTTTGATCACGGAATTACAGGAAGGATATTAATAAGGTTGAAAGAGTGCAGAGAAGGTTTATAAGGATACTGCCGGGACTTGAGAAACTGAGTTAGAGAGAAAGGTTGAATAGGTTAGGACTTCGTTCCCGGAGCGTAGAAGAACGAGGGGAGATTTGATAGAGGTGTATAAAATTATGATGGGTATAGATTGAGTGAATACAAGCAGGCTAGGGGAGAAAAAAACCAGAGGACATGGGTAAGGGTCAAAAGGGAAAAGTTTAAAGGGAACATTAGGGGGAGCTTCTTCACACAGAGAGTGGTGGGAGTGTGGAATGAGCTGCCAGCTGAAGTGGTGAATGCCGGCTCACTTTTAACATTTAAGAAAAACTTGGACAGGTACATGGATGAGAGGGGTTTGGAGGGATATGGTCCAGGTGCAGGTCAGTGGGACTAGGCAGAAAAATGGTTCGGCACAGCCAAAAAGGGCCAAAAGGCCTGTTTCTGAGCTGTAATGTTCTATGGTTCTATGGTTCTAAGAAGTGGCTTATGGTCACTTACAGCTTCAAGGTTGTTACTACATAGATATAGGTGAAAATATGATCTGCTCTAAGACACATGCAATGATTGTTCCTGTGAGAGACGTTGCTCCACAGAGTTTAGTGATCTTCCAGCCAATGTACTAATCAACATTTGAATAGTTAACTTCTTAGTACAATAACAGCAGTAAGGTCAACTGAACTGGTGACTACAGTCAGCTGAGTGTTTTCTTAGGTTTCTTAGAAATACTGACTTTTGCAATAATATAGTTATTGGTATTACATAAATCCATGATTGTTCATTTAAATGGGTAAATGTATACCTTCACAGATTTTTGACTTTATAGCTTTTTGACAATCTGTGCAGGTGATATATTTGGAGTGGGCTCATTCCTACCCTTTTTCATGGCATCAAAAGCAAATGGGTGTACAAATTCTTTGCTTATTTAGGAACATGAAAAATAATCCCTTGTGGCTGAAAGACAGTACTCTAAAGTCAAAACGCTTCATGTGCTTAACATGTATAAGAATATCTCCCCTGGCAAAGCAAAGGTAGAGAACAGTCATTTTTAAAAGTAAAATTATCCTGGCATGTCCTCACTGAGCTGGAATTAGGGTGGTTGTGGAGATTGGTAAAGATTTACTTCACTATGCCTTGAGTTGAGATTTATACTTGCATCAAATAGAACAGTGATTTTCAAATTGCAAATGTTCATTTCTACCAGGGGGCAAACTGCTCTAATGAGTTTGACACAGGAGGTACCCATTAATGAGGTCACTGAGTGTATGTTTGTGGTCTTCTGCTGCTGTAGACCATCCATTTTAAGGCTTGATGTGTTGTTCCTTCAGAGCTGCTCTTCTGCACACCACTGTTGTAATGAGTTATTATCTGAGTTACTATCGCCTTCCTAAACCAGTCTGGCCATTCTCCTTTGGCCCCTCTCATTAACAAAGTGTTTTCATCCATAGAACTGCCACTCACTGGATGTTTTTTGCTTTTCCCACCAGTCTCTGTAAATTCAAGAAATTGTTGTGCGTGAAAATCCCAGGAGATCAGCAGTTTCTGAGATATTCAAACTATCCTGTCCAACAATCATTCCACAATCAAAGTCATTTATCCCAACAGCTGCAGTCACTATAAAACAAAATTGAGGATCTGAGGGCAAGATTATTGTTTTAGAGGCAGTTGAGAAACATTCTCAATTGATGCAGCAGTTGGACCAGAAGGATTTACAATTTACAGAACGGACCTGTGTTTTATGGTCTTTTCTCATTGTTGCTCCAACATGGTGGTTCTATTCAACTTGTGTTCCCCCCATCTTCGAACAGCTAATGGTCAAATGCAAACATACTATTTCCCTCGGGAGTTCTCATGTGTAACCCTGACAGCAGTGTATGTACCATGAGCGGCCAACTATAAGCAAGCACTCACAGCGCTGCACGATGCCTCCTGTAGACAGGAACAGCTCATCCCAATACATTTCAAATTGTATTCAAAGACTTCAGCCAGGCTTGTTTGAAGAAAACCCTGCCCAATTGGCATCAGCATATAACTTGTAGCACTAAAGGTCCCAGCAAACTAGACCACTGTTATACTAAGTTAAGGAATGCCTGCTGTTCCTTGTCCAGACCATATTTTGGTGAATTGGATCACTTGGCTGTCCTCCAACCTGCATAGAGGCAGAGCCTAAAAAGCAAGTCTCTGGCGATCAGAATGATTAAGAGGTGGTCGCAGGAGGCAGAAGAACGATTGCAGGATTCCTTTGAGTTAGTGGACTGGACTCAAGTACTCATCTAGAGATCTGGTTGAATACACCATGGTTGCAATGGACTTCATTAAAACAGCTGTAGATGAGTGCATCCCAACACAATCTTTCAGAATTTGCTGAGGGTCAGATCAGAGGCATTCAAGCGTGGAGCTGGAGTCCAAGAAGGCTACAAGAGGTTCAGTTATGATCTCCGGAAAGCCATCTCACAGGCGAAGTGGAGAGATTCCAGACCAAACTTGAATATACAAGTTCGACAGCTGTGGCAGGGCTTGAATGTTATCACCACCTACAAAGTTAAATCAAGTGACATGGGAGACAGCAGGGCTTCACTTCCAGATGAATCCAATGCCCTTTCTGCTCGCTTTGACCGTCAGAACAAGGAGGAACCATTGCAATCCCCCACATCTCCCAGTGATCCTTGATTTCAGAATCTGAAGCTGATGTACAGGCTGCCTTCAGGAGGTTGAATCCAAAGAAAGGGTCTGGGCCAGATGGAGTACCTGGCTATGTACAAAAGGCAATAAAAGCCGATATCTCGCCTTTCTGTCTCAGAGAGAGTTATTGATGGTGCATCAATTTTATTGACTGGAAGAAGGAACAAGTAGTGGTTGACCACCATACTACATCCTGGAGACTGAGAGGCCAGGCTCAGGCCTCAATTGCCTTTATACCGGGGTCTGTGGGAGGAGCCACAGGAGCAGTCAGCAGGGGGTGTGTCCAGACAGGTATATGTAGTTTACCACATTCACCCCCCCTTTGTTTTAAAAGAGAGTCCCCATGTGGCAAAGTTTCTTACAAGTATATTTACGGGTTAAGTACATACATCAGAATGTTCTTTTTTGATAACAGCTCAGCATTCCATACCATCATACCCCTCAAAACTAATCAATAATCTCTAAGACCTCGGCCTCAATACCTCCTTGTACAATTGGATTCTGGATTTCCTCACTTGTAGACTCCAGTCAGTTTGGACTGTCAACAACATCTCCTCAGCACAGGGCTGTGTGCTTTGCCCCTTGCTCTACTCACTTTGCACCTATGACCATGCGGCTAAGCACAGCTACAACACCATATTCAAGTTTGCTAATGACCCCACTGTTGTGGGGCAAGTCAAAGGTGGTGATGTATCAGGATACAGGAGGCAGATTGAATATTTGACTGAGTGATGTCATAACAACAGCCTCTCACTCAATGTCAGTAAGACCAAGGAACTGATTGTAGACTTTAGGAGAGGGAAACCAAGAGGTCCATGAGCCAGTCCTTTTCGAAGGATCAGAGGTAGAGAGGGTTAGCAGCATTAAATTCCTCAGTGTTACTATTTCAGAAGAAATGTCCTGGGCCCAGCAGGTAAATGCAATTGTCAAGAAAGCGCATCCACTCCTCTACTTCATTATGAGTGTGCGGGGTTTCAGCATGACATCTAAAACATTGACAAACTTTTATAGTGTATTGACAGGCTTTTTCACACCTGATATTGAAACACCAATGCCTTTGAATGGAAAATCCTACAAAAAGTAATGGATTCAGCTCAGTACATCATGGGAAAGCCCTCCCAAATATTGAGCACATCTACATGAAATACAGTTGTAAGAAAGCAGCATCCATCATCAGCGATCTCCACCTCCCAGTCATGCACTTTGCTTGCTGTTGCCATCAGGTAGAAGGTAGATGACCCTCAGGACTCACAGCACCAGGTTCAAGTACAGTTACTATTCCACAACATCAGGCTCTCGAACAAAAGGGGATGATTACGCTCACTTGCCCATCCATAGAGATGTTCACACAAACAATTATCTCACTTTGAGTCTTTATTTTGTTATCTCATGTTTTTGTTATGTATTACTATTTATTTATATTTTCATTTGCACAGTTTGCTGTCTTCTGCACTCTGGTTGATCTTTCATTGACCCTGTTTAGTTACTATTCTACAGATTGCTGAGTTTACCACAAGAAAATAAATCTCAGGATTGTATATGGTGACATATATGTACCTAGATAATAACATTTACATTGTACTTTGTACCCCTAGATTTCTGTTCTACAAAGCATTCCAGAGCTCTGTCCTTTACTGTGTAATTCCTGCCCTGTTCCAAATGCATCAGATCAATGTTCCATCTGCCATTCCTTGGTTCACTTTTGCAATTGATCTGGATCCTGTCATAATCTTAGGTAACATTTTCACTGTCCTCCATGCCACCAATGTTGGTGGTGTCCACATATTTAATAACCATACCAACTACGTTGTCCCTCTCACCACCTACACTTTGTAAGTCAGACCACCAGGCTATTTTCCTTCTCCCTGCATACAAATAGAAGTTTAAACAGGAAGTTCCCATACAGAAAGTTGTTCAATACTGATCTGTCAGACCAGATGAGCTTCTAATCAACTGCCTTGTGTTGGTAGACTTCTCCATTTTCAGAGACTCAGCTGCTAACCTAGACGAGTATGTCACTACCATCACAACTTTATCCACAAGTCTGTCGAACTGTGTATCAACGTGGACAATTTGGCTATTCCCAAACCAGAAATTCTGGATGAACCAGGAGATCTACTCCCTGTTGAAGCCCAGGTCTGCACTATTCAAATCAGGTGATCTTGATCAAGAAATTGAGACACAATTTCCATAAAACTATTAGATGCTGAGAGACCGTACCAGTCTAATATAGTCCCAAACCAACTGTCAGTTGTGGCAAGGCTTGTATGCTATAACGGGGATTAAAACTAAGGTGGGCAGCATCAGCAACAACAGCACATCTTGCTTAACACATTCAATGCACATTTTGAAAAGGAGGGAATAGGTATATCACCACCTACCATAATAGCCTCCACTGCACCTGAACCCACAGTCACCACTGCAGACATGAGGTCAGTCGAACAGAGAGTGAACCCATGCAAAACATTTGGCCCTAATGGTGACCCCGCTACATCCTCGGATCCTGCACGTATAAGCTGGTGGGTTTCGGAGGTCGGAGTCACTTAACCTCTCCCTGCTTCAATTTGTGGTTCTCACTTGTTTCAAGATCACCATCATTCCAGTACCTAAGGGAAAACAAGATAATGTTCCTGAACAACTGCTCCCCAGTGGCTTTGACATTTACCATCATGAAGTGCTTCGAGCGGCTGATTGTGGCACACATTAACTCCAGCCTTCCAGACAACCACAACCCACAGCTGTTCACATTCCACTATAACATGTCCATGGCAGATTCCATCTCCCTGGATCTACACTCATCTCTTGAGCATCTGAGCAGTAAAGATATCTACTGTATATCAGACAATTGTTTACTGACCACAGCTTCATCTTTAATATTAGAATTCCAGTTAAGTTCATCTTCTGCCTCTGTGCTCTGAGAATCAACACCTCCCTCTATAACTGGATCCTTGGCTTCCTGACTGACAGACTGCAATCAGTAAGGGTAGGTAGCAACAGCTCTGCCATGATTATTCTAAACACTAGAGCCTCACAAAGTTGTGCCTTCAGCACCCAAATCTACTCCCTGTGTGCTCATGCTTGTGTGAACAGGTTTTTCTCTAACTACAGCTACAAGATGATTAAGGGATGCAGCTGTATTGAGTTTTCATTAGAAATGATCCATCAAGGTTGCAATGCAACTTTTGCCATTCTGAACAGCTCAATGAATGGAGCCAAGAGGAATCACAGAGGTGTGGCCATATCTCAAATAACGATGGCTTGTAGTACAAGAGGGAAGTGGAAAGTTTAGTAACACGTTGTCATGATAGCCTTTCCCTCAATGTCAACAAAACAAAGTTGCTGGTCAATGAATTCAGGAAAGGAGGCAGTGCACATGTTCCTGTCTATGTCAATAGTGTTGAGGTTGAGAGAGTTGGAGAACTTCGAGTTTCTAAGAGTGAACATTGCCAATAGCCTGTCATGGTCCATCCACATAGATGACATGGCTCAGAAAGTTCACCACTACTTCCTTCAGTGTCTAAAGAAATTTGGCAAGTCCCTGTCAATCTTCACTAATTTTTATCGATTCACTATAGAAAATATTCTATCTGGATGTATAATAGCTTGTTATGGCAACTGCTCTGCACATAATCACAAAAAAACGCAGAGGGTGGTGAACAGAGTTTAACACGTAACTAAAACCATCCTCAGCTCCATGGTCTCATCTTATTGCCTCAGTAAAGCAACCAGCATAATCAAAGACCCACCAACTCCGGACATACTGTTTTCTCTCATTGTCCATTGGGTAGATGATACAAAAGCCTGAAAGTACATTCCACCAGGCTCAGGGACAGCTTCTACCCTACTCTTCTAAGACTATTTAAGTCATTCCCAAGTATGATACGATGGACTCTTGACCTAGCAATCTACCCCATTATGATCTTGCACCTTATTGCTTATCTGCACTACCCTTTCTCTGTGGCTGTTGCAGATTATTCTGCATTGTTATTTTTTAAAGTTCGTTCTACCTCGGTGCACTGTGTAATGAGTTGATCTGTATGAGCAGCATGCAAGATAAGTTTTTCCACTGTATCTCGGCGCATGTGACAATAATAAACCAATTCCTCTTCCAATTCAATACAAAAGCTTGAAAGCATTTACTACCAGGGCCAAGGACATCTTCAGTCTTGCTGTTATAAGACAAAGTTCGAAGTGCGTTTGTTATTGAAGTATGTATGCAGTATGCAATGCTAAAATTTGACTTCCCCACAGACAGTCACAAAACAAAGAAACAACCTGAGCAAAGAAAAACATCAAACATCAAAACCTCCTCCATGCAAAAAAATCACACAAATAACTACAAAAACAAGTGAAAACACAGAATACAGAAACACAAAATCAATAGGCATAATTCAGTACGTTTCAGCTCAGTGCTCATTACCTGCAGGTTGCCCTAATTCAAACACTTCCCAAAATTAGCAACAAAAAAGAGCGACCAGAACTAGAACACATCATAAACCAGAGTTGGAGTCCAAATCTACAGTCCATGTCAATTAAATCTTGCTCTGGCCCCATCTGCCAACAGCATCGAGGGAGAGATTGATTACTCAAATGCAAGGATCTTCTCTCGGGAGCAGTGAGCGAGAGACCACTGCAAGCAGAAACTGTTTCCAGCAGCTGCGAGTGAGAGGCTGGTGGACGGTGCTGAACATTTGCTAGCCCTCCATTCCCGATTTGGCACTTTGATCAGCGAGAGATGGAGTCAATCATGGGCCCATGGTCTGACTCCAGGCTTCCTTGCCTCTAAACCACATGCTTTTCTGACCTCTTGTATGATGAGGTGAACTCCCGACCTCACAAGCTGCTTCGTCATGGCCTTGCAACTTATTTTTACAGTATCAGCATTACACTTTGTCTGCAACTATAACATTATATTCCATATCTATATCACTTCCCTTTTTTTAGTACTGGGATGTACCTATCGTCTGAAATGATCTGCCTGGATGGTAGGCAAAACATTTTTCATGGTGCCTCAGTGCATGCGACAATAATAAACCAGTTAGGCATTTCATTATTATTCAAGATGTTAATATAAATGGCAAACAACAGTGGATCACACTTGCCTGGATCCCATGTAATCTAACCTTCAAGAACAGCCTACCATGTTGGACTATGTCAAAGCCCGTGTAGACACTAGGTGCAATCCTGCACTCCTCAGTCCTCTTGATCACCCCTTCCAAAATTTTCCATGCACAAAGCCAAGCTGATTATTCCTAATTAGTCCATGCCTTTCCAAGTGCAGTTAGATCCCATCTCTTGCAATTCTCCTTCAGTAACTTTCCCACCACTGATACTGGGTTCACTGTAGCTCCTAAATAAAGAAGCTCCATTAGCCTTTCTCCGAACTTCAGGTACACCATGAGTGACTAGTGTTGATACAAATATTTGTCCCGGAACACCAGCAATTACTTCCCTACCTTCCCTCTATTTTTTAGATGAACCTGGTCAGGCTCTGAGGATTTATCTTTCTTTATGCTTTTTAAAACTATCAGATCTGCTTTATTGTAATGTGGATCTGTTTCAGGACATTACTGTTGCCCCTCCTGAACTCCCTAGCTTCAATGACCTTCTCCATGGTAAATGCAGAAAAGAAATATTCATTTAAAACATCACCTTTTTCCTGTGGTTCCACATGTAGATGAGCACATTGACCCTTAAGGGCTCTATTCCCTCCCCGGTTACCATTTGTTTTATTTTTCACTGAAACTCAAATGCACAGTGTCCCTATGAGATATGCTACCTTCAGCTAAATGAACCACTTCGACCTTTGCATTAATCTTAATGAGTGTTCCCCTTGAGATTGCAGAACTCTGGGTAGCCTGTGAAGTGTTTGTATTGTGATGCATGGAGAATCTCAATTGTTTAAGAAACGTGCAGACTGCTAACTCTTTACCTACCCTTTATTTCCATGGGTGTACAGTTATCATGTGTTACCTATTTCAATGCTTGGCTACTTGGTACAGAAAATGGAGCAGCCCCAAGTATCAGTTACTCTTTTTTGATTATTTTTCCCTTTTTCTCTCACATAGTTCAGAGTTTTCACAATTTTTAAACTTCCTTCCTTGTCAATAAGACCCCAAATATGTTTTCAAGTCAGTGCTTTCTGTTTTCTGCCCATCTCATGCTGATCAAAGCTCCTGTTGCACTGGTGAAGCACAGCAATGACTTGGTGGCAGCAAACACAACTACTTTATTAATCACGCTTTTTCTCTAAAATGATCACTGTATCAGTCGCCTGTAACTTCTCCTTCAGAGTTGAACCACCTGTGCAACCTGGTATTGTTGCAGTGTGAACTGTGGTGCGAAGTCTCAAAGGTGCAGAACGGTTGTGTCGAGGTGTGTACAGGCTAAATCAAGGCGGCAGGACCTGGGCCCAGGAGTGGGAACAAGCCAATGATTGGATGCTGGAGCGGACTTGGAAGCAATTCGAAGTGGCACAACTAATATTCGGCAAAGTTGAAGTGTTAGGGCCCCCGAATCTGAGAATGAAGAACAACCTGCTGTTTGGCAAATATACAATGCCTATAAAATGTATTCACACCCCACCCCCCATTGGACATGTTCATGTTTTATTGTTTTGCAACATTGAGTCACAATGTGTTTAATCTGGCTTTTTTTGGACACCGATAGATGCACCTTTGGCAGAAATTGCAGCCTTGAGTCTGTGTGGATAGGTTTCTGTTAGCTTTGTACATCTGGACACTGTAATTTTTCCCCATTCTTTACAAAACTGCTCAAGCTCTGTCAGATTGCATGGGGACCATGAGTGAATGGCTCTTTCCAGCCAGAAATTGTCAATTGGATTGAGGTCTGGACTCTGACTTGGCCACTCCAGGACATTAACTTTGTTGTAAGGCCATTCCTGTGTAGCTTTGGCTTTATGCTTGGTGTCATCGTCTTGCTGGAAAACAAGTCTTCTCCCAAGTGCCAGTTCTCTTGCAGACTGCGTCAGGTTTTCCTCCAGGATTTCCCTGTATTTTGCTGCATTCATTTGACCCTCTGTCTTCACAAGCCTTCCAGGGCCTGCTGCAGTGAAGCATCCCCACAGCATGATGCAGCCACCACCGTGCTTCACGGTAAGGATAGTGTGTTTTTGATGATGTGCAATGTTTGGCTTACGCCAAACATAGGGTTTAGTCTGATGGCCAATAAGCTCAATTTTGGTTTCATCAAACCACAGAACCACCTTCCAGCTGACTTCCGAGTCTCCCACATGCCTTCTGGCAAACTCTGGCTGAAATTTCCTGTGAGTCATTCAACAGTGGCTTTTTTGCTACTCTCCCATTAAGCTGCAACTGGTGAGGCACCCGGACAACGGTTGTTGCATGTGCAGTCAAACACATTGCAGCTACTGAAGCTTAATGACAACCTGCTCTGAGCAGATTTACAGCTATCCCATATTTTTTCCATTTCTTGATGACTGACTTAACTGTACTTTAAGGGATATTCAGTGACTTGGAAATTTTCTTGTATCCATCTCCTTACTTGTGCTTTTTTGTGGAGTTGCTTGGAATGCTATTTTGTCTTCATGATGCTGTTTTTGCCAGGATACTGACTCACCAGCAGTTCTACCTTCCAGATACATGTGTATTTTTACTACAGTCAATTGAAACACCTTGACTACACACAGGTTTCCAAAAACAGATGTCCATTTAACTAATTATGTGACTTCTAAAACCAATTGGCTACACCAGCAATGATTTAGTGTGTCATAGTAAAGGGGGTGAATGCCTATACAATCAATTATTTTGTGTTTTATATTTGTAGTTAATTTAGTTCACATTGTAGAGATCTGTTTTCACTTTGACATGGAAGAGTCTTTTTCTGTTGATCAGTGTCAAAAAAGCCAAATTACATCCACTGTGATTCAATGTTGTAAAGCTATAAAACATGAAAATTTCCAGGGGGGCTGAATACTTTCTATACACACTGTAGCATCAGACCAAATTAAAAAGTTCAGGGCATCAGGGCCAGATGCGAGGGATGAACCAATGCCCATGAGGTTTACTCGTCTTTGCGCTAAACTGAGGCTGTGGCCTACAACTAATGGGCTCCTAGACTGGCTGTGACTGGCTTCGTGGCTGTGGACCCACTTTTGTGAAGTTCAGTTCTGAAGGTCATTGGATTAATTTTAATTTCTGCATGATTTATTTCTGCATATTGGGTGGTTGACTGGCTTTTTAATAGGCTCTATTGGGGTTCTTTGTTTTGTGGCTGCCTGTAAGGAAACAAATCTTAAGGTGGTATATAGTACACATATTTTGATATTAAATGTACTTTGAACTTGTTTTCCACTCAGCTGGCAGGCCAAATTGATTCCCTAGGCACTCTGCTCTTCATTAATTGCTTCTTTTCAGTGTTGGCTGAGAGGTCTGGTCTTGTGCTCATTCCCCTGCTGCAGAGCTTGAACACAAAATCTAGTCTGATAGTTCTCTGCATTATTGGGGGCGTCTCATCTCAGATATTTGTCCATCTTCACAGCATTGTTTTTCTCTCTACCATTGTGACGTGGTATGACTTTTATCAGCTACCAGAACTCTTCATTACCTTCCTCCCATTCTCCCTTCTCTGTAACTCTGCAGCATATTTTCCCTTTCATGACCATCAATACCCCTTGGATTTATTTTTTGTTAAACTTGTATATCGAAGTTCAGGGACAATTTCCAGTAGTACCAGCTCATCTTTGTGACAAAGAGGAAACTAGAGCCCCCAGGTCACTCCAAAAAGAACACCCAAGGTCAGGATTGGACTTCGGTTCCAAGAACTAAGGCAACAGCACTGACTGCCGAGGCACCTCATCACCTCTGAAGTGACTTGATTAGATTTTGACTACAAAATACTGCGGCATGTTTCACTATGTTAAAGAGGACTGTACGACCACAAGATGTTACTGCTGTTTTGAAAAAAGTTGGCACTGTTAAGAGCAGGGTAGGTTTCCCAAGCTGCATTTGCCTACAAGAGTGAGTTCATATTTAAAAATATTTTCTTTGACTGTGAAACACTTGGGGAACTTCCTAAGGTCATCATAATGCTGGTGCTGCCCAAAATTTTCAAGTCAAAGATTTGTGGTTTGGTATAATTGAAGCGGTTTTGTATAACCGAAGAGATTCTTGCCTCTGATGTTCATGTGTTCCCTCTGTTGCTGCAGAGATTTATTACATAATCTAGTCCAACAGTTAACTAACATCTCACTGCATTGTTGGGTGGCATTGCAGTTAGCGTAACTCTATTACAGTGGCAGCGATCCACTGCTGTCTGTAAGGAATTTCTACATTCTCCCTGTGACCACACTGGTTTCCTCTGGGTGCTCCAATTTCCTCCCACAGTCCAAAGGCATACTGGTTAGTAGGTTAATTGGTCATTGTAAATTCCCCTGTGAACAAACATGGTAAGTAGGTGGGTTGCTGGGGTGGCATGTCTCATTGAGCCTATTACCATGCTGTATCTCTAAATAAGACAATAAGATAGAGGAGCAGAATTAAGACATTCAGCCCATCAAGCTTGCTCTGCCATTTCATTATAGCTGATACAATTTTCTTCTCAGCCCCAATCTCCTGCTTTCTCCCTGTATCCCTTTATGCCCTGACCAATCAGAATCTATCAAGCTCTTCCTTAAAGGTACATAAAGACTTGGCTTCCACAGCTGCCTGTTGCAAAGAATTTCACAGATTCACCACCCTCTGGTTAAAGAAATTTCTCCTTATCTCCATTCTAAAAGGACACCCCTCATTCAATAGGTTTCAATGAGGTCTCCCCTCATTCTTCTGAATTCTAGTGAATACAGGCCCAGTGCCATCAGATGCTCTTCATATGACAAGCAATTCAATCTTGGAATCATTTTTGTGAACCTCCTTTCAACAGATCCTTTCCAAGTCAAAGGGCCCAAACCTGCTCACAATACTCCAAATGAGGCCTCGCCAGTACTTTATAAAGTCTCAACATTACATCCTTGCTTTTATATTCTAGCCCTCTTGAAATGAATGCAAACATTGCATTTGCCTTCCTTACCACCAACTCAACCTGCAAATTAATCTTTAAGAAATCCTGCACAAGGACTTCCAAGTTCCTTGGCATCTTATTCTTCTTTCTCTCCATTTAGAAAATAGTCAACCCTTTCATTTCTTCTATCAAAGTGGATGACCACACACTTCCTGACACTGTATTCCATCTGCCATTTCTTTGCTCATTGTCCTAATCTGTCTCAGTTCTTGTGTAGTCACACTACTTCCTCAAAACTACCTGCCCCCCACCTATTTTTATATTGTCTGCAAACATTGCAACAAAGCCATCTGTTCCATCATCTAAATCATTGACATATAATGTAAAAAGAATTGGTCCTAACACAAACCCTGTGGAACACTGCTAGTTACGGCAGCCAGTCAGAAAAGGCTCCCTTTATTTCCACTCTTTGCCTCCTGCCAATTAGCTATTACTTTATCCATGCTAGAACCTTTCCTGTAATACCACGGGCCTGTAGCTCGTTAAGCAGCCTTGTGTGTAGCACCTTGTCTAAGCCTTTCTGAAAATCCTCGTTCACAACATCCACTGATTCTCCTTTGTCTGTCCTGCTTGTTAGTTCTTCAAGGGATTTCAACAGATTTGTCAGGCAAGATTTTCCCTTGAGGAAACCATGCTGACTATGGCCTATTTTATCATGTGCTACAAGTCCCCTGTGACTTCACCCTTAATAATCAACTCCAACATCTTCCCAACCGCTGAGGTCAAACTAACTGGCCTATAGTTTCCTTTCTTCTGCCTCTCTCCCTTCTTGGAGTGCATTTGCAATTTTTCGGTCTTCCAGAATCTAGTGATTCTTGAAAGATCATTGCTAAGGCCTCCATGAGCTCTTCAGCCACCTCTTTCAGAATTCTCAAGTGTACACCTGTTCCAGGTGAATTAGCTACCTTCAGAGCTTTCAGTTTTTAACCACCCTTCTCTCTAGTTATGGCAATTTCACACACTTCATGCCCCCTGACACCTGGACTTCCACCATACAGCTTGTGTCTTTCACAGTGAAGACTGGTGCAAAATACTTATTCAGTTCATCCACTATTTCACTGCCCCCCTTTACTACCTATCCAGCATCCAATATCCACTCTTGCCTGTCTTATGTATCTAAAGAGACTTTTGGGATCCTTTTTAATATTATTAGCTAGCTTACATTTGTATAAATTTCAAATAAATTATGTCAAAGCAAAAATGTCAAAATCTATTGCAATACTGTACAAAGCACAAGATTTCTTAAATCTGGGGATGTCACGTGATGACGTAGGATCGAGACGCTGGAACCCAGCCCTCCCGTAAAAAAGTTAATAAATTAATGTTTAAGTGAAGAAAAGTTAATTAATACTTTTTTAAGGTTACTTATAAATTACTTTGGATTGTTTTAAGCTATGCCTCATAAACAGAGGACGAAGAAAACTGCTACTGCGAAGACCGCTCAAGTTGGAACAGAATCAAGGCCTACTTCTACTGAAGAACCGCGGACTCAGGTACAACACACCACCGGTGAAACAGAAAAGGAGACCGCGGCAGCATCAGCCATTTCTAAAGGAAAAGATCAACGAGAACTGCGCAAGCGTAAAGGAACGAGCATGCGCAAACGAGAGCAACCAGAACTACAAAACCCAGCAGTGACTGAAACCGACAGTGAAAGTGAGTCTGAGAGAGAGCCGGACTCTCTGGAAAAATCAGACGAAGATGGAGAAGAAGAAGAAGATGAAAGTTCCTCTGAAAATACAAAAAAGGCTTTGAGGCTAATAATGCATAAATTAAGAAAATTAGAAAAAGTAATTAAAAGTAACCAAAAAGTAATTAAAGAAAAAATAATAAATATGGAGGCTATGTTTGATAAAATGACAAAGAAACAGGAAAAAATGGAAAAGAAAATTACAGATTTGGACGTCAAAATGGAAGAAATGGATGGAAGTATGAAGAAGATGGAAGATGATAATGATGCCTGGACATCAGAAAGAAAACAACTCGTGGGAAAAATTGATAAGCTTGAAAATTTTAGTAGACGCAACAATATTAAAATTGTTGGACTTAAAGTAGGTACCGAAGGAGAAGACCCAATAAATTTTTTTCAAAAATGGATTCCTGAAAAATTGGAAATGGGAGAAGAAACTTTAATTGAGATTGAAAGGGTGCACAGAGCCTTAAGACCAAGAGCTCAAGATGATCAAAATCCGCGATCAATTTTGATAAGGTGTTTAAGATACCAGGATAAAGAAAAGATTTTGAGGGCGGCTGCCCAGGGTGCTAAAAGAAGAAAAGGTCCGTTGATGATAGCTGAGAAACCAGTTCTTTTTTATCCTGATATAAGTTATAACCTTTTGAAGAGAAAGAAAGAATTTAATCCAGCTAAAAATGTTTTATGGGAAAAAGGTTATAAGTTTTTAATGTGTCACCCAGCAACACTGATAATTTTTTTGGAGGAAGGAAAAAGATTTTTTTCTGATTATCAAGATGCGGAGGTGTTCACACAAAAACTTCCATCTCTTCGTTGATTAAACATAGAGACTTCTAAATGTAATGGTTAAAGACGAAGACAGAGAAAGCAAATGGAACTGATGGACATTTAAGGATGATATAAGGGAGAAAAGTAAAATTTTAGAAATATTAATTGAGAATAGTATGTTTTTTTTATATATATATACTTTTTATGTTGCGGGGGGGCTGGGGAGCTTTGAATCGGTTACTATGGGATTCACGTGTGTAATCATGGCGATTGCCATGACCCGTACAATAGAGGGGGGTAATGTTGTGTTTTTTTTCTTTCACAACATTAGTAGGGGGGTATTTTGTTTTTTTTTTATTTTCTATTTTTCTTCTATTCTTTTGCCTGGATGATTGGTGGGGACACACATAGCAACATGGAAACTTCTAAAAAGATTTCCCAGGATACAATGAAAGTTGAAAGATTAGGTATTATTATAGATTGGAGTAACATAAATAAAAATAATGACTAATTTATTGAATTTTTTAAGTTTTAATGTTAATGGGCTTAATGGACCAATAAAAAGAAAAAGAATTTTAACATATATTAAAAAAATGAAAATAGATATAGCTTTCTTACAAGAAACTCATTTAACGGATATAGAACATCAGAAATTAAAAAGAGACTGGGTTGGAAATGTTATTGCAGCTTCATTTAACTCAAAGGCAAGGGGAGTTGCAATTTTGGTTAATAAAAATTTACCAATTAAAATACAAAATGTATTAATTGATTCGGCAGGAAGATATTTAATTATACATTGTCAAATTTTTTCAGAACTATGGACTCTTATGAATATTTATGCACCAAATGAAAATGATGTAAAATTTATACAGGAGGTCTTTTTGAATTTGGCTAATGCACATGATAAAATATTAATAGGTGGAGATTTTAATTTTTGTTTAGATCCAGTTTTAGATAGATCAACAAAGACTATTACAAAATCAAAAGTAGCAAAATTAACACTATCATTGATGAAAGATTTAAATTTGATTGATATATGGAGAAGAATCAATCCAAAAGAAAGGGATTATTCATTTTATTCAAATAGACATAAAACATACTCAAGGATAGATTTTTTCCTATTATCAACAAATGCTCAAGATAGAGTGAAAAATGTGGAATATAAAGCAAGAATATTGTCTGATCACTCTCCTTTAATAATGACAATGATAATGATAGATAAAGAGGAATCAATTTATAGATGGAGATTTAATTCAATTCTACTAAAACGTCAAGATTTTTGTGATTTTATGAAAAAGCAGATTCAGTTCTTTTTAGACACAAATTTGCATTCAGTTGATGATAAATTTATATTGTGGGAAGCAATGAAAGCATATTTGAGAGGCCAGATAATAAGTTATACTTCTAAAATTAAGAAGGAATATATGATAGAAATAGATCAATTGGAAAAAGAGATTATAAAATTAGAAAAAGAATCTCAAAGAAATATGACAGAAGAAAAGATTTCTTAAATCAGGAATCTTTGTATACATTCTGTTATTCACTTATAGTCCCATACATGACTTACTGTATGGGGAAATACTGTATTTACAAAACAAATACAATTACAATTTTTCTACTCCAAAAGAAAGTTATACAAATTGTAAATAAGACAAGTTATTATGAGCCAACCAATCCACTATTTATTTATCTAAACACTTTAAAATTCAGAGATTTCATAGATTTTAAAATAATACAAATTATGTATAAAGTAAAAAATGGACAGCTACCACAAAGTATCCAAAGGTTGTTTAAAATGAGAGAAAGTCAACATGATTTGAGAGGAACATGTATATTTCAAAAACAAAGGATAAGAACAAATGTCAAAAATCATTGTATTTCAGTCAGAGGGGTGAATCTATGAAACAGTTGTAGTGAGAATTTAAAAACATGCACTACACTTAATTTAAAAAAATATAAAATACATTTAAAATGAATGAGAGTAATGAAAATAAATGATATTTGGAAATTTGGAATTGGATTTTGTGTTAAAAGATTATGAAATTTTTTTGTTTTTAATGTGATCATTGATGTCAAATATGTTGTTGTATAAATAAGAGGGGTAGGTGTAATAAGCTGTAGCTTCAGCCTACACCATTTCGGTCTGTTTTAAAGAATATCTATGTTTTTGTTGTAATTTTGTCCTATGAAATCATTGTTGTAAATTATGCTTTTTGTTATGTTTTTACTGATTGAAATAAATTAATTAAATTCACTCATTCATTCAATATTCCATCTTTACCTTCTTAATGACTTTTTTTTGTTTTCTGTTGGTTTTTAAAGGCTTCCCTATCATCTAACTTCTCACTAATCTTTGCCTTCTCTTAGCTTTTATGTTGGGTTTGACTTCTCTTGTTAGCCACAGTTGTGTTATCTTTACTTTAGATTTCTCCTTCCTCTTTGGGATGTATATATCCTATGCCTTCCGAATTGCTTCCAGAAATTCAGCCATTGCTGCTCTGCCATCATCCCTGCCAGTATTCTTTTCCAACTATAAGAATATAAGAACATAAGAAATAGGAGCAGGAGTAGGCCATCTGGCCCGTTAAACCTGCTCTGTCATTCCATAAGGATAATGGCTGATCTGGCCATAGACTCATCTGCACCTACCTGCCTTCTCCCCATGAACCTTAATTCCCCTACTATGCAAAAATCTACCCAGCCTTTGTCTTAAATATATTTACTGAGGAAGCCTCCTCTGCTTCATTCAGCAGAGAATTCCACAGATTCACCACTTTCTGTGAAAAGAAGTTCCTCCTCATCTCTATCTTAAATCTACTTCCCCGAATCTTGAGGCTATGTCCCTTGGTTCTAGTCTCACCTAGCAGTGGAAACAACTTTCCTGCCTCTATCTTATCTATCCCTTTCATAATTTTGTATGTTTTTATAAGATCTCTCATTCTTCTGAATTCCAGCAAGTACAATCCCAGGCGACTCAATCTCTCCTCATAGTATAACCCCCTCATCTCTGGAATCAACCTGGTGAACCTCCTTTGTACCACCTCCAAAACCAGTATATCCTTCCTCAAGTAAAGAGACCACAACTGCAAGCAGTACTCCAGGTGCAGGCTCACCAGTACCCTGTACAGTTGCAGCATAACCTCCCTGCTCTTAAATTCAATGCCTCTAGCAAAGAAGGGCAGCATTCCATTTGTCTTCTTGATAGCCTGCTGCAGCTGCAAACTAACTTTTTGCAATTCATGCACAAGCACTCAAGCAGCCAACACTTGCTGCAGATGTGGTCACCAGGAACAACAATGGGGTCCACCAGCACCCACATCATGCAGCTACAGCACGTCACCTGATCCTTCATCATCCCTTTATTTAATTTGCTGTAATTTAGTGGCTTTTTATTCAACCACCACACAAGCCTTACTTGCTACTTACCTGTGCCTCCTCGCCAAAACCTCAAGTTCCCACTCCAAAACACAATGGCCGCTCTGCTTTGACCCTGCTTTATCTTTATTTGCTCCTGTTAATGAATCACGAATCAATTGGTCTGCCGCTAATGCACCGATCCCCGTGAAATGTCCCTTTTTTTAAAAACTCTTCTCCCTGACCTGTGCGAAGCTCTCTCTCCCTTCAAATCGATTGGTCCATTGTAATCAATTCTGGCTAAGTCCTCTTTTGTGGTTCTGAAATTCCTTTTACTCCACTGTAAAACTGTTACGTCTGACTTTAGCGTCTTCTCAAACTTCAGGGTGAATTAGATCATATCATGATCATTTGCCCTTTAGGGTTCTTTTACCTTAAGATCTCTAATCAATTTTGGTTCACTGCATAACTCCCAGTCCAGTTAGCTGATCCTCTAGTGGGCTCAGCCATGAGCCGCCCTAAAAAGCCATCGTGTTCAAATAAAATGAATAAGAATAAAGAAAGTCATTGCCAATGAACCATTTCCATTGAACCAAACTCTAGCACATGCAGAAGGCATGACTAAATCAAAGTTCCTAACTTATGGTTTGCTTCATTTTACCAGTATTATCTGCATGACAATACCTCGCTTGGGACTTGTTGCTTAAAACTAAACATTAAGAATAGTTCTGGGGGGGAGGGGAGAAACATGATAATGGACTAAGCAACTAAAATGTTATATTCTGTGATATTTACACATTATGTCTATACATGTTTACACCAAGAATTTCTTTGAAAAACAATTATCACACCTATTGTTTCCAGCTTTCCTTAAACAGTTTGCAGAGAATATTGTTCATTGGCTGAATTCCCTGAGGCAATTCCTGGCATGTTTTATTTTGCTGTAAAAATAAATGGTTTAGCTAATAAGATAACACATTTCAATTGAATTGGTTCCTTATGTTGTTCCAATATTCATTTTATCTTAGTAGTCAACACATCATAATAATCATCTCACGGTTATTAAAAATGTGTTAACACATTAATAAAACATTTATTACAATAAAATGATGCAACTGTTCATACTTCAAGCTGCTTACATGCTTCTTAATAATTTAAAGAATACCTTTCTTAACTATGTTGTCAAATTTAACAGCAAAGAACTTAAAATAACTTCTTAATGGGAGGTTGATGCAAATAAATTACGCAGGGTAAGCAAACATTTGCTGCAGGTTATAATTAGCATTTGCCGTTAGCAGTGGTGGCGAAGATACTAGAGACAGTCAAGACTAAGACTAAGTGAATACCAATCAATTTGTGTATGTTATACTTATTGTCTTCAATACCTATTTTTTGAGTTTTAATTTTTAACATGGTCTGTTAACTTTTAAAAACATAATGTTATGGCAAGATTTTCAAGAGCTTACAGATGTTTTTTAAGTTCTGAATATCAGGGATATAAAGAGGCACAAGAGACGGCAGATGCTGGGATATGGAGCAACAAATGGTCTCCTGGAGGAATTCTGTGAGTTCAGCCACATCTGTTGTGGGGGAAGGAATGGACAATGTTTTGAATCAAAATGTAGCATTGGGTTGTTAAGAAGCATCTCTTTCTAAACCTACGTGAGTGCTTGGCCTACTGTCAAATTTTTATACTTGTTCTGGCCCTCCTACTTGATGTTATTTTGCCTAAAAAGGCCTTCTACTGAGCAGATCCAATGTATTTAGTTTAGAATGGCCTTGGCTCCAAGTCAAGACCATTGGACCCACAAAGTAAATGTCAAATTAACAAGGTGGCAAACAACAAGAATGAATGTAACGATATTGACATCAGTGATGAAATGCTTTGAGAGGTTGGTTATGACTATACTGAACTTCTGCCTCAGCAAGGACCTGGACCCATTTCAATTTGCCTATCGCCACAATAGGTCAACGTCAGATGTAATCTCTATGGCTCTCCACACGACTTTAGACCACCTGGACAACACTAACACCTACGTCAGGATGCTGTTCATCGACTATAGCTCAGCATTTAATACCATCATTCCCACAATCCTAATTGAGAAGTTGCAGAGGGCCTCTGTACTTCCCTCTGTAATTGGATCCTCAACTTCCTAACCGGAAGACCAGTCTGTGTGGATTGGTGATAACATATGCTCTTCGCTGGCAATCAACATTGGCGCACCTCAGGGGTGTGTGCTTAGCCCACTGCTCTACTCTCTATATACACATGACTATGTGGCTAGGCACAGCTCAAACACCGTCTACAAATTTGCTGACGATACAACCATTGTTGGTAGAATCTCAGGTGGCGACGAGAGGGCATACAGGAGTGAGATATGTTAACTAGTGGAATGGTGCCACAGCAACAACCTGGCATTCAACGTCAGTAAGACGAAAGAGACGATTGTGGACGTTTGTGTGTAGTGGTTCATTCTGGTAGGTCAAATATGATGGCAAAATATAGTATTAATGGTAAGACTCTTGGCGGTTTGGAGGATCAGAGGGATCTTGGGGTCCGAGTCCATAGGACGCTCCAAGCAGCTGCATAGGTTGACTCTGATGATTAAGAAGCATACCGTGTATTGGCCTTCATCAATTGTGGAACTGAATTTAGGAGCTGAGAGGTAATGTTGCAGCTACATAGGACCCTGGTCAGACCCCACTTGAAGTACTGTGCTCAGTTCTGGTCACCTGATTACAGGAAGGATGTGGAAACCATAGAAAGGGTGCAGAGGAAATTTACAAGGATGTTGCCTGGATTGGGGAGCATGTCTTATGAGAACAGGTTGAGTGAACTTGGCCTTTTCTCCTTGGAGCGACAGAGGATGAGAGGTGACCTGATAGAGGTGTATAAGATGATGAGAGGCATTGATTGTGTGGATAGTCAGAGGCTTTTTCCCAGGGCTAAACTGGTTGCCACAAAAGGACACAGGTTTAAGGTGCTGCGGAGCAGGTACAAAGGAGATGTCAGGGGTAAGTTTTTTACTCAAAGAGTGGTGAGTGCATGGAATGGGCTGCCGGCAACGGTGGTGGAGGCGGGTATTTTAGACATGGAGCTTAGTAAAATAGAGGGCTATAGGTTAAGCCTAGTAATTTCTAAAGTAGGGACATGTTCGGCACAACCTCGGGGGCCAAAGACCCTGTATTGTGCTGTAGGTTTTCTATGTTTCTATGTTACTTCAGGAAGGATAAGATGAAGGAACACATAACAATCTTCATAGAGGGATCAGAAGTAGAGAGAGTGAGCAGCTTAAAGTTCCTGGGTTCAAGATCTCTGAGGACGTAACCGGGTCCCAGCATATTGATGTAGTCATAAAGAAGGCAAGACAGCACTATACTTTATTAAGAGTTTGAAGGGATTTGGCATGCCAACAAATACGTTCAAAATCTTGTATAGTTGCACCATGGAGAGCATTCTGACAGGTTGCATCACTGTCTGGTATGGAGGGGCTACTGCAAAGGACTGAAAGAAGCTGCAGAAGGTTGTAAATCTAGTCAGCTCCATCTTGGGTACTAGCCTACAAAGTACCCAGGATATCTTTAGAAAGCAGTGTCTCAGAAAGGCAACACCCATTATTAAGGACCTCCACTGTTACCATCAGGGAGGAGGTACAGAAGCCTGAAGGCACACACTCAGTGTTTCAAGAACAGCTTCTTCCCCTCTGCCATCTGATTCCTAAATGGACTTTGAAACTTTGGACACTACCTCACTTTTTTTTTAATATATAGCATTTCTGTTTTTGCACATTTTTAAAATCAATATATGTAATTGATTTTCTTGTTTATTTATTATGTTTTATTTTATTCATTATTATTTTTTTCTCTCTTTGCTGGATTATGTATTGCATTGAACTGCTGCTGCTAAGTTAACACATTTCACATCACATGCTGGTGCTAATAAACCTGATTCTGATTCTGAAGTTTCGGCGTAAAACTTACACATATCTTCTCAGCTCTATATCCAACATCTGACATCTCACCCAAATGATAAACGCCCCACTGATTCCTTGATAGTTCTGATACATGTTGTATCTTGCCCCTTGACATATGAGCTGCTCTATTCATTCAAATGGGATCACGAACCTTCAATTTAAAAAAAAGGTTAAAACTTCTGAAGAGTTTTAAAATTTACAACTATTTCTAAATGTACAAGAAGATGGCAAATCTATCCCATATGTTGCTAGTAGAATTGCTGCCTCAGCTCTTGTGCTCTGGGCTCGGTCCTGATCTTAGTATGGAATCTGTGTGGAGTCTTCACATTTTCTTGGTGATGATGTTTATGTCCTCCATTTGCTCCAGTTTTCACTCACATCCAATAGAAGTGTGGATTGCTCAGCTGATTGACCTGGTGGAAGTTAATGGAAGTTGGTGGGTGTGTGGTGGGGAGATGGGTGCTGGGAGGGAGAATAGTTGACAGGGATCATTAGAAGGGGTATGGATTTGCTCTGAGCTGGCATATATACAATGGACCAAAGGACAGAAAGAGGTGGTTGCCAATTGCAACCGTTTTGTCTCATGGTTTGATCACAGTGGATGCCATGTGGATACTGAAGGCTGCTGCAACCTACTAGAGGTGAAGACAAGGCACAGACCAGGTGCAGTGAGACATGGCCCAAAATGGCCTACACAGTAGCCTTGGCTTTGTGGTCACCCTCAGAAGATTATGGCGTCCTGGCTATTGAAGAATAATATTTGGGGAATAAGCACATAATCGAGATTTGACAATTAATGCACTGCTGCAAAAGTGTATTGAAATGATAGAAATAATAAAATTCAGAATCAGGAAAATGTCAGAATAATAAGTTAGAGGAAAAATTATTTGGTGGACTTCAAAATTCAAAGAACATGTATGTTATCATATACAACCCTGAGATTCATTTTCTTGTGGGCATACTCAATAAATCCAATAACCATAATAGAATCATTGGAAGAGCACACCTTGGGTATTCAACAGTGTGCAAAATACAACAAACTGAAAATACAAAAAGAAAGAAATAGTATTAATAAAAAACCAATAAATATCAAGAACACGAGATGAAGAACCCTTGAAAGTGAGTCTATAGGTAGTGGAAAACATTTCATTGATGGGGCAAGTGAAGTTGAGTGAAGTTACCCTCTTAGGTTCAAGAGCCTGATGATTGAGGGATAATAACTGTTCCTGAAGCTGGCAGTGTGAGTCCTGATTCTCCTGTACCTTTTTCCTGGCGGCAGCAGCGAGAAGAAAGCATGACTATTCAAGTAAGATCAGAAGAATTTACATGGAGTATTTAATAAAAAGCTGAAATAAGGTTATTTATTTCATTGGTGTTCAGGAGATGTGTACAAAATACTGCAGCACTTTCCTTTATCATGGTGTGACTACATGTCGATATCAACTAATTTGCAGTGAAGCATTTTTTGGGATACTCACAGGTTGTGAAAGTTGCTTTAGAAATTTAAGATTTTTTTTTATTTAGAATTGGACAATTATCTAGATAAATTCAAAGATCAATGCTAACCCTAAAACGTGACTAAATGGTTAACTCTTCTCAATGAAGAAGTAAAATACTGTAAACCGTTTCACACTAGATTTGTAGTTTAATGAATAGGATCACAAAAAGCTTTTCTGCTGCTGGTGTTGCTTACCAATACACTGCTTTTTGATTAATAATGTAAGACATAACTCCAATGTCATCTATAATTTCAAAAAACATGCAGCTCTTTAGATTCTGCAACGAATTTCTTTGATCAGGTAGTTAATGCCAATGGCATTTTACAAACTGCTTCAAAGATACAGTTTGTATGTGCACCATTTAATTGGAACATTCTTCTGTGATTAGAGATGCATATTCCATTATAAAATGGCAGAATATCAAAACAGTCATTACTTCATTTGATTATCACATGATCTGAAGCTACTTAGCGAGAATGCGATGCTGGCAACATTTACATGTCGAACAAAATTTGGATCTTGGGTGTCAATTTACTGATTGACACACATTTATTGTGTTATCCTCGCCAACTGGTTTATTAAAAAGGGGCTAGTATTTGTAATACCAATATATTGAGTAACCAGATCAAGATGTCAGTTGTTAGGTAATACTAATTTAGCATGAGCAATGCCAAATTGGACTAAAACAATGCTATTTCTGAGTACTGAGTGTGATGAAACATAGTGGGTCACTTTTCTGCACCATTAAAACAATCATCCTCGACATGTGGCTCCTTTACATAAGACCATGAACAATTGGGGCAGGAGAAGGGCATTCAGTCACTCAAACCTGCCCTGCTCGTAAGAGATATACATCAGGAAAACAGACCCTTTGGCCCAACGTGACCTTGTTGACCAAAGCGTCCTCCTAAGCTAGACTCATTTGCTTGCATTTGGCCCATTTCCCACTCAACCATTCCTATCTAGGTAGCTGTCCAAATGTCTTTAAGTGTAAATTTACCCACTTCCTCCACTTTCTCCAGCAACTTACTCCATATACATACTCATAATCCTCTCTTGTGGAAAATCATGATTTCCAGGCCTCCTTTAAATTATTTCCCCTCACCTTAAACCTCTGTTCTCTAATCTTAGACTATCCTACCTGGGAAAAAGACTGTGACAATCCCCCTTATCTTCAGTTCTCATGATTTTATAAACTTCTGTAAAATTGCCCCTTAGCCTCCTTGGCTCCAGGGAAAACAATATCAACCTATTCAGGCTTTCCATATACCTCAGGTTTTCCAATCTTGACAATATTCTTGTGAAGATAGACCAACTTGCTCTTTAAATGCCCTCAATGATCCATTCTCCTCAATCCTCCATTGCAGAGATTCACCTGTGTCCGTGCATTGTTCCTTCGCACTCTTAAGTTTAAATGACTCACATTTCATCTTCTAAACAGGTTCCCATATCTGACATTCTTCTGCCGTCTCAACATCTACCTGGTGATACCCTCTTAGAATCTTGTACATTTCAATGAGATTAATGTTGATTGTTCTAAATTCCAAAACATATAGATCTGATTTCTTTATATGCTGTTCATATGAAAGCACTTTCATCCCAGAAGTTAAGCTAATGAATCTCTTTTAGCTTTTTTCCTAAGATAATACATCCCTTCTTAAATAAGGCATTGAAAACTGTGACTGGTACCCCAGGTGCATCCACAGCTGTAACAATGCACCTCTAAGTATGTCTAAACTACAAGCCTGCAATAAAGTCAATGTGCCATTTGCCTTCCATGCAACCTGCTGCATCTGCCTAAGTTTCTGTATTTCATGCACAGGAGCTCTTGGATCACTCTGTACTTCAATCATCGACTGTCCTTCATTAGATAAAAATCAGCCTCCAGATTTCTTTTACCTAAATGCTTGACTTCACACTTCCCTGCATTAAGCTCCATTCAAAAGTTTTTGCCCACTGATCAGCCTATCTACATCCCTTTGCACAATCTCAATATCCTCTTGGTACATAGCCTCCTACGTATTTTTATGTCTTTGGTAAATTTGGCTGTCTTGCAATCTGCCATCTCCTCCAAGTCTTTAACATTAGCATATAATTGAAGGCCAAAGGCCAAAGTTAATGTTGATGCAAACTGGTGGATTGCAAACCTCAGGGAGTTAATGCTTCAAGATTGTGTAATACACAATTGTTCCAAAACATGGGTGCATTAAAAGCAGCAGAACTGAATTTGAGGAAGGGACAAACAGAGTAGTTAAATTTGGTCAAGGAAGAAGAAGGAGAAGCTGAAAATGAGGCTTCAGCAGGAAGCCAAATCTACCGATAAATTATTAGATCCAGTTCAACAATGAACAAAACAAAAAGTAATTGCAATTCAGTAGAGAGATCCTCATCAAAGTGTGCCTCATGCTCAGGCCACAACTGGAACAATCAAGCAGAGCCAGATCTGTTTTCCACTTGACATCAAGCACCTCACGAACCTAAATGCACCAAGGTCATTAGGTGTCCCATTTTCCTATGCAGCATTGCTCTATTGATCACTTCTGTTCCAGGAGGTCTGAATACAAGTGGAGTGAGCTTACCATTGCCAGAATAGTGGCTTTCACATTGGTGGAGAATGCCCTCACATTACTTTGCCGGTGCCACTATCAACACAGAGGTGTGACATAGGCGGGAAGTATTTTACTCCCAGAATCATAGGAAGTTGGTGCTTCCAGGCAGATCATGCAGTTTAATATCTGATTTTCTGGTTTGCTTGAGCTGGCAATAGAAAGGAAATTAATGTAAAGCCAGAAGCAGCACATCTTAAAATCACAGACATACAGAAATGAAACTGGCTCTTCAAACCTCCAAACCTGTACCAATCATCAAACAAATATTTTACACTATTTTTATTCTCCTCATGTTCCCATTAATTTCCTCTTGGTTCTACACACTAGGAGAAATTTGCAGAGGCCAGTCAGCATGGAATGTGCCATGTGAATTTGGTAATGGTTTGTATTATAGCTGTATGTGTAAGCATGTTTGTATGTTTGAGTAACAGAGCAACAGTTTTATTGGTGTGCTGTTCATCTCAAGATATACCTTTTGGATGTCATGAAATTTTTTGCAATACTGCCTCAGTGTGTAGGGATTATCACGAGACGTAGTCTACGCCAACCTCTTATTATCATGGCCTGCTTACAGCATGGTGGCCCTGGCTGGTTCCCTCTGTCACATGGGTTACTCCCCCAGTTCATTATGTCCCTTACTGTGAATGTGGGAGCTTGTTCCTTTTCCCTGTAGACTTTTCCCTTCTCATTGGCAGTTATACTGTGTGTATAACTGACAGTTATACTGTCTGACATGTAAGGGAAGTGCACCTTTAAGGACAGGCACCTCTTTTCTGATTACTGCTTAGCAAACTGTCAGCAGCTGTATTGAATTGAGCACAGTTCTGTCAAGAATAGGCAGTTTTAGTTTTAGTTGGTGTTTTGGGGTTTAAAGTACCCCAAGCTTTCATGCACTTGCTTTTCACCAGTTTCATGACTTCTTGCATGGGATCAGATCTGATGTAAGCAGTAATGTCATAACACATCAAAAGGGGCCCATTCCAATTTCTTGTATAGGGATCTTTTCTCCCCATATAAATAGGCAGACAGGACCTTAGTTTTATAGTATCTTACAATAGCTACAGGCAAATTGACCATCTCCAACATGACTTTTTCAAGTATAAATATTTTAAAGAACTTTAATGGACCATCTCTGTTCATGTTGCTTCAGGACAAGTAAGTGGACATAGTGTCTTTATCATTCATACTGGTATTCAGTGGGAGAGATACTACAGCCACAAGCTTCAACAGAATTTTCAGATCTAATCACCTTACAACCAAAAGTTCCCTGAAGTCTAGAACTTCTATTTGTTAAAATAAATACATAAAAAATCATACACCATTTGCTTGGTCATATCATCCAAGGAGATGTGTTAGGAAAACATTAGTCAATTGTGAGTTTGCTACATTACCCATATCCTGACAATCACTTACTCACATGGTCTGCTCTCTGTCTCAAACCAACATCTCAATCAATGGCCCATTCCTATGTCAGCATCCAGTGAACCACATCTTAAAGAGATATTTGAAATCTCTCCTTGTTTTTGAAACTTGCTGGTCATACCAAGTATTGCATGTTCATTGAATTCCTCATGGATGTCTTGGGGCTAATCTTCTGCCACACCCAAAGTAAGGGGTCTGAGATGTGGCAAGTGGAGTAAATAGCACATAATCTTCAGTGCTCAATCACTTGTCAGTGACATCCTGGAAATATGGCCTCAGTCTCATTATTACCCAAATACAGTGCCATAAATAACCAACCAGTAAAACATAAACAGCTGTCACAAATGGTTGTTCATCGTTGGTATAGTAGGTACTAATCCAAGCTATCACATGGGGGAACTGGGGTTCACTCTCTCGAGGTTGAAGGTATTTGAAAGCATTGCTTCATAGTTCCAGCAACCTGGGTTCAACCCTGATTTCTGCAATTATCAGATGGTGCAGGGAGAGGAATAGGGTTTAAACTCTTTTACTTGCTCACGCAAACAGACCCATGCACATTGATATTTTTACAAACACGAGAAAATCTGCATTTGCTGGAAATCTAAGCAACACACACAAAATGCTGGAGGAACTTGACAGGCCAGGCAGCATCTGTGGAAAAGAGAAAACAGTTCACATTTTGGGCTGAGATCCTTCATCAAGACTGGAAAAAGAGATGAGGAATCAAAGTAAGAAAGTAGGGGGAGGGGAGGAGGAAGTACAAAGTGATGAGTGAAGCTGGGAGAGGAGGAGGAGGGGGTGAATTAAAGAGCTGGGAAATTGATTGGTGAAAGAGGTAAAGGATTGGAGAAGGGGGAATCTGATAGAAAAGGGTAGAAGACCATGGAAGAAAGGGAAGGAGGAGGAGCACCAGAGGGAGGTGATGGGCAGGTAAAGAGATAAGTTGAGAGGGGGAAATGGGAATAGTGAAGCAGAGTGAGGGAGCATTACCATAAGTTCAAGAAATCAATTTTCATGCCTTCAAGTTGGAGGCCATCCAGATGGGATATAAAGTGCTGCCTGCAACCTGAGTGTGACCTCATCGCAGCAGTAGAGGAGGCATGGACTGACGTGTCGGAATGGGAAGTAAAATTGAAGTAGAAGTCTACCAGGAGATCTCACTTTTTCTGGTGGATGGAGCATAGGTGCTTGATGAACTGATCTACGCATCTCACTTATACATACCGGGATCACCAGATACAGCAGATGACCTCAACAGACTCACAGGTGAAGTGTCACCTCACCTGCAAGGACTGTTTGGGGCCCTGAATGGTAGTGAGGGGGGGGAGGTGTACCAGCAGGTGTGGCACTTGTTCCACTTGCAAGGATAAATGGCAAGAGGGAGATCAGTGGAGAGGGACAAATGAACAAGAGAGTCACATAGGGAACAATCTCTGCAGGAAGCAGAAATTGAGGAGGAGGGAAAGGTTGCTTGATGGTGAGATCCTGTTGGAGGGGGTGGAAATTACGGAGAATTATGTGCTTGAAGCAGAGGCTAGTGGGGTGGTAGGTGAGGATGAAAGGAACCCTGTCCCTGGTATAGCAGCCTGAGGATGGAGTGAAGGCAGCATTGATAGTGAAGGAAGAGAAACTCTTTCGTTGAAGAAGGAGGTCAACTCAGTAATTCTGTAATGAAAAGCCTTACCCTGAGAGCAGATGTGGCAGAGATTGAGGAACTGAGAGAAGAGGATGGCATTTTTATAAGTGACAGGGTGGGAGAAGGTATAGTCGAAATAGCCGTGAGAATCAGTGGGTTTATAAAAGATACCAGTAGATAGTGCTCAAAGGCCAGCAACATGAATGAGTCACAAAGGACATCCGTGGATGTTGGCTTGTCCCTGTCCCAAGTCAGTGGCACCCATGATTGGATGTCTGTTCAAGCAGGAAGTATGAGGATGAGGGCTAGTGAGTTGTTGAGGACAGAGTTTGAGGCTTGGAAGCCAGAGACCGATCATTAGCTTATCAGGGTGGAGGGTGGGGGAGGGGACTTCAATATGGAAGTTCAATATGGCCTGAAGGTCAAAGACTGGAGACTGGAGGCACAGAGGCCTGCCTTGGGGTTGGAGGACTGTCAGTGTGTATGTGGGGGGGGGGTGGCAGAGGAAATGGGGGCTTGTTATGTTCTCTTTTGTTGTTTCTGAGCTGCCAAGCATTGTGGGAATACCATATAACCATATAGACACCATAATATGTGGTGATACTTATGGGCTTTTTCCAGCACTTTCTTTAGTTGTGTTGGTTGTTAACATAAACGACAACATTTCACTGTATGTTTTGATGTACATATGATCAATTATTGAATCTGATAATCAATGAACTTTCAGCCACAAGTAGGTGTCAATTGCCTGTTTGCAATATTGACAACTGAAAACAGGTGTCTATTACCTCTATGCTCGTGTTTTATGTTTAATTTTGTCTTGGTGTAGCCTGTCTGGAAAAAAAGTCTTCAGCTTCAATTATTATTGAAAAGTGAGGAATCAGTGTCACAGACAGCTTCTGAGGATGGAGTAATGACATAGAAATTCAGCTACATAATGCCAAAGGAAGCAACCTTGTTAAGTTGGTAGTGTCAGTAATATGGAGCTCAGATTCATTTAAGGAATGTAAGCTGTGACAGCTGGGCTGAGCTAACATTTATTTGCCCATCTATAGTTGTCTTTGAACTGCTGCAGACCTTGAAGAGAGGGTATGTGCACAGTGCTGTTGGGGAGGGAGTTCTGGGGTTTTGGCCTAGTAATCGTGAAGGGACAGTGATATTTCTCCAAGTCAGCATGGTGCATGGTTTGGAGGGAAACTTCCAGGTGTTGATATCCCCGTGCATTTACTGTCCTTGTCCTTCTGACTGATAGAGGTCATGGGTTTGGAAAGTGCTGTGCAAGAATCTTAATGAGTTACTGCAGTGCCCGAGCTGCTGCTGTGTTGCATTGACGGTAGTTTGAGTGAATGGCTGTGGACAGGTTGCCTATTAAGCAGACTGCAGTGTACTGCATAGTTTCAAGCTTTCTGAGTTTTGTTGGAGCTGCACTCATCCAGACAGGTGGAGAATAATCCATCACCAAAAAACCTTAAGACCATAAGACATAGGGTCAGAATTTGGCCACTTGGCCCATCTAGTCTATTTGCCATTCCATCACGGCTGATTTATTACCCTTCTCAAACCCATTCTTCTGTGTTCTCTCCATAACCTTTGAAGCCCTGACTACTCAAGAACCTATCAACCTCTGCATTAAATATACCCAAAGACTTGACCTGCACAGCTGTTCATGACAAAATTCACCATACCCCTCATCTCTGTTCTAAATGATGTCCTTCTATTCTGAGCCCCTGCCTTCTGGTCCTAGCCTCACCTATAGGAAACATTCTCACCATATCCACTCTGTCTAGGCCTTTCAATATTCAATAACTTTCAGTGAGATCCTCCCCCCCCACCCACATTCTTATAAACTCCGGTGAGTACAGGCCCAGATCCATGAAACAAGCCTTGTGCATTAACCCTCTCGTTCCTGGAATTATTCTTCTGAAGTATCTCTGGACACACTCCAACTCCAGCAGATTTTTTCTTAGATAATATGCAGCCAGACCAATGCTTTTATATTCTAACCCTATTGAAGTGAATGCTAACGTTGCATATGCCTTCCCCATTACTGACTGAACCTACAGGTCAACCTATAGAGAATCCTGCATGAGGACCCAAAAGTCCTTTTACACCTTCGATTTTTGAATGTCTCAGCATTTAGTAAGTAGTCTACACTTCCTTCCTCTACAGTGCATGACCATACACTATATTCCATTTGCCACTGACTGGAATATCTTCAGCTGGTTACATTCACAGCTGAAATGTTGGAATTTGCCCATTCTCCCAATCGGTTTAAATCCTTCTACAGACTCTCTGCTTCCTCAACACTACCTGCCCCTCCATATATCTTCATATCATCTGCAAATTTGGCCACAAAGCAATCAATTCCATGATCCAAATGACTGACAAATAACATTGAAAGAAGCAGTTCCAACACTGACCCTACGGAACACCACTAGTTGTTGGCAGCCAGCCAGAAAAGGCCATCATTATTCCCACTCTTTGCCTCCTGCCACCCAACCAATTTTCTATCCATATTAGAATGGATATGGAAATGTCCACTCAGTAAGTAGTGAGGTACTGTATATGGGGTCATTGTCCATTCAGTAAGTAGTGAGGTACTGTATATGGGGTCATTGTCCACTCAGAAAGTAGTGAGGTACTGTATATGGGGTCATTGTCCACTCAGAAAGTAGTGAGGTACTGTATATGGGGTCATTGTCCACTCAGTAAGTAGTGAGGTACTGTATATGGGGTCATTGTCCACTCAGAAAGTAGTGAGGTACTGTATATGGGGTCATTGTCCACTCAGAAAGTAGTGAGGTACTGTATATGGGGTTATTGTCCACTCAGTAAGTAGTGAGGTACTGTATATGGGGTTATTGTCCACTCAGTAAGTAGTGAGGTACTGTATATGGGGTTATTGTCCACTCAGAAAGTAGTGAGGTACTGTATATGGGGTCATTGTCCACTCAGTAAGTAGTGAGGTACTGTATATGGGGTCATTGTCCACTCAGAAAGTAGTGAGGTACTGTATATGGGGTCATTGTCCACTCAGTAAGTAGTGAGGTACTGTATATGGGGTCATTGTCCACTCAGTAAGTAGTGAGGTACTGTATGTGGGGTCATTGTCCACTCAGAAAGTCATGAGGTACTGTGTATGGGGTCATTGTCCACTCAGAAAGCCGTGAGGTACTGTATATGGGGTCATTGTCCACTCAGTAAGTAGTGAGGTACTGTATGTGGGGTCATTGTCCACTCAGAAAGTCATGAGGTACTGTGTATGGGGTCATTGTCCACTCAGAAAGCCGTGAGGTACTGTATATGGGGTCATTGTCCACTCAGTAAGTAGTGAGGTACTGTATGTGGGGTCATTGTCCACTCAGAAAGTCATGAGGTACTGTGTATGGGGTCATTGTCCACTCAGAAAGCCGTGAGGTACTGTATATGGGGTTATTGTCCACTCAGTAAGTAGTGAGGTACTGTATATGGGGTCATTGTCCACTCAGTAAGTAGTGAGGTACTGTATATGGGGTCATTGTCCACTCAGAAAGTAGTGAGGTACTGTATATGGGGTCATTGTCCACTCAGTAAGTAGTGAGGTACTGTATATGGGGTCATTGTCCACTCAGAAAGTAGTGAGGTACTGTGTATGGGGTCATTGTCCACTCAGTAAGTAGTGAGGTACTGTATATGGGGTCATTGTCCACTCAGAAAGTAGTGAGGTACTGTGTATGGGGTCATTGTCCACTCAGTAAGTAGTGAGGTACTGTATATGGGGTCATTGTCCACTCAGTAAGTAGTGAGGTACTGTATATGGGGTCATTGTCCACTCAGAAAGTCATGAGGTACTGTGTATGGGGTCATTGTCCACTCAGAAAGCCGTGAGGTACTGTATATGGGGTCATTATCCACTCAGTAAGTAGTGAGGTACTGTGTATGGGGTCATTGTCCACTCAGTAAGTAGTGAGGTACTGTATATGGGGTCATTATCCACTCAGTAAGTAGTGAGGTACTGTGTATGGGGTCATTGTCCACTCAGTAAGTAGTGAGGTACTGTATATGGGGTTATTGTCCACTCAGTAAGTAGTGAGGTACTGTATATGGGGTCATTGTCCACTCAGAAAGTAGTGAGGTACTGTATATGGGGTCATTGTCCACTCAGTAAGTAGTGAGGTACTGTATATGGGGTCATTATCCACTCAGTAAGTAGTGAGGTACTGTATATGGGGTTATTGTCCACTCAGAAAGTAGTGAGGTACTGTATATGGGGTTATTGTCCACTCAGTAAGTAGTGAGGTACTGTATATGGGGTATATATAATGTATAAGGTAGTATATAATTTCCTGTATTACCGTAGGCTCTTATCTTGTTAAACAGCTTCACAAGTGGCAACTTGTCAAAGACCTTCCAAGTGAACAACATCCACTAACTCTCTTTTGTCTATCCAGCCTGTTATTTCATCAAAGAATCCTAACAGATTCAGGCAGATTTTCACTTATGGAAACCACACCGTCTTTGAGCTATTTTATCATATGCCCCCAAGTACCTTGAAATCTCATGCTTGATAATGGACTCAACATCTAACTGGCCTATAATGTCCTTTCTTATGCTTCCTTCCCTTCTTAAAGAGTGAATGACATCTGCAATTTTCCAGTCCTCCAGAACCATCTACTAGTGTCTTCTACAGTGCAGACTGATGCAAAATACTTAGCAGCACGCAAAATTCTGGAGGAACTCAGTAGGTCAGGCAGCATCTATGAAAACGAATGAGCAGTCAGCATTTTGGGCTGAGATCCTGAAGAAGGATTTTGGTGCGAAATGTCAACTGTTTATTCATTCTATAGATGTTGCCTGACCTGCTGAGTTCCTCCAGCATTTTGTGTATGTCGCTTTGGACTTCCAGCATCTGCAGACTTTGTTGTGTTTATGCAAAGTACTTAAGTTTGACAACCATTTCTTTGTCCCCTATTACTACCTCTCCAGCATCATTTTCCAGCCATCCAATATTCATTCTCACTTCTCTTAAACTTTTGGTATCCTCTTTTATGTTATTGGCCAGCTTACCTGCATATCCATCTTTTCTCTCCTTTTGGCTTTTTTGTTTGCCTTTTGTTGGATTTAAAGCTTCCCAATCCTCTAACTTCCCTCTAATTTTTGCTATATCATATGCCCTCTCTTTTGCTTTTATGCTGACTTTGATTTCCCTTGTCAGCTAAAGTTGCCTTGTCCTTTCGTTAGAATACTACTTAATCTTTGGGTTGTATCTCTCCTTTCCCTTCCAAATTGTCCCCAGAAACACTATCTATTACCTTTCTGCTGTCATCCCTGATAGTGTTCCCTTCCAAACTACTTCGGCAAGTTGCTATCTCATGCAATCTAACTCTCTTTACTCCACTGTAATACTGATACGTCTGACTTTATCTTCTCCCTCTCAAATGGCAGAGTGAGTTCTGAACTGGAGTCTGCAAGAGAGTCCCATAGTTCAACGCAGAGCCGAGTGAACCTCACAGAGCAATGATCTGAACCAGTCTGCCCCTCGCCTCAGGCCCTGCCACCCTGACATTTTCAATCTGTCTTGGTACCTAAGTTAATGTCCATACATTGGGTTCAATCGTCTTGATATGCTCTAGAGCCCTGGACCCCACTGGCTCAATTCGGCCTGTAACCGACACTTCTGATTCGTCAAGGCACTTAAATCTCTGTCCAACCATTGAGGTTTGTTGAACAGCCATCCTCTGCTGCCCAAACCTCACCACTTGGATTCGGCCTTCGGCATGACACTTAAATCCATCCAACCTTGGGTCCTCCTCGCACGCTACCTGACCTCCCCTCTGTTTTGCCACATAGAATTGCCTCCAAGTCCAAAGGGAAGTAACAGACTATTGTTTGCGATGATCATTTGCCAGAAAAAGTGTGATTAACAAAGTGTTTAGTTGTTTTCCTTGTTTCGTTGGCCAACAGCCAGAAGTCGCTGAAGTTCACTGGCTTCATCTTCAGCCATAATTGATCTTCACCCTTTTTGATTTTGCCCCCCCCATTATACTTCAACTCCTCCCACTGAGTACAATTTTGCTTTCTTATCAGCCTGTTCTTCCTTACTGCTTGTATACCAAATGCCTCATCTTCAGCCCCATCAATCTGGTTTCCCTTCCACCCGCCAAATTAGTTTAAATCTGGCCCACCTCAGTCCCCCTCAGGTTCAGGTGTAACCTGTTCTCCTAGGACAGATTATACCTTTCCCAGAAAAGATACCAATGATCCAGAAATCTGAAACTCTGCCCTTGCACCAGATCTTCATCCATTCATTCATCTGTACTATCATCTTATTCCTATTGTGACTAGCATGCGGTACTGGGAGTCCTGCTTTTCAGTCTCTTCCCTAACTCCCTATACTCACTGTACAGGCCCTCTTCCCCCTTTCTACCAGAGGTCATTGGTGCTGACGTGCACCATAACCTCTGGCTGTTATCCTCCCTCTTGAGAATATTCTGCAGCGACCGTGAAACATCCTAGACCTTCGCACTTGGGAGACAACACACCAACCTGGTGTCTTTCTCATAGCCACAAAATCTCCTCTCCACCTCATCCCCAACTATGGAGTCTATTTTCTCTATCACAGACCCTAACGTTGCATTTGCCTTCCCCATCACTGACTCAACCTAACAGGAGTGAATCTGCAAATGCTGGAAATAAATAAAAACACAAAACACTGGCAGAACTCAGCAGGCCAGACAGCATCTATGGGAGGAGGTAATAACAACATTTCGGGAAACACTCCTAATGAAGGGTTTCGGCCCAAAACATCGTCACTACCTCCTCTCATAGATGCTGTCTGGCCTGCTGAGTTCTGCCAGCATTGTGTGTTTTTACTGACTCAACCTAAATCAATCTGAGTTAGGAGGTGAGTTACTAGTCACAGGATTCCCAATTTCTGTCCTGCTCTTGTCACATTATTGTGTATAAGTCTACTCTAATTCAGTTTCTGGTCAATGGTAACACCAAGATTATTGATAGAGGGGTCTGCATGGAAGATAATACAATTGACTTCAGTAATTTACCCTTGCTCTGTGTCTGAACTCCAATTTATGTCATTCCATGCTCAACTTCCATGTTTGCTAGTTTTACTTATTTGGTGTTATACTTGCCTTAACAACATCAACAGCATTGCATAGCCTAGAACTCATCTTTGGCACAAGTTTTAACTACCCTAGTCAGAATGACATCTGCTGTTCACCCATAGAACTTTTACTCACACTGGTGACTTGGAAACAACAACGTTGCTAGGAGCAATTACACCAAGTCTGCATGCCTACTCCAACTGTTGCAACTTTTCTTTGCACTCACAGCTCAATCCGCACACTGCTCACTAAGCCTCCAATGAAATTACCTATCTTCCCACAGAAGATAGGAAGATAGACATTGATGAGGGAAGTCTAATGCAGACTAATAACAATAGACAAGATTTTAAAAAGTTGTAGAGAGCTTTGATCAGGATGAGCAGTTTTGTCAAGTTCAGTGACCATATCGCAGATAGCACAAGGGCTCTACACCCAAAGCTTTATTCTTCCAGGCATCACGGGGATCTGCATTCATATTTACATTTCTGAGAGGAGCAAGTCCTGACAGATGTACTTCCATGGGACAATCACCTGTCACTTCCAAAAGACTCAAATACAGCTTTCACAGTGGAGACCAAGGTCACCCTCATTCTCACACTACCTGCCATTAGGATCATTCCAGCTGACTGGTGGTGACACATTCTGCTTATCAGCCTGTGCTGAATGCTGCTTGCTACATTAACAAGCTCACTGGTGCTCACTGCTCCAAATACACTGCTTTTATCTGCTTCTCGATCAGCCCATGGGAATAGGCTGGTCTGCCATTGCAGGGTATTCCAAAGTACAGAAATTCATGGATTGGTCTTCCGTGCTTACGGAGAACTTCCAGCAAACCCGCAATGAATACCTGTCAGTGTAGGAACCCTCTGGCTTCTGGGAGAAGATAGATCTTTCCTGCGGCTGCGGTAACTGAACCTCTCATTATACTTGTTATTAAACGTGGGTGCATGTTCCTTGTGCTCGGTAGCTTTTTTGTGAAGGAATCAGCATCATACAGCCTATGAGAGACAGCTGATGGTGTCAATGCTTTAAGAACTACTTGATGAGATTTCAGCTTTATAAAGGCATTTGTAAGAGATTTCAGCATCTGTAGCTTATTAAAGAAAGTGTCATTATATGAGGAAACCTAACAATGCTGTTTATTTTACTAGTGCTTTTAATTTTTTTGAATATTTTCAAACTTTTCAGATCAGGATTAGGGAGACAATCAATAATATTTTAGCATTGATAAAAGAATGCAGCTGAATTTCTGGGCCATTGCCTTCTCACTTACAGACTTTGAAACCCGTTGAAGATGCTTCGGGCTCCCACATCCTCATAAAACCTTTCTCTGTTTCATCATTCATGAAGATTATTCCAATGATTCATTGCAAATTGGTTTGCTTTCCATGTAGAATATTAACTGATGTTG
Source organism: Hypanus sabinus (assembly GCF_030144855.1). NCBI lineage: Eukaryota > Metazoa > Chordata > Chondrichthyes > Myliobatiformes > Dasyatidae > Hypanus > Hypanus sabinus. Next base: position 82,472,761 of record NC_082708.1, read on the forward strand.
GAGCATCTTTGTTCTTTCACAGGACAGTCTTGCACAAGTCAACTATTAGGGTTGACCCAATGTTTTTGATCTGGATTTGAACTTGACAAATTTAAATAGAGCTATTTTTGAAGACCTATCGGCTTTCTATGTCAGTGTTTAATACCATATGTACGGCAGATTTTAAATATGGCAAAAATATTTATTACACAGACTGTATCTGAACTTTACTCAAATAACCTTTTTTCATGGACTATGAAGTTAATGAAAAGCCACTGAATAGGCTCTGATAATGTGGTGTCCATCTACTGGTGCTATTCATTATGATATTGACTAAAAAGTCATCTATCTTGATCAAAGTTCCCTTCTTTTCTCAAATTTTAAACTATTCCATGTTAGACTTCGGATAAGATCAAAGTAACTTTGTGAGATACCCTGTTGGTCTGATTTCATGCTATAATCTTCAATCAACTGATAGTTAAGCACACAGGATGGTGTGGGGAAAAGACTTGATCATTGTTTCAATCTGCCTGATTTGATGTAAGATTACACATTCTGATTCATAGTTTGTATTCGTAATGTGTCTTTCACAATACTGTATTCCAAGACACTCTACATCTGGTGAAGTACTTTGGATTGTGAACATTGTGGTGATGCAAGAAATATATCCTGTAGTTTGTCTAGAATAAGCATCTACGTACAACAATACCTATATTTAAAGCCAAATAATATGTTTAATGTTGTTGATTGAAGGATGAATTGTGGCCAGGACATGAGAAAGGGCTTCTCTATTCCACGGGATCTTTGATTTGAGAAAACAGGCAAATAACTGTTCACTATCACACCAGAAGCAGGGCATCCACAAGAGTGAGGCAAGCACTCCGTTTGAATTATAAGCTAGATGCTGTGAATAGAGCCAGAGGAGACAGGCAGCTTAATGGTGTTATCTACTTGTGGCCAATTATGGGATCAAAGTGGAAGAGCAAGTTGTAACAGGGATGCTTTGTATTCTGCAGTGGGATATGGTTAAATTAAGTGAGTAGTAGACAGAGCTAAGTCATGTCCTAAAATGAGAGGAATCAAAATTATCGAAACAGAAGAGAACAAATAAGCGAAGAGCAGAGAGATCTTGTTGTGGGCATACAAATCACTGGAAGTTAGCAGGTAGGTGCAAAGAGTAATTAAGACCACAAAGGGCATGCAGACCTTCATCACAAGAACTTAAGTTCAGAGTAGGGAAGTATTGTTACAAATATATAGGGTACTTGTGAAACCACACCAAATGTACTGTGCACAGTCTGAAAGATATCCACTAAGCCAATTGCTTAAATGAGAGGAACGTCCAGTCAAGAAAGGATGAACAGCTTGGGTCTATATTCTTTTAGGTTTAGAAGACTTTACAATTCACGTTCTTGATATTTATTATTTCTTTATTTATTGTTATTTTATTTCTCTTTTTTGTTTACAAAATTTTCTGTCCTTTGCAAATTGGTTGTTTGTTCATCTTTGTGTGTATTTATCTTTGTGTGTATTTTTTCATTGATTATAATGTGTTTCTTAGTATTTACTGTAAATACCCACAAGAAAATGAATCTCACAGTAATATATGGTGACATATCAAAGGTCAAATTAGATTTAATACTGAAGTATGTATACATTATGCAACCTTGAGATTCGTCTCCTGACAGGCAGCCACACAACAGAAACCCAAAAGACTCCATATAAAAAAGAAGACTGTCCAACACCCAATGTGCAGAGGGAAAAAAACCACAAGCAAATAGCATTCTGAACTGGTCTGCAAGACAGTCCCATTGTTCAGTGCAGAAATGTGTGGAGCAGCAAGCTGAAGCAATCTGTCCCTCGCCTCGGGCCCAGACACAGTGACCTTTACAATCTGGCTTTATCACCTAAACTGACAGCCAAACATTGGGTTCAATCACCTCGATGGACTGAGGCCTGGACCCCTCCACCTCGATTCAGCCTGTAACCAGCCTTTCCAATTTGGCCCGATGCTTAAAGCTCCATCCTAACATCGAGCTCAGTTGAATCATTATGCTCTGGTGCTTGGACCTCACTGCCTCAATTTGGCCTGTAACTAATATGTACTTGGGTACTTTAATAATAAAATTGACTTTGAACTGGAACTTTGAACTTTGCAAAAGGTAGTGAATACTGCAATTGTCTATCTCAGTGAAGTGTGGAAGATAGATCATTGGAAATATTTAAAAGAATATAGATAGACTTTTGAAAGCTCAGGAGATTGAGGGCCTTGGGAAACTTCCACAGAGACTGGGAAGTTGTAGACTGGGGTGGATCAACCATGACAAAGTTGAATGGTAGGGCAGATCTGATCCTGCTCCTACATTCTTTGTTCCAGCACTTTACTGCTTAAGAGCGGACTGAAACTGAGAACACAACTTCCTGCACTTTATCACCATTCTGGATCTCAGTGTGAAATAACGGAGAAATAAATCCTGAAGAACATGTACAGAAAGTGTTTTATGGTCTGGATGTAGAATGTGCTGAATATCCCAAATGGACTTGGTGTCTGAACCTTCCATTATGTCTCCCCTGAGTACAGCTATGATGTTGTCTTTGATTAGTAGGCAAGTCCACCCCCACCCCACCTTTCACCTCCTTCTCTATCTTTTCAAAAACTTCGAAAACCTGGTACATTAATCACTCATTCCTGCCCCCTCTCAACTAAGTTTCAGTCGTGGCCACCTTTACCCAGTGAAGGAAAGACCGAGATGGGAAGACAAGAAAACTAGAGAGGTGATGAATTTAGTCAAGGAGAAAAAGGGGAAGTATGTAAAGCCTGGGAAGTTATGATCATGTTTGAATGCTTGCTTATTATCTTGAATGTTTTGCACTTTGGCCCCAGAGGAATGCTGTCTAGTTTGGCCATATCAGCACATGGTTGAATGATGATTAAACTTGATTTGATTTGAAATGGAGCACATGAGTATAAAGAAGTCTGTAAGGAACTAAAAGAGGGAACTAGGTAAGTCAGGAGGAGCCATGGAAAGCCCTCATCAAGTAGGATTGAGGTGAATTCCAGGATATACTATACACACGTCAAGAGCAACAGGACAACAAGGGAGAGGGTAGGACCACTCAAGGATAAAGGGCAGAACATCTGCTTGTATGCAGAGAATGTGAGTACTTAATAAGTACTTTGCTTTAGAAAAAGGACATGGTGCACCAGCAGATCAGTGCTGAGTGAATAAGTATGTTGGGGCATTTAGAAGGCAAGGAGGAGGAGGAGTTGGGGCTCTAATGAGTATTAAAGGGGATATGTCCAGAGTGCCATAATGGGATTTACCCAGGTTATTGAAGGGAGGCAAGAGACAAGATTGCTGGATTACAAAATATAAAGTATCAAATAACACTTTTTTTGTTACTTTCAACTAAGGGCTTATTTAAGAGAAAAATTAGGTCAAACAATGTTATTGCTGAAATCTAATGAAATAGAAATTTTAATTCAAAAAGGAAAGATTAAAAAATTTATATCTTGTATGTATGATTTGATTCAAAAACAAGCAATTAAACAAGGAGTCCATAAGTCAAGACAAAAATGGGAAAGTGATTTGAATATTAAAATTGAAGAAACAAATTGGTCAAGACTATGACAAATACAATAAATATTCGGTTAAGATTAGTGCAATATAATTTTCTACATCAATTATATATTACACCACAAAAAATAAATAAATTAAATCCAAATTTATCTGATCAGTGTTTCCGATATAACCAAGAAGCTGGTACTTTTTTACATGGTCTTGTTCTAAAATTCAACCTTTTTGGACAAATTTAAGACTTTTACTGGAACAAATTACAGGAACACAACTTCCTCATAATCCAATATAACTCTTACTAGGTGATATTGAAGGGATAAAACCGAAACTCAAACTAAATAAATATCAGAAAGAACTCATAAAAATTGCACTGGCAGTAGCCAAAAAGGCTATTGCAGTTACTTGGAAATCGGATACATATTTAAGTATAGATTGTTGGAAGAAAGAAATTTATGGCTGTATTCCATTAGAAAAAAATACTTATAATTTAAGAGATAAATATGAAACATTTCTGAAAATTTGGTGCCCTTATTTACAAAAGACAGGACTAAAAATATATAGGTGCTCTGAAGACGAAACAATTGGTTACTTGGGGAAAGAAATAAATATATATACTAAAGTTATTACGAACTCCATGGAGCATGTGGGGATCTTCCAATATCCAGGCACTCTTTCTTTTTTTTCTTTCTTTCTTTCTCTTTTTTTTCTATAGGGCAGTTAGGGGGGAGGAGTTAAGGGGAGGGAGGAAGGGTAATATACATTTTTTTTCTATACTTTACTCTGTAATCATTTAAAAATGCAATAAAAAAAAGTTCTCAAAAAAAAAGATTGCTGGGTCTTGACCAGTATCTTTGTGTCCTCTCTAGGCACAGAAAACATTCCGGAGGACTGGCAAATGGCTAATGCTGTACCTCTGTTTAAGAGGGGAACTTGGTGAGTTTCATGTCAGTTGTAGGGAAATTGCTGGAGAAAATTCCCAGAGATAGGATATATGAGCATTTGGAAACCCATAGCCTTATTAGGGAGAGCCAGAATGGCTTTATGCACAGCAGGATGAGTCTTACCAACTTGATTGATTTTTTTGACAAGGTGATGAGAAAGATTGATGAAGGTAGGGCAGTGGATGTTGTCTACATGGATTATAGTAAGATGTTTGACAAATTCCCTCATGGGAGGATAATCCAGAAGATTAAGATGCATGAGGTCTGTGGTGAACTAGCTGCTTGGATTCAGAACTGGCTTGCATGTAGAAGACAGAAGGTAGTGGCTGAAGGGACTTATTCAAGCGAGAGGAATGTAATTAGTGGTATTTTGCAGGGATCTGTGCTGGGACCTCTGCTGTTTGTTAGATATATATATATATGACCTGGATGAAAATGTAAATGGGAGGATTGCAGAAAATACCAAGATTAGTGGAGTTGTGGATGGAGTAGTAGACTGGCAAAGAGTACAGTGTAATATAAATTATTTTCAGATATGGGCAGAGCAATGGCAGATGGAGTTTAGCCCTGATTGTCATGGTCCGGGTCAGTTTCCCTTTAAATTTAGTTAGGTTGCAATCCAGACCATTGACGCCTTGTTCCCTTCTAATTCCGTTTCACATGTCCCTTGAGCTTGGCAATCAAGTTAATCTACCCTCGAACCAAAACGGCAGCTTATAAGCCCTTGGCTTCAGCTGTCTGGGATGAGAATGTTAAAGAAGCCTTCACAAGTCACTGCAGCCGCTGCTACAACAAGTCAGAGTGATCCAGCCCACATCGGAGTACCAGCAATTCACCTTCCGTCGCCGGAGTGGGTCTGGGCAAGGTCAATCTACCAGGGGTGAGCGGAAGGCAGAGTCCTGACTCGACGTTTATACCCCTTGTCCATGTCTACCCTTTGAAGAATCCCGGCTCGGTGCCTGGGTAGAAGGCAGAGCCCTGACTCGACGTTCATGCCCGTTGTCCATGTCTACCCCTCGAAGAGTCCCGGCTCAGTGCCTGAGTGGAAGGCGGAGTCTTGGATCAATGTTCATAACCATTGTCTGTGTCTACCCCCAAAGAAGAGTCCAGGCTTGATGCCTGATCTGAAAGAGGAGTCCTGGTTCAAGATACCTTGTCCTGTGTTTTGGTGTCCACGTTTCTGGCTGCAGAGAGCCATGGTATCCAAGTGTCTGGCGGCAGTGAATCAAGGTCCCAGGGTCCAAGTCCAAGGGCTGTGGTGGTCCCAGGTCCCAGGGTCCTAGACTGAGGACCGTGGCTGTCCCAGTCCCCAAGGTGCAAGTCCAAGGTCCGTGGCTATCCATGTTCCCACTGTCCAAGTCCAAGGTCTGTGGCTATCCATGTTTTCATTGTCCAAGTCCAAGGTCCGCGGCTGTCCATGCTTCCCTGCCCAAGTCCAAGGTCCGCAGCTGTCCATGCTCCCCCTGTCCAAGGTCCGCGACTGTCCATGTTCCCTCTGTCTGAGTCCAAGGTCCGTGGCTGTCCATGCTCCCCCTGTCCAAGTCCAAGGTCCACGACTGTCCATGTTCCTCCATCCAAGTCCAAGGTCCACGGATTTCCATGTTCCCACTGTCCGAGTCCAAGGTCCGCGGCCGACCATGTTCCCCCTGTCCAAGTCCAAGGTCCATGGCTGTCCATGTTCCCCCTGTCTGAGTCCAAGGTCCACGGCTGTCCCAGTCCCAAAGGTCCAAGTCCCAGGTCCGCGACTGTCCATGTTCCCCCATCCGAGTCCAAGGTCCGCGGCTGTCCATTCTCCCCCTGTCCAGGTCCAAGGTCCACGACTCTCCATGTTCTTCCATCCGAGTCCAAGGTCCAAGGGTGTCCATGTTCCCCCTGTCCAAGGACCGTGGCTATCCATGTTCCCCCGTCCGAGTCCAAGGTCCACAGCTGTCCATGTTCCTCCTGTCCGACTCCAAGTCCAAAGTCCGTGGCTGTCCATGTTCCCCCTGTCCAAGTCCAAGTCCAAAGTCCGTGGCTGTCCATGTTCCCCCTGTCCAAGTCCAAGGTCCGTGGCTATCCATGTTCCCCTGTCCGAGTCCAAGGTCCGCGGCTGTCCATGTTCCCCTCGTCCATGTCCAAGGTCAACAGCTGTCCATGCTCCCCCTGTCCCAGTCCAAGGTCCGCGGCTGTCCATGTTCCCACTGTCCGAGTCCAAGGTCCGTGTCTGTCCATGATCCCCCTCTCCGAGTCCAAGGTCCGTGGCTGTCCATGTTCCCCCGTACAAGTCCAAGGTCCGCGGCTGTCCATGTTCCCCCTATCCATGTCCAAGGTCCGCGGCTGTCCATGTTCCCCTCGTCCATGTCCAAGTTCCGTGGCTGTCCATGTTCCCCCTGTCCGAGTCCATGGATGTCCTTGTTCCCCCTGTCCAGGTCCAAGGTCCTCGACTGTCCATGTTAGCCTCGTCCAAGTCCAAAGTCCGTGGCTTTCCATGTTCCCCTGTCCGAGCCCAAGGTCGGTTGCTGTCCATGTTCCACCCTGTCCAAGTCCAAGGTCCATGGCTGTCCCAGTCCCCAAGGTCCAAGTCCAAGGTCCGCGACTGTCCACGTTCCCCTCGTCCAAGATCCGCGGCTGTCCATGTTCCCTCTGTCAGAGTCCAAGGTCCACGGATGTCCATGATCCCCCTGTCCAAGGTCCGCGGCTGTCCAGGATCCCCCTGTCCGAGTCCAAGGTCCACGGCCGTCCATGTTCCCCATGTCCAAGTCCAAGGTCTGCGGATGTCCATGCTCGCCCGAAAAAGGTCCGCGGCTGTCCATGTTCCCCCTGTCCGAGTCCAAGGTCCACGGCTGTCCATGTTCCCCCGTCCAAGTCCAAGGTCCACGGCCGTCCATGTTCCCCATGTCCAAGTCCAAGGTCTGCGGATGTCCATGCTCGCCCGAAAAAGGTCCATGGCTGTCCATGTTCACCCTGTCCGAGTCCAAGGTCCACGGCTGTCCATGTTCCCCCGTCCAAGTCCAAGGTCCGCGGCTGTCCATGTTCCCCCTATCCGGGTCCAAGGTCCATGGCTGTCCGTGTTCCCCTCGTCCATGTCCAAGGTCCACGGATGTCCATGTTCCCCTGTCCGAGTCCAAGGTCCGTTGCTGTCCATGTTCCACCCTGTACAAGTCCAAGGTCCATGGCTGTCCATGTTCCCCCTGTCTGAGTCCAAGGTCTGCGGCTGTCCATGTTCACCCTGTCCGAGTCCAAGGTCCGTGGCTGTCCATGTTCCCCGTGTCCGAGTCCAAGGTCCGTGGCTGTCCATGCTCCCCCGTCCGAGTCCAAGGTCCACGGCTGTCCGTGTTCCCCCGTCCAAGTCCAAGGTCCACGGCTGTCCATGTTCCCTCTGTTCATCCAAGGTCCGCGGCTGTCCATGTTCCCCTCGTCCATGTCCAAGGTCCGTTGCTGTCCATGTTCCACCCTGTCCAAGTCCAAGGTCCGTGGCTGTCCATGTTCCCCTTGTCCAAGTCCAAGGTCCATGGCTGTCCATGTTCCCCTTGTCCAAGTCCAAGGTCCACGGCTGTCCATGTTCCCTCTGTTCATCCAAGGTCCGCGGCTGTCCATGTTCCCCTCGTCCATGTCCAAGGTCCGTTGCTGTCCATGTTCCACCCTGTCCAAGTCCAAGGTCCGTGGCTGTCCATGTTCCCCTTGTCCAAGTCCAAGGTCCACCGCTGTCCAAGTTCCCCCGTCCAAGTCCAAGGTCCATGGCTGTCCATGTTCCCCCTGTCTGAGCCCAAGGACGGCGGCTGTCCAGGTTCCCCCTGTCGGAGTCCAAGGTCCACGGCTGTCCCAGTCCCCAAGTTCCAAGTCCAAGGTCCGCGACTGTCCATGTTCCCCTCGTCCAAGGTCCGCGGCTGTCCATGTTCCTTCTGTCCGAGTCCAAGGTCCACTGCTGTCCATGTTTTCAATGTCCAAGTCCAAGGTCCGTGGCTGTCCATGCTCCCCCTGTCCGAGTCAAAGGTCCATGGCTGTCCACGTTCCCCCGTCCATGTCCAAGGTCCGCGGCTGTCCATGTTCCACCCTGTCCAACTCCAAGGTCCGTGTCTGTCCATGCTCCCCTTGTCCCAGTCCAAGGTCCGCGGCTGTCCATGCTCCCCCTGTCCGAGTTCGAGGCCCACGGCTGTCCATGTTCCACCCTGTCCAAGTCCAAGGTCTGTGGATGTCCATGGTCCACCCAGTCCAGGTCCAAGGTCCGTGTCTGTCCATGTTCCCCCGTCCGAATCCAAGGTCCGTGGCTGTCCATGTTCCCCCATCCGAGTCCAAGGTCCATGGCAGTCCATGTTCCACCCTGTCCAAGTCCATGGGCCGTGGCTGTCCATGTTCCCACTGTCCAGGTCCAAGGTCCGTGGCTGTCCATGTTCCCCCGTCGGAGTCCAAGTCCAAAGTCCGTGGCTGTCCATGTTCCCCTCGTCCATGTCCAAGGTCCGCGGCTGTCCATGTTCCCCCTGTCCGAGTCCAAGGTCCACGAATGTCCATGTTCCCCCTGTCCAAGTCCAAGGTCCGTTGCTGTCCATGTTCCACCCTGTACAAGTCCAAGGTCCATGGCTGTCCATGTTCCCACTGTCCGAGTCCAAGGTCTGCGGCTGTCCATGTTCACCCTGTCCGAGTCCAAGGTCCGTGGCTGTCCATGTTCCCCGTGTCCGAGTCCAAGGTCCGTGGCTGTCCATGCTCCCCCGTCCGAGTCCAAGGTCCACGGCTGTCCATGTTCCCTCTGTTCGTCCAAGGTCCGCGGCTGTCCGTTTTCCCCCGTCCAAGTCCAAGGTCCACGGCTGTCCATGTTCCCCTCGTCCATGTCCGAGGTCCGTTGCTGTCCATGTTCTACCCTGTCCAAGTCCAAGGTCCGTGGCTGTCCATGTTCCCCTTGTACAAGTCCAAGGTCCACCGCTGTCCAAGTTCCCCCGTCCAAGTCCAAGGTCCATGGCTGTCCATGTTCCCCCTGTCTGAGCCCAAGGACGGCGGCTGTCCAGGTTCCCCCTGTCGGAGTCCAAGGTCCACGGCTGTCCCAGTCCCCAAGTTCCAAGTCCAAGGTCCGCGACTGTCCATGTTCCCCTCGTCCAAGGTCCGCGGCTGTCCATGTTCCTTCTGTCCGAGTCCAAGGTCCACTGCTGTCCATGTTTTCAATGTCCAAGTCCAAGGTCCACGGCTGTCCATGTTCCCTCTGTTCGTCCAAGGTCCGCGGCTGTCCGTTTTCCCCCGTCCAAGTCCAAGGTCCACGGCTGTCCATGTTCCCCTCGTCCATGTCCAAGGTCCACGGCTGTCCATGTTCTACCCTGTCCAAGTCCAAGGTCCGTTGCTGTCCATGTTCCCCTTGTACAAGTCCAAGGTCCACCGCTGTCCAAGTTCCCCCGTCCAAGTCCAAGGTCCATGGCTGTCCATGTTCCCCCTGTCTGAGCCCAAGGACGGCGGCTGTCCAGGTTCCCCCTGTCGGAGTCCAAGGTCCACGGCTGTCCCAGTCCCCAAGTTCCAAGTCCAAGGTCCGCGACTGTCCATGTTCCCCTCGTCCAAGGTCCGCGGCTGTCCATGTTCCTTCTGTCCGAGTCCAAGGTCCACTGCTGTCCATGTTTTCAATGTCCAAGTCCAAGGTCCGCGGCTGTCCATGCTCCCCCTGTCCGAGTCAAAGGTCCACGGCTGTCCATGTTCCCTCTGTCCAAGTCCAAGGTCCATGGCTGTCCACGTTCCCCCGTCCATGTCCAAGGTCCGCGGCTGTCCATGTTCCACCCTGTCCAACTCCAAGGTCCGTGTCTGTCGTTCCCCTTGTCCCAGTCCAAGGTCCGCGGCTGTCCATGCTCCCCCTGTCCGAGTTCGAGGCCCACGGCTGTCCATGTTCCACCCTGTCCAAGTCCAAGGTCTGTGGATGTCCATGGTCCACCCAGTCCAGGTCCAAGGTCCGTGTCTGTCCATGTTCCCCCGTCCGAATCCAAGATCCGTGGCTGTCCATGTTCCCCCATCCGAGTCCAAGGTCCATGGCAGTCCATGTTCCACCCTGTCCAAGTCCATGGGCCGTGGCTGTCCATGTTCCCACTGTCCAGGTCCAAGGTCCGTGGCTGTCCATGTTCCCCCTGTCCGACTCCAAGTCTAAAGTCCGTGGCTGTCCATGTTCCCCTCGTCCATGTCCAAGGTCCGTGGCTGTCCATGTTCCCCTTGTCCAAGTCCAAGGTCCACCGCTGTCCAAGTTCCCCCGTCCAAGTCCAAGGTCCATGGCTGTCCATGTTCCCCCTGTCTGAGCCCAAGGACGGCGGCTGTCCAGGTTCCCCCTGTCGGAGTCCAAGGTCCACGGCTGTCCCAGTCCCCAAGTTCCAAGTCCAAGGTCCGCGACTGTCCATGTTCCCCTCGTCCAAGGTCCGAGGCTGTCCATGTTCCTTCTGTCCGAGTCCAAGGTCCACTGCTGTCCATGTTTTCAATGTCCAAGTCCAAGGTCCACGGCTGTCCATGTTCCCTCTGTTCGTCCAAGGTACGCGGCTGTCCGTTTTCCCCCGTCCAAGTCCAAGGTCCACGGCTGTCCATGTTCCCCTCGTCCATGTCCAAGGTCCACGGCTGTCCATGTTCTACCCTGTCCAAGTCCAAGGTCCGTTGCTGTCCATGTTCCCCTTGTACAAGGTCCACCGCTGTCCAAGTTCCCCCGTCCAAGTCCAAGGTCCATGGCTGTCCATGTTCCCCCTGTCTGAGCCCAAGGACGGCGGCTGTCCAGGTTCCCCCTGTCGGAGTCCAAGGTCCACGGCTGTCCCAGTCCCCAAGTTCCAAGTCAAGGTCCGCGACTGTCCATGTTCCCCTCGTCCAAGGTCCGCGGCTGTCCATGTTCCTTCTGTCCGAGTCCAAGGTCCACTGCTGTCCATGTTTTCAATGTCCAAGTCCAAGGTCCGCGGCTGTCCATGCTCCCCCTGTCCGAGTCAAAGGTCCACGGCTGTCCATGTTCCCTCTGTCCAAGTCCAAGGTCCATGGCTGTCCACGTTCCCCCGTCCATGTCCAAGGTCCGCGGCTGTCCATGTTCCACCCTGTCCAACTCCAAGGTCCGTGTCTGTCCATGTTCCCCTTGTCCCAGTCCAAGGTCCGCGGCTGTCCATGCTCCCCCTGTCCGAGTTCGAGGCCCACGGCTGTCCATGTTCCACCCTGTCCAAGTCCAAGGTCTGTGGATGTCCATGGTCCACCCAGTCCAGGTCCAAGGTCCGTGTCTGTCCATGTTCCCCCGTCCGAATCCAAGGTCCGTGGCTGTCCATGTTCCCCCATCCGAGTCCAAGGTCCATGGCAGTCCATGTTCCACCCTGTCCAAGTCCATGGGCCGTGGCTGTCCATGTTCCCACTGTCCAGGTCCAAGGTCCGTGGCTGTCCATGTTCCCCCGTCGGAGTCCAAGGTCCACAGCTGTCCATGTTCCTCCTGTCCGTCCAAGGTCCGCGGCTGTCCATGTTCCCCCTGTCCGACTCCAAGTCCAAAGTCCGTGGCTGTCCATGTTCCCCTCGTCCAAGTCCAAGGTCCGTGGCTGTCCATGTTCCCCTTGTCCAAGTCCAAGGTCCACCGCTGTCCAAGTTCCCCCGTCCAAGTCCAAGGTCCATGGCTGTCCATGTTCCCCCTGTCTGAGCCCAAGGACGGCGGCTGTCCAGGTTCCCCCTGTCGGAGTCCAAGGTCCACGGCTGTCCCAGTCCCCAAGTTCCAAGTCCAAGGTCCGCGACTGTCCATGTTCCCCTCGTCCAAGGTCCGCGGCTGTCCATGTTCCTTCTGTCCGAGTCCAAGGTCCACTGCTGTCCATGTTTTCAATGTCCAAGTCCAAGGTCCACGGCTGTCCATGTTCCCTCTGTTCGTCCAAGGTCCGCGGCTGTCCGTTTTCCCCCGTCCAAGTCCAAGGTCCACGGCTGTCCATGTTCCCCTCGTCCATGTCCAAGGTCCACGGCTGTCCATGTTCTACCCTGTCCAAGTCCAAGGTCCGTTGCTGTCCATGTTCCCCTTGTACAAGTCCAAGGTCCACCGCTGTCCAAGTTCCCCCGTCCAAGTCCAAGGTCCATGGCTGTCCATGTTCCCCCTGTCTGAGCCCAAGGACGGCGGCTGTCCAGGTTCCCCCTGTCGGAGTCCAAGGTCCACGGCTGTCCCAGTCCCCAAGTTCCAAGTCCAAGGTCCGCGACTGTCCATGTTCCCCTCGTCCAAGGTCCGCGGCTGTCCATGTTCCTTCTGTCCGAGTCCAAGGTCCACTGCTGTCCATGTTTTCAATGTCCAAGTCCAAGGTCCGCGGCTGTCCATGCTCCCCCTGTCCGAGTCAAAGGTCCACGGCTGTCCATGTTCCCTCTGTCCAAGTCCAAGGTCCATGGCTGTCCACGTTCCCCCGTCCATGTCCAAGGTCCGCGGCTGTCCATGTTCCACCCTGTCCAACTCCAAGGTCCGTGTCTGTCGTTCCCCTTGTCCCAGTCCAAGGTCCGCGGCTGTCCATGCTCCCCCTGTCCGAGTTCGAGGCCCACGGCTGTCCATGTTCCACCCTGTCCAAGTCCAAGGTCTGTGGATGTCCATGGTCCACCCAGTCCAGGTCCAAGGTCCGTGTCTGTCCATGTTCCCCCGTCCGAATCCAAGATCCGTGGCTGTCCATGTTCCCCCATCCGAGTCCAAGGTCCATGGCAGTCCATGTTCCACCCTGTCCAAGTCCATGGGCCGTGGCTGTCCATGTTCCCACTGTCCAGGTCCAAGGTCCGTGGCTGTCCATGTTCCCCCTGTCCGACTCCAAGTCTAAAGTCCGTGGCTGTCCATGTTCCCCTCGTCCATGTCCAAGGTCCGTGGCTGTCCATGTTCCCCTTGTCCAAGTCCAAGGTCCACCGCTGTCCAAGTTCCCCCGTCCAAGTCCAAGGTCCATGGCTGTCCATGTTCCCCCTGTCTGAGCCCAAGGACGGCGGCTGTCCAGGTTCCCCCTGTCGGAGTCCAAGGTCCACGGCTGTCCCAGTCCCCAAGTTCCAAGTCCAAGGTCCGCGACTGTCCATGTTCCCCTCGTCCAAGGTCCGAGGCTGTCCATGTTCCTTCTGTCCGAGTCCAAGGTCCACTGCTGTCCATGTTTTCAATGTCCAAGTCCAAGGTCCACGGCTGTCCATGTTCCCTCTGTTCGTCCAAGGTACGCGGCTGTCCGTTTTCCCCCGTCCAAGTCCAAGGTCCACGGCTGTCCATGTTCCCCTCGTCCATGTCCAAGGTCCACGGCTGTCCATGTTCTACCCTGTCCAAGTCCAAGGTCCGTTGCTGTCCATGTTCCCCTTGTACAAGGTCCACCGCTGTCCAAGTTCCCCCGTCCAAGTCCAAGGTCCATGGCTGTCCATGTTCCCCCTGTCTGAGCCCAAGGACGGCGGCTGTCCAGGTTCCCCCTGTCGGAGTCCAAGGTCCACAGCTGTCCATGTTCCTCCTGTCCGTCCAAGGTCCGCGGCTGTCCATGTTCCCCCTGTCCGACTCCAAGTCCAAAGTCCGTGGCTGTCCATGTTCCCCTCGTCCAAGTCCAAGGTCCGTGGCTGTCCATGTTCCCCTTGTCCAAGTCCAAGGTCCACCGCTGTCCAAGTTCCCCCGTCCAAGTCCAAGGTCCATGGCTGTCCATGTTCCCCCTGTCTGAGCCCAAGGACGGCGGCTGTCCAGGTTCCCCCTGTCGGAGTCCAAGGTCCACGGCTGTCCCAGTCCCCAAGTTCCAAGTCCAAGGTCCGCGACTGTCCATGTTCCCCTCGTCCAAGGTCCGCGGCTGTCCATGTTCCTTCTGTCCGAGTCCAAGGTCCACTGCTGTCCATGTTTTCAATGTCCAAGTCCAAGGTCCACGGCTGTCCATGTTCCCTCTGTTCGTCCAAGGTCCGCGGCTGTCCGTTTTCCCCCGTCCAAGTCCAAGGTCCACGGCTGTCCATGTTCCCCTCGTCCATGTCCAAGGTCCACGGCTGTCCATGTTCTACCCTGTCCAAGTCCAAGGTCCGTTGCTGTCCATGTTCCCCTTGTACAAGTCCAAGGTCCACCGCTGTCCAAGTTCCCCCGTCCAAGTCCAAGGTCCATGGCTGTCCATGTTCCCCCTGTCTGAGCCCAAGGACGGCGGCTGTCCAGGTTCCCCCTGTCGGAGTCCAAGGTCCACGGCTGTCCCAGTCCCCAAGTTCCAAGTCCAAGGTCCGCGACTGTCCATGTTCCCCTCGTCCAAGGTCCGCGGCTGTCCATGTTCCTTCTGTCCGAGTCCAAGGTCCACTGCTGTCCATGTTTTCAATGTCCAAGTCCAAGGTCCGCGGCTGTCCATGCTCCCCCTGTCCGAGTCAAAGGTCCACGGCTGTCCATGTTCCCTCTGTCCAAGTCCAAGGTCCATGGCTGTCCACGTTCCCCCGTCCATGTCCAAGGTCCGCGGCTGTCCATGTTCCACCCTGTCCAACTCCAAGGTCCGTGTCTGTCGTTCCCCTTGTCCCAGTCCAAGGTCCGCGGCTGTCCATGCTCCCCCTGTCCGAGTTCGAGGCCCACGGCTGTCCATGTTCCACCCTGTCCAAGTCCAAGGTCTGTGGATGTCCATGGTCCACCCAGTCCAGGTCCAAGGTCCGTGTCTGTCCATGTTCCCCCGTCCGAATCCAAGATCCGTGGCTGTCCATGTTCCCCCATCCGAGTCCAAGGTCCATGGCAGTCCATGTTCCACCCTGTCCAAGTCCATGGGCCGTGGCTGTCCATGTTCCCACTGTCCAGGTCCAAGGTCCGTGGCTGTCCATGTTCCCCCTGTCCGACTCCAAGTCTAAAGTCCGTGGCTGTCCATGTTCCCCTCGTCCATGTCCAAGGTCCGTGGCTGTCCATGTTCCCCTTGTCCAAGTCCAAGGTCCACCGCTGTCCAAGTTCCCCCGTCCAAGTCCAAGGTCCATGGCTGTCCATGTTCCCCCTGTCTGAGCCCAAGGACGGCGGCTGTCCAGGTTCCCCCTGTCGGAGTCCAAGGTCCACGGCTGTCCCAGTCCCCAAGTTCCAAGTCCAAGGTCCGCGACTGTCCATGTTCCCCTCGTCCAAGGTCCGAGGCTGTCCATGTTCCTTCTGTCCGAGTCCAAGGTCCACTGCTGTCCATGTTTTCAATGTCCAAGTCCAAGGTCCACGGCTGTCCATGTTCCCTCTGTTCGTCCAAGGTACGCGGCTGTCCGTTTTCCCCCGTCCAAGTCCAAGGTCCACGGCTGTCCATGTTCCCCTCGTCCATGTCCAAGGTCCACGGCTGTCCATGTTCTACCCTGTCCAAGTCCAAGGTCCGTTGCTGTCCATGTTCCCCTTGTACAAGGTCCACCGCTGTCCAAGTTCCCCCGTCCAAGTCCAAGGTCCATGGCTGTCCATGTTCCCCCTGTCTGAGCCCAAGGACGGCGGCTGTCCAGGTTCCCCCTGTCGGAGTCCAAGGTCCACGGCTGTCCCAGTCCCCAAGTTCCAAGTCAAGGTCCGCGACTGTCCATGTTCCCCTCGTCCAAGGTCCGCGGCTGTCCATGTTCCTTCTGTCCGAGTCCAAGGTCCACTGCTGTCCATGTTTTCAATGTCCAAGTCCAAGGTCCGCGGCTGTCCATGCTCCCCCTGTCCGAGTCAAAGGTCCACGGCTGTCCATGTTCCCTCTGTCCAAGTCCAAGGTCCATGGCTGTCCACGTTCCCCCGTCCATGTCCAAGGTCCGCGGCTGTCCATGTTCCACCCTGTCCAACTCCAAGGTCCGTGTCTGTCCATGTTCCCCTTGTCCCAGTCCAAGGTCCGCGGCTGTCCATGCTCCCCCTGTCCGAGTTCGAGGCCCACGGCTGTCCATGTTCCACCCTGTCCAAGTCCAAGGTCTGTGGATGTCCATGGTCCACCCAGTCCAGGTCCAAGGTCCGTGTCTGTCCATGTTCCCCCGTCCGAATCCAAGGTCCGTGGCTGTCCATGTTCCCCCATCCGAGTCCAAGGTCCATGGCAGTCCATGTTCCACCCTGTCCAAGTCCATGGGCCGTGGCTGTCCATGTTCCCACTGTCCAGGTCCAAGGTCCGTGGCTGTCCATGTTCCCCCGTCGGAGTCCAAGGTCCACAGCTGTCCATGTTCCTCCTGTCCGTCCAAGGTCCACCGCTGTCCAAGTTCCCCCGTCCAAGTCCAAGGTCCATGGCTGTCCATGTTCCCCCTGTCTGAGCCCAAGGACGGCGGCTGTCCAGGTTCCCCCTGTCGGAGTCCAAGGTCCACGGCTGTCCCAGTCCCCAAGTTCCAAGTCCAAGGTCCGCGACTGTCCATGTTCCCCTCGTCCAAGGTCCGCGGCTGTCCATGTTCCTTCTGTCCGAGTCCAAGGTCCACTGCTGTCCATGTTTTCAATGTCCAAGTCCAAGGTCCGCGGCTGTCCATGCTCCCCCTGTCCGAGTCAAAGGTCCACGGCTGTCCATGTTCCCTCTGTCCAAGTCCAAGGTCCATGGCTGTCCACGTTCCCCCGTCCATGTCCAAGGTCCACGGCTGTCCATGTTCCTCCTTCCAAGTCCAAGGTCCATGGCTGTCCATGATCCGCCTGTCCGAGTCCAAGGTCCGTGTCTGTCCATGTTCCCCCGTCCAAGTCCAAAGTCCGTGGCTTTCCATGTTCCCCTGTCCGAGCCCAAGGTCCGTTGCTGTCCATGTTCCACCCTGTCCAAGTCCAAGGTCCGTGGCTGTCCATGTTCACCCTGTCCAAGACCAAGGTCCGTGGCTGTCCATGTTCACCCTGTCCAAGACCAAGGTCCGTGGCTGTCCATGTTCCCCTCGTCCAAGTCCAAAGTCCGTGGCTTTCCATGTTCCCCTGTCCGAGCCCAAGGTCCGTTGCTGTCCATGTTCCACCCTGTCCAAGTCCAAGGTCCATGGCTGTCCATGTTCCCTCTGTCCAGTTCCAAGGTCCTTGGCTGTCCATGTTTCCCCGTCCGAGTCCAAGGCCCACGGCTGTCCATGTTCCCCCTGTTCATCCGAGGTCCGCGGCTGTCCATGTTCCCCCGTCCAAGTCCAGGGTCCTTGGCTGTCTATGTTCCCCCTATCCGGGTCCAAGGTCCACGGCTGTCCGTGTTCCCCTCGTCCATGTCCAAGGTCCGCGGCTGTTCATGTTCCCCTCGTACATGTCCAAGTTCCGTGGCTGTCCATGTTCCCCCTGTCCGAGTCCAAGGTCCATGGATGTCCTTGTTCCCCCTGTCCAGGTCCAAGGTCCTCGACTGTCCATGTTCCCCTCGTCCAAGTCCAAAATCCGTGGCTTTCCATGTTCCCCTGTCCGAGCCCAAGGTCCGTTGCTGTCCATGTTCCACCCTGTCCAAGTCCAAGGTCCATGGCTGTCCATGATCCCTCTGTCCAGTTCCAAGGTCCTTGGCTGTCCATGTTTCCCCGTCCGAGTCCAAGGTCCATGGCTGTCCATGTTCCCCCTGTTCATCCAAGGTCCGCGGCTGTCCATGTTCCCCCGTCCAAGTCCAGGGTACTCGGCTGTCTAAGTTCCCCCTATCCGGGTCCAAGGTCCACGGCTGTCCGTGTTCCCCTCGTCCATGTCCAAGGTCCGCAGCTGTCCATGTTCCCCCTGTCCGAGTCCAAGGTCCACGAATGTCCATGTTCCCCCTGTCCGAGTCCAAGTTCCGTTGCTGTCCATGTTCCACACTGTACAAGTCCAAGGTCCGTGGCTGACCATGTTCCCCCGTCCAAGTCCAAGGTCCGCGGCTGCCCATGTTCCCCTTGTCCGAGTCCAAGGTCTGCGGCTGTCCATGCTCCCCCTGTCCGACTCCAAGGTCTGCGGCTGTCCATGTTCCCCCTGTCAGAGTCCAAGGTCCGCGGCACTCCATGTTCCCCTCGTCCATCTCCAAGGTCCACGGCTGTCCATGTTCCCCCTGTCCGAGTCCAAGCTCCATGAATGTCCATGTTCCCCCTGTCCAAGTCCAAGGTCCATGGCTGTCCATATTCCCCCTGTCCAAGTCCAAGGTCCGTTGCTGTCCATGTTCCACCCTGTACAAGTCCAAGGTCCATGGCTGTCCATGTTCCCCCTGTCCGAGTCCAAGGTCTGCGGCTGTCCATGTTCACCCTGTCCGAGTCCGTCCGTGGCTGTCCATGTTCCCCGTGTCCAAGGTCCGTGGCTGTCCATGCTCCCCCGTCCGAGTCCAAGGTCCACGGCTGTCCATGTTCCCTCTGTTCGTCGAAGGTCCGCGGCTGTCCGTGTTCCCCCGTCTAAGTCCAAGGTCCACGGCTGTCCATGTTCCCCTCGTCCATGTCCAAGTTCCGTTGCTGTCCATGTTCCACCCTGTCCAAGTCCAAGGTCCACGGCTGTCCATGTTCCCCTCGTCCATGTCCAAGTTCCGTTGCTGTCCATGTTCCACCCTGTCCAAGTCCAAGGTCCGTGGCTGTCCATGTTCCCCTTGTCCAAGTCCAAGGTCCACCGCTGTCCAAGTTCCCCCGTCCAAGTCCAAGGTCCATGGCTGTCCATGTTCCCCCTGTCTGAGCCCAAGGTCCGCGGCTGTCCATGTTCCTTCTGTCCGAGTCCAAGGTCCACTGCTGTCCATGTTTTCAATGTCCAAGTACAAGGTCCGCGGCTGTCCATGCTCCCCCTGTCTGAGTCAAAGGTCCACGGCTGTCCATGTTCCCTCTGTCCAAGTCCAAGGTCCATGGCTGTCCACGTTCCCCCGTCCATGTCCAAGGTCCGCGGCTGTCCATGTTCCACCCTGTCCAACTCCAAGGTCCGTGTCTGTCCATGCTCCCCTTGTCCCAGTCCAAGGTCCGCGGCTGTCCACGCTCCCCCATGTCCGAGTCCAAGGTCCGCGGCTGTCCATGCTCCCCCTGTCCGAGTTCGAGGTCCACGGCTGTCCATGTTCCACCCTGTCCAAGTCCAAGGTCTGTGGATGTCCATGTCCCACCCTGTCCAAGTCCAAGGTCCGCGGCTGTCCATGCTCCCCGTGTCCAAGTCCAAGGTCCACGACTGTCCATGTTCCTCCTTCCGAGTCCAAGGTCCACGGATGTCCATATTCCCCCTGTCCGAGTCCAAGGTCTACGGCTGTCCATGTTCCCCCTTCCAAGTCCAAGGTCCGCGGCTGTCCAGGATCCCCCTGTCCAAGTCCAAGGTCCACGGCCGTCCATATTCCCCCTGTCCAAGTCCAAGGTCCACGGCCGTCCATATTCCCCCTGTCCAAGGTCCACGGATGTCCATGCTCGCCCGAAAAAGGTCCGCGGCTGTCCATGTTCCCCCTGTCCGAGTCCAAGGTCTGCGGCTGTCCATGTTCACCCTGTCCAAGATCAAGGTCCGTGGCTGTCCATGATCTCCCTGTCCGAGTCCAAGGTCCGTGGCTGTCCATGTTCACCCTGTCCAAGATCAAGGTCCATGGCTGTCCATGTTCCCCCTGTCCGAGTCCAAGGTCTGCGGCTGTCCATGTTCACCCTGTCCGAGTCCGTCCGTGGCTGTCCATGTTCCCCGTGTCCAAGGTCCGTGGCTGTCCATGCTCCCCCGTCCGAGTCCAAGGTCCGCGGCTGTCCATGTTCCCCCGTCCAAGTCCAGGGTCCTTGGCTGTCTATGTTCCCCCTATCCGGGTCCAAGGTCCACGGCTGTCCGTGTTCCCCTCGTCCATGTCCAAGGTCCGCGGCTGTCCATGTTCCCCTCGTACATGTCCAAGTTCCGTGGCTGTCCATGTTCCCCCTGTCCGAGTCCAAGGTCCATGGATGTCCTTGTTCCCCCTGTCCAGGTCCAAGGTCCTCGACTGTCCATGTTCCCCTCGTCCAAGTCCAAAATCCGTGGCTTTCCATGTTCCCCTGTCCGAGCCCAAGGTCCGTTGCTGTCCATGTTCCACCCTGTCCAAGTCCAAGGTCCATGGCTGTCCATGATCCCTCTGTCCAGTTCCAAGGTCCTTGGCTGTCCATGTTTCCCCGTCCGAGTACAAGGTCCACGGCTGTCCATGTTCCCCCTGTTCATCCAAGGTCCGCGGCTGTCCATGTTCCCCCGTCCAAGTCCAGGGTACTCGGCTGTCTAAGTTCCCCCTATCCGGGTCCAAGGTCCACGGCTGTCCGTGTTCCCCTCGTCCATGTCCAAGGTCCGCAGCTGTTCATGTTCCCCCTGTCCGAGTCCAAGGTCCACGAATGTCCATGTTCCCCCGTCCGAGTCCAAGTTCCGTTGCTGTCCATGTTCCACACTGTACAAGTCCAAGGTCCGTGGCTGACCATGTTCCCCCGTCCAAGTCCAAGGTCCGCGGCTGCCCATGTTCCCCTTGTCCGAGTCCAAGGTCTGCGGCTGTCCATGCTCCCCCTGTCCGAGTCCAAGGTCTGCGGCTGTCCATGTTCCCCCTGTCCGAGTCCAAGGTCCGCGGCTCTCCATGTTCCCCTCGTCCATCTCCAAGGTCCACGGCTGTCCATGTTCCCCCTGTCCGAGTCCAAGCTCCATGAATGTCCATGTTCCCCCTGTCCAAGTCCAAGGTCCATGGCTGTCCATATTCCCCCTGTCCAAGTCCAAGGTCCGTTGCTGTCCATGTTCCACCCTGTACAAGTCCAAGGTCCATGGCTGTCCATGTTCCCCCTGTCCGAGTCCAAGGTCTGCGGCTGTCCATGTTCACCCTGTCCGAGTCCGTCCGTGGCTGTCCATGTTCCCCGTGTCCAAGGTCCGTGGCTGTCCATGCTCCCCCGTCCGAGTCCAAGGTCCACGGCTGTCCATGTTCCCTCTGTTCGTCGAAGGTCCGCGGCTGTCCGTGTTCCCCCGTCTAAGTCCAAGGTCCACGGCTGTCCATGTTCCCCTCGTCCATGTCCAAGTTCCGTTGCTGTCCATGTTCCACCCTGTCCAAGTCCAAGGTCCACGGCTGTCCATGTTCCCCTCGTCCATGTCCAAGTTCCGTTGCTGTCCATGTTCCACCCTGTCCAAGTCCAAGGTCCGTGGCTGTCCATGTTCCCCTTGTCCAAGTCCAAGGTCCACCGCTGTCCAAGTTCCCCCGTCCAAGTCCAAGGTCCATGGCTGTCCATGTTCCCCCTGTCTGAGCCCAAGGTCCGCGGCTGTCCAAGTTCCCCCGTCCAAGTCCAAGGTCCATGGCTGTCCATGTTCCCCCTGTCTGAGCCCAAGGTCCGCGGCTGTCCATGTTCCCCCTTCCAAGTCCAAGGTCCGCGGCTGTCCAGGATCCCCCTGTCCGAGTCCAAGGTCCACGGCCGTCCATGTTCCCCATGTCCAAGTCCAAGGTCCATGGTCGTCCATATTCCCCCTGTCCAAGGTCCACGGATGTCCATGCTCGCCCGAAAAAGGTCCGCGGCTGTCCATGTTCCCCCTGTCCGAGTCCAAGGTCTGCGGCTGTCCATGTTCACCCTGTCCAAGATCAAGGTCCGTGGCTGTCCATGATCTCCCTGTCCGAGTCCAAGGTCCGTGGCTGTCCATGTTCACCCTGTCCAAGATCAAGGTCCATGGCTGTCCATGTTCCCCCTGTCCGAGTCCAAGGTCTGCGGCTGTCCATGTTCACCCTGTCCGAGTCCGTCCGTGGCTGTCCATGTTCCCCGTGTCCAAGGTCCGTGGCTGTCCATGCTCCCCCGTCCGAGTCCAAGGTCCACGGCTGTCCATGTTCCCTCTGTTCGTCCAAGGTCCGCGGCTGTCCGTGTTCCCCCGTCTAAGTCCAAGGTCCACGGCTGTCCATGTTCCCCTCGTCCATGTCCAAGGTCCGTTGCTGTCCATGTTCCCCTTGTCCAAGTCCAAGGTGCACCGCTGTCCAAGTTCCACCGTCCAAGTCCAAGGTCCATGGCTGTCCATGTTCCCCCTGTCTGAGCCCAAGGTCCGCGGCTGTCCATGTTCCCCCTGTCCGAGTCCAAGGTCCACGGCTGTCCATGTTCCCCTTGTCCAAGTCCAAGGTCCACCGCTGTCCAAGTTCCCCCGTCCAAGTCCAAGGTCCATGGCTGTCCATGTTCCCCCTGTCTGAGCCCAAGGTCCGCGGCTGTCCATGTTCCCCCTGTCCGAGTCCAAGGTCCACGGCTGTCCCAGTCCCCAAGTTCCATGGTCCGCGACTGTCCATGTTCCCCTCGTCCAAGGTCCGCGGCTGTCCATGTTCCTTCTGTCCGAGTCCAAGGTCCACTGCTGTCCATGTTTTCAATGTCCAAGTCCAAGGTCCATGGCTGTCCACGTTCCCCCGTCCATGTCCAAGGTCCGTGTCTGTCCATGTTCCACCCTGTCCAACTCCAAGGCCCGTGTCTGTCCATGCTCCCCTTGTCCCAGTCCAAGGTCCGCGGCTGTCCACACTCCCCCATGTCCGAGTCCAAGGTCCGCGGCTGTCCACACTCCCCCATGTCCGAGTCCAAGGTCCGCGGCTGTCCAAGCTCCCCCTGTCCGAGTTCGAGGTCCACCGCTGTCCATGTTCCACCCTGTCCAAGTCCAAGGTCTGTGGATGTCCATGTTCCACCCTGTCCAAGTCCAAGGTCCGCGGCTGTCCATGCTCCCCCTGTCCAAGTCCAAGGTCCACGACTGTCCATGTTCCTCCTTCCGAGTCCAAGGTCCACGGATGTCCATGTTCCCCCTGTCTGAGTCCAAGGTCCACGGCTGTCCATGTTCCCCCTTCCAAGTCCAAGGTCCGCGGCTGTCCATGCTCCCCCTGTCCAAGTCCAAGGTCCACGACTGTCCATGTTCCTCCTTCCGAGTCCAAGGTCCACGGATGTCCATGTTCCCCCTGTCTGAGTCCAAGGTCCACGGCTGTCCATGTTCCTCCTTCCGAGTCCAAGGTCCACGGATGTCCATGTTCCCCCTGTCCGAGTCCAAGGTCCACGGCTGTCCATGTTCCCCCTTCCAAGTCCAAGGTCCGCGGCTGTCCAGGATCCCCCTGTCCGAGTCCGAGGTCCACGGCCGTCCATGTTCCCCATGTCCAAGTCCAAGGTCCACGGCCGTCCATATTCCCCCTGTCCAAGGTCCACGGATGTCCATGCTCGCCCGAAAAAGGTCCGCGGCTGTCCATGTTCCCCCTGTCCGAGTCCAAGGTCTGCGGCTGTCCATGTTCACCCTGTCCAAGATCAAGGTCCGTGGCTGTCCATGATCTCCCTGTCCGAGTCCAAGGTCCGTGGCTGTCCATGTTCCCCCGTCCAAGACCAAGGTCCGCGGCTGTCCATGTTCCCCCTATCCATGTCCAAGGTCCGCGGCTGTCCATGTTCCCCTCGTCCATGTCCAAGGTCCGCGGCTGTCCATGTTCCCCCTGTCCGAGTCCAAGGTCCACGAATGTCCATGTTCCCCCTGTCCGAGTCCAAGTTCCGTTGCTGTCCATGTTCCACCCTGTACAAGTCCAAGGTCCGTGGCTGTCCATGTTCCCCCTGTTCGTCCAAGGTCCGCGGCTGTCCCTTCCCCCGTCCAAGTCCAAGGTCCACGGCTGTCCCAGTCCTCAAGTTCCAAGTCCATGGTCCGCGACTGTCCATGTTCCCCTCGTCCAAGGTCCGCGGCTGTCGATGTTCCTTCTGTCCGAGTCCAAGGTCCACTGCTGTCCATGTTTTCAATGTCCAAGTACAAGGTCCGCGGCTGTCCATGTTCCACCCTGTCCAAGTCCAAGGTCTGTGGATGTCCATGTTCCACCCTGTCCGAGTCCAAGGTCCACGGCTGTCCATATTCCCCCTGTCCGAGTCCAAGGTCCGCTGCTGTCCATGTTCCCCCGTCCAAGTCCAAGGTCCGCGGCTGTCCAGGATCCCCCTGTCCGAGTCCAAGGTCCACGGCCGTCCATGTTCCCCATGTCCAAGTCCAAAGTCCATGGCCGTCCATATTCCCCGTCCAAGGTCCACGGATGTCCATGCTCGCCCGAAAAAGGTCCGCGGCTGTCCATGTTCCCCCTGTCCGAGTCCAAGGTCTGCGGCTGTCCATGTTCACCCTGTCCAAGATCAAGGTCCGTGGCTGTCCATGATCTCCCTGTCCGAGTCCAAGGTCCGTGGCTGTCCATGTTCCCCCGTCCAAGACCAAGGTCCGCGGCTGTCCATGTTCCCCCTATCCATGTCCAAGGACCGCGGCTGTCCATGTTCCCCTCGTCCATGTCCAAGGTCCGCGGCTGTCCATATTCCCCCTGTCCGAGTCCAAGGTCTACGAATGTCCATGTTCCCCCTGTCCGAGTCCAAGTTCCGTTGCTGTCCATGTTCCACCCTGTACAAGTCCAAGGTCCGTGGCTGTCCATGTCCCCCTGTTCGTCCAAGGTCCGCGGCTGTCCGTGTTCCGCCGTCCAAGTCCAAGGTCCACGGCTGTCCCAGTCCCGAAGTTCCAAGTCCAAGGTCCGCGACTGTCCATGTTCCCCTCGTCCAAGGTCCGCGGCTGTCCATGTTCCCCCTGTCCGAGTCCAAGGTCCGCGGCTGTCCATGTTCCCCCTGTCCGAGTCAAAGGTCCACGGCTGTCCATGGTCCCTCTGTCCAAGGTCCGTGGCTGTCCACGTTCCCCCGTCCATGTCCAAGGTCCGCGGCTGTCCATGCTCCCCTTGTCCCAGTCCAACGTCCGCGGCTGTCCACACTCCCCCATGTCCGAGTCCAAGGTCCGCGGATGTCCATGCTCCCCCTATCCGAGTTCGAGGTCCACAGCTGTCCATGTTCCACCCTGTCCAAGTCCAAGGTCTGTGGATGTCCATGTTCCACCCAGTCCAAGTCCAAGGTCCGTGTCTGTCCATGTTCCCCCTGTCCGAATCCAAGGTCCGTGGCTGTCCATGTTCCCCCATCCGAGTCCAAGGTCCATGGCAGTCCATGTTCCACCCTGTCCGTCCAAGGTCCGCGGCTGTCCATGTTCCTCCTGTCCGACTCCAAGTCCAAAGTCCGTGGCTGCCCATGTTCCCCCTGTACAAGTCCAAGGTCCGTGGCTATCCATGTTCCCCTGTCCGAGTCCAAGGTCCACGGCCGTCCATGCTCCCCATGTCCAAGTCCAAGTACCACGGCCGTCCATATTCCCCCTGTCCAAGGTCCACGGATGTCCATGCTCGCCTGAAAAAGGTCCGCGTCTGTCCATGTTCCCCCTGTCCGAGTCCAAGGTTTGCGGCTGTCCATGTTCACCCGTCCAAGTCCAAGGTCCGTGGCTGTCCATGTTCCCCCTGTCCGAGTCCAAGGTCCGTGGCTGTCCATGTTCCCCCTGTCCGACTCCAAGTCCAAAGTCCGTGGCTGTCCATGTTCCCCCTGTACAAATCCAAGGTCCGTGGCTATCCATGTTCCCCTGTCCGAGTCCAAGGTCCACGGCCGTCCATGTTCCCATGTCCAAGTCCAAGGTCCACGGCCGTCCATATTCCCCCTGTCCAAGGTCCACGGCCGTCCATATTCCCCCTGTCCAAGGTCCACGGATGTCCATGTTCCTTCTGTCCGAGTCCAAGGTCCACTGCTGTTCATGTTTTCAATGTCCAAGTCCAAGGTCCACCGCTGTCCATGTTCCACCCTGTACAAGTCCAAGGTCCGTGGCTGTCCGTTCCCCCGTCCAAGTCCAAGGTCCACGGCTGTCCCAGTCCTCAAGTTCCATGTCCATGGTCCGCGACTGTCCATGTTCCCCTCGTCCAAGGTCCGCGGCTGTCCATGTTCCTTCTGTCCGAGTCCAAGGTCCACTGCTGTTCATGTTTTCAATGTCCAAGTCCAAGGTCCACCGCTGTCCATGTTCCACCCTGTCCAAGTCCAAGGTCTGTGGATGTCCATGTTCCACCCTGTCCAAGTCCAAGGTCCCCGGCTGTCCATGCTCCCCGTGTCCAAGTCCAAGGTCCACGACTGTCCATGTTCCTCCTTCCAAGTCCAAGGTCCACGGCTGTCCATATTCCCCCTGTCCGAGTCCAAGGTCCACGGCTGTCCATGTTCCCCCTTCCAAGTCCAAGGTCCGCGGCTGTCCAGGATCCCCCATGTCCAAGTCCAAAGTCCATGGCCGTCCATATTCCCCGTCCAAGGTCCACGGATGTCCATGCTCACCGGAAAAAGGTCCGCGGCTGTCCATGTTCCCCCTGTCCGAGTCCAAGGTCTGCGGCTGTCCATGTTCACCCTGTCCAAGATCAAGGTCCGTGGCTGTCCATGATCTCCCTGCCCGAGTCCAAGGTCCGTGGCTGTCCATGTTCCCCCGTCCAAGTCCAAGGTCCGCGGCTGTCCATGTTCCCCCTATCCATGTCCAAGGTCCGCGGCTGTCCATGTTCCACCCTGTCCGAGTCCAAGGTCCATGGCTGTCCCAGTCCCCAAGGTCCAAGTCCAAGGTCCGCGACTGTCCACGTTCCCCTCGTCCAACGTCCGCAGCTGTCCATGTTCCATCTGTCCGAGTCCAAGGTCCGCGGCTGTCCATGTTAGCCCGTCCGAGTCCAAGGTCCACGGCTGTCCATGTTCCCCTCGTCCATGTCCAAGGTCCGTGGCTGTCCATTTACCCCTTGTCCAAGTCCAAGGTCCACCGCTGTCCAAGTTCCCCCGTCCAAGTCCAAGGTCCATGGCTGTCCATGTTCCCCCTGTCTGAGTCCAAGATCCACGGCTGTCCATGTTCCCCCTGTCCGAGTCCAAGGTCCACGGCTGTCCGAGTCCCCAAGTTCCAAGTCCAAGGTCCGCGACTGTCCATGTTCCCCTCGTCCAAGGTCCGCGGCTGTCCATGTTCCTTCTGTCCGAGTCCAAGGTCCACTGCTGTCCATGTTTTCAATCTCCAAGTACAAGGTCCGCGGCTGTCCATGCTCCCCCTGTCCGAGTTCGAGGTCCGTGGCTGTCCATGTTCCCCCATCCGAGATCAAGGTCCATGGCAGTCCATGTTCCACCCTGCCAAGTCCATGGTCCGTGGCTGTCCATGTTCCCACTGTCCAGGTCCAAGGTCCGTGGCTGTCCATGTTCCCCCATCGGAGTCCAAGGTCCACGGCTGTCCATGTTCCCCCTGTCCGTCCAAGGTCCGCGGCTGTCCATGTTCCCCTCGTCCATGTCCAAGGTCCGCGGCTGTCCATGTTCCCCTGGCCGAGTCCAAGATCCGCGGCTGTCCATGTTCCCCTTGTCCGAGTCCAAGGTCCGTGTCTGTCCATGATCCCCCTCTCCGAGTCCAAGGTCCATGGCTGTCCATGTTCCCCCGTCCAAGTCCAAGGTCCGCGGCTGTCCATGTTCCCCCGTCCAAGTCCAAGGTCCGCGGCTGTCCATGTTCCCCCTATCCATGTCCAAGTTCCGTGGCTGTCCATGTTCCCCCTGTCCGAGTCCATGGATGTCCTTGTTCCCCTCTCCAGGTCCAAGGTCCTCGACTGTCCATGTTCCCCTCGTCCAAGTCCAAAGTCCGTGGCTTTCCATGTTCCCCTATCCGAGCCAAAGGTCGGTTGCTGTCCATGTTCCACCCTGTCCAAGTCCAAGGTCCATGGCTGTCCCAGTCCCCAAGGTCCAAGTCCAAGGTCCGCGACTGTCCACGTTCCCCTCGTCCAACGTCCGCAGCTGTCCATGTTCCATCTGTCCGAGTCCAAGGTCCATGGCTGCCCATGTTAGCCCGTCCGAGTCCAAGGTCCGCGGCTGTCCATGTTCCTTCTGTCCGAGTCCAAGGTCCGCGGCTGTCCATGTTCCCCCTGTTCATCCAAGGTCCACGGCTGTCCATGTTCCCCTCGTCCATGTCCAAGGTCCGTGGCTGTCCATGTTCCCCTTGTCCAAGTCCAAGGTCCACCGCTGTCCAAGTTCCCCCGTCCAAGTCCAAGGTCCATGGCTGTCCATGTTCCCCCTGTCCGAGTCCAAGGTCGACGGCTGTCCCAGTCCCCAAGTTCCAAGTCCAAGGTCCGCGACTGTCCATGTTCCCCTCGTCCAAGGTCCGCGGCTGTCCATGTTCCTTCTGTCCGAGTCCAAGGTCCACTGCTGTCCATGTTTTCAATCTCCAAGTCCAAGGTCCGCGGCTGTCCATGCTCCACCTGTCCGAGTTCGAGGTCCGCGGCTGTCTATGTTCCCCCTATCCGGGTCCAAGGTCCACGGCTGTCCGTGTTCCCCTCGTCCATGTCCAAGGTCCGCAGCTGTCCATGTTCCCCCTGTCTGAGTCCAAGGTCCACGAATGTCCATGTTCCCCCTGTCCGAGTCCAAGGTCCGTTGCTGTCCATGTTCCACACTGTACAAGTCCAAGGTCCATGGCTGACCATGTTCCCCCGTCCAAGTCCAAGGTCCATGGCTGTCCATGCTCCCCCTGTCCGAGTCCAAGGTCCGCGGCTGTCCATGTTCCTTCTGTCCGAGTCCACGGTCCGCAGCTGTCCATGTTTTCAATGTCCAAGTCCAAGGTCCGCGGCTGTCCATGTTCCCCCTGTCCAAGTCCCAGGTCCGCGGCTGTCCATGTTCCCCCTGTCCAAGGTCCGTGGCTGTCCACATTCCCCCGTCCATGTCCAAGGTCCGCGGCTGTCCATGTTCCACCCTGTCCGAATCCAAGGTCCGTGGCTGTCCATGTTCCCCCATCCGAGTCCAAGGTCCTTGGAAGTCCATGTTCCCCCTGTCCGAGTTCGAGGTCCACGGCTGTCCATGTTCCACCCTGTCCAAGTCCAAGGTCCGAGTCTGTCCATGTTCCACCCTGTCCAAGGTCCACGGATGTCCATGTTCCCCCTGTCCAAGTCCAAGGTCCGTGGCTGTCCATGTTCCCACTGTCCAGTTCCAAGGTCCTTGGCTGTCCATGTGCCCCTCGTCCATGTCCAAGGTCCGCGGCTGTCCAAGTTCCCCCTGTCCGAGTCCAAGGTCCGTGTCTGTCCATGTTCCCCCTGTCCGAGTCCAAGGTCCACTGCTGTCCATGTTTTCAATGTCCAAGTCCAAGGTCCTCGGCTGTCCATGTTCCCCCTGTCCAAGTCAAAGGTCCACGGCTGTCCATGATCCCTCTGTCCAAGTCCAAGGTCCGTGGCTGTTCACGTTCCCCCGTCCATGTCCAAGGTCCGCGGCTGTCCACGCTCCCCCATGTCCGAGTCCAAGGTCCGCGGCTGTCCATGCTCCCCCTGTCCGAGTTCGAGGTCCGTGGCTGTCCATGTTCCCCCATCCGAGATCAAGGTCCATGGCAGTCCATGTTCCACCCTGCCAAGTCCATGGTCCGTGGCTGTCCATGTTCCCACTGTCCAGGTCCAAGGTCCGTGGCTGTCCATGTTCCCCCGTCGGAGTCCAAGGTCCACGGCTGTCCATGTTCCCCCTGTCCGTCCAAGGTCCGCGGCTGTCCATGTTCCCCTCGTCCATGTCCAAGGTCCGCGGCTGTCCATGTTCCCCCTGTCCGACTCCAAGTCCAAAGTCCGTGGCTGTCCATGTTCCCCCTGTCCAAGTCCAAGGTCCGTGGCTGTCCATGTTCCCCTCGTCCATGTCCAAGATCCACAGCTGTCCATGCTCCCCCTGTCCCAGTCCAAGGACCGCGGCAGTCCATGTTCCCCCGTCCAAGTCCAGGGTCCGCGGCTGTCTATGTTCCCCCTATCCGGGTCCAAGGTCCATGGCTGTCCGTGTTCCCCTCGTCCATGTCCAAGGTCCGCGGCTGTCCATGTTCCCCCTGTCCGAGTCCAAGGTCCGTTGCTGTCCATGTTCCACGCTGTACAAGTCCAAGGACCGTGGCTGACCATGTTCCTCCGTCCAAGTCCAAGGTCCATGGCTGTCCATGTTCCCCCTGTCCGAGTCCAAGGTCCGTGGCTGTCCATGTTCCCCCTGTCCGAGTCCAAGGTCCGTGGCTGTCCATGTTCCCCCGTCCAAGGTCCACGGCTGTCCATGTTCACCCTGTCCGAGTCCAAGGTCCGTGGCTGTCCATGTTCCCCCTGTCCGAGTCCAAGGTCCGTGGCTGTCCATGTTCCCCCGTCCAAGGTCCACGGCTGTCCATGTTCACCCTGTCCGAGTCCAAGGTCCGTGGCTGTCCATGTTCCCCCTGTCCGAGTCCAAGGTCCGTGGCTGTCCATGTTCCCCCTGTCCGAGTCCAAGGTCCATGGCTGTCCCTGTTCCCCTCGTCCATGTCCAAGGTCCGTTGCTGTCCGTGTTCCACCCTGTCCAAGTCCAAGGTCCGTGGCTGTCCATGTTCCCCTTGTCCACGTCCATGGTCCACCGCTGTCCAAGTTCCCCCGTCCAAGTCCAAGGTCCATGGCTGTCCATGTTCCCCCTGTCCGAGTCCAAGATCCACGGCTGTCCATATTCCCCCTGTCCGAGTCCAAGGTCCACGGCTGTCCATGTTCCTTCTGTCCGAGTCCAAGGTCCACGGCTGTCCAGGTTCCACCCTGTCCAAGTCCAAGGTCCATGGCTGTCCATGTTCCCACTGTCCAGTTCCAAGGTCCTTGGCTGTCCATGTTCCCCCGTCCGAGTCCAAGGTCCACGGCTGTCCATGTTCCCCCTGTTCATCCAAGGTCCACGGCTGTCCATGTGCCCCTCATCCATGTCCAAGGTCCGCGGCTGTCCATGTTCCCCCGTCCGAGTCCAAGGTCCATGGCAGTCCATGTTCCACCCTGTCCAAGTCCATGGTCCGTGGCTGTCCATGTTCCCACTGTCCAGGTCCAAGGTCCGTGGCTGTCCATGTTCCCCCTGTCCGAGTCCAAGGTCCATGGCTGTCCATGTTCACCCTGTCCGAGTCCAAGGTCTGCGGCTGTCCATGTTCCCCCTGTCCGAGTCCAAGGTCCGTGGCTGTCCATGTTCCCCCTGTTCGTCCAAGGTCCATGGCTGTCCATGTTCCCCCTGTTCGTCCAAGGTCCGCGGCTGTCCGTGTTCCCCCGTCCAAGTCCAAGGTCCACGGCTGTCCATGTTCCCTTCGTCCATGTCCAAGGTCCGTTGCTGTCCATGTTCCCCTTGTCCAAGTCCAAGGTCCACCGCTGTCCAAGTTCCCCCGTCCAAGTCCAAGGTCCATCGCTGTCCATGTTCCCCCTGTCTGAGTCCAAGGTCCACGGCTGTCCATGTTCCCCCTGTCCGAGTCCAAGGTCCACGGCTGTCCCAGTCCCCAAGTTCCAAGTCCAAGGTCCGCGACTGTCCATGTTCCCCTCGTCCAAGGTCCGCGGCTGTCCATGTTCCTTCTGTCCGAGTCCAAGGTCCGCTGCTGTCCATGTTTTCAATGTCCAAGTACAAGGTCCGCGGCTGTCCATGTTCCCGCTGTCCGAGTCCAAGGTCCACGGCTGTCCCAGTCCCCAAGTTCCAAGTCCAAGGTCCACGACTGTCCATGTACCCCTCGTCCAAGGTCCCCGGCTGTCCATGTTCCTTCTGTCCGAGTCCAAGGTCCGCAGCTGTCCATGTTTTCAATGTCCAAGTCCAAGGTCCGCGGCTGTCCATGTTCCCCCTGTCCAAGTCCAAGGTCCGTGGCTGTCCACGTTCCCCCGTCCATGTCCAAGGTCCGCGGCTGTCCATGTACCACCCTGTCCAACTCCAAGGTCCGTGTCTGTCCATGTTCCCCCTGTCCGAATCCAAGGTCCGTGGCTGTCCATGTTCCCCCATCCGAGTCCAAAGTCCTTGGAAGTCCATGTTCCCCCTGTCCGAGTTCGAGGTCCACGGCTGTCCATGCTCCACCCTGTCCAAGGTCCACGGTTGTCCATGTTCCCCCTGTCCAAGTCCAAGGTCCGCGGCGGTCCATGTTCCACCCTGTCCAAGTCCAAGGTCCGTGGCTGTCCATGTTCCCCCGTCGTACTCCAAGGTCCACGGCTGTCCATGTTCCCCCTGTCCAAGTCCAAGGTCCGCGGCTGTCCATGTTCCACCCTGTCCAAGTCCAAGGTCCGTGGCTGTCCATGTTCCCCCGTCGGACTCCAAGGTCCACGGCTGTCCATGTTCCCCCTGTCCGTCCAAAGTCCGTGGCTGTCCATGTTCCCCCTGTCCAAGTCCAAGGTCCGTGGCTATCCATGTTCCCCTGTCCGAGTCCAAGGTCCGCGGCTGTCCATGTTCCCCTCGTCCATGTCCAAGGTCGGCGGCTGTCCATGTTCCCCCTGTCCGACTCCAAGTCCAAAGTCCGTGGCTGTCCATGTTCCACCCTGTCCAAGTCCAAGGTCCGTGGCTATCCATGTTCCCCTGTCCGAGTCCAAGGTCCGCGGCTGTCCATGTTCCCCTTGTCCATGTCCAAGGTCCGTGGCTGTCCATGTTCCCCCTGTTCGTCCAAGGTCCATGGCTGTCCATGTTCCCCCTGTTCGTCCAAGGTCCGCGGCTGTCCGTGTTCCCCCATCCAAGTCCAAGGTCCACGGCTGTCCATGTGCCCCTCATCCATGTCCAAGGTCCGCGGCTGTCCATGTTCCCCCGTCCGAGTCCAAGGTCCATGGCAGTCCATGTTCCACCCTGTCCAAGTCCATGGTCCGTGGCTGTCCATGTTCCCACTGTCCAGGTCCAAGGTCCGTGGCTGTCCATGTTCCCCCTGTCCGAGTCCAAGGTCCATGGCTGTCCATGTTCACCCTGTCCGAGTCCAAGGTCTGCGGCTGTCCATGTTCCCCCTGTCCGAGTCCAAGGTCCGTGGCTGTCCATGTTCCCCCTGTTCGTCCAAGGTCCATGGCTGTCCATGTTCCCCCTGTTCGTCCAAGGTCCGCGGCTGTCCGTGTTCCCCCGTCCAAGTCCAAGGTCCACGGCTGTCCATGTTCCCTTCGTCCATGTCCAAGGTCCGTTGCTGTCCATGTTCCCCTTGTCCAAGTCCAAGGTCCACCGCTGTCCAAGTTCCCCCGTCCAAGTCCAAGGTCCATCGCTGTCCATGTTCCCCCTGTCTGAGTCCAAGGTCCACGGCTGTCCATGTTCCCCCTGTCCGAGTCCAAGGTCCACGGCTGTCCCAGTCCCCAAGTTCCAAGTCCAAGGTCCGCGACTGTCCATGTTCCCCTCGTCCAAGGTCCGCGGCTGTCCATGTTCCTTCTGTCCGAGTCCAAGGTCCGCTGCTGTCCATGTTTTCAATGTCCAAGTACAAGGTCCGCGGCTGTCCATGTTCCCGCTGTCCGAGTCCAAGGTCCACGGCTGTCCCAGTCCCCAAGTTCCAAGTCCAAGGTCCACGACTGTCCATGTACCCCTCGTCCAAGGTCCCCGGCTGTCCATGTTCCTTCTGTCCGAGTCCAAGGTCCGCAGCTGTCCATGTTTTCAATGTCCAAGTCCAAGGTCCGCGGCTGTCCATGTTCCCCCTGTCCAAGTCCAAGGTCCGTGGCTGTCCACGTTCCCCCGTCCATGTCCAAGGTCCGCGGCTGTCCATGTACCACCCTGTCCAACGCCAAGGTCCGTGTCTGTCCATGTTCCCCCTGTCCGAATCCAAGGTCCGTGGCTGTCCATGTTCCCCCATCCGAGTCCAAAGTCCTTGGAAGTCCATGTTCCCCCTGTCCGAGTTCGAGGTCCACGGCTGTCCATGCTCCACCCTGTCCAAGGTCCACGGTTGTCCATGTTCCCCCTGTCCAAGTCCAAGGTCCGCGGCGGTCCATGTTCCACCCTGTCCAAGTCCAAGGTCCGTGGCTGTCCATGTTCCCCCGTCGTACTCCAAGGTCCACGGCTGTCCATGTTCCCCCTGTCCAAGTCCAAGGTCCGCGGCTGTCCATGTTCCACCCTGTCCAAGTCCAAGGTCCGTGGCTGTCCATGTTCCCCCGTCGGACTCCAAGGTCCACGGCTGTCCATGTTCCCCCTGTCCGTCCAAAGTCCGTGGCTGTCCATGTTCCCCCTGTCCAAGTCCAAGGTCCGTGGCTATCCATGTTCCCCTGTCCGAGTCCAAGGTCCGCGGCTGTCCATGTTCCCCTCGTCCATGTCCAAGGTCGGCGGCTGTCCATGTTCCCCCTGTCCGACTCCAAGTCCAAAGTCCGTGGCTGTCCATGTTCCACCCTGTCCAAGTCCAAGGTCCGTGGCTATCCATGTTCCCCTGTCCGAGTCCAAGGTCCGCGGCTGTCCATGTTCCCCTTGTCCATGTCCAAGGTCCACAGCTGTCCATGCTCCCCCTGTCCCAGTCCAAGGTCCGTGTCTGTCCATGTTCCCCCTGTCCGAGTCCAAGGTCCGTGGCTGTCCATGTTCCACCTGTCTGAGTCCAAGGTCCACGGCTGTCCATGTTCCCCCTGTTCGTCCAAGGTCCATGGCTGTCCATGTTCCCCCTGTTCGTCCAAGGTCCGCGGCTGTCCGTGTTCCCCCGTCCAAGTCCAAGGTCCACGGCTGTCCATGTTCCCTTCGTCCATGTCCAAGGTCCGTGGCTGTCCATGTTCCCCTTGTCCAAGTCCAAGGTCCACCGCTGTCCAAGTTCCCCCGTCCAAGTCCAAGGTCCATCGCTGTCCATGTTCCCCCTGTCTGAGTCCAAGGTCCACGGCTGTCCATGTTCCCCCTGTCCGAGTCCAAGGTCCACGGCTGTCCCAGTCCCCAAGTTCCAAGTCCAAGGTCCGCGACTGTCCATGTTCCCCCTGTCCAAGTCCAAGGTCCGTGGCTATCCATGTTCCCCTGTCCGAGTCCAAGGTCCGCGGCTGTCCATGTTCCCCTCGTCCATGTCCAAGGTCGGCGGCTGTCCATGTTCCCCCTGTCCGACTCCAAGTCCAAAGTCCGTGGCTGTCCATGTTCCACCCTGTCCAAGTCCAAGGTCCGTGGCTATCCATGTTCCCCTGTCCGAGTCCAAGGTCCGCGGCTGTCCATGTTCCTTCTGTCCGAGTCCAAGGTCCGCTGCTGTCCATGTTTTCAATGTCCAAGTACAAGGTCCGCGGCTGTCCATGTTCCCGCTGTCCGAGTCCAAGGTCCACGGCTGTCCCAGTCCCCAAGTTCCAAGTCCAAGGTCCACGACTGTCCATGTACCCCTCGTCCAAGGTCCCCGGCTGTCCATGTTCCTTCTGTCCGAGTCCAAGGTCCGCAGCTGTCCATGTTTTCAATGTCCAAGTCCAAGGTCCGCGGCTGTCCATGTTCCCCCTGTCCAAGGTCCGCGGCTGTCCATGTTCCCCCTGTCCGAGTCAAAGGTCCACGGCTGTCCATGTTCCCCCGTCAGACTCCAAGGTCCACGGCTGTCCATGTTCCCCCTGTCCGTCCAAAGTCCGTGGCTGTCCATGTTCCCCCTGTCCAAGTCCAAGGTCCGTGGCTATCCATGTTCCCCTGTCCGAGTCCAAGGTCCGCGGCTGTCCATGTTCCCCTCGTCCATGTCCAAGGTCCACAGCTGTCCATGCTCCCCCTGTCCCAGTCCAAGGTCCGTGTCTGTCCATGTTCCCCCTGTCTAAGTCCAAGGTCCTTGGCTGTCCATGTTCCACCTGTCTGAGTCCAAGGTCCACGGCTGTCCATGTTCCACCCTGTCCAAGTCCAAGGTCCGTGGATGTCCATGTTCCACCCTGTCCAAGCCCAAGGTCCGTGTCTGTCCATATTCCCCCTGTCCGAATCCAAGGTCCGTGGCTGTCCATGTTCCCCCATCCGAGTCCAAGGTCCATGGCAGTCCATGTTCCACCCTGTCCAAGTCCAAGATCCACGGCTGTCCATATTCCCCCTGTCCGAGTCCAAGGTCCACGGCTGTCCATATTCCCCCTGTCCGAGTCCAAGGTCCACGGCTGTCCCAGTCCCCAAGTTCCAAGTCCAAGGTCCGCGACTGTCCATGTTCCCCTTGTCCAAGGTCCGCGGCTCTCCATGTTCCTTCTGTCCGAGTCCAAGGTCCGCAGCTGTCCATGTTTTCAATGTCCAAGTCCAAGGTCCGCGCCTGTCCATGTTCCCCCTGTCCAAGGTCCGCGGCTGTCCATGTTCCCCCTGACCGAGTCAAAGGTCCACGGCTGTCCATGTTCCCCCTGTCCATCCAAGGTCGGCGGCTGTCCATGTTCCCCCTGTCCGACTCCAAGTCCAAAGTCCGTGGCTGTCCATGTTCCACCCTGTCCAAGTCCAAGGTCCGTGGCTATCCATGTTCCCCTGTCCGAGTCCAAGGTCCGCGGCTGTCCATGTTTCCCTCGTCCATGTCCAAGGTCCGCGGCTGTCCATGTTCCACCCTGTCCAAGCCCAAGGTCCGTGTCTGTCCATGTTCCCCCTGTCCGAATCCAAGGTCCGTGGCTGTCCATGTTCCCCCATCCGAGTCCAAGGTCCATGGCAGTCCATGTTCCACCCTGTCCAAGTCCAAGGTCCGTGGCTGTCCATGTTCCCACTGTCCAGTTCCAAGGTCCTTGGCTGTCCATTTTCCCCCGTCCGAGTCCAAGGTCCATGGCTGTCCATGTTCCCCCTGTTCATCCAAGGTCCGCGGCTGTCCATGTTCTCCCTGTCCGAATCGAAGGTCCGTGG
Organism: Hypanus sabinus; assembly: GCF_030144855.1. Classification (NCBI taxonomy): domain Eukaryota; kingdom Metazoa; phylum Chordata; class Chondrichthyes; order Myliobatiformes; family Dasyatidae; genus Hypanus; species Hypanus sabinus. The sequence goes on from NC_082708.1 coordinate 82,509,152, forward strand.
CTGTCCATGTTCCCCCATCCGAGTCCAAGGTCCTTGGAAGTCCATGTTCCCCCTGTCCGAGTTCGAGGTCCACGGCTGTCCATGTTCCACCCTGTCCAAGGTCCGAGTCTGTCCATGTTCCACCCTGTCCAAGGTCCACGGATGTCCATGTTCCCCCTTTCCAAGTCCAAGGTCCGCGGCTGTCCATGTTCCACCCTGTCCAAGTCCAAGGTCGCTGGCTGTCCATGTTCCCCCGTCGGACTCCAAGGTCCACGGCTGTCCATGTTCCCCCTGTCCAAGTCCAGGGTCCGCGGCTGTCCATGTTCCTCCTTCCGAGTCCAAGGTCCGTAGCTGTCCATGTTCCACCCTGTCCAAGTCCAAGGTCCACGGCTGTCCATGTTCCCCCTGTCTGTCCAAAGTCCATGGCTGTCCATGTTCCCCCTGTCCAAGTCCAAGGTCGGTGGCTATCCATGCTCCCCCTGTCCCAGTCCAAGATCCGTGTCTGTCCATGTTCCCCCTGTCTGAGTCCAAGGTCCGTGGCTGTCCATGTTCCACCTGTCTGAGTCCAAGGTCCACAGCTGTCCATGTTCCACCCTGTCCAAGTCCAAGGTCCGTGGATGTCCATGTTCCCCCTGTTCATCCAAGGTCCGCGGCTGTCCATGTTCCCCCGTCCAAGGTCCGCGGCTGTCCATGTTCCCCCGTCCGAGTCCATGCTCCATGGCTGTCCATGTGCCCCTGTCCGAGTCCAAGGTCCACGGATGTCCATGTTCCCCCTGTCCGAGTCCAAGGTCCACGACTGTCCATGTTCCCCCATCCGAGTCCAAGGTCCACGGCTGTCCATGTTCCCCCTGTTCATCCAAGGTCCGCGGCTGTCCATGTTCCCCCGTCCAAGTCCAAGTCCAAGGTCCGCGGCTGTCTATGTTCCCCCTATCCGGGTCCAAGGTCCACGACTGTCCGTGTTCCCCTCGACCATGTCCAAGGTCCGCTGCTGTCCGTGTTCCTCCTGCCCGAGTCCAAGGTCCACGGATGTCCATGTTCCCCTCATCCACGTCCAAGGTACGCGGCTGTCCATGCTCCCCCTGCCCGAGTCCAAGGTCCACGACTGTCCATGCTCCCCCTGTCCGAGTCCAAGGTCCACGACTGTCCATGCTCCCCCTGTCCGAGTCCAAGATCCGCGGCTCTCCATGCTCCCCCTGTCCAAGTCCAAGATCCGCGGCTGTCCATGTTCCCCCTGTCCAAGTCCAAGGTACGCAGCTGTCATTGTTCCCCCTGTCCGAGTCAAATGTCCACGGCTGTCCATGTTCCACCCTGTCCAACTCCAAGGTCCGTGGCTGTCCATGTTCCCCCGTCCAAGGTCCACGGCTGTCCATGTTCACCCTGTCCGAGTCCAAGTTCCGTGGCTGTCCCTGTTCCCCTCGTCCATGTCCAAGGTCCATTGCTGTCCGTGTTCCACCCTGTCCAAGTGCAAGGTCCGTGGCTGTCCATGTTCCCCTTGTCCAAGTCCAAGGTCCACCGCTGTCCAAGTTCCCCCGTCCAAGTCCAAGGTCCATGGCTGTCCATGTTCCCCCTGTCTGAGTCCAAGGTCCACGGCTGTCCATGTTCCCCCTGTCCGAGTCCAAGATCCACGGCTGTCCATATTCCCCCTGTCCGAGTCCAAGGTCCACGGCTGTCCCAGTCCCCAAGTTCCAAGTCCAAGGTCCGCGCCTGTCCATGTTCCCCCTGTCCAAGGTCCGCGGCTGTCCATGTTCCCCCTGACCGAGTCAAAGGTCCACGGCTGTCCATGTTCCCCCTGTCCGTCCAAGGTCGGCGGCTGTCCATGTTCCCCCTGTCCGACTCCAAGTCCAAAGTCCGTGGCTGTCCATGTTCCACCCTGTCCAAGTCCAAGGTCCGTGGCTATCCATGTTCCCCTGTCCGAGTCCAAGGTCTGCGGCTGTCCATGTTTCCGTCGTCCATGTCCAAGGTCCGCGGCTGTCCATGTTCCACCCTGTCCAAGCCCAAGGTCCGTGTCTGTCCATGTTCCCCCTGTCTGAATCCAAGGTCCGTGGCTGTCCATGTTCCACCCTGTCCGTCCAAGGTCCATGGCTGTCCATGTTCCCCCTGTCTGAGTCCAAGGTCCACGGCTATCCATGTTCCACCCTGTCCAAGTCCAAGGTCCATGGCTGTCCATGTTCACACTGTCCAGTTCCAAGGTCCTTGGCTGTCCATTTTCCCCCGTCCGAGTCCAAGGTCCACGGCTGTCCATGTTCCCCCTGTTCATCCAAGGTCCGCGGCTGTCCATGTTCCCACGTCCGAGTCCATGCTCCACGGCTGTCCATGTGCCCCTCGTCCATGTCCAAGGTCCGCGGCTGTCCATGTTCCCCCGTCCGAGTCCATGCTCCACGGCTGTCCTTGTGCCCCTCGTCCATGTCCAAGGTCCGCGGCTGTCCACGTTCCCCCTGTCCAACTCCAAGGTCCGTGTCTGTCCATGTTCTCCCTGTCCGAATCGAAGGTCCGTGGCTGTCCATGTTCCCCCATCCGAGTCCAAGGTCCTTGGAAGTCCATGTTCCCCCTGTCCGAGTTCGAGGTCCACGGCTGTCCATGTTCCACCCTGTCCAAGGTCCGAGTCTGTCCATGTTCCACCCTGTCCAAGGTCCATGGATGTCCATGTTCCCCCTTTCCAAGTCCAAGGTCCGCGGCTGTCCATGTTCCACCCTGTCCAAGTCCAAGGTCTGTGGCTGTCCATGTTCCCCCGTCGGACTCCAAGGTCCACGGCTGTCCATGTTCCCCCTGTCCAAGTCCAGGGTCCGCGGCTGTCCATGTTCCTCCTTCCGAGTCCAAGGTCCGTGGCTGTCCATGTTCCACCCTGTCCAAGTCCAAGGTCCGTGGCTGTCCATGTTCCCCCGTTGGACTCCAAGGTCCACGGCTGTCCATGTTCCCCCTGTCCGTCCAAAGTCCATGGCTGTCCATGTTCCCCCTGTCCAAGTCCAAGGTCCGTGGCTATCCATGCTCCCCCTGTCCCAGTCCAAGGTCCGTGGCTGTCCATGTTCCACCTGTCTGAGTCCAAGGTCCACAGCTGTCCATGTTCCACCCTGTCCAAGTCCAAGGTCCGTGGATGTCCATGTTCCCCCTGTTCATCCAAGGTCCGCGGCTGTCCATGTTCCCCCGTCCAAGGTCCGCGGCTATCCATGTTCCCCCGTCCGAGTCCATGCTCCATGGCTGTCCATGTGCCCCTCGTCCATGTCCAAGGTCCGCGGCTGTCCACGTTCCCCCTGTCCGAGTCCAAGGTCCACAGATGTCCATGTTCCCCCTGTCCGAGTCCAAGGTCCACGACTGTCCATGTTCCCCCATCCAAGTCCAAGGTCCACGGCTGTCCATGTTCCCCCTGTTCATCCAAGGTCCGCGGCTGTCCATGTTCCCCGTCCAAGTCCAAGTCCAAGGTCCGCGGCTGTCTATGTTCCCCCTATCCGGGTCCAAGGTCCACGACTGTCCGTGTTCCCCTCGACCATGTCCAAGGTCCGCTGCTGTCCGTGTTCCTCCTGCCCGAGTCCAAGGTCCACGAATGTCCATGTTCCCCCTGTCCGAGTCCAAGGTCCACGAATGTCCATGTTCCCCCGTCCAAGGTCCACGGCTGTCCATGTTCCCCCTGTCCGAGTCCAAGGTCCGTGGCTGTCCATATTCCCCCTGTCCGAGTCCAAGGTCCGTGGCTGTCCATGTTCCACCCTGTCCAACTCCAAGGTCCGTGTCTGTCCATGCTCCCCCTGTCCGAGTCCAAGGTCCGTGGCTGTCCATGTTCCACCTGTCTGAGTCCAAGGTCCACGGCTGTCCATGTTCCACCCTGTCCAAGTCCAAGGTCCGTGGATGTCCATGTTCCACCCTGTCCAAGCCCAAGGTCCGTGTCTGTCCATGTTCCCCCTGTCCGAATCCAAGGTCCGTGGCTGTCCATGTTCCCCTTGTCCACGTCCATGGTCCACCGCTGTCCAAGTTCCCCCGTCCAAGTCCAAGGTCCATGGCTGTCCATGTTCCCCCTGTCTGAGTCCAAGGTCCACGGCTGTCCATGTTCCCCCTGTCCGAGTCCAAGATCCACGGCTGTCCATATTCCCCCTGTCCGAGTCCAAGGTCCACGGCTGTCCCAGTCCCCAAGTTCCAAGTCCAAGGTCCGCGACTGTCCATGTTCCCCTCGTCCAAGGTCCGCGGCTCTCCATGTTCCTTCTGTCCGAGTCCAAGGTCCGCAGCTGTCCATGTTTTCAATGTCCAAGTCCAAGGTCCGCGCCTGTCCATGTTCCCCCTGTCCAAGGTCCGCGGCTGTCCATGTTCCCCCTGACCGAGTCAAAGGTCCACGGCTGTCCATGTTCCCCCTGTCCGTCCAAGGTCCGCGGCTGTCCATGTTCCCCTCGTCCATGTCCAAGGTCGGCGGCTGTCCATGTTCCCCCTGTCCGACTCCAAGTCCAAAGTCCGTGGCTGTCCATGTTCCACCCTGTCCAAGTCCAAGGTCCGTGGCTGTCCATGCTCCCCCTGTCCAAGTCCAAGGTCCGCGACTGTCCATGTTCCCCTCGTCCATGTCCAAGGTCCACAGCTGTCCATGCTCCCCCTGTCCCAGTCCAAGGTCCGTGTCTGTCCATGTTCCCCCTGTCCGAGTCCAAGGTCCGTGGCTGTCCATGTTCCACCTGTCTGAGTCCAAGGTCCACGGCTGTCCATGTTCCACCCTGTCCAAGTCCAAGGTCCGTGGATGTCCATGTTCCACCCTGTCCAAGCCCAAGGTCCGTGTCTGTCCATGTTCCCCCTGTCCGAATCCAAGGTCCGTGGCTGTCCATGTTCCCCCATCCGAGTCCAAGGTCCATGGCAGTCCATGTTCCCCCTGTCTGAGTCCAAGGTCCACGGCTATCCATGTTCCACCCTGTCCGAGTCCAAGGTCCACGGCTGTCCATGTTCCCCCTGTTCATCCAAGGTCCGCGGCTGTCCATGTTCACCCATCCGAGTCCATGCTCCACGGCTGTCCATGTGCCCCTCGTCCATGTCCAAGGTCCGCGGCTGTCCACATTCCCCCTCTCCGAGTCCAAGGTCCACGGATGTCCATGTACCACCCTGTCCAACTCCAAGGTCCGTGTCTGTCCATGTTCCCCCTGTCCGAATCGAAGGTCCGTGGCTATCCATGTTCCCCCATCCGAGTCCAAGGTCCTTGGAAGTCCATGTTCCCCCTGTCCGAGTTCGACGTCCACGGCTGTCCATGTTCCACCCTGTCCAAGGTCCGAGTCTGTCCATGTTCCACCCTGTCCAAGGTCCACGGATGTCCATGTTCCCCCTTTCCAAGTCCAAGGTCCGTGGCTGTCCATGTTCCCCCGTCGGACTCCAAGGTCCACGGCTGTCCATGTTCCCCCTGTCCAAGTCCAGGGTCCGCGGCTGTCCATGTTCCACCCTGTCCAAGTCCAAGGTCCGTGGCTGTCCATGTTCCCCCGTCGGACTCCAAGGTCCACGGCTGTCCATGTTCCCCCTGTCCGTCCAAAGTCCGTGGCTGTCCATGTTCCCCCTGTCCAAGTCCAAGGTCCGTGGCTATCCATGCTCCCCCAGTCCCAGTCCAAGGTCCGTGTCTGTCCATGTTCCACCTGTCTGAGTCCAAGGTCCACAGCTGTCCATGTTCCACCCTGTCCAAGTCCAAGGTCCGTGGATGTCCATGTTCCACCCTGTCCAAGCCCAAGGTCCGTGTCTGTCCATGTTCCCCCTGTCCGAATCCAAGGTCCGTGGCTGTCCATGTTCCCCCATCCGAGTCCAAGGTCCATGGCAGTCCATGTTCCCCTGTCTGAGTCCAAGGTCCACGGCTGTCCATGTTCCACCCTGTCCAGGTCCAAGGTCCATGGCTGTCCATGTTCCCACTGTCCAGTTCCAAGGTCCTTGGCTGTCCATGTTCCCCCGTCCAAGTCCAAGGTCCACGGCTGTCCATGTTCCCCCGTCCGAGTCCATGCTCCATGGCTGTCCATGTGCCCCTCGTCCATGTCCAAGGTCCGCGGCTGTCCATGTTCCCCCGTCCGAGTCCAAGGTCCACGGATGTCCATGTTCCCCTCATCCACGTCCAAGGTCCGCGGCTGTCCATGCTCCCCCTGTCCGAGTCCAAGGTCCACGACTGTCCATGCTCCCCCTGTCCGAGTCCAAGGTCCACGGCTGTCCATGTTCCCCTCATCCACGTCCAAGGTCCACGACTGTCCATGCTCCCCCTGTCCGAGTCCAAGATCCGCGGCTCTCCATGCTCCCCCTGTCCAAGTCCAAGATCCGCGGCTGTCCATGTTCCCCCTGTCCAAGTCCAAGGTACGCAGCTGTCATTGTTCCCCCTGTCCGAGTCAAATGTCCACGGCTGTCCATGTTCCCCCTGTCCAAGTCCAAGGTCCGTGGCTGTCCATGTTCCCCCGTCCATGTCCAAGGTCCGCGGCTGTCCGTGCTCCCCCTGTCCGAGTCCAAGGTCCACGACTGTCCATGCTCCCCCTGTCCGAGTCCAAGGTCCACGACTGTCCATGCTCCCACTGTCCGAGTCCAAGGTCCACGACTGTCCATGCTCCCCCTGTCCGAGTCCAAGATCCGCGGCTCTCCATGCTCCCCCTGTCCAAGTCCAAGATCCGCGGCTGTCCATGTTCCCCCTGTCCAAGTCCAAGGTACGCAGCTGTCATTGTTCCCCCTGTCCGAGTCAAATATCCACGGCTGTCCATGTTCCACCCTGTCCAACTCCAAGGTCCGTGTCTGTCCATGCTCCCCCTGTCCCAGTCCAAGGTCCGTGGCTGTCCACGCTCCCCCTGTCCGAGTCCAAGGTCCGCGGCTGTCCATGTTCCCCCTGTCCAACTCCAAGCTCCGTGTCTGTCCATGCTCCCCCTGTCCCAGTCCAAGGTCCGTGGCTGTCCATGTTCCCACTGTCCAAGTCCAAGGTCCACGGCTGTCCATGTTCACCCTGTCCGAGTCCAAGGTCCGTGGCTGTCCATGTTCCCCCTGTCCGTGTCCAAGGTCCGTGGCTGTCCATGTTCCCACTGTCCAAGTCCAAGGTCCACGGCTGTCCATGTTCACCCTGTCCGAGTCCAAGGTCCGTGGCTGTCCATGTTCCCCTGTCCGAGTCCAAGGTCCGTGGCTGTCCATGTTCCCCCTGTCCGTGTCCAAGGTCCGTGGCTGTCCACGCTCCCCCTGTCCGAGTCCAAGGTCCGCGGCTGTCCATGTTCCCCCTGTCCGAGTCCAAGGTCCGTGGCTGTCCATGTTCCCCCTGTCCGAGTCCAAGGTCCGTGGCTGTCCATGTTCCCCGTGTCCAAGGTCCGCGGCTGTCCATGTTCCCCCGTCCGATTCCAAGGTCCACGGCTGTCCATGTTCCCCCTGTTCGTCCAAGGTCCGCGGCTGTCCGTGTTCCCCCATCCAAGTCCAAGGTCCACGGCTGTCTATGTTCCCCTTGTCCACGTCCATGGTCCACCGCTGTCCAAGTTCCCCCGTCCGTCCAAGGTCCATGGCTGTCCATGTTCCCCCTGTCTGAGTCCAAGGTCCACGGCTGTCCATGTTCCCCCTGTCCGAGTCCAAGATCCACGGCTGGCCATGTTCCCCCTGTCCGAGTCCAAGGTCCACGGCTATCCCAGTCCCCAAGTTCCAAGTCCAAGGTCCGCGACTGTCCATGTTCCCCTCGTCCAAGGTCCGCGGCTGTCCATGTTCCTTCTGTCCGAGTCCACGGTCCGCAGCTGTCCATGTTTTCAATGTCCAAGTCCAAGGTCCGCGGCTGTCCATGTTCCCCCTGTCCAAGTCCCAGGTCCGCGGCTGTCCATGTTCCCCCTGTCCAAGGTCCATGGCTGTCCACATTCCCCCGTCCATGTCCAAGGTCCGTGTCTGTCCATGTTCCCCCTGTCCGAATCCAAGGTCCGTGGCTGTCCATGTTCCCCCATCCGAGTCCAAGGTCCTTGGAAGTCCATGTTCCCCCTGTCCGAGTTCGAGGTCCACGGCTGTCCATGTTCCACCCTGTCCAAGTCCAAGGTCCGAGTCTGTCCATGTTCCACCCTGTCCAAGGTCCACGGATGTCCATGTTCCCCCTGTCCAAGTCCAAGGTCCGCGGCTGTCCATGTTCCACCCTGTCCAAGTCCAAGGTCCGTGTCTGTCCATGTTCCCCCTGTCCGAATCCAAGGTCCGTGGCTGTCCATGTTCCCCCATCCGAGTCCAAGGTCCATGGCAGTCCATGTTCCACCGTGTCCAAGTCCATGGTCCGTGGCTGTCCATGTTCCCACTGTCCGGGTCCAAGGTCCGTGGCTGTCCATGTTCCCCCGTCGGACTCCAAGGTCCACGGCTGTCCATGTTCCCTCTGTCCGTCCAAGGTCCGCGGCTGTCCATTTTCCCCTCGTCCATGTCCAAGGTCCGCGGCTGTCCATGTTCCCCCTGTCCGAGTCCAAGTCCAAAGTCCGTGGCTGTCCATGTTCCCCCTGTCCAAGTCCAAGGTCCATGGCTGTCCATGTTCCCCCGTCCGAGTCCAAGGTCCACGGCTGTCCATGTTCCCCCTGTTCATCCAAGGTCCGCGGCTGTCCATGTTTCCCCGTCGGACTCCAAGGTCCACGGCTGTCCATGTTCCCTCTGTCCGTCCAAGGTCCGCGGCTGTCCATTTTCCCCTCGTCCATGTCCAAGGTCCGCGGCTGTCCATGTTCCCCCTGTCCGAGTCCAAGTCCAAAGTCCGTGGCTGTCCATGTTCCCCCTGTCCAAGTCCAAGGTCCATGGCTGTCCATGTTCCCCCTGTCTGAGTCCAAGGTCCACGGCTGTCCATGTTCCACCCTGTCCAAGTCCAAGGTCCATGGCTGTCCATGTTCCCACTGTCCAGTTCCAAGGTCCTTGGCTGTCCATGTTCCCCCGTCCGAGTCCAAGGTCCACGGCTGTCCATGTTCCCCCTGTTCATCCAAGGTCCGTGGCTGTCCATGTTCCCCCATCCGAGTCCAAGGTCCACAGCTGTCCATGTTCCCCTCATCCACGTCCAAGGTCCACGGCTGTCCATGTTCCCCCTGTTCATCCAAGGTCCGCGGCTGTCCATGTTCCCCCGTCCATGTCCGAGTCCAAGGTCCACGACTGTCCGTGTTCCCCCTGTCCGAGTCCAAGGTCCATGAATGTCCATGTTCCCCCGTCCGAGTCCAAGGTCCACGAATGTCCATGTTCCCCCGTCCGAGTCAAATGTCCACGGCTGTCCACGTTCCCCCTGTCCAAGTCCAAGGTCCGTGGCTGTCCATGTTCCCCCATCCGAGTCCATGGCAGTCCATGTTCCACCCTGTCCAAGTCCATGGCCCGTGGCTGTCCATGTTCCCACTGCCCAGGTCCAAGGTCCATGGCTGTCCATGTTCCCCCTGTCTGAGTCCAAGGTCCACGGCTGTCCATGTTCCACCCTGTCCAAGTCCAAGGTCCATGGCTGTCCATGTTCCCACTGTCCAGTTTCAAGGTCCACGGCTGTCCATGTTCCCCCGTCCGAGTCCAAGGACCACGGCTGTTCCAGTCCCCAAGTTCCAAGTCCAAGGTCCGCGACTGTCCATGTTCCCCTCGTCCAAGGTCCACAACTGTCCATGCTCCCACTGTCCCAGTCCAAGTTCCGCGGCTGTCCATGTTCCCCCTGTCCGAGTCCAAGGTCCGTGTCTGTCCATGATCCCCCTGTCCGAGTCCAAGGTCCGTGGCTGTCCATGTTCCCCCGTCCAAGTCCAAGGTCCGCGGCTGTCCATGTTCCCCCTATCCATGTCCAAGTTCCGTGGCTGTCCATGTTCCCCCTGTCCGAGTCCATGGATGTCCTTGTTCCCCTCTCCAGGTCCAAGGTCCTCGACTGTCCATGTTCCCCTCGTCCAAGTCCAAAGTCCGTGGCTTTCCATGTTCCCCTATCCGAGCCAAAGGTCGGTTGCTGTCCATGTTCCACCCTGTCCAAGTCCAAGGTCCATGGCTGTCCCAGTCCCCAAGGTCCAAGTCCAAGGTCCGCGACTGTCCACGTTCCCCTCGTCCAACGTCCGCAGCTGTCCATGTTCCATCTGTCCGAGTCCAAGGTCCGCGGCTGTCCATGTTCCTTCTGTCCGAGTCCAAGGTCCGCAGCTGTCCATGTTAGCCCGTCCGAGTCCAAGGTCCACGGCTGTCCATGTTCCCCCTGTTCATCCAAGGTCCGCGGCTGTCCGTGTTCCCCTCGTCCATGTCCAAGGTCCGCGGCTGTCCATGTTCCCCTCGTCCATGTCCAAGGTCCGCGGCTGTCCATGTTCCCCCTATCCGAGTCCAATGTCCACGGCTGTCCATGTTCCCCCTGTCCAAATCATGGCTGCAGCGATCCTAGTTCCCTGTTTCGAAGTCCCAGGTCCGTGGCGATCCAAGTCCCTAGTCCCCAAGAACGTGGTTCGTGTTCCTCTTTGTCCTCCTTGATTTCCTGATCTGTGTAGCGAGTAATAAACGCTATTTTATTGTACCTAAGAAAGGCGTGTTTGTGTCCTGCTTGTGGGTCCTCTCCCAGAACCCTTGTCCCCACCTCGTGGCAGTGATAAATGTGAGGTGTTGCACTTTGATAGGGCAAATGCAAAGGGACAGTGCACTGTTAATGGCAAGATTCCTAACAGTGTTGCTGTGCAGAGAGATCTTGGGAACCAATTCATAGCTGCATGAAAGCGGTCACACATGTCGATAGTGTGGTTAAGAATTCCTTATGGAATGATTGCTTTTATTAGTCAAGGCATTGAGTTCAAAAATCAAGAGGTTATGTTGCAACTTTATAAAACTCTGATTAGACCAAATCTGGAGAATGGCATACAATTGTGGTCACCGCACTGTCGAAAGGCTGTTGAGGCTTTGGAGTGGTTTACCAGGATGCCTGCATTAGAGAATCCATGTTATCATGAGAGGCTGGACAAATTTGGGATGTTTTCTTTGGAGCGGCAGAGGCTGAGGGGAGATCTGATAGAGGTTTACAAGATTATGGGAGACCCAGAGAGAGTAGGCAGGCAGTATCTGTTTCTCAGGGTAGAAATGTCTGATTCTAGAGGGCATGCATTGAAGGCGAGAGGGGGTAGGTTCAAAGGGTGATGTGAGGGGGCAAGTTATTTTACTCAGTGGTGGATGCCTGGAATGCACTACGGCGGGGGTCGGCAACCCGCGGCTCCAGAGCCACTTGTGGCTCTTTCACCTCTGTGCTGCGGCTCCCTGTGGCTTTGGGAAATAATTGGCCAGTATTTAATTAAAATGTATTTTATGTTAGTTTGTTAGCTTTTGAAATGTAATTCTAAATTTGAAGATCATGGTGATCTTGTACAATCTAAATAAGACTTTGTGGCGACACATTTCCTGGCACATCCGAAACGGCTCGCAATTAGCCAGCATTCAGGCTAAGGGAGATAACCTACGGGGGTTTGTGAGTACGCGTCTTTTGCAGCATCCGCGCCCATGGGGGCTGGGTTGAGGGAGGCTTAAAAGCAAGGCTGTTTAGTTCGAATAAAGTTATTCGACTGCAGTTTACTGACTGCATGAGCACACCACTACAACGTGTTTTTATCGCTATTAATACATGTCACCACTGCCAATACCTGACACCCGTCAGTGCGCGATTTCTTTAATTTTTCGATCCAAGGTAAGCCAACTATGGAGAATTCTAAAAACAGAAAAGTGACTGAAGAAAACAGAACGTTTAATGATACGTGGACAGATTCATTTGCTTTCACTGTTGACGAGACTGGTTTACATATGAGATTGCTTAATATGCAATGAGAAACTAGCAAACAACAAAAAGTCAAATGTCGCAAGGCATTTCCAGAATAAACACGCAGCCTTTGCTCAAAAATATCCGGATGGAGATGAGAGAAAAAAAGCCGTTTCGGAACTGATGCGGAAGGTTGATCTGAGCAAAAATCATTTCCAGAAATGGATGAAGTCTGGAAAATCAACGACATACGCTAGTTACATTGCTGCTCAGGAAATAGTCAGGCACGGGAAGCAGTTTACAGATGGTGAATATATAAAAGAATCTTTCATTAAGATTTCAGAACATCTATTCACGGACTTTAAAAACAAGAGTGAAATTGTGCAGAAAATCAGGGATATGCCCCTCTCTGCAAAGACTGTCAAAGACAGAACCATAAAATGGCAGAAGACATCACAAGACAGCAAATTAAAGACATCAATTCAGCTGTGGCCTACTCGATTGCCTGTGACGAGTCTAAAGACAAAGGTGATATTGAACAAATAGCGCTGTTCGGCCACAGGAAGAAATGATTGAGTTGATACCTCTAAAAGGCCAAACACAGGGGGGGGGAGTACATCTGTGAGGCTGTCTTGAATTGTTTAAGAGCCAAAGGAATAAAGACCACCCATCTGGTGTCAGTAGCTACTGGTGTCAGGGCACCGAATATGACGGGAACGCACCAAGGGATTTGTGGCTTTACTGCAGAAGTCGCTGGACAGAAAGCTGCTGACTTTTCACTGCATCTTGCACCAAGAGGCACTGTGCGCTCAAACATTTCCTCCGGAATGCACAGAAGTAATGGATGTTGTCATTCAGATTGTCAATAAAATAATGGCAAAAAGTTTAAATCACCGTCAATTCCGTTTGTTGCTGGACGAGCTGGAAAGCGCATATTCTGATCTCCTGCTGCACAACAAAGTCCGGTGGCTGTCCAAAGGGGAGGTGCTGAAACGCTTTGTCGCGTGTCTGGAAGAAGTGAAAACTTTCCTGGGCAGCAAAGGGCTCACCTTTCCTGAGCTGGAACAGCCAGAGTGGCTGGAAAAGCTACACTTCATGGTAGACATGACAGCGCACCTGAACACGCTGAACACAGCTCTTCAGGGGAAAGGACGCACAGCCCTGCACATGATGGAGGATGTTTTGGCATTCGAGCGCAAGTTGACAGTGCTTTCCAGAGATTGACAGAAAGGCACTTTGTCTCACTTCCCCAATTTGAGAGAGTTCAAACAAGGTCACGACATGATAAATTCGGAGTATTTACATTCTGCAATTATCGCAATGCAAACATCGTTTGGGAAACGCTTCTGTGAGTTCAGAGAGGAAAAAAAAACACATTATCCTTCCCGGTCACTCCCCTAAGCATCGATTCATCTCTACTGAATACGACTGCATTGGCAGGTGTGAGTAAACCTGATCTTGAGATGGAACTGGCCGACATAGCCGACGAAGACATATGGGTGTCCAAGTTTAGACGCTTGACAGCAGACCTTGAAGATGTTACCCGTCAGAAGGCCGTTCTTGCTCAGAATCACAAATGGAGTGATATTGAAAACCTCCTCAAACTGGACAAACTTGTGTTCGAAACATAGAATGCTATCCCCGACATTTATGTAAACATTAAAAAGTATGCGCTTGGAGTCCTGTCGATCTTTGGATCCATATATGTATGTGAGCAGGTGTTCTCCAACATGAACTTTATTAAAAACAAACATCGCGCACGCCTCACAGATGACAGCTTGCGTAAATCCTGTGTAAAGATGAAGGTGACGTCATACAGCCCTGATGTGCAGACGCTGTGCGCTGAGGTCCAGGAGCAGAAATCCAATTAACCAAGTATGATAAATATTTTAATTGCCTATTGTTTTACGTATATTCATATTTTTTCATTGTTCATTGAAATAGTCCTTTTATTTTTCAGGTTGACAGCTGGCTGACGTTATTTTTGGTTTGCTGCTGGCGGAAAATTTAAGTTCGGCGTTTTTCATAAATACAAGAAGGACTCAAATAGACATTGAGTATTTTACTTAAAAGTAACCTTCAACCCAACGTCTTTTTTTCGGAGTTCAAAATGTTTTTGTTGTATGCAGAAATGTAATTTTGTTTTCTCTGCAGGAGTTCATCAATTTCATAAATGCAACACATTATAGTTTGTTTATACATAGCATAAAGGCAAAAAAAAACGTTGTATGCAGTGTTATTTCATTTTAAATGTCAAACGGGTTTTGCGGCTCCCAGTGTTTTATTTTCTGTGGGAAACGGGTCCAAGTGGCTCTTTCAGTGGTAAAGGTTGCTGACCCCTGCACTACGGTATAGACAAATGCATTAGAGGCTTTTATGAGATGCTTAGATAAGCATTTAGATGTGAGGAAGATGGGGGGATATGGAAGGAGGGATTAGCTTTTGGGTGTTTCTAAATTATATTTTAGCTTGTTCTGCACAATCTTGTGGGCTGAAGGACCTGTTTCTGTGCTGTACTGTTCTATGAATCATGACTAGTCAGGATATGTCAATCATTTATTCTGTTTTATTATTCTTTCAAAAGTAATAATTTGGGAGTGGGATACAATGATAGTAACTTGGTGATGTGTGGCATCACTGACAAGTTACATCTGGACCCATTGACAACACCTATTGACAATAGCCAAACAATATAAAACAACAAAAAGCATGTATTTTCACCCTAATGATTGATATGACCTTCAAATCACATTTGGAAGTAGGAGACAGACTGATAAAATGACCTAAGAAAGCTGTATCAAATTATGAAATCAAAACATAAGGGACACTCAGCAGGACAGGCAGCACCTTTGAGAAGAGAAATAGAGTTGATATTCTATGGTGAACGACATATACCTGTCTGGACATGTATACATATATATGTGTGTATATATATATACATGTATACATATACACATATACCCAACTGACTGCTCCTGTGGCTCCTCCCACTGACCGTGGCTCCTTCCATAGACCCTGGTATAAAGGCGATTAGGGCCTGAGCCCTGCCTCTCAGTCTCCAGGATGTAGCATGGTGGTCAACTGCTGCTTGTTCTTTCTTCCAGTCAATAAAAGCCGAAATCTCGCCTCACATCTCAGATTGATGGTGCATCATGTTCATATCAAAGCCCTTCATTAGAATTAATTCTGGTGATTTTATCTGGAACAACACAGTAACACAAAGCTGCTCATAATTTACCTCTAATTCTGATGGCTGGCATAATTAGCTTGAAAATCCTAATGGTTAGGATGGTCCTTTAAGGATGGCTTTGGTTAAAATACATAGGTTAATGTAAGTTTATTCACTCTCATTAGGAAGAGGAAGGAAGTCATTGAAACTAATTTCATTTAACTTCCAGGTTCACTTGTCATTATGCTGCATTATTTTAACCCTTGTCTTAATTTGGATACTCAGCATTTCACCATTAAGTCTGTGAGACCAGGCTGCAGAAGATAGATTTCCAGCGATCCATCCTTGGGTAAGTTATCAACAATTTCTATTCTTGCCAAAACCCCACCCCTCTAATTCTGCATTAATGAACAGGGTAACCATTCTGTGTTAATTTATCTGTCAATGACATACAAACGATGTAGACTTGCAAGCTGCAATCAAAAGAGACTGCAGGCCAAAGTGTCAAATGTGATAATGGAGATTAATTTAATACAAAACAATAATTGCCTGAATTTCTCTCTCACTGAAATGTCAACCCAAAGTGTTTTTCTTGAAAGGTTTATTAACTCTGCCATTGCCATAGGGAACCATCACTGGATACCTTCATCAGATCTTTCACTGGAACAGGAAAAAATGTTGAAATTAATCATGTGTTTTAAGATGTGGGAAGTGGTGGTAAGAGCAAAGGGCATGTCTGTAATAGGGTGGAGTCCAAGACAGACTGGCTGAAGTTGGTGAACTCTTGCTACTCATAGCAGAACTGCCTGGAGGAAACAGAAACAGAGATGGTGAGAGACACAAAATGAAAATCAAAATTGGAACTATGGGATAAAAATCAATGCAAATCTCTTGCTATAATTGGAACTGGAATTTATACCTCAAAAGTCAATCTTACTGCAAAAACAGCTTCCGAAAGATATAGAGATTATTTAAGTTATAAGAAAGCATATATGTGCCTTCATCTCACATAATATTATTCTCATCCAGATGGTAACAGTCTTGACTCTTATCTGATTAAAGTCTCCATTGAATTGGGACGGACCAATAGCTAGGACCAGCTGGTGGTGCAGTGACATCGGCACCAGACTCCAGAGCGAGGTTCCCGAGTTCAAATCCAGTCGGGCCACTCCCGGAACATAGTTTCCATCCATGCCAGGTGTCGATGATCCATGAGTGTCGAGCTTGCAACTGGACCTCGTAAAAAAAAACGCTGCGCTGTGAGAAGGACGTGACGGACCACTCACAGAATTTTTCCTCCAAGACAACCACTTGAGGCTCTGGCAGAGTATGGCACACAGGAAAATTAGCTAGTAGAGCTGCTGCATCACAACTCCTTCAACCCTGATTGGTCCTGCTCTTTGCAACTGTCTATGACTGAGTTGGGTTCATCCAGTTTATTTCCACAATGCCGAAGTATATGGGTTGGTAGACTAATCAACCAACGTAAAATTGCTCCTAGTGCAGGTACTTGACAGAGTTGATGGAATAGCGTGGAGCAAGAAATCTTGTGGGGCTGACAATGGCGTATTTTATGTGCTGGAATAAGTTCAGCGGACTGAATGGCCACTCATGTTGCAAGGGAAATTGACTACTGTTTTATTAATAAAGTGTTTTATCTGATCAGATGACATTTGAATCATGAAAGGCAAAACAACTAATACCATTGCTGTGTTTATCTAATATTAAGAAGGCACACTTCCAGTAGCAACTGGAATCAGATAACAACAGAATTGAGTGTTTCTAAGCAATTACATATTCACTAGGTAGCACCAAAGTAGAGAAAAAAAAAGACTACTTCATCAGATTTATGTTGAAGCATATTTGGGCACTTCTATTGACTAAGATGTGCTTTCTTTCTTTAAGTTGCAAGAATACATGATAGATTATTGCAATAATTAATGAATGTTGCCAAATGACATGATATGAATGGCAAGTAAGAACTTTTTACACCTAGGAGGAATGGATTTCAAAGTGCACACAATAAATTCATTGTTTAAATTACCAATGCAAATAATTTATAGGATGAATCAATGCAAGATTAAGAATCCATAGGAACATATGAAAATGATCATTGTGACATTTTGGATAATAAGACACAGGAGTAGAATTAGACCATTTGAGTCTTATTCACCTTTCTATCATGGCTAATTTATTATCCTTCTCAACTCTGTTCTCCTGCCTTTCCCCATAACCTTTGATGCCCTGATTAATCAAGAACCTATCAACCTCCACCTTAGATATATTCAATTACTTGGCTTGCACAGCCATCTGTGGCAATGAATTCCACAAATTCACCGCCCTTTGGCTGAAGAAAGGTTTCCTCATTTCTGTTCTAAATGGATGTCCTTCAAGTCTGAGGTTGAGCCCTCTGGACCTAGACTCCCCCACTATAGGAAACATCCTCTCCATATCCACTCTATCTCGGTCTTTCAATATTCAATAGGTTTCAATGAAATCCACCTCATCCGATGAGTACAGCCTCAGAGACATCGAACACTCCCCAAATGTAAACCCTTTCATTCCTGGGATCATTCTCGTGAACCTCCGCTGGATACTCTCTAGTGCCAGCACTTCTTTTCTTAGATAAGGGGCGCAAAAGTGCTGAACGTTCCAAGTATGGTCTGACCAATACCTTATTAAGCCTCAGCAATATAGGTGAAATCACCAAGCAAGAAATTCGAAAAGCCCTGAAAAGCCTGAAGAACAGCAAGGCTGCTGGAGAAGACAACATTCCTGCAGAAGCATTGAAAGAGGGTGGAGAGGTTACGGTGGACCATTTGCGTATACTGCTGAATTTGATATGGAGAACAGGAGAGATCCCATCAGATTGGAAGAAGGGCCTCCTTGTGAAGCTGCCAAAATCTGGAGATCTTTCACTGTTGGCAAGTGGAGGGGGATCACCTTGTTGTCCATTCCTAGCAAAGTTCTCACCAGGGTCATCTTGGAGCGGATGAAAGACGCCATTGACCAGAGACTTGGAGATGAGCAGGCAGGATTCAGGAAAGAGAGATCATGCATTGACCAGATAGCTACACTTAGAGTCATTGTGGAGCAGACAATAGAATGGCAAACTCCACTATATGTGTGTTTTATTGATTTTGAGAAGGCATTTGACAGCCTGGACAGAAAGTCAATGTGGAGCATCTTACGACACTATGATGTACCGGAAGAGATGGTGAATATCATCAAGCAGCTTTATGATGGCTTCTCAAGCAGGGTCATCCACGATGGGAGACTGTCCGAAGAGTTCCTGGTCACTACTGGAGTCAGACAGGGATGCCTGCTGTCGCCTCTACTTTTTCTTGTGGTACTCAACTGGGCTATAAGAACAGCCTATGCTGGCTCAGAGAGAGGCATCCAGTGGACGTTAACAGGGAAATTGGAAGACCTGGCATTTGCAGATGATCTCGCTCTTCTCTCACACCGGCTTCAAGATATGCAGAAGAAAGTAGATTCCTTGGGAGAGACTTCACAGCGAGTAGGCCTTAAGATCAGTCAGGAGAAGACCAAAGTTCTACACATTAATAACAAACAAGAGGAGCCATTATGGATTGAAGGACAAAATAGTTGAAAATGTAGACAACTTCACCTACCTTGGAAGCAAAATCAGTAAATCAGGAGGTACAAATGAGGACATCAGTGCAAGGATCGGAAAAGCCCAACATGCCTTCACAACCCTTCGACCTGTTTGGAGATCTACGGCCACCTCTGTCAAAACTAAGCTCCGTATATTCAGCTCCAATGTGAAAGCCATCCTGCTATATGGATCCAAAACATGGAGAATCACTAACACCAGCTGCAACAAGATCCAGACCTTTCTCAACAAATGCCTCCGACAGATCCTCCGCCCCAAGTGGTACGACGGAGTGTCAAACCTAGACCTATGGAAGAGAGCAAAACAAGAGCCCATTGTATTCCAGATAAGGAGGAGGAAGTGGAGATGGGCCGGCCACACCTTGAGGAAGAGCCAGTCGAATGTCACTCGACAATCACTCGAATGGAACCCACAAGGGAAGAGAAGAAGAGGTCGCCCAAAGCAAACCTGGAGGCGTAGACTTTCGGATGAACTGAAAGCCGCCAGCCAAACTTGTGAGACTGCAAAAACATCTGCTAGAGATCACAGGAAGTGGAGGACTTCTGTTGAGGCCCTATGCTCCATAAGGAGCGAAAAGGATTAAAGAATATAACCTTGCTTTTGTATTCTAGTCCTCTTGAAATGAATGCAAACATTGCATTCACCTTCCTTACCACCGACTCAACCTGCAAGTTAACTTTAAGGGAATCCTGCATAAGGACTCCTAGGTCCCTATGCACCTTGACTTTTAAATTTTCTCCTCATTTAGAAAATAGTCCACACCTGACCTTGCACTTCCCTACATTGTTTTCCATCTGGCACTATTTTACCCATTTCCTTAATCAAGTCCTTCTACAAACACGTTGCTTCCTCAACACTACCTGCCCCTACATCTATTCGTATCATCTGCAAACTTGGCCACAAAGCTATTAATTCCCTCCTCCAAGTCATTGGCATATAACACAACAAGAAGCAGTCCCAACACCGACCCCTGCAGCACATCACTAGTCACCAACAGCCAACCAGAAAAGGCCCCCTTTATTCTAACTCTTTGCCTCCTGCCAGTCAGCCAATCTTCTATCTATACTACTATCTTTCCTGTAATACCATGGGTTCTTGTTAAGCAGCTTCATATGTGTTCTGGTACACAACATCCACTGACTCTCCTTTGTCTATTGTGCCTGTTATTTCCTCAAAGAATTCCAAGAGGTTTGTCAGACAAGATTTCCACTTAGGGAAACCATGCTGACAGTTAGGATAGGAATGTATACATAGCAAAGGTATTCAATGAGGTAACAGATTATTAATAATCTAGTGAAGAGAAGAGGTTAATGGACTCCATTGACCTCATCTCCTCACTATTTTATCTCCAAGTTTACCTCACATCTGTAACTATTTCGTCACAAGCCCTTTGTTTGCCCTTGAAATTTGTGGAAGCAAAGTCTACACTAAAATCAACTGGAAATCTAAACAACACAGAAATTTCCCCTTTTTCGATCTTAAATACTGTATATATTTCTGTGATCCCGAAATCATATTAGTTTTCAAATCTTGTACCAGCTTTTTCATTTCTGTCACATCCCAGTATTGATCCCATTGATGTCCTCTCCTCACTAGGTTATCAATCTGTTTCCTAATTGAATACTTCAGCCATGTATACATTCCTCTCATGACTGTCAGATCATTCCACAATGCAATACCTGCAAGTTCATCTTTTACATTTAGCTTTACGCTCCCATTTCAGCAATTTGGCATTAACAGCAGTTTAGCAACTAAGTTCAAGGAATAAATATAAAACAGAATGTCTAATGAGCATGCCGGCACTGGCTTAGGGGAGCATTCTTGCTTCTGTTGTGTCCTACATACGAATTACTCCAACAGTTTGGTGCTGTATTGAGGGTGCACTCCATTGTTAGAAGTGCTTTTTGTTTAAAGGATTACTGAACCATCTGGCTCTTCAGCAGTTCAGCTAATGTTAAAAATCCCATGATCATACTTTCAAAAAAAGGGCAAGAAAGTTTTCCCATAATCCAGGGAAAATCAGCCTCTTAACAAATGTCGCTAAAAAGAAATTATGTGGTCATTATGTCGTTATTGTACTGTGCATAAATGGGCAAGCACGTTTCATTGCAATACAACAGTGGCTGTGCATAAATAAGTATTTAACTGGCTGTAAAGCATTTTGGGATGTCCTGAAATCATGAAATGCATTACAAATGTGAATTATTTTTGGTTTTCCATATATGAACTTGAATATTGTACTAGAGTTTGAATATTGTGCTATGGAATATATATAATTGTCTTAATAACAATAACTCAGTATCAAAATATGACATCTCCTAAGGTAGCCTTTTGTCATGTGGCAAAATATATGCACATACCAAACACTCTGGAGTTCATATAACAGGCATGAAATATGCAACATTCTTGATGACTTGGACAAAGAACAGAATACACTGTGACTTTAAAATAACCTTCAAACGAACGAGTGACTGTGAGGACAATTCGAATGGTGTTCAGCCGAGCACTGAGGACTGTCTTGCACCCGTAATGCACAGAACAGGACAACTAATTTGGAAAATGAATTGTTCATTCCTAGATGGACAAAATCAGGGAATGTTTAGTGATGCTTTTAATTGAAGCATCAACTGGTTAACCACAAGCAATATTCTGAAATGTAGTTTTATTTTGGCTGTTTTACAGATTTGCTTTTGAAAATGCATAATAATCAAGGAGTAAGTCTTGATGCACTTACCTCAATGCAGCTATCGTCCATTACATATTAAGCAGCTCAATCAATGATAATGAATAAAAATGAAGACTGAAAATGCTATAAATGGAATAGCCTGTTGTCGGAGCAGCCTGCTGTACAAATATCATTGGTCTTGTTTCGCATCCTTCATTTTGTTCAGTTTTTGATGAATGGCTGTACTGTTAATTCAATAAACTAAAGATTATCCATGGCTGAAAACCTGTTTTATTACAATGCATTATGCCCTTATTTTCCAAAGATAGGTCAGTAATGTTCTTGCCAATAAATTCTTCATAAAGAAAAGGCTCAAAGGTTTGGACAGAGGAAAGCTATTTTCTCATTAACTGAATGTATATGTAAATGAAGTCTAATTAACAGAAATGAATGTGTGGACAGTGATAGCGTAATGATTATAAAGTCTAGTTTTAATTAATGAAATATACAGGCTTAATTTCTACCTTTATCAGTATAATGCAATAATCTATTATTCCTAATGACATAATAATCCTGCTTTCAACATGAAAAAAGATAGAATTTTAGGGGATTTTCAGTTACAGCATGAAGTCTTCCTTATTAAATCTAATTTGCATATGAATATTAGGTTGAATGAACATAATCAATGTGTTAATTATCCCTAATATCATAGCACTTTAATGTTACGTAAAGAGCAAAATTTGCAGTTAATGACATAAAAATATAACGATTTTATTCCATCACCTCTCTGGCCATCACTCAACGTACAAAGATGTTCGATGATTTATTTCCCTCTGATAAGATGGAAATATTTCAACTTCATTGAAAAATATCTCACCTATTATTCCGGTGACAAGATATTTAAAAATTCAAAGTTTGTCGTGGGTTCATCCTCAAAAATTATTAGTTTTTATTTTCTGTTTGTCATTCAGTTACAGAATGGACGGATACTTCCCCAGTAACAGCGAATGCACAGAACCGCAATTAATTATCCACCAAAGTCACTATGTTGGAATTAAAGGAAACCCTTGAGTTCAGTCTAGTTTTTGTACTGTTTCATGTAACACCATGGTCTTGAAAAACATTGACTCATTTTTACTGTGTACTACACCAGCAGTTTCGGTCGAAATGACAATAAAAACTGACGACTTGACTTGACTTGACTTGAATAGTCAAAGGCAGTTTTCCCAGTCAGCTAATATTTATGAGAGGATTTGAATTATATTTATTTATATTTTCTGGGATCTCCTGGTAGTGAATACAAAAGTGGTGGATACAGCCTAGTCCATCACAGCTAAAGCACCCCCCACCAGTTAGCACATCTACATGGAGCGCTGTTACAGGAAAGCAACAACCATCATCAAGGACCCCCACCATCCAGGCCATGTTCTCTTCTCACTGCTGCCATCATGAAGGAGGTACAGGAGCCTCTAGTCCCACACCACCAGGTTCAGGAAAAGTTATTTCCCCTCAACCATCAGGCTCTTGAACCAGAAGGGATAACTGCACTCAACTTCGTTCCTTCCCAACAGGGAACTGTCCCCACAGCCTATGGACTCACTGCCAAGAACTCTGCAACTCATGTCTCAATGTTTATTGCTTATTTATTTATTATTATTTTTTCATTTTCTTTTTTGTATTTGCACAGATTGTTGTCTTTTGCACATTGGTTGTTTGTCTGTCTTTGTTATGTGTAGTTCTGGACTTCTTACCTAATAATAGCATCTTCTGTTGAGGGAACATGGGCGAGATTCTCCGAACCAGTCTTTAGAAACAGAACCAGGCTTCTATTCTTTAGAGTCTTAAAGAATGAGACATAACCTCACTGTAACATACAAAATTTTTGAAGGATGTAATAGGGAGTATGCTTCTGCTGGCTAAGGAATCTAGAACAAGTTAAGGACAGGGAGAATGTTACACTGGCTAAGGAATACAGAACAGGATAAGTACAGGGAGAATGTTACACTGACTGAGGAATACAGAACAGGATAGTGCAGGGAGAATGTTAACACTAGCTGAGGATTCTAGAACAGGATAAGTAAAGGGAGAATGTTACACTGGCTGAGGATTCTAGAACAGGATAAGTAAAGGGAGAATGTTACACTGGCTGAGGATTCTAGAACAGGATAAGTAAAGGGAGAATGTTACACTGGCTGAGGAATATAGAACAGGATAAGTACGGGGAGAATATTACACTGGCTGAGGATTCTAGAACAGGGTAAGTACAGAGAGAATGTATCCGTTGGCTGAGGAATCTGGAATTGAGGGTTATAGTTTCAAAATTAAGATACTTTCTGGTTTTGGCCATTGCTGACAACAGAGGCATTTTACTGCTCGCTCCTAATTGCTCTTGAGATTATGCTGGTGAGCCTCCTTCTTAAAATGCTTGTGTTCTTCTGACAAAGTTATTCCCACAATGCTGTTAATTAGAGAATCCCAGGATTTAGATAGAGCAATGATGAAGGACAGGCAGTATATATGTTGCATCAGTATGGTGTGTGGCATAGAGAGAAACTGCCTGTTGCAGAGCAAGTTTTGAGAGGTGCTGTTGAGGTTGTCTGAGTGAGTAATTGGAGTGTATTTTGCAGATTATGCACATTGCCCCTATTGATGGGGCCATGGAATGAAGAGTTAGGGTGGTGGATGGATTGCTCCTCATCAGGCTAATTTTTCCTGAATGGCATCAATCGTTCTGTGAATTCTCAGAGCTGTGTGAATAGTATTCCCTCGCAATCCTCACTTATGCTTTGTAGATGGTGGAAAAACTTTGGGGTGTCAGTACGAGTCACCTGTCACATCATATCCTGTCTCTGACTTGTTGTTGTAGCCACAGGATTTGTGTCGTTATCGCAGACGAGCTCTGGTCAATGATGTTCCCAGGAATATTGGTGCAGGGAGATTTGATGATGGGAATGAAATTGTATGTGAAGGGGAGTGTATAAATTCTGGCTGGCTGGAGGTGACAACTCTGTGGTATACATGTTACTTACCACATCAGTCTAGATGTAGAGTACTTACTAAGGCTTGATGCTCGCAGGCACAGGCTGTTTTATGCTCTGAGAAGTTGGGAATGGAATTAGAAGCAGTGTAACTGTCCCTTTTCAAACCTTACAGTGGGCGGAAGCTCATCATTGAAGCAGCTGAAGGTAATGCATAGAGCACCTCCATGGGGATTTCCTGCTGTGATGTTTGGGTGCTGGGCTGACCCAGCAATCTGTCTTTGTACAAAATATGATTCTACCAAGCAGGAGAATCTAAAACCAGAGGGCACAGCCTCAGAATAGAAGGACATCTCTTTAGAAAGCAATAAACAGGAATTTCTTCAGCTGGAGGGTTGTGAATCTGTAGAATTTATTGCCACAGATGGCCATGGGGGCCAAATCATTGGGCATATTTACAGTGGAGGTTGATAGGTTCTTGATTAGTAAGGTCTTCAAAGGAGAATATAGGGAAATGGGGTTGAGAGGGAAAATAAATCAGACATGATCAAAATAACAGGGCAGACTCAATGGCTGGAATAGCCTATTTCTGCCATGTTTTAGGGACCTATGGTCCAATATTTTCCTTCTCAATTCTCATGCTCATTGACCTTGGGTTTGCCAGAAAGCCATCTGCCACCCTTGGTGAAATACTGCCTTGGTCTTTCCCCTTCCCCTTTTGATGAGATCTGGAGCAGAGTTGGTTTGGTGAAATCCAGACTAAGCATTTATAATTAAGTAATCTGTGAAAAAATGCTGCTGGATATTATAGTAAAGATTATATTCTGCTGTTTTGCTGATAATCGAGAGCAGGCCAATTAACCAGGTTGGATTTGACTTTTTTCATAATATAACTGTGCTGGAGTCGTTCATCTGGACAGATACTTCGATAGTGAAAGCACAGAGAGACATTGCAGGCAAATAGAAAGGCACGATGGTCGGCTGAAGCGGCCTGTCAGTGTGTACACTCCGTGATCCTCTGATTCTAAACCTGCATCTGTGTCATACAGGTACATGAAATATGCGTTCCAGCAATTTGGCCCGATGACAGTAGAGGAATACAGACAGCCAATTCACTATTTATAAAATAATAAATATCCTTCACTTATAGACTTTACAACTGAAGCTCTCACAAAATGTTGTGAAATTCAGAACTGGTCTACCATTTTTTGCCAGATGGTATTACCTTAGAAGTGTATTAATGTCTGATGGCCAGGCCACCAAAATGACCCTCTCCTAAAATAATGGTAAGCCAAAAGGATTAACTCATGCCCTTAAGGATACTCCAAAATGATCCATTTTACAGTGATGACATACTTACAGTCAGTCTGCTAGTCTAATGTGAAACCATGACACACACTTTACTGGGTTTTTGTTAAGGAATTTAGAGTTCCAGTAGAGTGCAGTCTGAAATCTGTGAAGGCTGAAATTGGACATCTCTGATGATCATTGTCTAATATTATTTACTTTTTCTTTAGAGATACAAGATAGAACAGGCCCTTCTAGCACAATGAGTCTCACCACCCAGCACCCCGCCTATTTAACCTGAGCCTAATCACAGGACAATTTACAATGACTGACTAATCTACTAACTGGTACACCTTTGGAAAGTGTGAGGAAACCGGAGGAAGCTCATAGGAAGGACATACAACTTTCTTAATGATGGGATTGGAATTGAGCCTTGGATTCCAACATCCCAAACGATAATAGTGTCGCACTAACCACTGCACTACTGTGGCACCCCACAGTATTTTTAATCTCATGGTTCCGCAGGAGGGATAATGGAGTACCACATTCTTTGCAAGTCATGTTTCTCACTCCAATACACATGGAAACACCAATACTCTTGAATGAAAGATCTTACAAAAAGTAATGGATACAGCCTAGTCCACCACAGGTAAAACC
Source organism: Hypanus sabinus (assembly GCF_030144855.1). Classification (NCBI taxonomy): domain Eukaryota; kingdom Metazoa; phylum Chordata; class Chondrichthyes; order Myliobatiformes; family Dasyatidae; genus Hypanus; species Hypanus sabinus. The sequence continues at coordinate 82,535,132 of NC_082708.1, forward strand.
CTCCCCACCATTGAGCACAGCTATGTGAAGCGTTGTCACAGGAAAGTAGCATCCATCATCAAGGACCCCTACCACTACGTGCTCTCTTCCTGCTGCTGCCATCAGGAAGAACTTAAAGGAGCCTCAGACCTCACACCACCAGGTTCAGGAACAGTTATTTACCTCTCAACCATCAGGCTCTTGAAGTAAATGTGATAACTTTACTCAACTTCACTTGTTCCTACAACCTATGGACTCACTTTCAAGGACTCTTCATCTCATGTTCTCAATATTTATTGTTGATTTATTATTTGAACAGTTTGTTGTCTTTTGCACACTGGTTGACCATCCAAGTTAGCGCGGTCTTTCATTTATTCTATTATGGACTTATGGAGAATGCCTGCAAGAAAATGAATCTCAAGGTTGTATATGGTGACATAAATGTACTTTGATAATAAATTTACTTTGAACTTCGTGTTACCTGCTGGTGGATTTCAATGGTATGATTGCAAGTGTCCCAAGTCCCTGCTAGATGTCATTTTTCAAAATTCTTTTGTAATAAGGTATCAGACTGTGGGGAATCCCCTCATCAGAAATACAACAAGCAGTGGGAGCTGTTTTGGCATGTTTATCTTTGAAGCTGATGCAGGAACATGTCGTTCATGTCACTGATCAGTAAAGACTTAAAGTAGGCCTTACCACTGTTTAGAAATTCAGCCCTAAAGTGACAGCATGTAATGTTCAGGTTCTAAAATCCACTTCATTTGAATACTGCACAATGGATGAAAAAGGTGACAGAACACTGGGAGTCAAAGTGCCTTTTTATTGCTCTACTTACTGTTCTGTGTCCATGGAACCAGATTTTAGAAGCACAACTGAGTGTTCAGTAGTTATTATGTTTCTTTGGACAGATTTCTAGCTTTGAATCAGCAATGCATCCAAAGCTCTGGTGTTTTCCTTGCTGTTCTGCATTCTACAGAGCATATACTCTGTCCATCAAACAGTCAACACACAAGTCCAGTTTTTATAAATCCTTTTAAATACTAGATATTGCCATGACTGTTTTATCCTTGTACAGCAAATACATATTAACATTTGGAGGTGTTCTGATTTTGGGCGATGATGTAAAACAGGTGACAGTATAACTAGTCTACTTTACAAACTTCACAGTTTTCACTATTGTTAATTTCAATTCACTCTTACCATTTTTCCATTACCAATGCATATCAGAATCACCTGCTGTGTGATTCTTGATTCGCAAACTGTTCTAAATTTACATCTGTTTTCAAAGTGATGCTTTGCTCTAGTTTGTACTTAACTTGTTCTGTGCTACCTTCATTGCCAAATTTGAATCCAAGGTTAATTAGTGTTTGTCAGTGAAGTTGTTCTGTTTTGTTGACTCGTCTGTCAGCAGTAATATTTTCAGCAAAGACAGATCACATCTTTTTTTCCCATTTGTTTTGATTTAATTACCTGCATTTTGAAAACAGAGATCACGCCCCTCAAGGGAGTTACAGCTGGTGAATGAAGATGAATATGTGGGCTGACTTCTTTACTTCACATTTTTGTTATTTCTTATTATCTTTGCTTTTAACTTTTTCTTTTTTGGTTCCCACCCATGCTGCACACTCTACCAAGCACCAGCAACTTTGCATCGGTGTGTCATGACCATACACTTGAATAATAGAGTCTTTATTATTATTATTATTTCTAGCCATATGATAAGGATAGGTATTGAAGGCCATTTAGCCCACTTTATTGGGCCTATCGAATTGCTCCCATTTTTTCTGTCCTCAACTAACTTGGTTACTCTCAGGCAATAGTAAATCAAGGCAACCGGACTCATTGTGTTGTCTGGAAGACCTTTTACCACTCATTTGAGAGGCTTCTTCAGTTCTGATCCATGGTGAGTAGTTTTCCAGCTTATAAACTCTTGTGAGTTGTTTAAAGGTATAGCAATGACATGAGGGTTATTAAGAGTCAGAGAGGTAATGAGAGGGTCATTAGTCTTATCTTTGCATTAATGTGAACTGTTGTGGAGATGCTGGAGTAGAGATGTTAGAACTACATTGTAGGTAGCTGATAGATGGTGTCATACCTACCCCCTCTGTTCAGGGATGGATTTTCCAGTTTGACAAAGGAGGCTTCTTTAACCCCTCATTCAAACCACCTGTCCTCCCTGTCCACAATGTGCCATTGTTAACATCAAAGCAGTTGCCTTGATTTACAACTGCTTGATATACAATGACCTGGGTGACTGAGAACCTACATAGACACATTGCTTCTGATATGTGTTATTGTATCTACCACCATCATCTTCTCAAGTATTGCACTTTATAAGGCCATAAGACATAGGAGCAGAATTAGTCCATTTGGTCCATTGAGTCTGTTCCACCATTCAATCATGGCTGATCCTTTCCCCCCCCTCCTCAGCCCTACTCCCCAGCCTTCTCCCTATAACCTTTGATGCCATGACCAACCAGAACCAATCAAGCTCTGCCTTAAATATACCTAATGACCTAGCCTCCAAAGCTGCCTGTGACAATAAGATCCACAAATTCACCACCCTCTGGCTAAAGAAATTTCTCTTTTTTAAATGGATGCTCTATCCTGAGATTGTGCCCTCTTTATGCTCATTGCTACATGGAAGATTATTACCTTCTTGGTGTTCCTGGCTCTTATGCTTGCCATTTGAGTCTTTTAGTCCCTGATGTTTCTGTCACTAGAAAAAAATTATACTCATTTAATCTATCCAAACAATTTGCCTCCATCAAATCCCTTCTTCAACTCTTCTGCATTCAATTGACTGCACTTATGCCCAATTCACTGCCTATCCTTCCTCACAGTCTCTCTACAAACTGCATCAACCTTTACACCAACTGCTCCATTATCTCACATATCACTCAGTTCTCATCCCTCTGCCTACCTGGTTTAAACCCTCCCCAACAACTCTAGCAAATATTCCTGCAAGAATATTTGTCCCTCTCGAATTCAGATGTAAATTCTCCTGTTGTACAGGTAATACCTCCCCCAGAAAAGATCCTGGTGACGCACAAATCTGAAAAACTTCCCCCTACATTAGTTTGTCATCTGCCAAATTATTCTATACTTTCCCTTACTGGCATGTGGCACAGGCAGCAATCCAGAGATGACTGCCCTTGAGGTCCAGCTTTTCCAGCTCTTTCCTACACTTATATTCTCTCTTTTGGACCTCATCCCTTTTCCTCCCTATATTTTTGGTGCCAATATGTACCACGACATCTGCCTGCTCACCCTCCTCAAATAGCATGTTGTTAATTCAACATGAGATGTTCCTGACCCTGGCATCCGTATAGCTTGTATTGCCTTTGCATCCTTTGTTTCTCCATACTTCTTACTTAACTGGCCCCATCCCTGGTAACTTTAATGGGTCACTCTTTCTAACCTATTTTGCTGGCTGTTGAATCTGGTCCAGCAGCTGCTGAACTAATATGATGTATAATGTTAAGATAGCTTCTTCTTTAGAGAAACAAATATTTCCCAATCGTCTCTACCACTGGGATTTTATTTGCATCAATGTTTGTCTGTTGTAGATAAATTGACAGAGATTGATGATATTGATTAGTGTTGCCGTATAATGCATCTGCCAGAATGACAGAAGAACTAGACGGGCCATGGTCTTTCTTCATTTACTAGCTCCCATGTTCCTATTACAATTTTATCAGAAGTACTGTACAGCAATGTTTGTGATGGTTGGGTATAGATAACATCAATGTTAATAAACTTTATGACAATTTACATTAGTGATAAAGTTCAGGACGTCATAGAAAACACCTAGTATTCTTCCAGGGAATGAATAGAAGTCTGAGTCTGAACCATTGGATTAGAGATCCCATACTGTTTGGGATATATTTGGTCTTCCATTTTCTTGTTGGCCTCATATACCCTCATTCAAAATAAACTTTCAACCTATCTTAAACCTAACTTTTTCTCTTTTGACAGGAAGCCTTTCTAATTGACAAAGTGCTACCGAAAACTCTGCCAGAAAATAGTTTAGAAGGGGTTCACAAGGAAGATTCCAGAAATGACAGGGTTATCATACGAGGAATGTTTGATGGCTCTCAGTCTGTCCTCACATGAATTTAGAAGGATGAGGGGGGACTCTCATTGAAACCTTTTGAATGTTGAAAGGCCTAGACAGAGTAGATGTGCAAAGAAAGTTTCTCGTGGTGGGAGAGTCTAGGACAAGAGGGCACAGCCTCAGGATAGAGGGGCGCCCTTTCAAAACAGAGATGCAGAGAAATTTCTTTAGCCAAAGGGTGATGAATTTGTGGAGAATGTTGCCACATGCAGCTATGGAGGCTAGGCCGTTGGGTGTATTTAAGGCAGACATTGATAGGTTCTTGCTTAGACATGACATCAAAGGTTACAGGGAGAAGGCTGGGAACTGGGGTTGAGGAGGAGACCAAAAAAGGATCAGCCATGATTGAACGGCAGAGCAGACTCGATGAGCCAGATGGCCTAATTCTGCTCCGATATCTTATGGTCTAAAAATGTAGATTCTGAGGTGACTAATTGTGCAGAAAAGCAGGAATTCTCACTTTCTTCCATAAAAGAACTACTTTTTCTCCCAAAATAGCAAGGAAAAGTTCCAGAAATAATCAGTCAGCCAGCATCTGGGGACAGAGAAACAGAATTAATGTTTTGGATGCTTGATGATTTATCAGCAATATTATCTGAAGTTGCCTTGTCTGCTGAATATTTTATCTCTGTTTTTAATTTCACATTTCCAGCATTTTCCTATCCATTTTCTGCCACTTGATCTGTACAAAGCTCCCAGATTAGGTATTTTTTCTCTCTATCTGGAGCCTCCTATTCCACGTATGCTTCAGCCTCCAACTCTCAGTGAAACCCTTACAAATTTAAGGGTAGATATTTGTCAGATGAGCACTTGCAGAGTTTGGCCTAAAAATGTAATTGTGTGACACTGAAGGAATACAACAGGATTCACCCAAGTAGAACGTATCTGTTAGACACTCCCGTTTTAATACAAATTACATACAATACAGAATTTGACTCCTTCAGACAAAATATCCCTGCAGTAGTATTTCCTAAGATTAAAGTTAACATCTATCTCTACTTCTCTATGAATCTGACATTCATCAGAAGACCACCTTTTGCTTCCTATTGATTTTTAATTCTATCATCTTTGGTTAGTGTTCTTTGACTCATCCTTTTAGAATGAAATCAAGGTGAGGCAACACTTCACCTGTGAATCTGTTGGGGTTCCCTACTGCATCAGGTGCTCCCGATGTGCTCTCCTCTACATTGGTGAGACCTGACGTAGATAGGGGAATGCTTTGTCGAGCACCTCCTCTCCATCAGCAAAAAGCAAATTTCCCAGTGTTCAACCACTTTAATTACTATCTCTATTCTGACTTGTGGCCTCCTCTTCTACCACAATGAAGCCACTTTGAGGTTGAAGAAGCAACACCTCACATTCCATCTAGGTAGCCTCTCACCTGATGTTGATTTCTCCAAACTTTGGTAGTTTTGCTCCTCCCCCTTCCCTCTTCTTCAATTTCCCACTCTGGTCTTTCACCTCCCACTGGTACCCCTCCTCCTTCCCTTCTCCTGTGGTTCACTCTCCTCTCCTATCAGATTCCTTCTTCTTCAGCCCTTTGCTTTTTCTACCAATCATCACTCAGCTTTTTACTTTATTTCCACCCCCTCCCTCACCCACCTGGCTTCATCTATCACCTTCTAGCTTGTCCTCCTTCCCCATCACCTTCCTCCTTAATTTGTCATCTTCCCCCTTCTTTTCCAGTCCTGAAGAAGGGTCTTGGCCTGAAATATCGACTGTTTTTTTCATCTCCAAAGATGTTGCCTGAACTGCTGAGTTCCTACAGCATTTTGTGTGTGTTGCATTCTTTATTGATGTACCAGTGCCAAATCCAAAGTAATGTCTCAAGGCAATGATTAACTCGTGTTATCATTATTAATCATATCAATTTTATTTCTGTTATGATTATTTTTATCAGGAGTCCAGAAATTGATAGCACCTCAGGGATAGAACTGCCAACACTGTTGCTCATACTGCAGGTCAAGTCTCTGAGGGTATGAGAGAAATATAAAATTGCTAGAGAGACCTCAGCATCAGATTTGTAATGGTGACCTTTTCATTCCCAGTGGATGATCTGACAGCACACAACAGGAGCAGACAACCTTGCAAGCAATCTTTGATTTCGGAGGAAGAAATAAAGAGGAGGGCTTTTTAAAAAAAACTGTAATTAAGGCTGTTCTTAAAAGCTCAATCGTTGGAAGTATGATTTTATTGAGCTTCCCCCCTTCATGCTATCACCAAGGTTTTATCACCTTTGTCACCACCCCTGTATAATTGACTGGATCAGGTATTATTTCAATAGATGGCAAAGAAAAATTTTCCTCACTTTTTACAAATCTGACTTGTAGCTATCCTTATATGTCACTGAGAAAGATTAGCTACTTAGTGCTAAATTATGCCAAGTTGTGGGAGACTGTGCTTTGAACCTTCATGCAATAAGTCTTGTAGTGAGTCTGCCCATACTTCATTGAGAACACTTACTGTTCGAGCAGTTTACCCTCTAACAACCTAGTGGGTGAAAAGGAAAGCAGATTATTTAATACTAGATTTTACTTTAATAATGTAACAGTTATTCATGGTGCTTTCAAAATAACAAATTCCTATAATGTTGTACAATTCTCAGTTTCAGCTCTAATTATAAAAGATTTTCACTGCCACTGAAGGTTGTTGGCAAACTCATTGGAGTCTGAATGCTGTTATCTTTTGTGTTGTGATTTATTTTATTCACATTACTGCCTATGTCTCCAAGGGGATGAAAGAAATGTAAAATTGCTAGTAAGACCTCACAAAAACATAGCCTCTCAGATTTGTAATGGTGATTCTAGAACTCCCAATGGACTTTATGACAGCACACACGAGGAGCAGGCTATTTTAGGAGTGAAGCCAGTCCAGGAGCCTCTTTAGCATAGAAGCTCTTCCATTTCCACACTGGCAAAGAAATGCAGACATTTAGAGGAGGGAAGAAATAGGAATTTAGCCCTGCACTGCACCAAACTATACCTGTTATCATGAAATAAAGCTCAAATTAAATTTTGCCTTAAAACAGATTGAATTCTTTCCCTTTCCCCATCTGTCTTGGAGCGTACCAAAATCATTATCATCCGCTTTCCACTAATCCAGTGTGAAATTAATTTGAATTGAGGCCACACACACATGCATATTAAAAAAGTCATAACTCCAAGAACGCTATCTTGGAACAAGGTTTTTGTTTTATTTATTAAATCTGTTAAATCATCTGTTATCAATTCTATTTCTTTGCTGGTGGGGTTCTTGTTGCTCCTTCCAGCTTTCTTCTCTCTTGTGGTAAGTCATTTGCCCTTGGCATTCATCAGATTTTTTCAGACTCAAAGTGAACTTCGAAATTGTTAGAAAACTAATGAACAAATCCTTTTGTAGTATCTGAATACAATTGAACTAAGCTGTATACTTTAGTATGCTCAAATAATCTACTTACTTATTTACTCATACTAATTAAACATTTATCTTATTCTATGAGATACAAACAGTTCTCCATCAAATAGTGCAATTTATCTGTACTAAGTTAAAGTCGAGTAATATGAGGAGCAGATAAGCAAATAAGCAGATGGATTATGCAAACTCAGTTGAGAAATATTTACAATGTTCAAAATCTGTTTTTCCAGTGTGTAAAGGATGTTGAATTCTGATCATTTCTAACAGGCAGTAGTCTTTGATGTGGAAGTTCTGGATGAGATTATATTACTCTTGCTGAAAATTTTCAAAGAAGCTTATAGGACATATATTGCCTTTGGCTGACAGTATAAAACAGTTGAAAATGAAAGTCCATTTTCAATCTTTGCTCAAAGTCAAGACCAACCCCTCTCTACAAGTTACAGAACATAATTACTGAATGTTTGGGCAGATGATTTGTTCTAGAGCTCATTCAATGTCAACTTCTTGATAAATTATGGGCTAGGCTACAACCAGGAAAATGGTACAAACCAATGGCCTCCCACTCCCCAGAATTGTTGTAGGCATCATATTCAGACACAGCAAAATTACTCCTACCCACATCTCCTTCCTAGTCTTCCTAATAAGTATTGTTTAAAGTATAAGGGCTGTTCCGCAGATAACCTGACATAACAGTCCTCAAACGCCAGGCAATAAGCCAGGTTCCTCCCCAGCATTCCTGGATATATCCTGACACCCTCATCAGACCAGACCCAGTAGAGCTAGTGACACAGTCAATGCAGACAGGAGGAAATGCTCCTGGGAGTTACATACTGTCTATCCAATAGGGTCTCATGGCAATAGGACAAACATAGCAGGAAACCTTCTCCTGATTATCAACCACCATCCTCCCCGAGCTGATGAAGAGTGCTGAGCAGCACTTGAAAGATATACTAAAAATAGTAAAGGCACAAGATATGCTCTTGATGGGGAAATTCAAAGTCTATCACCGAGTGCTTGGTACCCCAGCATTGACTGAGCTGGATAATCTCTGAAAGACGTTGCTGACAGATTGGGCCTGTGGTAAGTAGTGAGTGAACAAACACAACTAGACCAACTTGACCACGTGCTCTCCCATCTATCTGAAACATGTGCACCTGCCCATGTCTATAGACGCTGCTTGTGGGGGCAACTTTCTGCCTTCTTCCCAGGGCATCTCCAGCACATTGTGAGAAACTACAATTGTGCTGAAACAGAAAAAAAAGAGGCATCTCAAAACCGGGCATTCTTAGGGCACCATTGACCAACAGCGACATAAGTATACACCTAAACGATCTGTAAAATCATGGCCTGACACATTCTGCACTTTAATAATATTGTCATCCAGCAGGTCAGCCCTGGTTCAATGAGACATGGGTGGGACATATCAGAAGTAGCACCTGCATATCTAAAAATGAGATGCAAACTTTCCGAAACTGCAGTACAGAAATACAAGACTGCAAAAATAGCTGCAATAGACATAAGTTAAGCAACTCCACAACCAATAGATCAGATTCATATCTGCATAGCTAATCATGAATGGTGGTGGACAACTATATCTTGAATAGGAAGAGAACATCCATTAAAGTGCCCATGCTTAAAGATGGTGGGGTCTTGCCTATGAATGCTGAAGACAATACTGGAGCACTCACAATGTTCAACCATATGAAGAAAGTCAGTTTTCAGACAATTCAACTCATTCCATTGGTATCAAGAAATGTCTGAGACTATCAAGGCTAACAATCAGCTAAAGACCTGTGTTCCAGAACCAGCTCTACCTCAAGCTGAGCTGTCCCAGTACAGTTACACCAACTGCCAACAATGTTGTTGGTTGACCTGTTACACCCTTCTCACAATACACAGGAGAAATTCAATCCAGTTGGTTTCCACCCAATCAGCTAATTTTCAAGCATCAGCTAGTGATAGAAAGTACAATATTATCAAGCAGGAGTTATTCTCCAGTACCTTGCTCCCAGTGACAGTTTTGGCTTTCATCTGAGACATTCAACTCTGCAATTCATTGCAAATCTGATCCAGATGTGGACCAAAGAGCTGAATGTGCAAAGTGAGTGGAGAGTGATTACCCATGACAAGTGAAAAAGCTGCAAGAAATATGTAAAGGTAATATTTTGGAATAGATCAAGCTAAGCATTGTGATGTGCCCAGAGATCAGCACCAAAATGAAATTGAAGAGAGTAAGCTTGCCACTCTCCTCTTAGGTCACTGTGGAGGGATTTTCTTGAAATCAAAAGAGTCATGCATTGAAGTGCGTGAATCCTAGACCTCCAGCATCATTGCAGATAGCATCTATATTACTTCAGGAGTAAACTGAAAGCACGGAAACAACTGCATGATCATCACACCTCACAGGAGCTCCTGAGGAAGCAATTCTCCGTGAGTCAGTTGACCTAACCCAAAGTTGTAACTTAGGAGCAGACAGGCCAATTACCTGAAGGACAATTGGGTGCTGTAATTTGGGGAATGTACATCCAGAGAAAACAACAATGTGGTTAGGTCTACTGACTAACCCAGCCAAAGAAAGCAGAAGATTTCTCCAAAGCATATGAAGGTATATAATCTAGGAGAAAATTCCATGGCTGTCTTCAATGGCAAAATTTTCAACAGGAGCTCCCATAATAGCTGCCTCTTTAATTTGTGTTTGTATAGACCTGCATTGTTCAGTTACTTTTCCATTCAAGTCTTACGCTAATGCATCAGCACATATGTGGACTCATATGTTGCAACTTTGGCATCAGACTCGCACTGCAAATGTAGATGTCACTGTTGTGCACTCCGTGAGCACATCACACACCAAGGTAGATAACATTTCAGCTTCACAGGTAGGTATGGAAGTGTCAATTCTGTTTCATTTTGCCATTCCATTCAATCATTTAAGACAGAAAATAACATGCAAAGTAGTTGAAATTTTAGACGATGTGAGGTTGATGCTGAGGAAATGTAGAATCTAAACCATGCTGCCTTGCTCCACATGCTGTAAAGCTTCCTTAAACCAACTCTGAAACAAACAGACTTACAGATTGCAAAAGCACATTATGATCCAAGATTTTGAATGTCTTGCTCCCAGTGACCCTGGGGTAGTGTGATGTAGTGCACAAGTGTATGTGGCTGGTAAAGCAGAAATGGCGATACGATGTGCATCCGACGGTGAAAGCCTGCCCTCTACTGACCTCAACCGATTGCAAGTATTCTTTGCAGTTAGGTGCTTTCGATATTTTTATTGCATTAAACAAAATTTAAAATTTAATTAAATATGAAGCTACACTACAAGTCCTTGCACAGAGATAATTGCATTGTTGGGACAGGGGAGCTCTCGGGGATTTAAATTTAACTATTTATGGAATAGTGCATTAAGTATGAAGTTATTATACATGCTAAAATTGATCCACAGAAATTATAAGATCTGTCAGACGATTATTAGATGAGGGTTGCGTTGCTGCTAACTTCTCCTTGTACACAGCCCTGCATCTGGTTATTTTTCTATAATTCATTCAGGGGCCTGGGACAAATCAACTACACATCCCTTTGTCAGGTAATGTTTGGAAAGATATTGGACTCCTTCTGGGTTCTTTATTCAATACTCCACACAGTGAATTAAATCCGATTTAAACATTAATTGATGCTTTGCATTTTCATTACAGATGCTGTGGCCAAATAGACGCATGGCAACGCTTGCTTGCATTGTTCACGATTTGAGCAGAGCAACATTAACATCAGCCTTGCCAAAATGGGTCATGTTAATAACGCTTGGTATAAGCATGTCAGTGAAATTTGGCACTTAGCAGCATGAAAATCCTCTCCCCAGTCTGTAATGTTTAAATGGATTTGTACCAGTGCTGGATTCTGAGTTACATTTGAGATGCTTCTTGACAATCTGGAAGCTTAGAATGGTGGCAGAAACAAACCTTATTTTGGGAACATTTATGTAACTTTGCCAAAAAACGGTTCATTCAGACTGCTGTCTGGAGTCACATACGGTCCTGAAAAGGAAGTGTTATCTGTTAGAAAAGAGGCAAAGTTTAGGCCTCATACACTATTAAGGCAATTCTGAGAGCCCACAGGTGAATCCATCTACATTTGAGGCTTTAGGGTTATGGTTAGGGTGAGTGGGTGTCTGATCAGGAATTAGAGAGAACTGCCACGAGTTGCACAGCAACTGCGCAAGGTCAATTCTGGCTTGAGTTTTTTTTCTCCATAGTCTTTCCAGGATGAAGATGCTCATGTGTGCAATATATTACTGCTCATGGAAATAATTAAAGTTCTGTTCAGCAATAAAGTCTAATGAAATCTCCCTTCCATTGGGAATGGAGCCGTCAGTGTGTTTCAGGGATTTTGAGAACATCAGTTAAACACACTGATGGGCGGCATAGTGGAGGAGTTGGCCCTTTACATCTTTAGTGACCCAGGCTCAATTCTAACTTCTGATTCTGTCTGTGTGGAGCTTGCACGTTCTCCTTGTGAATTTTTGAGTTTCTTTCAATTGATCTGCTTTCCTTCCACATCCATGGGTTAGTGGGTTAATCGATCTCTGTAAATGATCAGGTGAGTGGCAAGATATGTGGAGGGCATTAATGGGAATGTGGGGAGAATACAATAAGCTTGGGTAAAATTTGTAAAAAAAAAGTGACTTGATGGTTGGTTTGAGACCACATTGCACTGATCTCTCTTACCCCAAAGTTCTCACCACTTCCCAACCATTTAAGAAGAGTAGGCTTGAATCTGATTTTTAGTGGCTCACTGTAATTGCTATACACCACACGAGACTGAGATGTACACATCAACACTGATGTCAGTGAATGTATCGTTAGTACAGGTTGGTTGCTTTCAAACTTCATCGTGCGGTCTGAGTACAAATTATTCAGGTAGCATCTTCTGGTTCAAACATATGTCAATTAGTTTCATGTTGTAATCAACATTTTGATTTTATAGCACTAGCAACTTTTTTCCTATGATGTACAATTTGAGAAAACATTTACCAAAGGGTACCACAACAGGTACAAGTGCTAGTGAACTATTAAACATATGGGTATATCATATATATCCTACTTCCTATTCATTATGATTATCCAAAAAGTGAAATAAATAATCTAACAGATTAGTTACATCATCTTCATTTATAGTCACTATTAATCATTATTTTTTGTTGCCTTTGGTGTTTAGAATTCTATACATCTTTTTCTTAAACATATTCAGCAGATTGACCTCAATTACCCTTGTGAAGAATTCGGCAGGTTCACCATACTCTGATTGAGAACATTTCTGTTCACCTTATCCTCAATAGTTTACATCTCGTTCTGAACTTGTGACCCTTGGTTCTAGATACCCAGGGAGACATCCTCTATGCACCTGTTCTGTGTACACCAGTCAGAAATCTTTGTTATTTGGTTAGTCTCACCATGCCTGGACCCAGTCTGAAGAAACTTTATTGTACTCTCTCTATGAAAGGTATATCCTTCACCAGGTACAGAGACTGCAAAGAATGCCTTACCTAGGTTACCACCTGAAATTGGTGCTCTGGTGTTCAGGACAGAAACTTTGTCTTCTTAAATTGTTTTCAGTGTTTTTTTTCTGTCAGTTCTTTCTGTATAAGGATGCCCAGATTCATTTGTACAACCACATTCCTCAATCTATCTCTATTCAAAGTGTACAACGCCTTTCTGTTTATTGATTCAAGGTGGATATTTCATATTTATCCAGGTTATGTTGCATCTGCCATGTACTTATCCTCTCGCTCAAAGTATCAAGATGACCTTCTTCATAATCAAAGTATCAAATAATCCAACAATTTCATGTTCTTTCAAACTTAGAAATACAACCTTCAGTTTCTTCAAATCTTTGATATATTTTGTGAATAGCTGGGATGCAGGTATTATTCCCAGCTCAATTTTTACTAATTGTCACTAGAAAAATACATTTCTTTTTCCCATCTGTCAACCAGTTTGAAGCTTATGCCAGTAAATTAAGCCCAATTGCACATATCCTAGTCCTACATTTTCTTAGTCATATCTATGTTAGTGGAGGCCAAGTCTCTGGATGCTTTCAAGAGAGAGTTAGATAGAGCTCTTATAGATAGCGGTGTCAAGGGATATGAGGAGAGGGCAGGAACGGAGTACTGATTGTGTATGATCAGCCATGATCACAGTGAATGGCGGTGCTGGCTAGAAGGGCCGAATGGCCTACTCCTGCACCTACTGCCTGTTGTCTATTGTCATTGGTACCTTCAAGGACCACAATACCTGCATCCTCAACCATCCACTTCCCCTGGTACTCATTAGGAAGCACAATATTCAGATTTCATATTCCAGTTTGCAGAGGACAGCGTTATTCTCTCTATTACCAACCCCATCTTCCACCTTCCCGTCACTCCATCACTTGAATAGATTCCTATATCCTGTTGAAACTGCTTCTATCACTCTTTCAGAAGTACATTCCAAGTCACAGCACATTGCTACCCTAGAATTTTGCATAATAATCTTAAATTTGCATCATCTGGCTACTGATAATCTCTTTTCTTCCTTTCTCTTCTATCACCATCCTTCATAACAATGAAAATCTCTAATAAATGATCCCTTTAGCTTGCTATTCACTTCCAAACAGCCCTCACCCCTCCTGGTATATTCGAAGGCACTACAGACTAGAAGAGTTGATACTATATTTTAAAATCCCCAAATTACTGTCATCACATCTTCAATTATAAAATATCCTCTATAACAAAATTCACTCCACCGTCTTGCAAATTTAGCAGCAAGGCTACAGCCTCAGATAACATGGAGCAGCAAATTGCAGGCATCCAGTGTGAGATATATTAGCCATAAAAATGAATGGTAGCAAAATATCCTTACTGTGTTACCTGAAATTTCACTATGGCATTCTCCATGATAATGCAAATTCCCATTGGAAAGTTAGATTGAGGCTTTGTCACAATATAGAGTAAAGCTTTTTGCTGTGTCTAAAGCACATTATCAGCAGAAGAATTCATATTATGCTCAAAGGCAGTAGAGAAGGCAACTGTCTGGAAAACCTTGATGGCTTCTCTGTTGCTGCCACAAGACATTGAGACTGTTATAATGAGGTACCCCCTGGAGCATGAGTGGCAAATTGAAAAATGTCTTTAGAGATTGCTGACTGACTCCCACAGTTTTAACAGCAGGTGATATTGCCACAGAAGCTGAGCTCTTTCCCAGTCCTATCACACATGATTCATGCGCTGGCTCCTGATAACTCTTAAAACGTTCACTCTGAAAGGTTTTATTGCAATTAGAAACATAAATTCTTAGCACAGAAGGAAGCCATTCAACCCATCTTTTAGGTGCTGACTTTTCTGAAAGATAGCTGATCATTCTCCATAAACATGTGTGTTAACTCTTTGCCTTTTGGAAGTCCCTATGGACTCTGATTGCACCACTCCTTTCCAGAGTATGTTCCAGAACTTCACAACCCTCCCTGTCAAAACATTATTTTCCTCATAATTTTATTATTGCATATCTCTAATTTATACTAACTGGCCCACAGCTTCTCCCTGCTTATTTTATTAACAGATGTCATAATTTGGAATATTTTTATCGGGTTTTCTCATAGCCCAATCTCAGGATAAAATATCTCATGTTTTGCAATCTCACGGCATAAGTGAACTTGATCGTCCTTAAAAATCTCTGAAATTCCTCTAAGGCTTTGATATCCTTCCTGAAGAGTGGGTCCAGAACAAACTAGAAATTTCATGCCTCTATTCGCATAGCCAAGTGCCCCTAAGGCTCTTTAAAGATATATATCAATGCCTTTCCAATCCAAAGATTTGTAAATAGAATCAGAAATCCAAATCAGATTTATTATCGCTGACATCAGTCATGAGACTGATTGGTTTTTTTTGTGGCAACAGTACAGTGCAAGACAGAAATATTACTGCAAATTAAAATAAATAATTAGATAGATACATATGTACATCCATAGACAGACAGACAGACAAATAAATAAATTGAAAGAGCAATGATGAGATAGTATTCATGAATGATTCTCATGGTAGAAGGGAAGAAGCTGTTCTTAAAATCCATCTGTTCCTTTTATTCCTGAGAAGTTAAGGGGATGCAGACCAAGCTGGATGTGAATTGCAGGTGGGGTGCCAGGATGAATGACAAGCCGGTGTTAAGAAATCCCTACAACATGCTTCTGCTCCAGCTTTCTCTGCCTTCATCTGCACTGCTATTCACAAAAGGCACAAAATGAATTCTTAGGAATGCGAGGTGCTAAAAGAATCAGCACCAAAAGGGCCTTCATGGTGTCTTGTAGAAGAGATTCTGTTGTAGTGGGAACCTGGTGTAACCCCCTGCCCTCCACAGGCACTCTTGAAGCAATACATTAGCCACAGAGCTGTGGGGAGAGATTGCCCAGGAAGAATGGTGTCGGTGGTCCATAGCAGGCAGCCACTTAAGCTGAGATGTGTGGTCAAGAGCTACAGCCTGCCCAGTGCAGAGTGTGTGGCCAAATGCTGGGACTGGCAGATAGATCACCCAAAACCTATGAATTCTCTCATCTTGTTCTACTTGCTGCTGTCTGACCCTCTGTTTAGCTGCACAGCTCTCCCAGTCCAGTGAGCTCATTACCAGGGTAAAAAAGACTTCTTAAATACATGTTTAAATTAGCTATAGGAGGAACTTCAAGCTTTTGTCTTTTTAAGCTTCTGCCAGGAACTATCAAACTAAAGCACAATTTCCATTTCTCCTTAAAGCACAGAATGGTGGGATGTTGGCCCATTAACTGTAAGCCGCATCACCGAGCTATCCCACTCTCCCACTATTCTTTCCTTGTAACCTATTTGAATATTTCCATCAGTTCCTGGTGCTATTTTCGACAACTCAGCTACAAACTAAAGGTAATTTTCATCAACCAATTAGTCTGCTTTTCCTTTGGATGTGACACACTATGGTATGGGCTGGCAAACATTTGGTATAAAGCTCTGGACAGCAATATCCTATTGTCCAAGAGTACCAAAGGGACAACTATACTTAAACAGGCCTTGCACGTACACACCAGATCCACTAAATCCATTCATTATGGTGCATATGGATAAAGTCAGTTGTTCAGATGATTGAGGCGAGGTAGAGAAGATAGAAAGAGTCAATGGACTTGAATAAAGGATCCATTCATGGTGAGTTAGGCTGACAATCACACAGCTCAGCATCTGTCAGGTAGGAGATTAATGAGGGCCTGAAGATAGTCAACAGGGATTTGGTCACAATCAAGAAAAACTTGAATGAAGAATTACTGAAAGAAAATGGATTCCATAGGTTTACTGGGATGCCTGTGTAGAGTGAGCAGCTATAACTAATGAGCTGCTTTAATTAATATAAGACAAAGACTCAAACTCCAGTAATATCTGCTTCAATATGTAAGGTCAATAAACAATATAGCTTATTATTTGGAAACTAATTGATATAGTTGTGTGTGCCTTTTGTCCTCTTCGCAAGTTCACAGAAGACACAGAACCTAAACCCCAGAAGCCTACTAGAGTCGCACCAGGCACTGCTGTTAAAAATTGCAACACAAAAATATTGCACAGCACGGTGGAACTGCTAGGTCTCTTATCATTAATTTGTATGCATTGCAAGTTGCTGATACCAACATGTCCTGATGTTTGGATTGAGATTTTATTTTGGCATTTTGCAGAATCATTAAGCAATTTATCAAATCTAGTAACTACTGTTTCGATGTTCACTAATTTTCCTCTCAGTGACATTCATAGGTCTAACTATAAGATAATAAACCAGTTATAATACCTTCTTAATTAGATAAAATTACAATAACTCAAGGAAAGATCCATACTTTGAAAAATGCCAGTTACTGTAATCTGAAATCTATAAACCTGAAGATGAATAACAGGTAGTAATGATTATTTTTTAAACTTCTATCTTATCTTCTAAGTGAAAACAATGTCAGCATGCAGTTCTAGTTAGAATTGTAATGCTCAGTAGGCAGTTGCATCTTCAATGGGGCCAAACATCATGACCATTCATGGATGAACATCATTATTTTGATTATTATCTTACAAGTCATTACCAGATTTCTAGATCTCTATGGTTTGCTCATATAAAACTAATATGGCAGGGATACAGGAACCAGTATGATAGAGCTGAGGATAAGCCAGCAAGTTTACAAGGAGAAGATGTAAAATGTAACATGCATAGAAGGAAGGACAAGCCAATGATTGGGTACAACTACAGACAGAGCAAAGAGGTAATTTGTACCATAGAGGCAAAATTCATAAGTGTGAAGAATGCAGGACTGAAAGTGGTGTAATTAAGTACATGTAGAATTCGAAATAAGATGGACAAACTCATGGTGCAATTAGAGATTGGTGGGCATCACTCAGTCATGGCTGAAAGGTCATAGCTGAGAGTTTAACATCAAAAGATGTACTTTGTATCGAAAGGACAGACAACAAGGCATAGGCAGTGGTGTGGCTCTGTTGGTAAGATGTGGAACTACATCTTTGGAAAGGGAATGTCAAATCTTTCTGGGTGGAATTAAGAATTTCATGGGTAAAGATAACTATTTTGGGAATCATATATATAGGCTCCCAAATAGTAGCCAAGATGTGGGGCTTAGATTGCAAAGAGAATTGGAAAGGGCATGTAATAAGGGTAATGTCACAATTGTACAGGGGTAACTTCTATTTGCAAGGGAATAGGGAAAATCAGGTTGATGTCAGATCACATTGATGGCTTTATGGCAGAGTTGAGGATGCTACTAAGATAGGTGGAGGGGTAGGTGCTGCTGAGGAAGCCATGCAATTGCTGCAGGATTTGACCAAGTTAGAAGAGTGGGCAAAAAAATTGGCAGATGGAAATGCGTTATAATGCATTTTGGAAAAAGGAACAATGGTGCAGACTATTATCTAAATGGGGAGAAAATTCAAACATCAGAGGTGCAAAGGGACTTAGGAGGCCTCGTGCAAGACTCCCAGAAGGTTAATTCACAAGTTAAGCCTATGGTCAAGGCAGCAAATGCAATGTTGGCATTTATTTCAAGAGGAATATAACATACAAACAAGGAGATAATGCTGAAGCCTTATAAGACACTAGTCAGGCCACACTTGGAGTATTGTCAACAGTTTTGCACCCCATATCTGAGAAAGGATGCATTGTCATTGGAAAGAGGTTCATGAGCATGATTCTGGGAATGAAGGGGTTAATATATAAGGAGCATTTGGCAGCTTTGGGCCTGTACTCACTAGAATTTTGAAGAATGCAGGGAGATCTCATTGAAGCCTACTGAATGTTGGAAGGACTAGAGAAGGTGGATGTTCCTATGGTGGGGATATCCAGAACTAGAGAGCACAGCCTTAAAGTTAAGGGGTGGTATTTTAGAATGGAAGTCAGGAGGAATTTTTTTAGCCAAAGAGTGGTGAATCTGTGGAATGCTCTGCCCCAGACTGCAGTGGAGGCCAGGTCCGTAGGTATATACAAAGCAGAAGGTGATAGATCCCTGATTGGTCGGGCATCAAGGCAGGTGTATGGGGTTGTACGGGATCCAGGATCAGCCATGATGAAATAGCAGAGCAGACTCGATGGGCTGAATGGCCTAATTCTGCTCCTATATCTTATGGTCTTCTCTCCTGCCAGACTTACACAGCAACATTTTGCACTGACCAGCAGGAAGGACACAAATTGTTTGAATCTTAAGCCCAGAAGAAGAGCGAGAGAGAGAGAGAGAGAGAGTGTGTGTGTGCGCGTGTGCGTGTGCATGGTTATATATATCTATATAAAGTGATATCAATGCAGTGAAACCATCCTAAATATTGTCTCCATCAGATGACATTGGAACAGAACTATACGATAAGACATACATCAAAACAGTTTTAGATAGTGAAGGAATGAATTAAAAGAGATGTAGAAAAAAAATTATGAAAGGACTTCCAAAGTCTAGGATCCTGAAAGCAGAGACATTCCCATCAATAGTGCAACAATATAGATGACAGAGTTTGAGGGATGAGAAGATTTTGGAGAGTTACAGAGACCAAAAGGAGTGAAACCATAGAGACACTTGAATCCATGAAAACTTTAGAAAACTCCCATTTTGCTGCACTGGAACATAATTTAGGCCAATGATGAGATGAGCAAAATATTAGATGGAATTACATATAGCACAGAAATTAGCTGTTTTTGGTTAAATTAAAAACATATAAACCCAAAATCAAGCACATATTTTCCTTACGAGTGGCCCTTAACGCACATCTGGTTTTAGTTGGAATAGTTAACTATCCAAGCCATGATAATTCCACTGACGTAATTGACTACATGATATTCAATGCTGAGAACATTAAGCCACATAATGGTGTTTCCTTCAGACCTATGGGAAGTCACTATTGACACTGAATATCATCGAATTGTCCTTTGCAGGTTTCCTGGCCCATGCAGCTGTGGTAGCAAATGACAAAGTAATTGTATTCCCACTGAAGCCTCAAGACAGTCATTCCTTCTGAGATTTGTTATGTTGGAAACATGGTCAGTTTTCTTATTCCTTGTTGGGGACTTGAACAGAAAATCCAGGGTGCTGCTCTATTACATAAAATATAGAACTGTGCAGCACAGCCTGCAATGTGCTGGCTTGTATAAACCTATACTGTGATTAATCAAACCCTTCCATCCACTATTCTGACTTCACCCTAAGAGTTTCATATTTGTACCAACACACCTGGCACCCACCTTCTACTCTCGATGTAAATTAAAACTACCTCTGACATCTTCCCTACACCTTACTCCACTCACCCTAAAAGGATGCTCTTGTATTGGCTGTTGCCATCCTGGGGAAATGATGCTGACTATCCACTCTATCTAAGCTTCTCATATTGAGCATGTTATTTTTTGCATGTGACTTGAATTTAGGGCCTCATTTGCACTCTCAATTGGAGATAACAAAAAAATTCCTTGGTACCTTTCAAATCAGGACAGTAGCATCTTCACCAGTGTTCTGGCCATTAACAATCCCACAACCAGTTTTTTAACCTTTTACTCCATCATCATCACGAAAACATGATATGTGTTCATCATCGTCACCAATCTCCAATACAAAAATCTGAATCTGAAGGTACTGGATCCCTAAAGTTTAATTTGCAGGTTGAGTCTGTGATGAGGAAGGCAAATATAATGTTAGCATTCATTGCAAGAGGACTAGAATATTAAACAAAGGATACAATGTTGAGGCTTTATAAAGCACTGGTGTGGCCACACTTGGAGTATTGAGAGCAGTTTTGGGTCCCTTTGGGCAGAAGGGGTTCATCAGCTGAGGTTGGCAGCTCATCTTGGAGAAGGAAATCTCTGATCTCAAATCTCCACTGCCTTGCGGCTATACACACTCACGGGGAAGGCTTTGGGAGTAAACCCCAAGGGAAAAATCCAGAGCTGGAGACCTTACCCTACACTGAGTTCAATGCTGACTGGCAACTCCTGTGACGCTTCTGGTTCCAAACTCTGTTGGTCTGTGCCATCATTTTGGGTTCATCAGATGTGTGGAGGGTGCAGTGATTGCTACGTGGGCAACAGCTTGCTGTCCGTATCATACTGTCCAGGCTTGTGTATCTGAACAGCCAGGATACAAAATCCATGGTCAACTCCGACCAATGGAGGCCTCAGCAGCAGCACGATTTACTGTAAGATGTATCAGATGACAGTTGCCCAGTAGAATACAGGTTTAATACTTGGGTTGAGGGGGTGTAGCCTTGTTCTTCAGATGGCTGAAGGTTTTGAGTGGACATTGAAGGTGATGGTGGATTTCATCATCGACGTCTGCTTGAACTGAGAGGTGGCACTAGAACGATGAGGAGTTGTCCATGCCTTCCAGCATGTCACAGCGGACCTTGACTGTCAAACATTAGGGCTGTGCAGTGGGAGAATGTTGATAGACACAGTTTGCTTTGTAGATATTTATTATAAAAAAACATTCTCTTATATGCTGTGGTTACTGAGTTAGCCATGGCTTGAAGCTTGGCTTCTGAACATACATTTTCACGAGAGAAAAGTCTGAGGGTGGAGTGCCCTTGCTTTTGGAACAGAGATGATGTTGTTTTCCTGTTCATCTTAAGGATCAGTTTCACTGCAGCCAGAAGTTAGTTGGAGGTGAGGTGCAATGTTGTAGCAAGGAAGTTTGAGAAAAGTGTTGTGGTCCAACATTGCCTGTCACCAATCTCCAACAATTTTAAGGCTACTGTGGACTTGTTGATTAAGATCACAGCTTGCATGTCATCACGGAGCAGATGTAAGGTATCATTAAGTTTCTGAGATCATTTTAATTTGAGAGGAATTGCTTATAGAGCCTCCTGATTGATGGAATTAGAGATAATTATGGTATCAAAAAGGTCATGTGACATGGTTGATGCTGCACAATTTCTTTTGAAAGTATTATGAGGTGAAAATCATGTCTATTGAGCATTTGGATGTACAACACTTAGAGTGTGATTCAGGAGGTGTTCTTTGGTGCCTGGGAAGAAGAAGTTGAAGGTCACCTTTGCAATGACCTTTTTTGTGCTGGACAAGAGTAAGAACTGTGCCATGATTATTGCAAACAAAATGTTTTCCTTTCATAAAAAAAATGGTTCACTGCTATATAAACCTATTTCAGGTCTGGGAGATAGCTTGTGAATTTGTATTTGAGATAGTACTTGAACAAGCTTAAGAATTTTAGCTTGGATACCATATTCTCCAAAAGTCTTGTCATTTTTCACTTTTCTTATGGCCTTATCTTGGAAAAATGTCAGCAGCTTTAGTTTCATGGTTGTCAGCATATTGGGTGACCTGCACCAGGTCCTGCACATGGATGCAAACACAAGGAAAGTTCACCAATGTCTTCAGTTTCTTCGGGGTTTAAGGAGACATAGCTTATCACCAAACATTTTAACAGATTTCAACAGGTGTACTGTGAAAGTATCCTGACTGGTCCCACCATATCAATGTAGTAATAAAGAAGGTGAAATGACAACTGTACTTCACTAGCAGTTTGAAGAGATTTGGTATGTTAACAAATACACTCAAAAACTTCTACAGATCTACCTTGGAGAGCATTCTGACAGGCTGCATCACTGTCTGGTATGGGGGGTGGTAATGAACAGGACCGAAAGAAGCTGCAGAGGCTTGTAAATGTAGACCCAATACACAGTGGACATGTCCCTCCCCAGAAATGGTAACATCTGCCTCAAGATGGTAACATCCAGCATCAAATACCCCGACCATCTGAGTGATTGCATCCTCTTGCAGTTACCTTCAGGGAGGAGGTACAGATTGAAGGCCTGTATGATCAGGTTCAAGAACAGCTACTTCCCTTCAACCATTCTGTTCTTGAACCAACCCTGAACTCTGAAGTTTGGCCACACTATGACCACTTTGATCACTTTGCACTGAAACAGACTTTTTTGTTCTAATTGTATTATTTTGCTGATGCAATGTCGATGTTTCTGATACGATGTTGTTTGTCTGTGAGTAAGTTTGTCATTGCACCTGTGCGCACATATGCACTTGTGCATCTGACAATGAAGTTGACTTTGGCTTTATCAGCCCCTTACAGTCCAGGGCATTGCAGAGGTTGGACCAAATAGTTTACTGTGGGATGGAGTGATATCAAGGGCAGATTCACATTGAGAATTGCTTTTTGCCATGGATGTTTACAGCCTCTGCATCTTTGAGATGCTCTATTCTATTGGCTTTCGGCACACAGGGTCTTTGTGTGTTTGATTCTATGTAGCTTTGAGAGCATTGAAGAATCCACATACCACCTGTTCTTTAGATCATTGGCTTGCTCGAGAACTTCAGTCTTGAGCTGTCTATTGAGCTGGTTATTTTTCCATGATACTTGGAGGATCTTCCTGCACAATTACATCTTGTGCTTGTCATTAATTAACTCCTGTATCTGCCAGTCATTCTCAAAAGTTTTCTTTTGGTAAGATGGGGGTGTACTGAGACTCAATTGCCTCTCCAGGACCAGCCAATGGTGTTTTTATTTTTTTTAACTTTTTTTGTGATCGCAAGGCACTGCTGGATATTAAGACGTTCAATTACTGTAGGTTGACCCCATCAGAGAGTTGCTTATTGGCAAAGGAACTGGAGGAGCTGGACTTGGTGCAGATCTTGTTGCTTCCTGCTATAGAAAGGCATTGGAGTTGGTACGTGTAGGTGGTGTGCAGTCTAACAGTGAATAATTGTCTTGGATGTTTTTCTTGTGATTGCAAGACCCTGTTGGACATCAATAATGTAGAGTTTTGTAACTGGTTTATTGGAGAGACTGATGGCAGGGGATCCATGTGGTCTTGATTGTAGCATGGACTAGACCACTTAGATGGTGTGCTTGCTGTAATCGCCCAAGAGTGGAGACCCTGGAGGTGATGTGGCATGGTGTCTGTGCTGGGCAGGTGGTAGGCCCCTCCCTCCAGTGCTTGCTTGGTAAAGACAAGCCAGATTGTGTGCACATATACGCTCATCTGTGGAGTGCTGGGGGCTTGTTCTTCTCGACAATGTGCAGACACCATCAATTTACAGGACATGTCACTCAGGGATTTGCTCTATATTGTATTTTCTGTGTGACTGTATGCTTACTATTATCTTATAGAGTATATGCTACATGGGCCTTGTGCTGTGGGTGACTGTTGTTACTGTGTTTGGTACCTTGGTCCCAGAGGAATGCTGCTTCATTTGGCTTTATTCATGGGTTTATGTGTATGATTGAATGATAACTAAACTTGAACTTGAATAAACGTGGTCCTTTCTGGTAGATGAGCAAAGCATCTTTTCACAGGTGATAATTATTGTGGCTTTCAGATGAGCGCAGGAATGATGGACACTTACAGCTCCTTGCAGATCACGTTGTCTGGTGTCTGACAAGAGCTATCTTTGTGCAATCTTTAAGCAGTTCAGTGTTACAGTTGTTTTGGAGACTGATGGATGGAGATTACAAAGCAGTGGTCAATCCTACCACATCTGACAAAGCAGAGGTGGTGCAGATGTCCTGCAGTCTGTCTGTCAAATGATAACTAAATATAACAGATGCCAGAGCTTGGAGTGGGTCATTACCCCTCTGTTTTGTGTTTGTATCTTTGACAAGGCAAAGTGTTGACCTTGACAAGGCTATGTAGCAAGCATTTTGTGAGGAAAGGGACTCAGTTGGAGTCCACTTCCTCCTTGACAATCACACCTTCCCAGAGGATTATGCCCTGTCCAACCCTAGTACTGAGGTTCCCAGAAGGATCCATTTGTCTCACTTTTGGATGAGGGCCACACTTTTCTCGAGGTTGTAGAAGAAATCCTTGTACAGTTACAGAACATTTCTAAAGAATATTCTTATAGCACTTGGGACATTGGCACAGCTGCAATAAAGCATGTTGTAGCAGAACATATGTCTCTGTCCTCTTAAACAAGTCAGATCTGTTAGCAGTGCAAACAAACACTTCACCAGAACATTCCCTTAAAGATAACAAGGTCATAGGATCATAGATGTTCTTTGTAGTCATGATGATAGAGATATATGGGAAAGACAACATTGACCTGTTCTCTTTAGACTGGCGATGGAACAGCTACAGGATGTGAAAGAGATAAAAGAA
Organism: Hypanus sabinus; assembly: GCF_030144855.1. Taxonomy (NCBI): domain Eukaryota; kingdom Metazoa; phylum Chordata; class Chondrichthyes; order Myliobatiformes; family Dasyatidae; genus Hypanus; species Hypanus sabinus. The sequence continues at coordinate 82,560,253 of NC_082708.1, forward strand.
ATGATACGCTTGTCCAAGAACAATTAACCTCTGCAAAAATAAGGGAAAGGTTTTTCAGCATAAGTAGGTCAGCAGACAAAGTGTATTTTATTAGTAAAAGGTCTGTTGAATACCAATGAAGGAATGTGTCATTGACTGAATAAAAAGCATGTTTCTTTTGCGACTGAATACTGGTCAACAGAGGTTCTCATCTCAGGCTGGTCAAGGAGTGATAATTACATGTTTATTCATTGGTCAAGAAAGTGCTTATCAATAATATGCAGCCACAGAATTTGATAACACAGGTCACATACTGCTGTATTTAGAAAGTAATGATCATTGTACATGTTATGATTTTAACTTTGTGCCTGAGTGTCTTTCTTGCATATGCTGGAATGAACTAATGAACAAAGGATCTCAGGTCATGTCTAATTTGGCCACATCCATAGTGTCTAGGTTTGGCTTGTGTGTCAAATGCCCACAACATGCTGGTTCCATGTATGAGTGAGGAAAAGTGACATGAGATGTCAATGTATCCCTGAAATGCCAGGCATGAGGAAAATCCTATCCCATGTAGATAGTGTTCCTCGCAGTTTGCTTTTTTTTAGTGTGTTGCACCAGACAGTCAGCCATTCTTGTCTGGCGCATAGTGTCTGGATTGGTCTCCTTTCAGATTAACCGGGTCACTGTATGAACATTCCTGACACGACCCTTGTTTGTTTTTTACGAGGCTGAGTGACTATCTCGACGCTCAACCCAGCACAGATGGAAAGCGTGCTCGGGGGTAGCTGAGCTTGGATTTGAACTCGGGAGCCTTCGCTCTGGAGTACGGCGCTGATGCCATTGTGCTACCAGCCAGCCTTGCTCTTCCAAATAAAATTAGACCCTCAGCCTTCTTTTGTACCCACAAAGAGAGGACTAAGTGCAGACTTGTCACCACGTTATAGGAAAGACATGATTACAACAAGAGAGGTTGCAAAGATTTGTAAACGTGGCGATTCCCATCTGGCGCATAGGTGATATAAAGGTGATATAAGCAAAGGTGATATAAGCAAAGGATGGCAACAGAGGCAGAGAACAGAAGACCAAGATGTATAAAATTCTAAGGGACCTACATAGAATGGACTTAATGCATTTAGTTAAAATCCAAAGTGCATAGAGTTTTGATAACTGGTAGAAGATTTAGGCAGGAACTGGGGAAATACATTTCACCCAGAGGGACTCACTTCCTAAGCAGGTGTCAGAGGCTGAAACCTGTGCCATATTTAGAAAGGTGTACTTAAAAAGCTATGCCCTGTAGACCCCCACCTGGCTGAACTGTTCTGTTTCATATGCTATCAATGTGATTGACCTAAACAGAGCAAATAAGAATTGTGGGCTGGGGGGGGGGGGGAGGCTAGAATTCAGGAGGCAGAGATTTGAACCAATTGGTAGAAGAACTGGAAGGATGTGGCAAGGGTGAAGAAAACCCCGAAGATGCTTGTGATTTAGAACTTTGTCTGAAACAATGACAGGGGAAGAAATCCTCACCACATTGAAACTACTTGGATGCTAAAAGATACAGTTCAGCTGGAGATTTTGAGTGGCACCGAATAAGGTGAACTGAATGGCCACACATGTTTAAATTTTCCATACTTCTGTGATTCTGTGATGCTTAGAGGCAGGATAGAGTGGTTGACATGAGGAGCAAGGATACTCTATGTGCAACAGGCTGTGTTGTGTGTATACCTGTTTAGGGTGGATGAGAGGAATCAGGTTATTCACTTACATATGCACATAATGTAAAGTCTACTTCAGTCACAGGCACTGACTGCTTTTGTCATGATACAGAACAAGATATACACACACGATCTGTTACATCAAATGTTCGGTTACTAATACAGCAACTTGACCATTCTGTGCCTGGAGGTGATTAAAATGGAGGTACGAATTTCGTAGCAGACAAAGAGCAGAATAAGAGCAAAGGCCTGAGAGGACACGTTCAACCACCACCAACACAAGGTGCTGCCTGACCTGCTGAGTTCCTTCAGCAATTTTTGTGTGTTATTCAGCCACCTGCTGCTCTGTCTGAATCCCAACAGCAGCTTTGGTGACCATACATGGAAGCAATGGATGGAGCCGAGGCAGATTACTGGCTTATCCACATTTCAAACCACATTATTCAAAGTTATGGTCAGTGTTCAGTCACCAACCCTTATCCCGAAATGGAAATCTTTCTTTCTATTATCAATGATTAGGTCTAGCCACAATAAGGCATGGTTTGGTCCAGATAACCATTAATTATCTTTTAGGATATTAAACTTTGCTAGAGTCAACATTTATATTTCTAAACACAATAAGCTTTCTACAAACAGAAATTAGAAAAGAGTTATTCCCAAGAGGACACCAGAGCATGGTGACTCTTTACAAGCTGCTCTCAGAAGATCTATTCATTTCATCGGTTATAATCATTCCTCTCTTTTAAATTTAAATTCTAAGACTTTAAAATGACAAACAATATTCTTTTAAATATGCTTATAAACCAGGTGATCTTCTGACCTCCTGGATTGACTGATCTACCATTCAGGAGCACACGATAGAGGCCTAGAATGTTGCCTTCCACGTGGAAGCCTGACTGGAGTGAAAACCCCTGGACCCTGCATGAGACCCTGACAGAGACTTGAATTTTGGATCTTACCAGAGTACTCCATGCTGTGGCCCAGTGACAAACCCCAGCTGAGGTCCAAGCCTGATCTTTGGGAGTGCTCGATGCTAGAAGTTCGAAGTTTGGGAGTTCGAAGGCCCAACTAGGCTGGATGCCTGTCACACAGAGCCTCCCCATGTACTTTATGGTCTGGCTGATCCCATACCAGGACTTCCAGAACTGACCAGATGCAGCCACCCAACTAGATAATGTTGTAGGAGAACTGGGCTGCAGATGAGTTTGGAACGGCATGTTTTCAAGTAACTGCCCTCTCCCCTTCCAAACATTCATTAAACAAGTATCTAGAACATAAAAAATAAGCTTTCTAAACTTAAAGCTAGACTTACCTCTCAAAGGGAACTAAGCGACTGCTGTATACTCTGTTTCACTGAAATGTGGCTCACACCGTCATGTCAGTGCTGGTGGGTTTGGACTCATGTTCATCTAACGCTGGAGTACTATCTCAGGAGTTCACTTCCGCTACAGTGGTCTGCATCCCATTGCAGGGAGATATGAAGCCTCCACCAAATGAACTACATCCCATGATCATCAGCTTCAACTAGGCCAGCTTCAAGAGTGTGCTATGAAAATATTGCCAGCAAATCTCCCTTCCCACCAGGGGCTCAAACACCCTTGTCTGTTGCTACACAACTATCAAAGACACCTACTGAGCCACTTCCCCTCCTTCACTTTGATAAATCAGTGTTCATTCTCCCTGTGTACAAACAAACTGAAATGTGAGAATCCAACATAGAAAAGTACAGTACAGTGCTGGTCTGAAGAAATAAGTGAACTTCTGCAATTGTGCTTTGAGTCAGTAGACTAGTCCATATTCAAAAAAAACCAGTGGCCAATCTAAATGAGCAGGTCACATCCTTCACAGTCTTCATCAGGAATTGTGTAAAGGACCAGCATGTTTCCCCAGTCAGAAACCATGTGCATACCAGGAAATCCATTCCATACTGAATCCATGTGTGCAGCATTTAAATCAGGTGAGGCTGACCTATACAGAATATCAAAGTATGACTTTCATAAAGCGATAGGGATGCCAAGAGACAATAACAATCCAAAACTGAGTCCCAGACCAGCCATCAGTTGTGGCACAGATTACATGCTACAAAGTGAAGTCAGGTAGCATCGCTGATAACAACATATTCCTCCCCAATGGGTTCAATGTATTCCGTGCACATTCTCAACAGAGGAGTAATGAAATGACAACACCAGCCGTGACAGCCTCCGGCATACTTGTAAACACCGTCACAGTCGCAGTTATTTGATTAGTCTTCTTGAGAGTCATCCTGCGGCAAATAATTGGCTTGGATTGAGCCTCTAGCCACAGCTGAGCCGACAGGAGTATCTTCAGACATTTTTAACTTTTTCATATTTCAGTCTAAGATTCCCCTCACTTTAGGAAGACAATTATCATCTTGGTGCCAAAATAAGTGCCTTCACTGTCAAATATTTAATATTTGAATAATCTTGTATATGTGTGTATATATATAGTTTAAGCATTCTTGTTTGTTTTAATAATTAATTACAGGTTACATGTAAAAATACATAAACTGCATATATCATCATGCTACCACGTGATATATCAGCGCCTCGCTTAAAGTAAACTCGGATTTAGACCACATTCCTGACTCCTGTGACTTCCTTTGAATTAGTTTAATGTTTTGAAGATAGAAAACATTACATTCATGACTACCACCAACCGGCTTTGACATCTACTACCTTGAAGTTCTTTGAGAGGCAGGTCATGGCATGCATTAACTCCATCCTCCCAAACAACCTCGACCCTCTGCAATTCACAGAGCACTGACACAGTTCCATGATGGATGCCATTTTTTCTGTCCCTACGCACATCTCTGGAACATTTGGATAACAAAGTCACATCTGTCTGACTACTATTTATTGATACAGTTCCACATTCAATACCATGTTGAAATTCCTACAATTGGGTCTCAATGCCCCTTTACAACAAAATTCATGACTTCCTGACCAACAGCTTGCAGTAAGAATAAATAACTATGCCTCTCCTGAGATAATACTTATCACTGACGCCCTGCATCCTCAGCTCCTTACTAGCTCCCTATACACTCATGACTGCATGGTCAGATCCTTTACTATTTCCATCTACAAGTTCATAGATGACACTACTGTAGTGGGCCAGATCTCAAATCTCATGAGACAGAACACAGGAAAGAGGTAGAGAGCCTTGTAGCATGGTGTGATAATAACAACCATCCCCTCCGTGGTAGCAAATCAAAAGAGTTGGTCATGGACTTCAGAAATTGGGGCAGAGCACTCACCCCTGTCTGCATCAACGATACTGATGTGGAGATGGCTGGGAATTCTCAGATGCAAACATCACCAATAGCTTATTGTGGTCCAAGATGTCATGACCAAGAAAACACACAAATGCCTCTACTTCCTCAGTAGATGAAGGAAATTCAGGCATTTCTTTGCTGACCCTCACCAATTTTTACATATTGGCCTGAAACATTAACTCTGTTGCCTGCCCTACAGAATGACAGTAACATTTCCCTCAATGTCAGTAAAACAAAAGAGCTGATCATTGACTTCAGGGAGCAGGCTGAAACACATGCTCCTGAATGTGTCAATTATAGATGGCTGTCTGACTGACTGAGAATTCCCAGCTTTGATATAGTTTATTACAGTCACGTATACCCAGACGCAGTGAAAAGTCTAGCTTTGCATGCCAACCTCTGGTTTATCACTGAAACATGTACGGAGACTGCAAGAAAGTACCAGGAGTTGTGGACACAGGTCAGTCCACCAAGGAAACCAGTCTCCATGGACTCTGATTATATTGCCTGGTTTCTGAAGTAGCAGGAAATATAGACAACAATCCCTCACATTCTAGACATTCTCTTTTCTTTTCTCCCTTTCAGCTTGAAAACACACAGCACTATGCCCAAGGACAGCTTCTATCTCACTGTTGTAAGGCTATCGAATGGATTTTTTTATGTTAACGATGAAGTCTTGACCTTACAATCCTCCTTGCCATGGCCCTTCACCAAATGCCTACCTGCACCACACTTTCTCTGCAGCACTTTATTCTACATTCTGTTATTGTTTTTCCTTGTACAACTTTGATGTATTTAAGCTTTGAAAATGATCTGTATGGATGATTTACCAATTCCAAAAGTATTAGAAATTCCCTGTAGTTTGGGCAGAGATCCGTGGATAGAGCCGGTAACAAAGTTAATAATACATCTCAATGTACTTTGCATTTGGAATAATGTTTCTACACTACCTCAGACTACATCTGCTTTTGCACCCTATCTCATTAGCCATAAAAAGACTACTATCCCCATTTAGATTTCTGATTTTCATTTTAAAGATTATTGATATCGCTACCATCTACTCCAGAAACACCTTCATTCCAGAAGCACATCTTTAAAAGGACATCTTCAAAAGGCAATGCTTCATCATTAAGGCCCCCTTAACCCAGGATATGCCCCCTTCTCATTTCTATCAAGAAGGAGACACAGGAGACTAAAGACACACACTCAACATTTTAGGAACAGCTCCTTCTCCTCCATCATCTGATTTCTGAATGGACAATCATTATTTACCTCATTAATTAGTTGTTCCTTCTATAACCGCATCGTTGTGTCTTTCGCCTTGCAATTTCTAACGATCTCCAATGCTTTCTATCACTTATACATTTTGTTACAAGTTGGCATTATTTACATGTGATGTTTTTCAGATAACTTTGCTGGGACAAAGTAATTCACACAGCTGGTCTAAAGCTTTTGGAGACAGAGATCCTAAACACCCAAAGTTAATTCTGTGAGTGCAGACACTCTAAGTACACAAATATAACTATACCTGTGACCATGTTTGATGTGCTAAGGGAGAAAATCAGTCTGGTCTGAAAGCTTCCTTGAACTCAGTCACAATGGGGTCAATGTGGCTAAAAATTCAGCCAATGTTGTATGGTTTGATGCAGCCCAGTTAACATAATCCTAGTCTTACATTGATCAATCAGAGACCTACAAGACCTCACTATTTACTTGTTTACAGCAAGAAGTTGAACAAGAAATATTGGTTAGAAGTTTAACTTGGTCACAAACAACTCTGACCCTTTGGAAAGGTCATACTGTGTGATAGAAAGCTAAGGTTAGTAATAAGCTTTCTGGGGCCAGGAAGGGGAATATCCATCACAAGTGATGCCTGTTTTTGGACATCTCTCAGATTTTTATTGTTGATTCCCATAAAGCAATTAATCCTTTATAATCTGTTGTCTTTGGAAGATAATGTTTAGCCACTTTAGCATGAGCAAGTAGGTTTATACAGCTAGGCAACTCTTGAGGCTGCTTCAGGGACCAATAAGTGTCCGGCTGGTGCGGGTCTGGAGTGGTTGTGAAGTAAGCAACCTTGAGACACACAGGCATAAGGTATTTAATAAGCTATTATTGCTTCCAGATTCAAGATCTGAGTCAGGTGAACATGACCTCGTATTCTCATAAGATTGTCAGCAACTTACTAATCAACTAGGAAATATTGAAAGCACTCTGAGAAGTGACTGTTAATGGGCCACAGATAAATGCTCTCTGAAGTCCTTTTGAAGGCTTGTTCTTGAGTGTTCTCTCAGGAAAACAAAGCTAAACTTTTGTATCTTTTTTGACAAGCTACCTGCACAAGTGGCTCCAGAGCTCTATGATCGACAATGAAAAATCTTCAGATAAGCACTGATTTCATTTGTTGAGATTTCTGCAGTAGATGACAAGTCACTTACCAGTTAGTGTGCTCCGCAGTATTGAAACTACAGTACCGATGTTTTACAAAGGGAAGGAGGGGAGAGGGAGGGTGCACAACAGCAACAGGCACAGACTTTGATATCCCGCTGATCCCGTCCTGATGAAGGGTTTTGTTGTGGAATGTTTACTGTTTTCCTCTTTCTGTAGATGCTGCCTAGCCTGCTGAGTTCCTCTGGCATTTTATCTGTGTTGCCTTGACTTCCAGCATCTGCGGATTTTCTCCTGTTTGTCTCAGTTAAATCCTTCTAATGATAACTCTAGGCTCCAACTTCTAAACCACAGCCAGTCACCCTTACTGCCTGAAATGGCCTTGTTTAATATCACAGTCATAGCAAATGCAGATAGTTAAAGTTCAGATTCATTTTTTAAAAAATTTTAACCTCCCAGCCAGTCCTATCCTACCAATTGGGAGACATAAAAATCAAAAGCTATGTCAGAATCAGAATCAGGTTCAATATCCCCGACACATGTCGTGAAACTTATTAATTTAACAGTCCAGTGCAATAGATGATAAATACAGGAAGAAGGAAGGAAATGAATTAAAGTAAGTATATATGTATATCAAATAGTTAAATTAAAAATAGTGCAGGAACAGAAATAATAATATTTCTCAATAATAATATTGAGGTAGTGTTCACGCAGCTGGGTGGTGTGGGTTGACATACAGTTTATATGATGCAAACAGGATAGAGGTTCTTTATCAATTATCTGTAACTTTATACTAACTCCCAGCAACAGCACAATCTATTGATTGGCTGGTAAGGTGACCATACCTCTCCATTAACACAATTTGAAGACAGTGAAAAATCAACTCCAGTGGGTGAGCACATGAAAGTCTGTGTTGTTACATTCTTAAAATAATTTGTCAACAGCCCTCTCAGGACAGCCACGTGGGCAGGTGTTTAAGGGCAGCTGAATTGTCTACCAATAAGGAGTTAACAGGCAGATAGAGAAACAAGGCTTTTTATTAACATACTCTGTGAGATCTTTAGAGCATTTTCTTTCTGTCCAATTTTCTTTAATCTGTCCATTTTGCTTCTATTATTGAAAACTCTCCTGATTTTATTACTATGCTCAGTATCTTTCCTTGCTTGGCTGAACAATTTGCTATCTGCTTGCTCACCTTGAGTTATCAGTTGATAGCAGTGACCAATTATTATCCTTTTGCCATTATCATTACTTATTTCTATGCAAATGATTCCGTAATCTTTCTTCTACTGTTATTCCAAGCCTTTTGGAAGCTACTATGTGAAAATTTACCAATTATGCCATTCCTTTCTAACTTAATAGATTTATCTTTGCAAAAGTATTGTGTACCCTCTCAAATCCAAGTCTATTTTCAGCTAGCAGGCATGAATTAGATTAATAATATCAATATTTATATTAGCTCTATAAACTCTGAATTCAAATACTTTATTTCAAATCACCCTCATAGTTAATAAAGGGACCTTAATCATGTTCTCCTTACCTGAACCTTTTAGTACATTTACACCCTTTTCTGTTATCTTCTTTTTGGTCTTTTCATTAGCAACTGATACATTAACTAATGTCTAATTTCCTTTTGAAAATATATTGATTAACACTCCTCTCAATTCGGTGTTGAAGATGAGCACTCTACCTACCAACATGCTTTGTAAAGTTTACTGTAGTTGGAAGCAAAAATTATTTCTGGTCCGCAGCGGAATTGATCAGCTGGAGGACTCAATGCTTTATCCATCGTTGCAGTAGAGAAGGGGTGTTGGGAGGCAGGCTCCGGGGATTGGTGGCAAGCAGAAGTACTGCTCCTATACTTAGAATCTCAAAGTCAAAAAGGACAAGATACAATGACCAGATTTTTTTCAAATCATTATGCTGGTGAAATATATATGGCCATTTTTCATTTCTTTAGTGAATATAAAACATTGCCTTAGAAAGCACCTGGTGACCCTGTGAACTCTGTCTCACTGGCCACCTTCAGGCTGTCTTTCAGGAGGGTGAACCTTCTCAATGTGGCAGGCCCCAATGGAGTAGCTGGTAAGGCTCGAAAACTTGTGCTAACCAGCAGGCGGGTGTATTCAAGGATATTTTCAATCCCTCACTTCTGTGGTCAGAAGTTCCCATCTGCAACAATTATACCAGTGACCCAAGAAGAGTAGTGTGAGCTGCCTTAATGATTATCATCCAATAAAACTCACATATACAGTGATGGAATGCTTTCAGAGGTTGGTTATGCCTAGAGCATTGGCGCGTGGCCAAGTGGATAAGGTGTTGGTTTAGTGATCTGAAGGTCACTAGCTCGAGCCTTGGCTGACGCTGCGTGTGTGTCCTTGAGCAAGGCACTTAACCACACATTGCTCTGCGACGATACTGGTGCCACAGTGTATGGGTCCTAATGCTCTTCCCTCAGACAACATCGGTGGTGTGGAGAGGGGAGACTTGCAGCTTGGGCAACTGCCAGTCTTCCATAAAAAAAAACCTGGAAATTTTCCAAGGCGCAAATCCATGGTCTATCGAGATTACCGGAGGCCTATTACTACTACTGCTATGGCTAGAATCAACTCCTGCCTCAGCAAGCACCTGAACCCACAGCAATTTGCCTTTCACTATAACAGATCTATGGCAGACACAATCTCAATGGCTCTTTACAATGACTATAGGTCCGTGTTTAACACTATCATTTCTACAGTCATGAACCTCCCTCTGCAAATAAATTTTTGACTTCCTAACCAGAAGACCATAATCTGTGTGGATTGGTAATAACATCTCCTTCCTGCTGACGATCAACACTGGCACAGCTCAGGGATGTGTGCTTAGTCCACTACTCTACGCTCTCTATACCCATGACTGTGGCTCGGCATAGATAAAAAGCCATCTATAAATTCGCTGATGATGCAACCATTGTTGGCCGAATCTCAGATAGAGACGAGGGGATGTACAGGAACGAGATATACCAGCTAATTGAGTGGTGTCACTGCACCAACCTTGAACTCAACATCAGTAAGACCAAAAACATGATTGGGGACTTCAGTACAGGTAGGACAAGGGAACACAAGCCAATCCTCATTGAGAGATCAGAAGAGAGAGTGTGAGTAATTTCAAGTTCCTGAGTGTCAATATCTTTGAGGATCTAACCTGGTCCCAACAGCTATAAAGCAGTTATAATGAAGGCAAGTCAGTAGCTATATTTCATCAGGAATTTGAGGAGATTTGATTGTCACCTAATCCACATCTACAGATGTACCATGGAGAGCATTCTGACTGGCTGCATCACCGTCTGGTATGGGGGAGAGTGGGGGTCCTGCACAGGATCGAAATAAGCTGCAGATAGTCAGCTCCAGCATGGGTACTAGCTTTCGTAAGTATCCAAGACATTTTCAAGAAGCCCTGCCTCAGAAAAGCAACTTCCATCATCAGGGACACCGCCACCCCCAGGACATGCTCTCTTCTCATTGTTACCGTCAGGAGGGAGGTACTGAAGCCTGAAAGCTCACACTCAATGATTCAGGGAAAGCTTCTTCCCCTCTTCCATCCAATTTTTAAATGGACATTGAACCCTTGAACACCACCTCACTTTTTAAAATTTCTGTTTTTGCACTTCTGTTCCTAACTTAACTACTTACTATACATACTTACTGTAATTGATTGATTTATTTATTTTTCTTTATTTATCATGTATTATATTGCACTGCTGCCACTACGTTAACATATTTCATGACATATGCCGCTGATGTTAAACCTGATTCTGATTCTAATTCATTTTAAATCATCAGGATTGAAATGAAAGGGAAACATTACAAACTTGTCAATAGCCAATCAGGATGGATGATCAGGTCATCTTAGGCTACCCTTTACCCAGTCTCACAATGCCCAACCCTTACCCATCAATGGGACCATTTGTCCTCAAGCGCTAGTGGACTGCACAGTAGCATGAGGGGCTCAGAGTTGACTATGGATATTGCATCTGAGCTGTCTAGATACACAAGCCAGTGCAGTACAATATGGAGAGAGCAAGATGTTGCCTATGTAGCAAGCCCTCCCTCTCCACACATATGATGAACCCAAAGGAACGGCAGAGACCGATACAGTTCGGTACCAGTTCGGTACAGTCAGCATTGAACTCAATGTAGGAATGCCTTAGGGACTCCAGCTCTGGATTTTTCCCTTGGGGTTTGCTCCTGATGCCTCCCCCATGAGTGAGTATAGCCACAAGGTAGCAGAGGTTTGAGATCCGAGAGATGAGCCACTTGCCATGGTTGACGAGCCCCATCTGCCCAAAGTGACTGGTTTTAAAGCATCGGTAACCCACCTTACTCCCTCCTCCTGTCAGTGGAAATGGTTTCTCTGGGCTTAGTAGCTAAGCCACATGTGAAGGCCAGGAGCTGGACTTAGTTGTCAGAGGCTATTTGAGGCATACGCCATTGGGAGAATTTAATAGGTAGTGGGAGCTTATCCCTTTTACCACCCCAGCTATGACAACCTTAAGCAACCTGACAGTAGCACAGAGTTTAGCACAGTGCTTTATGGTGCCAGCCATCAATTCCTGCTGCTGTTGGAAGGAGTTTGCATGATCTGCTCGTGGCCGTGGCCATATGGGCCTCCTCCAAGTGCTCTGCTTTCCTCCCAAGGATGTATGGGTTAGGGACAGCAAGTTGTGGCAATGCCATGGCAACACTTGCAGGCTGCCCCCAGCACATCCTTGGATTGTGATGGTTGCTGATGCATTTCACTGCATGTTTCAATGTTTTGATGAATTTACATTACATATAGCAAATAACACCAAAATGTTGACCGCTTGTTCATTCCATTGATGCTGTCTGACCTGCTGAAACCCTCCTGCATTTTGTGTATGTTGCTTGTGACAAATAAAGCTAATCTTTAAAAATTATTTTAAAATGATTGAAGGGAGCTATGCAATTTTAACTATGGAAACTACGATGAATCATCTGATGTTATCTTTGCTCGGAAGAGTAAAACTCATTGTACTCTGAGTTCAGGGAGATGCTACTAAAAGATTCTCTCAGGAGAGAGTCTTTCACCAGGTTTTCTCCTGAATGTCTCCATGTTCAACCACAGCTTTCAAAAGTCTTTTGTTGAATACGATACTAATCATACATGTTTTCACTAGCAGACTGCAGACTATATGCCTGCTCGTCAAACACTGACAGCTCCTTTATAAATGGCTCAGCATCATTTCCTCTCCCAAGAAATCTGCACCTTTTTATTCTAGACAGGAGTAGGAGGACAGAAATTGTAAACTTTGCCATAAATGCAGAGGTAAACCAGGGGGCTGGTTCTAATAGTTCAGATCTTCCAAATAGTCTGTTTTAATTATGAATCGCAAGGACTGCTACATCGACATTATGGTTTCTGTGTGGCCAATAAAAGTCACAACATTGGCACAAAAGAGTGATCATCCATCCCTAATATCTCTGATCCAGACAGCAACAATCCACCTCAGTCTAGTCTTCGAGTGCAACCCAGAATGTCAGACTCACGTGGCCAGTCTGAGGGGTTCTTGGATTTTGTGGCCCTGAGGGAATCCACCTGTGAAATGAAACATGGAGCACTCTTAGCTAAATGATTTAAACTCCTGTCACACTGATGAAGGAAAAGTAAGTTTAATGAGCTGTCACTGACTGTAAACTTACACCTTTCTCATAAATTGTTATTTTCTAATTTTTCAATTTTATTGCTAGATGATCTCCAATTTTTAACCTGTCTGTTTTACGTAATGCTGTTTAATAAGGCACCACGCTCACAAGTCCGCATGTGTGTACTTTTATCAAGCCATTTAATTGTACTCGACAAAAGATAGCTAAGAATTTTATTTAAATTTAGTCATTACCTCAATTACATTTATGTTTAGTGAGGTGATTTTGACATGGAGTCAATATTAAGAGCAGAATTCTCCAAGGTAGGCCTTAAGTTTTTCCATTAGGCTGATGCGAAGAAAGGCCAATTGCTAGTCATGGGGTCAAATTTAAGGAAGTCAGAATGGTTCATACAGTCTTAAGTCAGCCATGCCCCACACTACAGAGCAGTGTAGGATAAAAGTTAAGCCACCTCGTACATGTTGCCCATTTCACAATTTAAGAACAATTGAGATTAATTTATCTGATTTTAGGCAGTTGATTTCAGAGATAGAATACAGTAAATGGAAGGCGTAGTTTCCCTTGCAATTCGTAATTAAAATCAGACTATTTGGAACATCTTAAAATATTAGAATTAGCCCTCCCCATTCCACCTTTATGGCAGAGTTTACCATTTCTGTCTTCCCTTCTCTGTTTAGTTCAAGAAGGTGCAGATTTCTTTGGAGAGGAAATGGTGCTGAGCCATTTGTGAAGCAACTGTCAGCGTTTGACAAGCAGGTATATAGACTGCAGACTGCTGGTGAAAACATGTATGATGAGTATTGTATTCTACAAAAGACTTCTGAAAGCTCTGGCTGAACTTATAAAAAGACTGCTGGTGGAAGTGAAGGAGGATAGCTTCAAGGTGACTATTCTTAATCTGGAGTCAGCTGAATACATGAAATTGGTGCTAGCATTGAGGGTGAAGGAAATTTTCCCACAATCCCAGTAGTGCCAACAAGGTAACCATAGAACATGTCGAACATGTTGATATCCATCACTTCTCCTTTAGCCAATATCACTGGTTTTAAGAGTGAATAGACAGATACCCAAAACTGGTGGTGGTGTGGGCAGCACCTTCCTCTTTTCCCCACTCTAACCTTTTACTTCTTCTCACCTGGCCATTACTTCTGACTTGGTGCCCTTCTCCATTCCCCTCTCCACTCCTATCGGATTCCTTTTTCTCCAGCCCTTGATCTTTCCCACCCACCTGGCTTCACCCATCACCTTCCAGCTCCCCTCCCCCTAAATTTTTATTCTGGCATCTTTCCTCTTCCTTCTCTGTTCCTAGGAGGGGACTCAGCCTGAAAGGTCGACTATCTATCTATTTCCATGGGTGCTGCCTGACCTGTTGAGTTCCTCCAGCATTTTGTGTGAGAAGCTTGTGGAGTTGATGGGTACAGTAGAAGACTACGGAAATTCAGGGAGACTGTCAATAGTGAAAAACCATCTAGAATGAGATCCAAGTCATCAGGCTTGGGCAGAATGTGTAGAAGATCTCTGGATGAGCAGTAGCAGATTGTTCAGTGAAAATCTAAAACCGAACTAGAAAATGCTCGAAGTATTCAGCAGGTCAGATGCATTTGCGGAAAGAGGAATCAATGTTTAGTTCCGAGAACTCAAAATGAGACAAAAGAAACTTGTAAAGCTGCAGGGAGGATCAGGAGAGGGATGACTCTGCTACAATAAAACCAGGGTGGTCATGGGAATGTAGCAAGAGTAAACCACTGAGGAAATAGCTCCCATCACCCCTGACCTGTCCAAAGAGTGCAAAAGTGACATCACCTCTCCATCACATTACACACTTGGTTTTATCTCTCGAAGTGATTGTTGTGACAGTGGTGTTTCATCAGCATGCCTTTGTTGGCTAGTCCCAAAGTTGAAGTGTCCAGCTTACTACATGTACTACCCATCATGCCAACTTCACGTACAGAAAATGAAGCTCCACATTGCATGAGGTACATCCACTGAATGAGTGGTGGAGTTTCATGTTAGTGAAAGTGGCAGAAATGCCATCAGTTGACTTCATAGCACCAGACACTTTGGGAAAGCCTTCTGTCTGTACACCCATCATATAGTCTACAATATAGAAACAGGCCCTTTGCTTTGACATCAGACTGGTCCAATTTGCCCACATTTGGCCCATATTCTGCTGAACTCTTCCTATCCATGTACTTATCAAAATGTCTTTTGAATGTTGCTATTAAACTCCATGCTGCAAGTCACAGATCTAGCCTAAAGAATCCTGATGCACACTTGAACATTACCCCAGTTATTTGGAGAATTCTTCCCTTGCTGCAATCTGTGAAATGCTGCATCACTTGCGATGCTGGTCCAGAAGGGGCCTATTGCAAAGAAATTTAGCACTGCTATCACTTTTAAAATCACAGTCAATGTAGTTTGTGGCTTTGAAGATGGTTGCAGATCATCTCTGATGAACCATAGAACACCTCAGCACAGAAACAGGCCTTCTGGCCCTTCTGCCTAGTCCCACTGACCTGCACCTGACCCATATCCCTCCATACGCCTCTGATCCATGTACCTGTCCAAGTTTTTCTTAAATGTTAAAAGTGAGCCTGCATTTACAACTTCATCTGGCAGCTCATTCCACACTCCCACCACTCTCTGTGTGAAGAAGCTCCCCCACCAATGTTCCCTTTAAACTTTTCCCCCTTCACCCCTAACCCACATCCCCTGGTTTTTTTCTCCCCTAGCCTCAGTGGAAAAAGCCTGCTTACATTCACTCTATCTAAACCCATCATAATTTTATATACCTCTATCAAATCTCCCCTCATTCTTCTACGCTCCAGGGAATAAAGTCCTAACCTATTCAACCTTTCTCTGTAACTCAGTTTCTCAAGTCCCAGCAACATCCTTGTAAACCTACTCTGCACTCTTTCAACCTTATATCCTTCCTGTAATTTGGTGACCAAAACTGCACACATACTCCAAATTCAGCCTCACCATAACATTCCATACACATACACAATATACTCATACACAATACTTTGATTTATAAAGGCAAATGTACCAAAAGATCACTTTACTACCCTATCTACCTGTGACACCACTTTTAAGGAATTTTGTATCTGTATTCCTAGATCCCTCTGTTCTATGGTCAATTGTCTCCTTGGAGACTGCAACCTTCTCACTCAAACTCTTCTGGCATTTCATGGTTAAGCCTTTGGTCAGACACATGCTTTGGTGGGTCTGCCAAGCCTCAGGCATGGCACCCTTGGCATGGTGAGAACCTGCAGCCCTTCAGTCAACCTCTTCAGTAGCAAATGTTCTTGTAATGACAGTTCAGGGAGCAAGTTGGAATCTATAATTTAATTGCTCCAGGGTTACCATGCAAACAGGGACAGCACACAAATTAGTTTCATTGTATAATGACATTTAAATCACCTTTTGGTCCTGTAACAAGGTAAAAAGCATTAAGAACTTAGCAGCACAACGCTGATTATATTGAAGTCCGAATGTTTTACAAAGCTTTACACTGAATGGCATCTCTGTGGGCAGAAACAGGAAACCATATTTATTCACAACATCACATCCCCAAATGCACAGGACTAGAGAATTTGTACACGTTAATATTGCGAAGAAAAATCTGAATGCTTCATACACATTTTTTAAAAAGAATGGCATCTTTGTCAGAAAAAGGAAGTCTTATCATTTCTTTTTCTGTCCCTGATAGTTTTATATTCAATTTTCACAGATGGAGGTTCAATACTACATAGAACATTCCCAACTTGTTAACAATACAACAACGTCAGTTCCTAAAACTAAACAGCAGTCAGGGTTTTTGTTATCTTCAATATAAAACAAATATTACAGGCTTGTTTCAATGCTCTCCCAGACATTTTTCTGAAGACATTTTACTCAGTCGTTAAACAGTGCAGATATTTTCTGGGCACAGTGATGGATGTTATAAGCAACGGCATCAAAGTATTAGAAAGGAATGGAAGTGCTAGCTTTTCTCAAAGGGGAATCTGGTGTTTCAGTGCCCAGTGCAGATACACATATTGTGGGTGTGGGTAGGTTTGCACCAGTCACCAGCATCATCAATTGTACCACTGATAGTGATTTCCATTGCAATGTCTAGGCATATCATAGCATTAACATGGAGATTTTTTTTAAAAATTACTCTCATACATTCTACCTTAATGGCACCTGAGTTACCTACAGAAGTATCTTTCTTCTGTCCATACACTATCCAATGATCAATTCAAAGTTCACTTTAATTTTTATTGACTCAATTCCACAGATAGGACTGTACAGCATCTTTTTCTTTATTGCAATGGTTATTCCTATTCAGGAGGAATAAGTAACAATCTCTCTAGTTTTTTCAGTTAAGACTTTGTTTAGTATCTCTGAACCTGCTGCTTTCATAAAACTCCATTTCTACTTTACCCCATATATACTGACTTGTAGTTGAGTCACAAAACTATTTACTTGCTATCAACTACAGCATTTCTCTAAGTTGGGTCTCTTCCACTGATGAAAGTACATAGTCATAGAGTCACAGTCACAGTTATAGAGTCTACAGTACAAAAAGAGGCCCTTCAGCCCACCTACTCCATGCTGACCCAATCTTCTCCCTACATGTTTGAAGTTATTACTTCCACATGTCAGATAAAATCTCTGCCATGGACAGTCCCAGACCCAGCTGCAAAAGGAGGAAGGTTGGACATGGGCTAACAAAAAAAACATTGCTACAGAATGCCAGTCGAAGCTCCAAGGACCACATGTCTGGGAGAGGAATGATTTTTGCTTAGAAAACATATGAAACCATGTGGTGAGAAGCCACAGGGTTTATCAACCTTCTCATGGCCCAGAACAGAGGATTCTGGCGAGCAGCTGATGGTGGCCTATTTTCCAGGAAGGAGAACTGTGGCGAGTGGCTGATATTGGCCTATCTCCCGGTAGGAGTGATGGGCTTAAAAAGAAGAGAAGAATTTCAGAGGAAGTTGTGGTTGTTTCAGTCTATGTTTCTAACTTCTGGCTGTACTTTGCTTTTGTGCACAAAACCCCATAGTATTCAACTGATTGATTTCCTCAGTTAAATCATTGAACTATATCCATTTTAAACTTTCTTGATCACTCTAATTGATTCTGGCTCCTCAGCTTCTCTTCAGAGATCGATGTTCTAACAATTTGCAATCATTCTCTTCACCCTCTAAACCTTTCTGTTATCTGTATGTATGTATATATATATATATATATATACCTGTACAATAATAAATATATACAGGCAATAAAGCTGCTTGCATTTATCCATCATGAGTATTTAACATGTTATTTATTTTTTTTTTAGATGCTGTTAAGACTTTTGAACTTTTACTTCATTTCATTCATTGAATAGTGTTCATGGTCAAAACCAGCTCTCTTCAGAGATTTCATTTGGACAGGTAAGAACAGGTAGAGTGCCCAGGTTAAGGCTGGTCAAACACAAAGCAGATATTGGAAGGTAAACGTTGAGATGAAATGAAACCAATGGGAAGGGTACAAAAGGAACTGAAGATATGGTAAGAGTTGTAAACAAGGTGGAAGAAGGAGGGGAAAATGAAGGGAATGAAAGGATAGGGAGAAATTGAGAGAAGCGGATAAAGATGGAGATTAAGTGGAAGAAGAGAAAAGAATGAAAGTGGGAGGTATGAGAACAGGAGGGAAAGACTGATAAGTGACAAAATAAAGATGCATGGCGAGGGATGAGGAGTAAGAGCAAATGAGCTAAGAGGACATTGGGGCAGTGGCTAGGGAGAGGCAGAGAAAAGGAATGGAAAAGGCAAGGAAAGAGATAGAATGGTATGAGAAGTTGATGTTGTGCTGAATCAAGCTTGTAATTAAACACCTAATTGAACTAACCTCTTTGTCTACACAACATCCATATCTTTCCACTCTCTGAACATTCATGTGCCTATCTGAAAGCCTTTTAAATGCCTCCATCATATGCCGCCACTAATACCTCTAGCAGTAGAGTCCAGGCACCCACCACCGTATAAAAATTTAGCTCCACATCTCCTCAGATTTAATTCCTCCCACCTTAAATGTGTGCCTTCTGGGTATTAGATATTTCAACAACAGGAAAAAGATACAGGCTGTCGACTCCACCTATGCCTTTCATAATCTTATTAATTTCAATTAGGTGTCCTCTCAGGTACCGTTATTCCAGCAAGCTCATCTCAACTACACCCAAATGCATATGCCTTCTAATCCAGTTAGCATCCTGGCAAACTTCGTCTACACCCTCTCCAAAGCCTCCAGATCCTTACAATAATGATATGACCAGAAGTAAATACAACTGTTCGGATGTGACCTAACCATATCTAGACTTCACTACACTGATAGACATTCATTTCCATGTCTAGTTAATAATCTATTAATGTTGAACCACACAATTAATGGGATGGTAAAACACAAACCAATTTTGATCCAACATATTGCACTTTCCTAAGTTTCAAGGCAAAGCCCAGTGCAGCAGGTGAGAAAGACAATGGTTACAGCGTGTGCAGCATTTCCTTCAGAATGACAGTGACAGCCTGGACAGGTAAGTGTCATTCCTTTTCCTTCAGCCACACTGGCAACACCAGAATAGCAGAAAGTCATGGTACTCACACTGTAGGTTCCTTCCTTTCATTCTCCAATGCAATCAGGGGAAATGGACACTACTTCAAACAAGTCCCTTAATAAAATGCCTAACAATCTTCTACCTCACTTCATGAAGTACACTTGATCAGGTAATGAACATTATTGACATGTTATTGAATGTAAATATGATTCTATTACTATTTCGGATCATGCACCTTTGAAGTTATCTATTAAGATTTCGGACTATTCCAATAATATCAGATCTTGGAGGCTTAACGCTACTTTGCTTCAAGACCCAGAATTTATTACTTATATAAAACAGCAAATTGACTTGTTCTTTTCTACAAACTGTACTGAAGAAATTGACAGAGGAATACTTTGGGACTCTTTTAAGGCTTTTATTCATGGTCAAATTATCTCATATTCTGCTGGTAAAAGAAAACAAAGATATTTAGATATTGCTTTATTGGTGGATAAAATCAAGGAAATTGATAAGATTTATTCCGTGACTCCTACCAAAGAACTTTATAAGAAGAGAGTTGAGCTTCAAATGGAACATAGTTTACTATTATCTTCTTCAATTGAAAATCAATTAATTAGGACCAGGGCTCAATTTTATATTCATAGTGACCGTACTGGTAAACTGTTAGCTAATCAATTAAAGGCTATCTCGACTAAGCGACAAATTATTAAAATTCGCAAACAAGACGGTAATTTAACTACTGATCATAAAGAAATTAATAATACCTTTCAAGATTTTTATAAATCTTTATATCATTCAGAATTTGATGGTGACCAGTCCATGATAGATAATTTTTTTAACAATTTGAATATTCCTAAACTGACTGATGAAGACCATAGCCTGTTAGATGCTCCTATTTCTATAGTGGAATTAGGAGAGGCTATCTCATCAATGAATTCAGGGAAAGCTCCTGGTCCTGATGGTTATATAGTAGAATTTTTTAAAACTTTTTCTTCTTTGCTCTCTCCTTGGATATGTGAAATTTTTAATGATGCGTTTGCTAAGAAGAGATTACCTCAATCTTTTTATGAAGCTAATATTTCTCTAATTCTTAAAAAAGATAAAGATCCTACTTTATGTACATCTTATCATCCTATATCACTATTAAATGTAGATTCTAAGATTCTTACAAAAATTTTAGCTAGTAGATTAGAAAAAGTACTATCTCAGATTATTTCAGAAGATCAAACTGGTTTTATGAGGAATCGGTATTCCTTTTTTAATGTTAGAAAATTGATTAATATAATTCATACTTCACCACCCACAATCCCAGAATGTGTTATCTCATTAGATGCTGAAAAAGCTTTTGATAGAGTTGAATGGATATATTTATTTAATACATTGAGAAATTTTAATTTTAGTCCTAACTTTATATCATGGATTAAATTAATATACCATAAACCTGTTGCTTCTGTTTTTACAAATAACTATAGATCCTCTTTTTTTCAATTATCTCGTGGTACGAGACAAGGCTGTCCCTTAAGTCCTTTATTATTTAATATTGCATTAGAACCTTTAGCTATTGCTATTCGTGAATCTCCTAATATTTTTGGTATTACCCGTAATGAGAAGTTATACAAATTATCACTTTATGCTGATGATTTGCTGTTATATATTTCTGACCCTGATAGGTCTATTCCTGTTATTTTATCCTTGTTGGTTCAATTTGGTACTTTTTCTGGTTATAAGCTAAATTTAGATAAGAGTGAATTATTTCCTTTAAATGCACAAACTTTATTGAGTGATAGGATACCATTTAAAGTTGTCACTGATAACTTTACCTATTTAGGTATAAAAATTACCAAGAAATATAAAGATTTATTTAGACTGAATTTTTTACCTATGCTTCATCAAATTCATCAACTTACTACAAGATGGTCTCCTTTGTTTTTATCATTAATTGGTCGGATTAATGCTATTAAAATGATGATTTTACCGAAATTTTTATACTTATTTCAAGCCCTACCAGTTTTTATTCCTAAATCTTTTTTTGATAACATTGGTTCAAAAATTTCCTCATTTGTGTGGCAAAATAAAAACCCTAGATTAAGTAAAAAGCAATTACAAAAATCAAAAAAAGATGGTGGTTTAGCTTTACCCAATTTTAGATTTTACTATTGGGCAAATAATATCCGTAATTTATTGTATTGGAAACTAGATTTGGATTCACCACTGTGCCCACAGTGGGTAAATTTGGAATGTAATGAGGTAAAGGGATATTCTCTATTCTCTGTTCTTGGTTCTTGTCTTCCTGCGGATTTAGTTAAATTTAATAAACAAATATCTAATCCTGTTATTAAACATACATTACGAATTTGGTTTCAATTTCGTAAGTTTTTTACTTTGAAAAACTTTGTTCTTGATAACCCTATCTTACTTAATTTCTTTTTCAAACCCTCTTGGACAGATCAAGCTTTTAACATATGGAAAAGGAAAGGTATAAAATGTTTTCGTGATCTCTTTTTTGAAGATACTTTGATGTCACTTGATCAACTTTCCAACAAATTTGAATTACCTAAATCTAATTTTTTCAGATATTTACAAATTAGAAATTTCTTACATAAAGTTTTACCATCTTTTCCTAATTCAACTTTGGTGGACATTACAGATTTGATTTTTACCTTAAATCCTTGTCAGAAGGGATTAGTAGCTTTTATTTATAATATGATTATGAAGATACAAGCAGAAATATCAGTTAGAATTAAACAAGAATGGGAAAAAGAACTTCGATATAACATATCAACAGATAAATGGGAAAAAATTTTGCAAATGGTTAATTCTTCTTCTATATGTGCTAAACATGCTTTAATACAATTTAAAATTGTACATAGAGCTCATATGTCTAAAGATAAACTTGCTCGATTCTATTCTCATATTAACCCTCAATGTGACAGATGTCATTCAGAAGTGGCCTCATTGACCCATATGTTCTGGTCATGTCCCACTTTACATAATTACTGGAAGGACATATTTACTACTATTTCTTCAATTTGGAATATAGATTTACAACCTCATTTTATTACTGCAATTTTTGGCATACCAAATGAAGATGGTAATCAGTTTTCCCCTTCAATCAGACGAATGATTGCTTTTGTAACATTAATGGCCAGAAGGTCTATATTACAAAATTGGAAAGAAGTAAATCCTCCTACCACATTTGAATGGCTTTCTCAAACTATTTCTTATCTGAGTTTGGAAAAAATTAGAAGCACTATTTTTGACTCATCAATTAAATTTGAAGAAACTTGGAGACCGTTTATTCGACATTTTCATATGAATTAATTTGGCCTTTTCCAGACCTTCTTTCTGCTTATTCATGTTCAGGTATGGAGTTCCGGAATTCTTTGACACTATCATATACTTGTAAACTGTTATTATTGCCCATGTTAGTTTAGTTTAGTGTTTTATTTTTCTTAATATATATTTTTTTTCACATATTTTAATTTTTTTTTCTTTTTTAATGGTCATTTTTGTTTTTTTTTCATATAATCATATGGACTTGATTGATTAAGGTATTTTCTTCTGTTGATGTTTAGTAGGATATTGTTATCTTATTATCAATGTGATTTCAAGTCTATTGTATTCATAATTTACTTATTATTATGTTATTTTTTTTTGTGTATATATGAAAATCAATAAAAAGATTGAAAAAGAAAGAAAGAACATTATTGACATGGTTCACAACTGATCCAATCAACTAACCTTCTTGATGCTGATAGTAATTCTATCTCATCCATGTGAGATAGTACATGGATCCAAGTTAAGTATTTTATCGGAAAAACTGTCTCCTTATTTTTAAAGCATAACCTGTCAGCCTAAGTCAGAGTATTTCAAACTTAGAGCGGAGAGCCTCCCACACTCTAGTTGTCAGGTTAAGTATAATACTGCAGTGACCTGTAAACATTTTGCAGATTGTGACTACACATTGTGAAACTTTGCACTAAGCAAGAGGCTTGGCTTTGCACAGCAAGAGATAAGGTGCATTGTGAGAGGTCGCACTTCCCCGTCTAGTTTGAGAGAGATACTCTGCTCCAGCAACGGCAGGAACAAACATGTGCCTGTCATGAAGAAGGCAAAGCTGGTGGTGGCGCAGGAAGTCCGAAGCAGGAGTGTGTCATAAACTCACTCCCCATCCACAAGCTCCATTTATTTCTCTTCCAGCTACCCAAAACTGAAAGACTGGCTCATCCTTGATGTTGCATTTAACCCTTCATTCCCACCTTTATATAAAAAAAATACTGGCCTAACTTTTAGCTCTCCTGCTGCTGAAATTCTCAACCATTCTATTGTATCACAGTGTAAGTTTGATCTTTTTATTTGACACTCTGTTCAATTTGCAAAACTCTGATATCCATGACCAACTTCAAATCACTCAATTCATTCCTCCCCCGGCCACAAATCCCTTAAATGTGCACCTCCAATTCCATAACTATCTGAGATCTCAAACACCCCTCCAATTCAGGCTTATTGAACATAAATAAATGTAATCACACAGGTCATTAATTGGATTTGGAGATTGATATACAATAGACTGGGCAGTAATTAAATCTTTCATCCTCAAAAAGAAATAAATGAACCTGATGGATGCTTATTGACAGTTCAGTAAATTTGTGGTCATTGTTACTATGACCAGCTGTCTTTCAATTAAATTCTTGATTATTAACTGAAGCTACATTCCATAGTGCTGTGATAGCATTTGATTTCAGAAGTATTCATTGTCCCGCACTTCTGATCGTTAAAAGCAAAAATACTGCAGGTGCTGGAAATAGAAAATGGAAACAAAAAAGCAGTAGGGATACTTCAAAGGTCAGGCAGCATCTGTGGAAAAAGAAACAAGGATTAATGCTTCAAGTTGATGTCCTTTCACCCATCTCCAGCAATTCCTCTGGGTTACAGTATTACCGTCAGGTACAATACACAACCCCTGTACTCCATCCAGAACTATTGTTTTCTCCACTAAGTCATTCAAGCTCCATGAAAAGACAAACAAAATGGGAAAAACCAGAAACCACTGAATTACAGGATGCAGTTCTTCTTCTGCACAATATGTATCTAATCCATTGATAGCTGGAGAAGCCATCCCATAAGATCACTTCTGGTCATGTATGACCTGCTGATTAGTGAGGACAGAAACAGCCTCTAAAACCAGGCATGCTTCAGGATTACCTCAAAAGGACTGCCTCAGTAATGCTTCTAATGCTGGGAGACACTGTCAGGAGTGTCCTTTAAGAAATATCTGAGAGTTTCTCCCCCCCGCCCCCGCCCCAACCATGGTGGCAAACCTTCTCACTAGTACTTCTCACTACCAATTTTACTATCTTTCCCACTAGACAACCCCTGCCCCCTCTCCCATTTTCTGGCATCCTGGCACCCAACTTCCCATCTCAGTGCAATCTCTTATTTCTGGTGGATGACCCTATTTCTGGTTCTCAGTCACAAATCTCACTCCTCGGCCATTGCGCTTCTCAGAATAACCCAAACCCATGCCGCTCTAATTTTCTCCATGCACACAGTAAAGATGGGAACATGAAGGAAAGTGTGACTCTCAAACAAATTGTCTGTGGGCCCAATGTTCGTTCGCGTTTTACGTGGTTTCTGGTTGTATGCAGCCAATATGTGAATCATTTGTAATTATGCTCTACTCTGGTTTTCAATTGAGTGTCAGGAAGCCCACAAAACTCACTGATGTACTGTTAACCTTAAAGATGTGTTGAAATGTCACTCTATCTGAGCAATTACTATTTGTTAATAGACAATCTGCCTCGCTCTGTACTATCACCTCCTTCCTAATTTCAGCAGGAGACGCAACAGCTGCAATCTAGTCAGAAATGTCAAATTGTATTAAGACAACCACTTCATTAGTCCAAGTGACAAAATGCTGCTTAGCACACAGGAAACATCAAACATCATTTAATGGCAAAATAGTCTAGGCCTATATACATAGATGGAAAGGCTAAATACTGGCCTCTGGTCCTCTGTTACACAAACCCTCATGGCTTTCTGTTGTTGTGGCCCATCCGCTTGAAGCTTTGACATCGTGTTTGGAGATGCTCTTCTCCATATGACTATTATAATACATGGATATTTGAGTTACTGTCACCTTCCTGTCATCTTGAACCAGTCTGGCCATTCTCTTTTGACCTCTCTCATTAATGCAACTGCCACCTACTGGGTGTTTTTATATATTTTTTATTAGTTCTTTTATTAAAAAACACCATTCTTTGTAAACTCTAGAGCCTGTCGTGCATGAAAATCTCAGGAAATCAGCAGTTTCTGAGATACTTAAGCGTCAGGCACCAACAATCATTCCATAAAGTCACTTAGATCACAGTTCTTTCCTACTCTGATGGTTAGTTTAATTAGCTTCTAAATATCTTGTCTGCTTGCTTTTACGCATTTAGTTGCTCCCACATGATTGACTGATTAGATACGTGCATTAATGAACAGATGTGCAGGTGGGCCTAATTAAGTGGCCCCAGAATGAATATGGGTCAAGTTACTATCAGCACTATTTCAATAAATTCCTGGACTGGACAGATTTTGTCTGAAGTGTTTAATAGGCTATGAGACTGCCAATGGGACATCAACCGTCTTGACTTCACCACTCCTCTTTCCAATTCCAACCTCACTCCTTCCAAACACACTGCTCTCCACGCTAATCCTAACTTCACCATCAAACCCGCAGATAAAGGAGGTGCTGTAGTGGTCTGGCGGACTGACCTCTACCTTGCCGAGGCCCAGAGACAACTGTCAGACACCTCCTCTCACATACCACTTGAACAGGATCCCACTAAGGAGCACCAGGCCATTGTCTCCCACACCATCACCAACATCATTGACTCTGGGGATCTCCCATCCACTGCCACCAACCACAGTCTGCAACCCCTATTTCTACCTCCTACTCAAGATCCACAAACCTGGCTGTCCAGATAGACCCATTGTTTCAGCTTGTTCCTGCCCCAATCTGCATACCTCAACTCAGTTTTATCCCCCCGGTTCAGTCCCTTCCTACCTACGTCCATGACACTTCACACACTTTTGATCTTTACAATTATTTCAAGTTCCCTGACCCTGATCATCTTAGTTTTACTATGAATATCCAATCTCTATATGCTTCCATCCCCCACCAGGAAAGCCTCAAAGCTCTGCTTCTTTCTGGACACCAGACCCAACCAGTTCCCCTCCGCCACCACTCTCCCCACCTAGTGGAACTTGTCCTCTCTTAATAATTTCTCTTTCAGCTCCTCCCACTTCCTTCAACCAAGAGGTGTAGCTATGGGCGTTTGCACAAGTCCCAGCTATGCCTGCCTCTTTGTCGGCTATGTGGAACTGTCTATGTTCCAAGTCTATACTGGTGTCCATCCTCCACTTCTCCTACGCTACACCAACGACTGCATTGGTGCTGCTTCATGCGCCATGCGGAGCTTGTCAATATTGTCAACTGCTCTCAAATTTATCTGGTTAATTTCTAACACCGCCCTCCCCTTTCTCAATCTCTTTGTCTGTAACTCTGGAGACAGCCCATCTACTGATGCCTATTATAAGCCCACTGACTCTCAGCTACCTGGACTATAAAAATGCCATCCTCTTCTCTCAATACTTCTGTCTCCACGGCATCTGCTTTCAGGATGAAGCTTTTCATTCCAGAACAAAGATGTCCTCCTTCAAAGAAAGAGGTTTCACTTCCTCCGCCATCAGTGCTGCTCTCAACTGCATCTCTTTCATTTTGCACATATCTGCTCTTACCCCATCCTCCCACCATGGATAGGGTTCCTCTCATCCTCACCTACCACCTCACCAGCCTCTGCATCCAGCACATAATTCTCTGTAACTTCTGCCATTTCAGCGGGATCCCACCACCAAACACATCTGTCCCTCCCCTGCCCCAACATTCTGTAGGGACTCCCACCCCACTGATCTCCCTTCTGGCACCTACCCTTGCCAACAGAACATGTGCTACACCTGCCCCTACTCTTCCTCCCTCACTACCATTCAGTGCCCCAAATAGTCCTTCCAGGTTAGGCAATACCTCACCTGTGAGTCTGTTGGGGCTCACCTACTGTATCCCGTGCTTGCAGTGTGACTTCCTGCATATTGGTGAGATCTAATGCAGGTCGGGAGACAGCTTCACCAAGCACCTATGCTCCATCCACCAAAAAAAGCAGGATCTCCCAGTGGCCACCCATTTTAATTCCACTTCCCAGTGCGCCAAGTCAGTCCATGGCCTCCTCTACTGTCATAATGAGGCCACACTCAGGTTGGAGCAGCAACACCTTGTATCCCTTCTGGGTAACCTCCAGACTGATGGCATGAACATTGATTATTGAACTTCCAGTAATGCCCTCCCCCCCAATTGTTCATTATTCCCCATTCCCATTTTCCTCTCTCACCTTATTTCCTTACCTGCCTATCACCTCCCTCTGGTGCTCCTCCCCCTTTTCTCTCTTCCATGGCTTTCTGTTTTCTCCTATCAGATTCCCTTCCTCTTGCGCTGCACCTCCTTCACCAAACAACTTCCTAGCACGTTACTTCACCCCTCCCCCTTTCACCCATCACCTTGTGTATCTTCCTCCCCTCCTCCCCCAAACCTTCTTACTCTGACTCCTCATCTTTCTTTCCCGACCCGATGAAGGGTCTCAACCCGAAACGTCGACTGTTCTCTTTTCCATAGATGCTGCCTGGCCCGCTGAGTTCCTCCAGCATTTAGTGTATGTTAGTTGGATTTCCAGCATCTGCAGATTTTTTCTTGTTTGTAATGGAGAAAGGCTGGTTGCTGGGAACATGTACTTTGGGAGCTACCCTGCTCCTCCTTTAGAGTTGAGTCAGGCATCCTGGATCTTCTGGTTTCACAAGGTGAAACAGCTCTCATTTTACATTTGCAAATACACCATATTTATTTTGATGATAGCAGTTGTCGAAGAAAATTCAGGACACTTCAAAACCTCTAGAGTAGCTGCGACAGAATAAAACCCACAATAGCAACAGCTGGTTTCTTTATTATCTCTCCCAGTTTGTATTTCTATTGTTTTAAAACCTATCTGATTGCAGGACAGTAGAATTTTGGTCTGATTTAAAATGAAATTTGATCCTGCAACCTGATTAACATCTGCTGAGATTTCAATGCGCAGGCCTCTGTCTGTAAGGAGTTTGTACATACTCCCATGGGTTTTCTCCAGGTGCTCTGGTTTCTTCCCACAGTCCAAAGGCAGTCCAAAAATTGGTAGATTAGTCTGTTGTTGTAAATTGTCCCATGATTAGGCTAGGGTGAAAATTAAGGGTTATGGGATTTGCTGGGTTGCACAGCTTAGAGGGGCAGAAGGGCCTAATCTATGTTGTATCTCACTAAATAACTTTTTTTAAATCTTCAAGTGGGACTTACACAAAGTAAGGAACTTCATTTTTTTAAGTGAGTGAACTTTTCTTGTAAAACATTTTTAAAGTGCAAGTATTGAGAGATACAAGATCTGTGCAAGTAGATCACATTAACAGCAAACAGATTTTGTCCCTATGGCGCACACTGGAATCAGATCAGTTCCCCACTGGCAGCTGATCATGTGCTCACCAATATTATTACACCAATACCAGTATTCAGAATGGTGAAAGCACACTAGTACCTACAGACTGACAGGTATTCCGAGCAGATAGATTATGACATCCATCAGTGTTCACTGCTGATAAATTGGAGCTTAACTCTCTAGCCAGTGCCCTCTCTTAACCTTGAGCAGCTGAACATGTGTTCAGCAGCAGGAATGACTGCCACCACTGCTGTTTGACAGGATCATCAGTGACTGGAGGTTAGCCGCTGATTGATACTTAGCAGCTTTTGCCATGTCTCTCCAAGCAATGATGCTTTCCACATTTCTTTAAGATTTAAGGCTTTGGGGAGTTTTGCATGTCAGTTTACAAGACTATCAGACATAAGAGCAGAATTAGGCTGTTTGGCCCACTAAGTCTACTCCACCATTCAATCATGGCTGATTTATTTTCCCTCTCAACACCATTGTCTTTCTTTCTCACCATAACCTGTGACACCCTTACTAATCAAGAAGCTATCAACCTCTGCTTTAAATATATCCAACTTCTTGACCACCACAGCCATCTGTGGCAATGAATTCCACAGAATTTGCGTGCTCTAGTTAAAGAAATTCCTCCTCATGTGTTTTAAAGGGATATTATTCTATTATGATGCAATGTCCTTGGATCCTATGTCCTCCTACTATTGGAAAAATGTTCTCCACGACCACTCCATCTAGGAAGTTTCAACATATGGTAGGTTTTAATGAGTTCCTCCCTCATTCTTCTGGAATGACGAGGTTACAAGCCCAGAACCATCAAATGGTCCTCATTCCTAGGATAATTCCTGCAAACCTCCTCTGGACCTTCTCCAATGCTAGCACAGATTTAGGGCCAGAACTGCTCACCATGCTTCAAATGTGGTCTGACCAATGCCTTAAAGTCTCAAAATTACATTCCTGTTTTTATATTCGAGTCCTCTGGAAATGAATGCTAACATTGCATTTGACTTCTGACTATTAATTCATTCAACTGGCAAGTTAATCTTTAAGGAATCCTGCTCCAGGACTCCCAAGTCCATTTGCAACTCCAATTTCTGAATTCCCCCCCACAACCCATTTAGGAAATAGAAGAGGCAGCTTCAAGGCTTGACCACCTAAAGCGAGAGCAAGGTTTGATCAATCAGTGCTGGGCTGATTTGGAAAGATTGAGTACAGACCAAAACAAGGTGGCAGGGTCCAGGCCCAGAGTATATCAATGCAACTGGGCCTGAGTCTTGGAGCAAGGGACAACGTGATGTTTGAACGATTTAAACACAGGGCCAGATGGATTGAAAGGCAAGGTGTTGGGACCACAGGCAAGGGCCATGCCAGTTCTACTTGCTGCTTCGTGCAGTTTACTCTGCTTTTCCCTGCTCTGAGGCTGTTGCTGAAGCCCTGATCCTGCACACATTGTATATATTGTTTTATCATCCACAAAACTGGCCACAAAGCCATCAATCCGTCATCCAGATCATTAACATAATGTGAAAAGCAGCTGACCCACTAACAACCTTTGAGAAACACCACTACTCACAGTCTCCTGCCAGTCAGTCGATCTTCAATCCATGCTAGAATCTTTCCTGTAAGATCAAGGGTTGCTATCTTGTTAAGAAGCCCCATGTGCAGCATCTTGTTAAAGGCCTTTTGAAAATCCAAGCAAAAAAATCCATTGACTCTTGTTTGCAAAATATTGCTATTTACTTCCTCAAAATTTCAATGGATTTGTCTGACTAGATTTCCCCTTAAGGAAATCATCTAATCTGCCTTCAGATATCCTGAAACCTTATCATTGATAATGGACCCTAACGTCAGGCAAAAGAGCCTGTACAGTGGTTTCCTGCCTTTTGCCTCCCTTCCTCTTAATGAGTTGAGTGAGATTTCCAATTTTTCAGTCCTCTGGAAACATTCCAGAATCTAGTGATTCATGAAAGAATACTACTAATGCCTCCACAATCTCTTCAGCTACCTCTTTCAGAACTCGGGGATGTAGTCCATCTGCTCCTGGTGCTCATCTCCCTTGAGATCTTTCAATATCTAGCTTTGTGTCGATGGGTTTCAACCTGCAACATCTCACTTTGAGCTTTAACTGTGACAAGAGACCTTGACGAGGATGGTTAGGACCCAAGTGCTGGAGTATCTGGGACTGAAATAGAGACACAATACTAGATAGAAACAAGAACTGAGTACTTGACAAGACACTAGATGATAATCCTAGTAGCATTTACAATTGAGCACTGAGGCACTGTTCAGTTGCTCCTTAAATACTGAATTCTAGGCACTAAAACATGATTGTCAATTAGTGGGATGATCCTTAACTCATAACGAGGCTGTGCCAGCTACTCACATTCAAAGATAAGAGCATCTAAATCCCACAAGCTTGCATGGTTGGGTGCTTCTCATAAAAGGAACCCCTCCCCTATGACTAACTCTTGATGGCCCTATCATCTCAGAGAGACAGTGATGGTAACCGATGTGAACTGGATCTCTCTGTGGTGGATAGCCACCTGGAGAAGAATGCACACAGATGCAGTTTACCATCTGAAGGTGTGTGGCACTCACTCTGATGTCTGACCAATTGTGGCCAATCTCTGACTGAGTCTTCTTAGGATCCATCTTGAGATTGCTGTTAGAGATGAAGAAACCCAAAAATGAAATGGTCATCACTTGAACCTCAGACTTCTCCAGCTTGACATAAAGTTCATGGTCTAGAAGCCTCTTTAAAATGTCCCTGACATGAGCAACATGCTCCTCTATGGACTTAGAGAAGATTAGGATGTCATCCAAGTAGACAAAGGCATCTTTATGGAGAGTATCCCAGACTACATTGCTTATCAAGGTCCAATAACTGCTGGAGCATTCACAAGGTCAAAGGGCATAACCAGGGTACTCTGTGCTGGAAATCCAAGCAACACAAAATGTTGAAGGAACTCAGCAGAACAGGCAGTATCTACCGGCAGGGTGGGGAGAGTACAATCGATATTTTGGGCCAAGACCTTTCATCAATCCTGATGAATGACCTCGGCCTGAAACATCAACTGTGCTCATTCCCATAGATGCTGCCTGGACTCCCGAGTTCCACCAGCATTGTGTGTTACTTGTAGTACCTCATTGTGTTGAAGACGACCTTTCACTCATCACCTTCCTGTATACGGACCAGACTGTATGCACTCTGCAGGTCTAGCTCAGTAAATACTCTTGTCCCTTGACAATTCTCAACGGCAGTACGAGTAGAAGGAAGTAATGATTCTTGGCCACTATGCTGCTTTATCCTCTATTTTCAATGGATGGCCGCAGATTCCCATCTCTCTTTCACATGAAGAAGCCTGCACCGGCTGATGAGGTGGAGGCCAGAATGAATCCTATGGCAAGAGCCTCCTTTATATACGCCATTGCTCTTCTCTGGGCTGACTGTGCGTATAATTGACCGCGCAGAGGACAAGTACAGGAGAAGATCTGTAGCAAAGTTACAGGGTCGGTATGGTGGAAGGGTCAAGGCCTTTCTCTTGCAAAGACCTCTTCCAAGCCCTTGTATATGGAAGGACTTTGAACAGTTTGGGTGTTGCAGGTTCTTCTGAACTCTTCAAGGATGACTCCCAAGGCTTCTTAGGTGGCAGGAATGGTTCAACCAACATCCAAATCTCCTTCCCAGGTTCACAAGAATCCTTTATATCAACAGGTAATGGCAACAAGTTGTTACTGATAGTCACCACGCCCCTAGTACAGGCTCCTGTGTTTAGGAGTCTTTTCTTTAGTCGGGACCTGGAGGCTGGATCCCTTAAGCTTTGGGTTAGCTCACACTGAAGTCTGTCCACTTGCTAATCCCTGGCCTTGAGAGTCTGGGGGTCAGAACCCCATGCCATAAACATATCCTCTTACAATAGCTGGACCAAGCAACGATTCTCCCTTCCCTCCAGTTCAGAGGGTTATGCTGGGACAGCCAAGAGTACCTGAGGATCGGGGGTATGAGGAGCAAGTCAAGGTAGAAACTAATATCCTCCATGTGGTCCTCAATCCTCATCTGCAACTCTTCAGTCTGTTGCTATATCTGCCCAGAACCCAGCAGACAGCTATCCAAAACAGTTGCAGCCATGGACTAGCTGAACTCTGGCAGCGGTATGTTGAGCCAATGGGTGGTCCCCAACTCCAGGAAATTACCAGCTGCCTTCACCTGTCTTCTGTTATTACTCCAGGAGGTCACCACCTTCAGAGTGACATGCTTTAGTTTGTCCCAGAGCTTCCCTGTTCCAACTGTTCTCCTGGGCCAAAGACCAGAACTCGATAGCATAGACGGCCATTGACCAACTTCCCTGACACAATTTCATCAGACAGTCCGAGGCTCTGTTTGCGCTGGCGGAATGATGAATTATTTTCTCATGGTGGCCATAAATTCTTCCAAAATTGCGCAAACCTCTCACCTGCAATCCCAATGGGTGGTGACCCAGGCGAGGTCTCTTTGGTCAGGAGAGAGATCATGAATTAGAATTGACTTTATTCCTTACATCCTTCACATTCATGAAGAGTAAAAATCTTTATATTATGTCTCCGTCTAAATGTGCAATCATAGTAATTTATAATAAACAGAACAGTCAATGTCACATAGAAATACCCTGAAGAATGAAGGCCACCTTTCTACGCTCCAAAGGGAGCTGGTATGGCTGAAGTTCAAACATCAATACACATTGAGTGAGGAAGCCACGGCGAAAACCCGGGTCTTAGTCAAACCTCTCTGGAGTCGGAAGGTGTACTGACTCCGCAGAGCAACTGACAGGCACATCCAAGTGCCTCTGGCTTTCTCCTTGCGATAGCTGGTACACAGCTTCTGGAGATTGTCTCTGACTGGAAATCCTCTCGCTGTGTCTGCCCACAGCGGATGAAAGACTGATACCCCACTGGATCTACGTTGGCTCAATCATTCCATGACCAGAGTCCTTGATGAGGATGGTTAGGACCCAAGTGCTGGAGTATCCCAGGATGGAATTGAGACACGACAATAGGTTGAAACAAGAACCAAGTACTTAACAAGACGTTAGACGATAATCCCAGTAGATTTTACAACTGACCACTGAGGCTCCGTTCAGGTGCTCTTGAAATGCCGAACTCTAGGTGCCAAAACACGACTGCCAATTAGCAATTTAGGAGCCGCATCAGCTCTGCATACTCAGTCGAGTTAGAGTCACTAAACCCCGGTAGGGTGCGTCTCTTAATGATGATGTTCTGGGCTGGCTGGCTTACAGTACATTTAATGACAGAGGCGGGACAGAAACTCACCAGCCTATGATGTCCTGGTTCAGTCTTCTTTAAAAAAACGGAACAACATTGGCTATCCTACAATCCTCTTACCTCGCCTGTCGCTAAGGATATTTTATATATATCTGCTAGGACACCAGCAATTTCTGCACTTACCTCCTATAGGATCTGAGGGAACACCTTGTCAGGCCTTAAAGATTTATCCACCCTGATTTGTCTCAGGTCAACATAGACCTCCTCTGTAATCTGTACGGGGTCCATGAAGCTGATGCCACTTTGCCTCACTTCTATAAACTGTATCCATTTCCCAAGTAAATACAGATGCAAAGAATGCAGTTATAATCTCCCCCATCTGTTTTGGCTCCACACATGGATTACCATTCTGGTCTTCCAGAGGACCAATTTTGTCCCTTTTGCTCTCAACACATCTGTAGAATCCCTTAGGATTCTCCTTTACTTTGTCTGCTAGAGCAAATTCATGCCTTCTTTTAGCCCTCCTGATTTTATTCTCAAGTGTTCCCTTGCATTTCTTATACTTCATAAACACCCCATTTGTTCCTACTTGCTATGCATCTCCTTTTTACTCTTAACCAGGCCTCAATATCTCGAGACCAAGATTCCCTACACTTGTTATCTTTGCATTTTATTCTGATTTGCACTTTCCCAGTACACATTTGTTAGAAAACAGCCTGCCCCAATACAGACTTGCCAGATTATTTCTGATACCATCAAAATTGGTCTTTCTCCAATGTAGAATCTCAACCTGTGGACCAGACCCATCTTGTTGCATATTTACTTTGAAATTAATGGCATTAATGGTCACTGGATGCAACATCTTCCCCTACAGGAATGTCTGTCTTATTCCCTTAATAGCAGATCCAGTATCACACACTCTCTCATAAGAATTCTACATACTGATGACAGAAATTTTCCTGAACACATTTAATGAACAATCCCATTTAGTCCTTTTATAATATGAGATTTTGAGTCGATATGGAAAGTTGAAATCACTAACAATAACAACCTTATGTTTCTTGCAACAGTCTGCTCTTTACAATTAGTTCCTCCAAATCCTTTGGCCTGTTGGGTGGTCTGTAATACAACCCCATTAACATGGTCATACCTTTCTTATCTCTTAGTTCCACCTATAACATTTCACCAGTCGAGTTCTGACTAGTTCTGTCCTGACAGAGCACTGCCGTGACATTTTCCCTGACTAGTAATGTCACCCTCCTCCTTTAAAACCTCCCACCCTATCATGTCTAAATTAATGGAACCCCAGAATATCAAGCTACTAGTGTTGTCCCTCTTGCAACCGAGTCTCACTAATGGCCACAATGTCACAATTCCACCTATTGATCCATGCCCTGAGCTCATCCTCCTTTCTAAATAATTGCTTTGAAGTAAAGGCAGCTCAGGACACTAGTCACACCACACTCATCCTTTTGATTCCTAATTTTGTCTGATGTCTTCAATATCTGTCTCCACAAACTGTTCTGGCATTCTGGTTCCCATCCCCCTGCAATTCTAGTTTAAACCCCACCGTGCAACATTACCAAACCTTCCTGTTGGGATATTAGTCCCCCTCTAGTTCAGGTGCAAACAAACTGTCCTTTCTGTACAGATCTCACCTTCCCTGGAAGAGATCCCAATGATCTAAAAACTTTATGTCCTCCCTCCTACACCAACTCTTTAGCCAGGTATTAAACTGTAGTCTTCCTAGTTCTGACCTCACTAGCCACATGGCATGGGTAGCAATCCAGAGGTCACAACTCAGGAGGACCTACTCTTTAACTTGGCACCCGACTGCCTGTACAGAACCTCGTCACTCATCCTACCCATGGTCATTGGTACCTACATGGAGCATGACTTCTAGTTGTACTCCCACCCACTTAAGAGTGCTGAGGACTCAATCTGAGATTTAGCAGGAAGCAACATACCATCTGGGAATCTTGTTCTCACCTACAGAACCTCCTGTCCATTCCCCCAACTAACAAAAACCCTATCACCATAGCTTACCGCTTCTCCCCCTTCCCTTCTGAGTCAGAGGCAGACTCATTGCCAGGGCTATGACCTCAGTGACTTTCCTCCGTTAGGTCAATACCCCCAACCATATGTCCATCCTATCTATCATCCCTTCAGCCTCCTGAATGATCTGAAATTTATCCAGTTCCAACTCCAACTCCTTATTGCAGATTGTTAGAAGCTGTAGATGGATGCTCAGCTGTAATCGTCAGGGACACTGGAGGTCTCTCCCTACCTTCCCACATCCTGCAAGAGGAGATTCCACTATCCTGCCTGGCATCTCTACTATCCTAGCTGAGCAGATATAAAGGAAAGGGGGAAAAAAGAATAAAACTTAAACCTGGAGCTTTTCTTTTCTTTCTAACCAAAGCCTCAAATAGCAAAAGTCTCAAGATCACCACTTTGACCCTGTCCACTCAGATGATGGCCACTCTACTTGTCCATACCTGCAATCCCAAACACCAACTGGTCATTGGTCAAAGATCTATTACACTGCCATGACTCATTTTCAAGTGTCCATTATCAACACAGGCCCTACAATACTTGTGATTTAATGATCGAGTTTGTAATCTAATGGAGAATTTATAAGTTATTACTTCCAGTGCATAATATCACACATTTCAATATTTTGCCAAGAAATGAATCCTGTGATATTTATGATTTCCAATATTAATTCATCAATATGGATTTAAATCCAGAATTACTTGTAGTAAGCAAAAAAATGGTATGGGTGTTGAAACTCAAAGATTCCTCTGTGCCAGCAGATTCTAATCAGAATCAATGACATGAATAAGATGAATAATATCAATAAGATGACAGTACGACGCAGTTTGCAGCGGCCTCTCCAGAGTTGATATCTGTTATTTGTCAAGTGGGGTGCCATACACAATCCTAATCTGATGAAAAATGGACGTAGGAGTATGGAAAAACATCTGGAAATCTCCAGAAAGGCCTTCTTCGTTGCTGCTGCTGTTGTGAGGTCCAGGTCTCTGCTGGGAAGAATGGGACCCCAGTCCTCGGGATCACGTTGCCGGTGGCCGGTGGCAGGGGCGTCGTAGTGCGCTCGGCAGAGGATGGTGCTCAGAGAGGCTGTGCCGGAGGGGATGGTCGGAGGCTCGGAGGTTCGATGGACTCGGAGTCCGCTGTGGTCGGGACGCTTTCTCTGTGTGCTGCGTCTGCGAGACTGAGTCCGGTGGCACCATTGAAGTCCATAGCGGGGGTATTCCCTTCTGCCGCCTGCATGGGATGGCGAGTCTATAGGGACCCTGAGGACTTGTGTGGTGGTTTCTTTCGAACTTATTGTCTTTTAACATCTTTGGACTATTTTTACTGTGCCCATGGTCTGTTTTTTTATCAATTATGCTATTGTTTGCACTGTTGTAGCTATGTTATTTTGTGTAGGTTTTGTAGCTTTAGTTTTTGGTTTGTTGGGTGGTAGAGTTGGTCTCCTGATGTGGGGTGTCTGGGTAGTCTTGTTTCATCTGGTGGGTTTGGAGCTCCTTTCTGGGGAACGCGCTAAGATGGTAGCACAATATTAATACGCAGCAGCCTCTCCGGACTCTGGATTGGGGATTGCCAAACGTTATGTGGATTTTATGGTGTCATCTGTTTTGTCGTGTACTTTTGTGATATCATTCTGGAGGAATGTTGTCTCGTTTTTTAACTGCATTGCAGTTGTCGTTTCTAAATGACAATAAACTGAAATTCAATTCAATTCAATTCAACATACCTCTGAACAAATTGCTGGAGGAGATCAGTGAGTTGAGCAGGATCAGAACTATAGAGCAGGTCCCAGAACATGGTCCATCTCTCTCCTCTCACAAATACTGCTCAACCTGCTGAGTTCCTCCAGCAGTTATTGTTGGCTGCAGTCTCTTGTGTCTCCAAGATAACTGAAGCCAGCATTCACCTCACCTGTCCCCGGAAGTAAATTGCTGCAGATTTACTCAATTTCCTTGGTTTAGAGGCAAAATTGCATGCTAACCAAATAACACAATGATGACAGCTGTATCTCCAAAGAATGACCAGCTGTGTTGAAGTAAATAGCTAGGAGGTTGGGAGAAAAGTGAATGTGGAAAATTGTATTGGGTACAAGAGCTAAACACTTTCTGAATGCAACTAAAGTAGTTAAGTAGGTGACTAGAGGAGACTAGTTTGTTCATTATGTGCCGTGTCGTATGACGAGGGTAATCATGGTCTTCCCCTGACCGTGATTGTTCTTGGCAAATTTTTCTATAGAAGTGGTTTTCCATTGTCTTCTTCTGGGCAGTGTCTTTACAAGGCGGGTGACCCCAGCCATTATCAATACTCTTGTCTGCCTGGTGTCAATGGTCACATAACCAGAACTTGTAATATGCAACAGCTGCTCATACGACCATCTACCACCTGCTCCCATGGCTTCATGTGACCCTGTATCTTGGGGGGCAGTGCTATGAAGGTGCTATATCTTGTGCAAGGGTGATATGCAGCTAGTAGAGGGAAGACGCACCTTACACCTCCTTTGGCAGAGAACTTTCTCCACCCTATAATCTGTAGAGGAGGTATTTTAATAGATTGAGCCTCATCAGCAATTAGCAAAGCAAAGAGAACAGCACATAGAAATAAACTCAGATGGATTCATGAAGGGTTTGACTTACCAACCTAATAATAATTTACTTTGAAGTGTGAAAAGAGTAAGTCAATGGATTTCAAAGTGGCCTATGTAAATCTGGTACTAAAATTAGTTCAAGAATAATTTATATTGTGTATAATTGCATGACCCATAAAGCAAGGTCAGGGTGTAGAAAATGTCCTCTGCTTGGGGAAGTGATACTATTGCAGAGTCTTTTATATAATGTGTTTATAAGGAGCTAGGAGACGTGAAGATTGTAGTTAAATTTGCATGGTTGATACATGGTCGTACGGTAACTTTATTACCATTGTGTCATGGGACCAAAAGGATATTAGAAAACAAATTAAGTGGATGGTGATCATTTTTCAGCTAGCATTTCCTGTGTTCTAATATTCTTAACACTAATTATTCTCAAAGCATAGAGGCTGGAGGAAGTTAATTTTGACCCATATTGTTTATAGCCATTGAATACCATGTTCACATCTCCTCTACGAGGATAATATTCAAATCAGACACAGAAAGAAATTCAATTTTTGGTAACTTGCTAATGTTCAAATCATGAAATGGCAGAATTGATTAAAAGATCACTTTGAACTATTGAATTACCCACAATAAATTTAAAAACTTAACACCAAGCTCCTTTTTTGAGGAACTACTGTAAGCACAAATTTGGTTGCCAGATTACATACAATAAACATTATATTCTTTTTATTAGGATTGAGCGAGAGGATTGCAAAGGAAAGTTAAAAGACTCAGCAAATGTGTTAAAGCCAGCAGTTTGCAAACAGTTCAAGGTGCCTCTGAACTGATCAACCAATGAGGCAAAAAGTACTAGTAATTTTTGTATTTCTGAATTTTGGCATAAAATGAAAAAGAAAATAAATGGGAGAGCCAGAATGCTGGACCAGTGATTATGTGTCCTGTTGCTAATAGACCATAACTAGGAAAAGAAATGAGTGATAATGTTCTCTGCAGTCTTCAGAAAGCTGCTCACAGTCACCAGCTTCCCAATGGAAGCTCAGGACAGTCAATAAATCAAATTAAGTTCAAGTTCATTGTCACGGACACATACACAAGTATAATGCCATGATAGTTGGCTTTTTGCAGCAGCAGCGTACATTATAAACATGACAAACACGGGTTAACCTGCACACAAATTATATATAGATGATAAAATAAACAAAGCAATACCAGTGTAAATTGAGAGAGAGAAAAGATATTGTCCAAGGTTGTGTTAGGGTTTTACAGATAGGTTCAAGAAACTGATGATAGTGGGGAACAGAGTCAGGTTTTACATCATCGGCTTATGTCACAACGTTTGTTCTCTTTGCAGCATCTGTACAATGCAATACACAATAGAAAAAGCTGAATTAAAGTAGTTCTATATTAAGTAGTTGAAGTAACCAAGTAGTGCAAAAATAGAAGTAGTGAGGTTCAATGTCCATTCAGAAATCGGGTGGCAGAGGGGAAGAAGCTGTTCCTGAATCATTGAGTGTGTGGCTTTAGGCTCCAGTACCTCCTCATGTGTCCTGGGTGATGGGGGTTCATAATGATGGATAATGCCTTTTTGAGGCACTGCTCCTTGAAGATGTCCTGGATGCTACAGAGGCTAGTGTCCATGATGGAGCTTTGCAGCTTGCTTTGATCCTGTGTAGTACCCCCACCCCATACCAGACAATTAAGCAGCCAGTTAGAATGCTCTCTATTGTACAGCTGTAGAAATGTGAGTGTCTTTGGTGACAAATCAGATCTCCTCAAGTTCCTCATGAAATATTTCTGCTGTTGTGCCCTCTTCGTAGCTGCATCAATATGTTAGAAGAAACTGTTGTTGAACCTTGGGGTTTTAAGAATAACTTCTTCCCCTCCACCACCAGATTTCTGAACGGTCTATGAACGTGACTTCATTACTCATCTTTTGCATCAAGTAACTTACAGAATTTATGTCTTGCACTGTTCTGCTGTGCAAAACAACAAGTTACATGAGATTTGTCAGTGATCACAAGCTTGATTCACTAAATGCAAAATTGTTTTTGAAGTAATTACACCTTTGAACTGAGGAGGAAGAAAGAAAATGTGTATAGAATAAATGAACTGAAGGAAAGGTTTGAATCTCGGCTGCAGACAATGACATGGGACTGATTTTCAGCCGAGTGACTCACTGAGTTAGAATGCAAACACCTTGACACCTCACTGCTTTGGCAGGTGGACTAGCATTGAGCATCAGTTTATTCACAAAATAAAGAGAAAAGGCTTTTCTTTGCAACATGTGTTGGATTTGGTAAAGTATGTTGTGCCAGAGGCAACTTCTATTGTTTTCTCACCTTGAAGACCAAAAAATTACAAGGTGATGCAAAAGAAAACTATTGGTGAATCTGTGAGTTGCTTTGGTGGAGAAGTGGAATGGACATGGACTGAATGGCCTTCTTCTGTGCTGTAACCATTCTGTGTTATGTGTCAAACAATGCGGGTGCATCTGAGTCAGATAGGGCAGACATTCAAAGCCATGAGGCCCCAGGTACTCGGTTGTTTACAGTGAGACAGGAGAACACCAGACTAGCAAAGCAGATATTCCACTCGGAGCTCAATACTGGGTGGAGATTAAGGTTCATTTATTATTAAAGTGTACAACTGAAATTCTTCAATTCTCCAGGTAGCCATGAAATCAAGAAAGGCAGCACAATCGTCAACCCCCCCACCCCCACCCCCAATTCATCTTCCCACATAAAACAGATCAGGCACATTGATCCCCACACCCCAAATTCTCCCTTCCCATACAAAAACCCAAAAGGCACATTGACCCCCCAAATCCCCCTCGCTGTACAAAAAATCCAAGATGACCAGGTAAAAAAAAACTTAGGCAACATCCTTTGGAGCATAGCTGCAGATTCCACCCCCGTTCAGAGGAACTGATCGAAATGCAAGCACCCTTTGCACTCATTTCACTTCAATCAGCAAAATGGAGCCAAACATTAGTTTGCACTCCACCCTGCTCACTACAAGGTTCAAATATGCTGCCTCTGCTTCCTAGAACCTCCTGAGATTGCAGAGTGCTGGAACACCCAAACTCCCACACTCACTTTGATGTTTTAATTAGCAAACAGTGGAAGCTGTAATCAGTAAAATGGAGTCAAACATCAGTTAACTCACACTGCCTCCGAGACTGCTGAGCACTGAGGCACACAAATGATCTCCAAACAGCAAAACACAAGCTCCAACAATTCCAGAATCACACTCAAGACAGGAAACAAACATAAGAGACATAAAAGTGAAAAAGATGGTTTCACAATTTATCCAGAAGATGTCAGCCAAAAGAGCATTGTACACAGGCACCATCTTGACCAGAGATTATCAGGGATGCAGAGAAAACAATTCAGGATTGTACAAAAAGCTTCTGTGGAAAAGTAAAGCTTCCCCTGTGAAATCAGTTTAAGGTAAAGTACAAGTATTTAGGATAGTCACAAGAACCTAAAGACCTTGTAATAAGAACACACAGAGGCACAGTGTAAGGAACCAAACTCGGGTCACTGGGTTGAAAGTCCAGCACTCTGCCAGTGAGGATTGAGAGTGAACCATTGTAGTGCAGATTCAAAAAACAAACTTAACTTTCTTTTAGCCAAGATGGCAAAAAAAAACAGGCAACCAACCAAACTCAAAAATGCAGTAATCCAAATACAAATTCAGTAATCCAAGACCTCAATGCATAAATAAGATCCAGAAATGGCACGCAGTAAGCAGACCAACAAAAAAAAAACAGAAAAGACTTTTAAAAAATACATACCAGAGGCTCTTACTACTTACAAGATCACACTCTGAGACTGAGCAAAGTAAGGTGCAGGAGGCAGGATTTAAATACACAGTCATCATTTGAGAACATGTGCTGTCACAAGAGAGTCCTATCAGTTCTCAAAAAATACCCATAGGGAGCTATGTCTGCCCCAGTTGACCAAACCCGGAATAGACCGGGGTCCTAACACTGAGAGCAATGGAAGAGGTGTACCACCTCACAATCAGTCACCTCCAGCACCATCTGTGGTTTCCACACAGACACGATCAGCCACTTTACAGTCCACAATACTGGAGTATACAGCAAACAGGTTATCCTCAATCCTAAAGAAATGCTGAAGAAGAAAACTTTCTTTTCTGCAACTTTCTTGCTCAGCAAGTTCTTCTGTAGATTCAGTATATATCTTCAATTCATCAAGTTTATGTTCCACAATTTTCAAGTTAAAGCGGCAATGATAATGAATGTTTTAGCCATGAAATTGCTTTGACTTTATTATAGAACATACCATAAAAGGTAATACAAAGGTCCAAATCTAATACTATATCAGAGAAAATAGCATGAGGCTCAATCTTCTCCTCCTGCAGGAGGTAGGATTTAAATACACAGTTATCATTTGAGAACATGTGCTGTCACAAGAGAGTCCTATCAGTTCTCTTCCTTTGAATTTGTTTAATGTTTTGAAGACATAAAGCATAATACCCCTTGCTTTGTTTTACGGAATGTACTATTCTGCTTCATAATCAGCTACTAAAGAGTTTACCCCTCTGTGATGTGCTGCTTCCTGGTCACCTGCGATGGAATTTACATTTTCTGATGTACCAAGAGCTAGCACTGCATGCTCGAAGAAAGTTTGGCTGTCAGATAATCTTCATCTGTTGTCCTGAATACCATGTACTTGAGTACAACTAGCTATGCAAGGTGGATGTTAATTTGATCTCTATACTCTGGTTAAGTACCACTTTTAAAATTTGGCCTTTTTCGTTTCCCTGTACATTATTGTTAGGCTGGGTTTATTCTGCATTAATCAGTCCTAAGAGAATATGAAGTGTAATTTCAAACTTTAATTTGGACTGGTATTGCTTGAACACCTCAACTCCTTAAGAGAATCAATGTTCCACAGTTAATCGTCAGTCTGCTGTATCCAAGCGATACAGTTTCCAAACCATTGGAGATCTACCTCTAGACTCCAAACTGGTTGTTTAAGCTTGCTCTTTTCCCCTTTGCCAGTCCTCATCCC
The DNA here is from genome assembly GCF_030144855.1 of Hypanus sabinus. Taxonomy (NCBI): domain Eukaryota; kingdom Metazoa; phylum Chordata; class Chondrichthyes; order Myliobatiformes; family Dasyatidae; genus Hypanus; species Hypanus sabinus. Next base: position 82,604,379 of record NC_082708.1, read on the forward strand.
TCCCAAAAATGTAACTACTACTCAAACAACCAATCCTTCATTTAATTAATTTGTTAATAAATTTCTTTATCAATCGCTTTATTGCTGCCTCATCTGTGGGATTCTAATAATCTTCTGATATTCATTTGTTGCTAATCGATTCCTCTGAGCAACTTGTTTGACAAGAATCAGTTCATTCATCTAATTAATCTAGTTATCTTGGAGTTCATGTTTGAGGACAAGGATGGCTAGCCTGGAATATAATGATCAACAGAATCAAGAGAATGAGGAAATTCCAGCCTTCAATTTGTCCTGTATTTAAATCTATCCCAATCACCGAGCCATTTTCTTTAACAGAGAAATTTGGCTCATTACTCATCTAACAATCTGCTGATCAGACACCATCTGTGGCAGGAAAGGAATTGTTGATGTTTCCCATTGAAACCCTATATCAGGCCAGGCAGATTGTTTGTTTCTACAGATTCCAGCATCTGCACTATCTGGTAACTTCACTGTTCTATTGATGTTGGAGGATGCTCCATGGAGAGGAGAAGAAAAAGTGGCATATTATCTGTGGGGTAGCTGGTTGAAACATTTTAGTGAAGCTCCTTCCTTTAAATGTTGGGTATGATGATGGAGCAGCATTAAAAATTAAGGACATTTTAAACTCATGGAAGACTTCAGTGTCAGTAATTGACAGCTATGCAGCTAAGAAATCAATATGTTCTCACCTTATCACCTGTAATAAGATGTGGATTTCAAATAAAGTGACATTATTTACTGTTTCAGCATTCCATCTGGTACTCTGACACTTCTGACACCTCATTTCCTTCCACAGTTAACAAGGTAGCAGTCAAGTCTGTGATGGGATGTTTTGCAGTTGCCTGGAAGAATGTAGCTCCAACAATGCTTAATAAACTCAACATCACCCAAACCAAAACAGCCCATTCACCACCGAAATGCTCATCTACAAAGTGTTCTGCAGATGCTTATCATTTACTCTAAATGTCTCCCAGACCTGTACATTGAAATTCCAGCACTTCCAGCTTCTTCTCCATAAGTCATATAACATCTACCTAGGCCTGGCACATTCTGCATCATTCTTTTAAAGAGGATAACTTTTAATAGGCCCTGGGTTCCCCTTCACAAATGTTCATTCTTTTTCTTCCTTTCTCTCATAAGGGAAAATTTTGAAATTCACTTCCACTCATAAATGCTATCTAATCTGTCAAATGACCTTTAGTGTGAAAGTCTGTAATGGATGCCTAAACACCTGATGGCAATCTAAACACAGGATTGTTCTCCCAGCCACACTCTATGACCATCAGAGCACACAGTGAAGATAAATATTAAGTCAATGAGCCTACTTTAAATTCCAGTTAATCCATTCTGAGCTTCCTATTTCACCTTTATTAATGATTGATAAAAATTGCTTCATTTATTCTGGCACCATTCAGTATTAAAAAGACAATTATATTTTTGGTTGTAAACAAGCTCTGTTGTGACTTTCACCTCTGGATTAATTTGCTTATTTGAATTGACAACAATTTTATTTGTGTGATGTGCAGGTGTCAGAAAGCAAGCTTACTTCTTTTGCAATGTTTGTTGCTGCATATTAATAGGTGTCTCCCCAATAAATGAATCAAGTCAGCTCTGCTTCCTGCTCCAGAAAGTAATCTGTCCTTCCTAGTGAATAAAACTAATTATCCAATTTTCTGAAACTCGTTGCTGAGAGAGGCCAATTTGCTTTGAGATTTAATAATAAATACATCTCAAGTAAGCGATCCTGAATGCCTTCAATTCATTTAACTTGGACTGGAGAACTCCAGATTAATAGGTCTTCATACTGGGAAAAAATGCTTCTCTGGTAAGCTAAAATTGTAAGCTGGTTTCTGCTTCATTGGTCAGGTAGTTCACCTTTATATTACCATGTCCTTTTGCATTGGCCTGATATGTGTACTTGATGGAGTACATCTTACTGAAATGCTCTGTTCACAGCATCCCTTCTTCACTCTCTTGATAATCTTCCTATCCTTGAAAGACAAAATTTAATAAGAATTTAGGCCCATTTGTGCCTGTTATTTTTTACATATTAATTCCAACTAGAAATCATAATTCATCTTAGTTGATGTGTTTGTACCTACTTAAGTCCTGTCCTTTGGGAAATTTTATTGAGTACGGGCACTTCTGGATATCAGTTACCTTGGCACAGGTTTCATTTCTCAGTTGTATTTCCCGTTTGTGATGAGTTAATCAACATGAGTGGATCACTTTAATTATGTAATGACTGAACTCGGATCTAAAGATGATGACTATCTTCATAATTAACAATAAAATGAAGAGTACATCAAACAGTAATTGGCGAATGATTTAATGTCCAAACTTTCCTCCTGTGAGATTTTTTATTCAGGAAACATTGATGCTAACAGACCCCTATAAAGGTCAGGATTCCTCTGTCAATTACTCTATAGGACATAGGAGCAAAATTAGGCCATTTGGCCCATTGACCATGGCTGATCCTTTTTCCTCCCTCAGTCCCACTCCCTGGTCTTCTCCCTGTAACTTTTGATGCCCTGTGCAATCAAGAAACTATAAGCTCTGCTTTAAATACACCCAACGACCTGGCCTCCACAGCTACCTGTGATAATAAATTCCACAAGTTCACCACACTCTAGCTAAATAAATTTCTCTGCATCTTTTGTTTTAAATGGATGCCCCTGTGTCCTGAGGCTGTGCTCTCTTGTCCAATACTCATCCACCATGGGAAACATCCTTTCCACATCTAACATAGGAACATACAAGAACATAAGAAATGGGAGCAGGAGTAGGCCATTCAGCCCATTGAGCCTGCCCCGCCATTCAATAAGATCATGGCTGCTGTCTGTAAACTCAGCTCCATCTTCCTGCCTTTTCCCCATAACCCTTAATTCCCTTACTATGTAAAAACCTATCTAACTGTATCTTAAATATATTTAGTGAAGGAGCCTCAACTGCTTCCCTGGGCAGAGAATTCCACAGGTTCACCAGTCTCTGGGAAAAACAATTTCTCCTCATCTCTGTCCTAAATCTTCTCTCCTGAAGCTTGAGGCAAAGTCCCCTAGTTCTAGTCTCATCTACCAATGGAAACAACTTTCCTACTTCGATTTTATCTATCCCTTTCAAAATGTTGTATGTTTCTATAAGATCCCCTCTCATTCTTCTGAATTCCAGAGAGTATAGTCCCAGGCGACTCAATCTGTCCTCGTAGGTTAACCCCTTCATCCCCGGAATCAGCCTGTTGAACCTCCTCTGCACTGCCTCCAAAGCCAGTATATCCTTCCTCAAGCATAGAGACCAGAACTGCACACAGTACTCCAGGTGCAGCCTCCCCAGTACCCTGTTTAATTGCAGCATGACCTCTCTACTCTTGAATTCAATCCCTCTAGCAAGGAAGACCAACATTCTGTTTGCCTTCTTAATAACCTGTTCTACCTGCAAGCCAACTTTTTGTGTTTCATGAACAAGCACTCCCTAGAACTTCTGCACAACAGCATGCTGCAACAACATATTTGGCATCAATCAACACATCAAAAATCATAATCTTTTAACACAAAATCCAATTCCAAATATCATTTATTTACATTACTCCCATTTATTTTAAATCATGTATTTTATATTTGTTCATTATATAATTTTTTAAACTTGTTAAGTGTGGTGCATGTTTTTAAATTCTCACTACAACTGTTCTGTATATTCACCCCTCTGACTGAAATAGAATGATTTTTGACATTTGTTCTTATCCTTTGTTTTTGAAATATGCATGTTCCTCTCAAATCATGTTGACTTTCTCTCGTTTTAAACAACCTTTGGATACTTTGTGGTAGCTGTCCATTTTTTTACTTTATATGTAATTTGTATTATTTTAAAATCTATGAAATCTCTGAATTTTAAAGTGCTTAGTTGAATAAATAGTGTATTCATTGGCTCATAATAACTTGTCTTATTTACAATTTGTATAATTTTCTTTTGGAGTAGAAAAATTGAGTTTGTATTTGTTTTGTATGTATTTCTCCATACCTCTACACAGTAAGTCATGTATGGGACTATAAGTGAACAGTATAATATATACAAAGATTCCTGATCTAAGAAATCTTGCACTTTGTACAGTATTGCAAAACATTTTGACATTCTTGCTTTGACATAATTTATTTATGGTTTCCAGCTTAATTTACTATCTATTACCACTCCTAAAAATTTTGTTTCAGATACCTTAACAATTTCAACATCATTTATTCTAAGTTTACTATATGAGTTATTCCTTCTAAAGTGGATGACCTCACAGTTACCAATGTTGTATTCCATCTGCCAGACCTTGGCCCACTCACTTAACCTATCTATATCCCTCTGCAGACTCTCCACATCCTCTGTACAATTTGCTTTTCCACTCAGTTTAGTGTCATCAGCAAATTTTGTTATGCTACACTCAGTCCCCTCTTCCAAATCATCAATGTAAATGGTAAACAGCTGCGGGCCCAGAACCGACCCCTGTGGCACCCCACTCACCACTGACTGCCAACCGGAGAAACACCCATTTGTACCAATTCCCTGCCTTCTATTGGTTAACCAATCCACTATCCGTGCCAATACACTTCCTCTGACTCCATGTATCCGTTTCTTGTTTGTAAGTCTCTTCTGTGGTACCTTATCGAACGCCTTCTGGAAATCCAAGTATACGACATCCACCTGTTCCCCTCTATCCACTGCACTCACTATGTCCTCAAAGAACTCCAGTAAGTTTGGCAAACAGGACCTGCCCTTTCTGAATCCATGTTGCTTCTGTGTAATGGAACCACTCCTTTCTAAATGTTTCGCTATTTCTTCCTTAATGACAGCTTCAAGCGTTTTCCCAAATACAGATGTTAAGCTAACTGGCCTATAGTTGCCCGTCTTTTGCCTACGTCCTTTTTTAAAAAGTGGCATGACATTTGCTGTCTTCCAATCTGCCGGGACCTGCCCAGAGTCTAGAGAGTTTTGATAAATGATTACCAATGCGTCTACTATAACCTCTGCCAATTCCCTCAGCACCCTGGGATGCATCCCATCAGGACCAAGGGACTTACCTATCTTCAAGCCCTCTAGTTTGATCATCACTATCTCTTTAGTGACAGTGATTTTATTGAGGTCCTCACCTTGCATTTCGTCCATAACATCATTCTTTGGCATATTAGACGTGTCCTCCACTGTGAAGACCGACACAAAATAGTCGTTCAATGCCTCAGCCATTTCCTTATCACCCAATATCAATTTCCCCTTCTCATCTTCTAAGGAACCTACATTGACTTTAGCCACCCTACTCCACTTTATATATTTATAAAAACTTTTGCTATCTGTTTTTAAATTTTGTGCTAATTTACTTTCATACTCTATCTTCCCTTCCCTTATTTCTTGCTTAGCTGTTCTTTGTTGCTTTTTAAAGTTTTTCCAATCTTCCAGTATCCCACTATTCTTTGTGACTTTGTACACATGAGCTTTTAATTTGATACTATCTTTTATTTCCTTAGTTATCCAAGGCTGGCTCTCCCTACACTTACTGTCCTTACTTTTGACTGGAATATACTTTTGTTGTGCACTGTGAAAAATCTCTTTGAAAGTACTCCACTGTCCCTCAACTGTCCGAACAAATAGCCTGTGCTCTCAATCCACATTAGCCAACTCCTCCCTTAGCACATTGTAGTCTCCCTTGTTCAAACATAATACATCAGTTTTAGATCTAACTATTTCATCCTCCATCTGCATGTGAAACTCAATCATTCTATGACCACTCTTTCCAAGAGGATCCCTGACTACAAGATTGTTAATCATGCACAGGACTAGATCTAAGATAACATTTTCCCTTGTAGGTTCACTAACATGCTGCTCTAGAAAGTCATCACGGATGCATTCTATGAAGTCCTCCTCAAGACTTCCTTGACCAACCTGATTCACCCAATCTATGTGAAAATTAAAATCCCCCATGACAACTGTCATTCCATTCTTACAAGCCTCAGTTATTTCTTAGTTAATCACCTCTGCCACTGCAATATTTTTATTTGGCTGCCTATAGACAACTCCCACCAGTAATGTTTTTCTTTTACTATTCTTAATCTCTACCCAGATGGAATCAACATTCTGCTCCATAGATCTTATATTGTCTCTCACAATCGCCCTGATCTCATCCTTAATTAAGAGTGCTACCCACCTCCTTTGCCTTCCTGCCCATCTTTCCATATTACCTGATACCCTTGGATATTTAATTCCTAGTCATCTCCACCTTGCAACCAGGTTTCTGTAATGGCCACTAAATCATATGCCTTGGTACTGATCTGTGCAAACAAGTTCACTAACCTTGTTTCCAATATTACGGGCATTTAGATAAAGTGCCCTTATTCTCATTGTCCTTTTAGAATCTAATGACCTATGTGATTTTTGCTTTTTAGTTTTATGCACTCCACTCTTACTTTTGTCTTCACTAACTCTCGCTTTGGTCTCTGCATCACTTCCCTCTTTTCTGTGTGAGTTCCCATCCTTCTGTTAGTTTAAAACCTCCCCAGCAGTACTAGCAAACTCTCCCTAAGACATTGATCCTGGCCCTGCCCAGATGTAGACTGACTGAATGGTACTGGTCTCACCTCCAATGCAGTTCCAATGCCCCAAGAATCTGAAACCCTCCCTCCTGCACCACCGCTCAAGCCACATATTCATTCTAGCTATCCTGTTATTCCAACTGTGGCTAGCATGTGGCACTGGTAATAATCCTGAGATAATTACCTTTGAGGTCCTACTCTTTAAATTATCTCCTAGCTCCCTAAATTCAGCTTGTCTAGGCCTTTCAACATTCAAAAGGTTTCAATGAGATCCCCCCTTATCCTTCTAAATTTCAGTGAGTACAGACCCAGTGCCATCAAATGTTCCTCGTATGACCACCCTTTCATTCCTGGAATCATCCATGTGAATGTCCTCTGGACCCTCTCCAATGCCAGCATATCTTTTCTTAAATGAGGAGCCCAAAACAATCACAATACTCAAGATGAGGCCTCACCAGCGCCTTATAAAGCCTCAGCATCACATCCCCACTCTAGTATTCCAGACCGTGCTAACATTACTCCATCTGTAGACCCGCAGGCTGCTGCTGGTAAGGGGGGCTTTGTTGCCTCCTGCAATCTTTAGCATCATTGGATCTGCCCCAAAGTCAGGGTGGTTTCCTCCTACAGACCTCCAGACCAGTCATCCCAATCCCACTTTCCCCATCCATCAATTTTTCTGTGATCTCCTCCACTGTTGCTCCACTCTGCATGGTAACCACAGCCTGCTATGAAGAGGTCTTATTGAAAACTCCTGTAACCAGCAAACAGAAAATGCCCAGAATCCCAGAATGACATTCTTTTCAAACTATCTCATTCTCTTCAAATACACTATCATTTTTTCCATTCCTTGCATTTTCTTACCTAATTTTAGTTTTGCTTGGGATCAAATACTTCTCAGAGTAAAACTAAAACAGATTCAGTGATCCTTAATAGAAATAGAAAACTGGGGTAAGAAATTGATCTTTAAAGGTGCATGTGAGAGCCCTGTTTATATGAAAGAGGCACTAAGCATCTTCATAGAACATGACAACTGCTGGAAGTGAAAAGACCAAGGCCCAACTGGGTTTCTCATCCATGATTCTGACAGTTGCAGTGCACATTGATAGTGCACTTACTGGCGATAATATAGTTTATTAACAATGAATCTCTGGAAGCTAGAGTGTAACAGATTCAGACATAAATGTGAAAAGCAACATGGGAGCCAACAGCCCAAAGTATCTTCCCATTTCCCTCACCCCCAGGCAAGATACACTAACCAGATGTCATGCTTTTGGAAACATGAGTTACGTGGATTTTAAATGATAAATTCATTATTGCTTCTCAGAACTTTATTGTAGCTGGAAAAGTCCGAGATGCATTTAAACATGAAAAAGAAACTAAATTGGAAACGTTAAAGTAATTCACTTGTTTTGGGCATCAAAGGTAAGGCTAGTATTAAATGCTCGTTTAATTGCTCCTGAACTGAATGGCAATTTATATCAGCTTAGAGGATAGTTAAGACACATCAACGCTGTTGTAAGTCACTTATAATCTAATGTGGGTAAGAATGGCAGACCCATTTTTATAAAGGAAATACACCTAATTTACAGGAGGTGCTTAAAAAAAGTAGCCACCCAATGTATCTTCATGATCTTCTGCTACTGTGGCTCATCCACTTCAGGGGTCAATGTTTTGTGCATTCAGAGTTGCTCTTCTGCACAGCACTGTTATAACATGTGGTTATTTGAGTTACTATCACCTTCCTGTCAGTTTGGGTAAGTCTGACATTTCTCCCCTGAACCTCTCTCAAAGTGCTTACACTCACTGGGCATTTTTTTTTTTGTGGGGGGGGTGTGTTTGCATGCGCAATAGTCTCTAGAGTTTACTGAAACCATATCTGATGTTTAAGGATTGAAGTTCAAAGTAAGTTTATCATCAAAGTACTTATGTCCCGCTATTTACAACTTTGAGATTCGTTTTCTTGTAGGCATTCAGAGTAAGTACAAAAGAATCAGTGAAAATCTATACCCGAGAGCACAGACAAACAATCAATGTGCAAAAGACCATTAACTGTGCAATTACGAAAAGAAAAAAAAATAATAATAATAAATAAGCAATTAATATTGAGGACATGAGATGAAGTGTCCTTGAAAATGAATCCATAGGTTATGGGAACAGTTCAGTGATGGGGTGAGTGAGGTTAATTGAAGTTAACTTCTCTGGTTCAAAAACATGATGGTTGAAGGGTAATAACTGTTCCTGAACCTGGTGGTGTGGGTCCTCAGGCTCCTGTACCTTCTTCATGATGGTAGCAGCAAGAAGAGAGCATGGCCCAGTTGGTGGAGGTCCTTGACAATGGACACTGCTTTCCTGTGACGGTGCTCCATGTAGATGTGTTCTGTGGTGTGAAGTGCTTTGCCCAGGATGGACTGGGCCCTACACTAGTTTTTGTATGCTTTTCCAATCAAGGGCATTGATGTTTCCATATCAGCCCATGACACAGTCAATATACTCTCCACCATTCATCTATAGAAGTTAGTCAAAGTTTTAGATGGCATACTTAATCTCTACAGACTTCAAAGAAAGGAGACACAATGTTGTGCTTTCTTCGTAAAGACTCTTACATGCCGCACCCAGGACAGATCTTCTGAAGTGATAATATGGAGGGATTTTAGGTAGCTGACCTTCTCCACCTCTGATCCCTGATGAGACCTGGATCATGGACCCCCAGTTTCCTCCTCCTGAAGTCAGTACTCAGCTCCTTGGTGTTGCTGGCGTTGAGTGAGACGTTGTTGTTGTGCTACCACGCAGTTAGATTTTCAATCAGCAAATATGCTGATTTGTCACCACCTTTAACTTGGCCAGCAACAGTGGTACCATCAGAAAATTTAAAAATGGCATTGCAGCTGTGTTTAGCCTCCCAGTTATAAGTACAAAATGAGTAGAACAGGGAGCTAAGCACACAGCCTTGTGGTGCACCTGTGCTGATGGAGATTGTGGAGGAGATGTTGCTGCCAATTCAAACTGACTGGGGTTGCTAGTGAGGAAATCAATGAACCAGTTGCTCAAGGAGGTATTGAGACCAAGGTCTTGGCGCTTATTGATTAGTTTTGAGGGGATGATAGTATTGAGCTGATGTATCTGATCCAGATGTTCCATGGTGGAATGAGATGGAATCTGCTGCTGACCTGCTGTGATGGCGGGCAAATTGGGATGGATGCAAGTTGCTTCTCTTGCAGAAGTTAACGTGTTTCATCACCAAACTCTCAAAGCACTTCATTGCAGTGGATGTAAGTGCTACTGGATGATATTCATTGAGGCAGGTTACCTCATTCTTCTCAGACACCAGTATAATTGAAGCCTGCTCGAAGTAGGTGGGTAGTTCAGGTTTCCAAAGCGAGAGGTTAAAGATCTCAGTGAACACTGCAGCCAGTTGATCAGCACAGATTTTTAGTACTTGGCCAGGTACCCTGTCTGGGGCGAATGCATTCCATGGGTTCACCCTCATGAAGAATGCTCTCACATCGGCCTCAGAGGCTGAAATCATGGGATCAACAGGAGCTGTCAGAGTTTGTGAAGGTGGTTCAGTGCTTTGATGATCAACGTGACATAAAAGGCTTTGAGCTCATCTGGGAGTGAAAACTTGTTGCCATCCATGTCACCTTGTAGAAGGTGATGGCATTCAAGCCCAGCCACAGCTGTCAGGCATCTTTCAGTTACTCAAGTTTGTTCAGGAATTGTCATTTTGCACGTGAAATGGCTTTCCAGATATCATACCTAGACTCTTTGTATTTCACTTGATTGACAGACCTGAAAACCACTGATCCTGCCCTCAGCAGAATGCTGATCTCATGGTTTATCCAGGACTTCTAGTTGGAGAAGACTCAGAATGATTTTGTTGGGACACATTCTTCTCCGACTGTTTAGTCAGACACAACTGTGGTGTATTGGTGCAGATCCTCTGATGAGTCTTTGAACGTGGCCCAGTCCACTGACTTGAAGCAGACCCATAACCACTCCTCTGCCTCCCGTGAGCACCTTTGTTATCCTTATCTCTGAACCTTTCTCTTTAGCCTTTGCCTGTATGCAGATAGGAGGAGGACAGCCAGTTGATCAGATTTCCATAAATATCATCTAGGCACAGAATGGTGGGCTTTCCTAATTATAGTACAGCAGTGGCTGATTGTATTGGGACCCCTGGTGCTGCAGATGATATGTTGATGATAATTGGGTAGATATTTCTTCCAACAAGCCTTATTGAAGTCCCCGACAATGATTTGAAAAGTGTCGAGCAGGCTTTTCCTTGTTTGCTGTTGATATTTGGTAGGTTTCAATAAGACTCCTCCCTCATTCATCTAAACTCCAGCAAATACAGGCCCAGAGCTGTCAAACACTTCTGATTCAGTAACCCTTTCATTTCCAGGATCACTCTTGTAAATCTCCTTTGGATCCCCTCCAATGCCAGCACATCCTTTCTTAGATATGGGACCCAAAACTGCTCACAATACTTTTTCAGTGGTCTGATCAATGGCTTCTGATGGGATAGTATTACGTTCTTGCCTTTATACCCTAGTCCTCTAGAAATGAATGCCAACATTACATTTGCCTTCCTTCCTTCCTTCCAACTGACTCAACGTCTACGTTAACTTTTAGGGCTTTCCTGCAGTAAATTCCCAAGTCCCCTTTGTACTTCCAATTTCTGAAATTTCTCCCTGTTTAGGAAATAAACTGTGCCTTTATTCTTTCTACCAAGTGCATGACATTAACCTTCCCAACACTGTATTCCATTTGACATTTCCTTGCCCATTCTGCTTAACTGTCCAGCTCCTTCCATAGGCTCCCAACTTCCTCAACGCCACCTGCCTCCCCACCTATCATTTGCAAACTTGACCACAAAAACATCAATCCAACATCCGGATCATCAACATATAATGTGAAAAGTAGCAGCCCCAACATTGACTCATGCAGAACACTACTAGTCTCCAGCAGTTAACCAGAAAAGGCCCACGTTATTCCCACTCTTTGCCTCCTGCTTGTCAGCAATTCTTCTAGCCACATGAGTATCTTTCCTGTAATACCATGGACTCTTACCATGTTTAACAGCCTCACGTGTGGCACCTTGTCAAAGGCCTTCTGAAAATCCACGTAAACAACATCCACTGACTCTCTCTGCTTTGTCTATCCTGCCTGTTATTTCCTCAAAGAATTCCAGCAGATTTGTCAGACAAGATTTCCCCTTTAGGAAACCGTGCTGACATCAGCCTATTTTATCATGTGCATCCAAGTACCCCAGAAACTCATCTTAATAATGGACTCCAACATCTTGCCAACCACTGAAGTCAGGCTAACTGGCCCATAATTTCCTCTCACACAAAATGTTGGAGAAACTCAGCAAGCTAGGCTGAGTACAGTCAATACTTCAGCAGGACCCGCTGAAGAATCTCTGCCCGAAATGTCGACTCTACTGTTTTCCATAGATGCTACATGGCCTGCTGAGTTCCTCCAGTATTTTGTGTGTGTTGCTTGGATTTCCAGCATTTACACAATTTCTCTTGTTCATAATTTATTTTCTTCTGCCTCCTTCCCTTTTTAAAGGAGTGGGATGATATTTGCAATTTTCTAGTTCTCCAGAACCATTCCAGAATATGATTCCTTAAAGGTCATTACTAATGACTCCACAGTCTCTGTAGATACCTCTTTTAGAACCTGAGGATATAGTCCATCTGGTCCAGGTGACTTTTCTATCTTCAGACCTTTCAGCTTCCCCAGTTCCTTCTCCTTAGTGATGCTCCATGTCACTCTCAAATTTCTGGCATTCTATTGGTGTCTTCCACAGTGAAGACTGAAGCAAAATATTTATTCAGTTTATCTGCCATATATTTGTTCATTTTTATTAATTCCCCAGAGTCATTTTCCATTCCTCCAATGTTCACTCTTGCCTTTCTTTTATTCTTTATATAATTGTGAAAACCTTTGGTATCGTTTTTATATTATTAGCCAGCTTAATTTCATATTTAATCTTTTATCTCTTTGTTGTCATTTTTTTAGTTGCTTGCCATTGATTTTTAAAAGCTTCCCAATTTTCTAGCCTCCTAATAATTATTTTCTACATTGTACGTTTTCCCTTCCGCCTTTATTTTGTCTTAATCTCCTCTTGTCAGCAATGGACATCTCATCCTTCCTTTAGAATGCTTCTTCTTCTTAAGCTCCCAGTCATAGCTGATCTTCTTTCAGCCATGGCTCTGCGATGCCCAGCTGCTAACTTCTGACACGATCATCTACCTTATTTCTTATGTTGCGTGTATTCAAGTATAATCCCTTCCATCCTGTATTCATCATCCTTCTTTTCAATCTTGCCTCTATGTTGCCTGAAGTTAAATTCCTATCACTTTCTAAGCCTTCTGTCTTATTCTATTTTCCAGAGTCTTCAGTAACATCTCTTGCACTCTCTTTCCCTTTTACTTTATCTGTAATTTTCTGATCTGTTAAACCCATCCCACCCCCACTATTTAGTTCAAATCTTTATTCCCCAGCATTGCTTATGCAATTCACGAGAGGCCTAGGCACATGGTTCATGTGGAGGATATCCCATTGGAACTGTTTCCAATACGGTCTCACAAATTCAAACTCACTGCTCCCACACCAATCCTTGAGCCACACATTTATAGATCTCTGATTTTATTAACCCCATGCCAATTTACATCTGGCTGAAGTAACAAATCAGAGATTAGTACCTTTTTCGGTTCCGCATTTTAATTTAGTCGCTATCTGCTTAAGTTCCCTCAGCAGAACCTCTTTCCCATGTCACTGTACTCACATGGACTATGACAACTGGATCTTTCCCTTCCCACTTGAAATTCCTGTACAGATCAGGTGAGATGTCCCAAACCCAGGCAGAAGCAGACAATAAAGCCTTTGGAACTTTTGATCCTTGCAACAGAGAATTATCTCTATTCCCCTAACTATACTATCTCTAATTACAATATGTTTCTCTTCTCTCCCCCTTCTTGAATGGCTCCCTAAACCACAGTAATGTTTGCTCATCATTCCTATAGCCCCCAACTCACATCCTCCCAGAGAGCAACAATCTCAGGCCCGTCAGGTGAGCTTAAAGACTGAGGCACTGCTTCTTCAATCCCTCAATTTGTCTCACCCACAGTTACTCCCCTCTTGTCCCTAGCCACAGACTGAATTTGAAGAGGTTAATCTAATGGGTGCAACTGCCTCCTGAAACACAATGCCCTGGTGACTTTCCCACTCCATGATGTATCACAGTGTTTGAAGCTCCGATTCTGGGCCATCGGCTTGGAACCTGAGTTCCTCGAGCAGCCTACACTTGCTGCAGATGTGGTCATCTGGAGTGGGGTCCACCAGCTCCCACATCAGGCAGCTACAACACTTCATCTGATTCTACATCCCTACTCAATGTAATTATTATTTTTTTAGGCAACTAGAATATATAAATAAAAACCTTACCTTTTCTTACCTGCCACACATCTGAGACTCCTTGCTGAAGCCACTTGAGCCAAAGCCTCAGATCTCATACTCCTGCATTGGCCCATTCAAGCAACGACTGTGCCACAGCCGCCTCCAGGACCCTGGAATCTTCCTCTTCTTGCAAACGAACTTGAGCTGAAGCTCCCATTTCCCACTCTAAATCTATCTGCTCACACTACAGCTGCTCCAACAATGGCCACCCTGCTTAAACCTCTCTTCCTTGTATTGGTTCAAGTGAAGCTCACATGCAACAAGACTTGCCCTTTTGAATGGTTCCTGCTTTTGTGCAAATCTCGTTCTCGCTATCCAAAGTGAAGCATGTTAAAAGAACATGTAAGCTTCACATATTGAACATAAATTTACAACTGCTGCCAAAAGATAGGGCTTTTGCTCAGGGGAATAAATATCTTTTCCACAGTATGTCATTTTTAGTGCAACATGTCAATGTCTCCTATTCAGATACAGATTAATTCAAAATATTGTGTTTTAAAGGAGGGGCGCAAAGTGAAAAACAGAAGTCGAAGAAGGCTAAGTTACCAGTGCTGAGATGATGCAAACCAAGACTGAATGAAATGCAGAGCTGAAACAAGGCAGACCTGAGGTAGGACTAAGGTCGGATAAGAGAGACTTAAGTATGAGAGTTCTAAATTTTGTGGACCAGGAATCAAAGCAAGTCAATGCATGGCTTGCCAGGTAAAAAGGACTTTTGTGGACTAGGATAAGGCCAATGGAGTTTTAAATGAGCTGCCATACTATGGAGGGTGGAAAGAGGTGGTTGTGAATTAGTTGTAATCAAGTATATATGAAAGCTAATGTCATTTTTCACTGGTTAGTTGAATATTTTAGAGAGAAATAGGAACACTGGAGCACAAATATAGGAAAGGGACATTGATTTTTTTTTCTGCCATTCAAAAATATAACTTCTCTGTGTGGCTCAAATTGGCTTATCCTCCTTTCCCTGGATACTTTTACCTGACTCTGTATTCAAGAATTTACTGTACAAATCCAACTCCATTTGCAATTCAAAATACAGATAGCATCTCTCAGGATTTAATTGGAAGTGGCAGAAACTCTGCAAGAATGGATGAAAGGAAGCTAAAGTAATTTGCAGCAAACAAAAGAGATAAAATCTAGTAACCGATGGCCATGTTTTTCAGTTTCACTGGTGCAGTCCATTAGAAAGTTAAAAGCACGGTATTATTATCCTCCTGCAGTTCGTAGATATATTGCATTATTGAGGACTGAGGCAGAATTCACCTGCTCGATAGCTCATTTACATTTAATAAGACAAGGATGTGCACAGATAACAAGGTCCAAAAAGACTTTTATGGTGTTTTCCGCTTGATAATGAAAGAGAGACGTTCTGTAATGAGTTGGTGAAAGTCAAGAAGCTCTAATGGGTTGAAAGACAGATGGGAATCTTTGATAAATTTGCAGGTATTATTGCAAATCCATATGGCTCACATACATAGAGCTGGGAATTACATGTATCTGTTATTTTTAGTGCCCTGGCCTTTATGTATAAGCTCCCAGGGAAAACTTTGCCTACTTCTACATGAAATATATGGCCAAAAATTGTCCTTCACATATCATTCCCCAACTCAGCCTATATGGACTTAATATTGCATAAAAACATGTTTATCTTCCTATTTATATAACTACTTCAACATTGGATTTTTTGAAAATATCATTCAGAAAAGAACCTATAAAATATTGTTTTATTTTAATCTAATTAAAGAGCAAAATAGAATTGGCTATGAACCCAATAATTCATGGAAATATATACTCTATGAGAGAACATTTGAAAGTAATTCTCAATGCATAATCCACAATATTGCTGGAGACAGAACAAAAGGCTTCCGAAGTCTGAATTTGTCTATTCTATTTGCATTAACAAGCAGGTCCCTAACTGCTGCCTTAGGCTCCCTGCTCAACATAGTGTTACTCACAACTCCAGTGTTTTAAAAAGAACTATTGTAAGTCCTGGCTCTTCTCCTTCTCTGGCAGCTGGCAATGCTGCGTCTCTCCCACTCTCGTTTCCCTCTCTTATACAATAAATGCAGCAAATGATCAGCAAGGTTGGCATTATCTAAGGACAGAGGAACATAATTAATGTTTCAGGTTAATGATTATTGACCCATGTTGTTGCTTCAACAATATGGACATGATGAGAGTATTTTCTGTGAATTTTTAAATTCAGATTTCAGTTCAGTTTATTGCTCTGTTCTCACTTCCAGATTTTTCTCCCATCACCACCGTGTCAGTCACCTTCCAGCTATCCTGATCTCATGAACTCTCACAGCAACGTGGTGGCATGAAACTGAAATCTTTTTTGCTGATGAACTCCTGAGATTATCCAACAGGTGTCAGTTTCTCATTGTCAACTATTAGCCACTTGGTGCAATTACATCATATTGTATTGTAACGTTAAGTCTTTGTATCCACTTTAAGGAAACAATACATAATAGGTTTAGCATTCAGAGGAAGACACTAATGAACCAGCTTTAGAATTTCCATTTCCCTGAGTAGCTTTCCAGGACATTAGAGATGTCCTCCTTCTTCAAAGAAGGGGGTTTCCCTTGTACGACCATTGATGCTGCCCTCACCCACATCTCCTCCATTTCCTGGACATTTGTCCTCGCCCCACCTTCACAAGGACAGAGTTTCTTTTGTCCTTACTTAACCCATCATTCCCCACAACTGCCGCAATTTTCAAAGGGATCCTACCACTAAACGTGTCTTTACATCCCCCATTCCCACCTCTCCACTGTATGCAGGAATTGTTCCATTCACAATTCCATTTGTCCCTCCCCTCGTATCTCCTTCCTGTCACTTATCACTACACCAACCCATTCACCTCTCTCACCTCCATTCAGAGCTCCAAACAGTCCTCCAGCTGAGGCAACACTTCACCGGTAAATCTGTTGGGGTCGACAATTGTATCTGGTGCTCCTGATGCAGCCTCCTCTCCATTGGTGAGACCCGTCATAAATTGGGGGACTGTTTTATCAAGCACCTCTGCTCTATCTGCCAAAAGCAGAATTTCCCAGTGGCCAATGTCGGATTGTCATGTTTTAATCCAATGTTTTTTTAGAAGTCAGGAAAGTAGCATGAAACTTGTTCCTTTACAATCATTGTATTAAGAATTGATAGAACAAAGGAAAGTTGAATAGGCAGTGGAAGAAGTCTACCAAGTGAATGGAAAGCGAAGGTTCAGATGGTGCTGCTTCGTGTTTAACTATTTTATAACCATGGGGATAAGGAAAATTCCATTCAAATTTGTAGATAGGAATTAACCATTTAGAAAGCTATCATTCAAATACTGCAGTACCACATTAACCAATGAGAAAGCACTTATTTAAATAAACAAAGCTTCCAGAGCTTTCCAGAACTGTACTGTGTATCGCCACTAGAGGCATATTAAGCTATTATATGTATATAAAAACTACTTAAATTACAAGCAGATAATTAATTGTTAGACTGCACAGAAAATAACAATTAAACAGTCTATCTAAGAATTAAACAGTCAGATCCAACAATTTGTTCAACAATTAATTGCTTAGAATCATTACATCTGAAAATTCAAATAACTTGTAGTATATTTGTTACATATAAAATAATCAAAAAACTGCTTAGGTTTTATCAAAGCATGCAGCTGAAGTCAGAAGTTTACATACACCTTAGCCAAATACATTTAAACTCAGTTTTTTGCAATTCCTGACATTTAATCCTAGAAAACATTCCCTGTCTTAGGTCAGTTAGGATCACAACTTTATTTTAAGAATGTGAATTGTCAGAATAATAGTAGAGAGAATGATTTATTTCAGCTTTTATTTCTTCCATCACATTCCCAGTGGGTTAGAAATTTAAATACACTTTGTTAGTATTTGGTAGCATTGTCTTAAACTGTTTAACTTGGGTCAAATGTTTTGGGTAGCCTTCCACAAGCTTCTCACAATAAGTTGCTGGAATTTTGTTCCACTCCTCCAGACAGAACTGGTATTAACAGTGTCAGGTTTGTAGGCCTCCTTGTTCGCACACGCTTTTTCAGTTCTTCCCACAAATCTTCTATCTGATTGAGGTCAGGGCTTTGTGATGGCCACTCCAGTACTTTGACTTTGTTGTCTTTAAGCAATTTTGCCACAACTTTGGAGGTATGCTTGGGGTCATTGTCCATTTGTAAGACCCATTTGCGACCGAGCTTTAACTTCCTGGCTGATCTCTTGAGATGTTGCTTCAATATATCCACACAACTTTCCTTCCTAATGATGTCATCTATTTTGTGAAGTGCACCAGTCCCTCCTGCAGCAAAGCACCGCCACAACATGATGCTGTCACCCCCATGCTTCACGGTTGGGATTGTGTTCTTCGGCTTGCAAGCCTCACCCTTTTTCCTCCAAATATGGTCAAACAGTTCAATTTTTGTTTCATCAGACCAGAGGACATTTCTCCAAAAAGTAAGATCTTTGTCCCCATGTGCACTTGCAAACTGTAGTCTGGCTTTTTTATAGTGGTTTTGGAGCGGTGGCTTCTTCCTTGCTGAGCAGCCTTTCAGGTTATGTCGATATAGGACTCGTTTTACTGTGGATATTGATACTTGTCTACCTGTTTCCTCCAGCATCTTCACAAGGTCCTTTGCAGTTGTTCTGGGATTGTTTTTCACTTTTTGTACCAAAGTGCGTTCATCTCTAGGAGACAGAATGAGTCTCCTTTCTGGGCAGTACGACGGCTGTGTTGTCCCATGGTGTTTATACTTGCATACTATTGTTTGTACAGATGAATGTGGTACCTTCAGGTGGTTGGAAATTGCTCCCAAGGATGAACCAGACTTGTGGAAGTCCACAATTTTTTTTTCCTGAGGTCTTGGCTGATTTCTTTTGATTTTGTTTGTAAACTTCTGACCCACTGGAACTGTGATATAGTCAATTAAAAATGAAATAATCTGTCTGTAAAAATTGTTGGAAAAATTACTCATGTCATGCACAAAGTAGATGTCCTCAACATCTTGCCAAAACTATAGTTTGCTAATATGAAATCTGTGGAGTGGTTAAACAATGAGTTTTAATGACTTCAACCTATGTGTATGTAAACTTCTGACTTCAACTGTATATATTTTTAAAATATTCATAAATTCATGCCATGGTTAGGCATATTAGTACCCACGCTTACATGAGGTTGAACAATTCTATTAATGATTGCCTGTAAATATGTAAAAAAAAATGTAAATTATGATAAGGCATATTAGTATGAATAATACGACTTGTAATATTTAATAACTGCAGCTTCAGGGGCTTAACTCAATCCAGTCAAAGAAATCCCATCCATCAGACTGATGTAGTTTAGATACGAATATGTTCAGCCAAATTAGACGTGTCTTCAGATTCTCAGGTACAACACTCATTGCCTATAACTGCACATCTTCCCCCTTCTAACTGTTAAGAGAAGATCTAATGCCAAGTGATTTTGTAGAACCATCTTGTCCATGACAATTATTGTTAATTTTCCCAAAGCTTTAGCAGTGTCATTGCTCACTCTTTCTAAGGCTACAGCAACATTTTTAGTCTGTCTTATACTTCTTGCAACACCATAAAGTGGGAATAAAATTTATGCAATTGATCTCCATTTAAAATATCTCATTTACATTTAGGCTCAGGAGATAAATGTAAGGCATGCATATGTCTCACAGCAGGAAAAACATACTTAAGTAACAAGATCCTAGCCAATTATGTGGAAGAGAGGTGCAGGCTCCATTTCCACACATAAAGTACATGATGTTTCATGAACTTAGACCATGTCTTACTACTTGACAGGAGCGTTAACCTGTTTTTAAGATGGCCCCAGTTAAACTCAGCAACTTGCTGGTAGCAACCAAAACAAACAAAACTACTAATTAATTTACTAATCACACTTTTTCTGGTAAACAATCCCTGAAAACAATAATCTGTAACACTCCTTTTAGGTTTGAGCTTTTGGATCGTCTATGACCTGGCATTTTTGCAGTGTGAATTGAAGTCCCGAAGGTGCAGGACAGTTGCGATATGACGTACTGGACCAAATCGAGGCAGTTTGGCACAGGCATGAGAGCAAGGAATGAGCCAATGTTTCACCATTGCTGGAGCAGAGTTGGATGTAACAGAACTGAGGCAAAGCAGAGTTGAGGTGGTGGGACCCAGGCCCAGGCCCGAGAGCAAGGGAAGGCCTGAGGTTTGATGAATTTATGTGCCGGGCCAAACTGGAAAGATCAGGTATGGGCCAAATTGGAGTGGTAGGTCCTGGGCCCAAAGGCGTGTTAAAGCAGCAGGGCCCAGGTCCGAGAGCAAGGAACAACCTGAGGTTTGGAAAATTTAAGTGACGGGCCAAATTGAAAAGGTCAAAGTGTTGGGGCAGGAGGCAAGTGATGAGCTAGTTCAGCTTGCTGTTCCATAAAGTTTACTTATCTCTGTGCTAAACTAAGGCCATGGCCTGCAACGAATGGGCTCCTGAATCCACTGCTGACTTCATGACTGTGGACTTATATTCGTGAACTTCAGTTCTGAAAGCTATTTGCTTACTTTTATTATTTGCACTATTCTTATCTGCACATTGGGTGTTTGATGGTAATTTTTTTAATGGATTTGATTGGGTTTCTTTGTTTTGTCGCTGCCTGTAAAGAGACTAATCTGAAGGTTCTATATAGTATACATACTTTGGTAATAAATGTACTTTGAACTTCATTGAATTACAATATTTTTCTGATCAGTAACAAACGTTCCAGAGTCATTATCCTATTTAGGAAAACGTAGAAGGTAATTGCATAAACTATGCCCTACTGGAATTTTAACTTCTGAACTCAAGCAAAAAAGTAACTTTTATAGTGATCAGATAATAGATTTAATTGCTTTGCATGAACATTAGATGTGGATATATCACAGGATAAGACATGAATAGGGTCAGATATTATATTCTCTAAATTATGCTGATTATATTTACATAAATGATCTAGTTTTAGATGATTTTGTGGGGCCATGATCATGGTATATTTATGTCTTCCTTGGGAAGAATGAATCCAAGGCATAATGTCAATATTGCCATTGCTGGAATGTTTAATAAAGCAGGCAAATGTTTGTTCTGGATTTGTAGGAATGTCTAGCATCAGTGAATATTTTGAATTGTGCAGTATATATTATCATACCCGACAGCTAGAGTCATTTGCATCAGGAAATTCATGTGGTATTCTCAAGTATACATTATGAATCATCTCAATTGGCACATTATGAATAGGGAAACTTGGCAGAAATATAACAACAACAAATAACATTAAAATAAACTTCATAGTGTTCTGGCCAGTTAGTGATTTAGTCACTGTAGCCCATCAGTTACTAGCATATTAACCATAGCATTTGTTGTCCTTGTCAGGTACCACTTTAGCTTGCTTGCAGTGGCTAGTGAGTATCCAATTTTACCTTTTACCTTCACTGCCATGTTGATAATTAGCGGCAATTGATAAGGACCTTCCCATTGAGCTCCCAGTGGTTCCTTATCAGGACCCACTCACCAGGAACCAGGATGTGTCCTCCTCCGACTGGATTACCCCAAGCAGCAAACAAATCTGTTGTGAAGCAGACTGGACAGCTTGGGTTAATTTCACACAATAGTTAATTAAACTGTCTTCTGTAATGTATATATCAGCCTCTCTGAGATCAAGGGCTCCTGGCAGAGACATAGGACACCCTGGTACCACTTCAAATCAACTTAGTTTAGTTTTCTTTGTTCGGAGTTGTTCTGATACTATATAAGATGATACGAAGTGCCACTGGTCATAGTATGCCTTCCTCATGATAATTAGTCAATTGTTGTTTGATAGTTCCATTCATTGTTCAACCTGTCCTGGTGACTCTGGTCATGTGGAGAATGAAAAGACCATTCAACATTCATCTATTAACAAACACTCCCGACGAAATACATTCCTTGGTCAGAATCAATGTGACATAGTCCTTGAGCAGAGTTTTTGCTGGGTGAGTGGCTGTGGCTTTCCTTGTCAGAATATATTCCACCCATCTTAAAACATTGTCCACTATCACTTGTGCGTCTGGGCATCCTCGATACTTTGGTAAAGAAGTGTAGTGCAGTTGGTAAATGTAAAAATGGACAAGGTGGTGCAGGAGCGCTTAATTATCATAACTACTCCATTTCTGCAGGATTTGTTTCCACAACTATAGTGATCACAAAGAATCGGTGGTAGTTGGAGCTCCACAACGACCACCAACATATTTCCTGTGCAACCAGAGGAGCCAACACACTTGACCACTGTTATACCACAATCAAAGATGCGTACCGTGCCATCCTACACCCACACCCAAATTTCGGAAAATACAGTCACCTGCTTGTACTTCTACTCCCAGAAAATAAAGACCACAGCATCAGTGGTGAAGACCAAAAAAGGTATGGTCAAGGGAGATGGAGGAGCACTAACAAGGTGCCTTTGAGGCAGTGGACTGGACAATATTCAGGGATTCATCTTCAAATCTGAATGAGTGTGCCAATGACTTCATCAAGACCTGTGTGAATGGGTGGGTGTTTTTGAGAACATACCAGAGTGTGGGGTCAAGCGGGCCTTTTTACTCTGGAAGGGGTCTCAATATGATGCCTGTTCTGTTTCATTTTGTCAAATAAAGAGACGGTTTCATATCTACCAATACATCTCTCTGCTAACTTGTTTACACGATAACATTTGGGGGCTCATCCAGGATGTCTTTGCCACCAATGTGTGGCTAGTAATCTCAGCAGGCTAAGTGGGTGAGTATTTTTAAATTCGTAACTCCCACTTGAACCTGATCGGGTTAGTGGTTATGGGATTGTTAGGTATCACAAACATGGTGGAGAGCTGAACAGGGAACTATAAAAATTGTGTGTGTGTGTGTGTGTGTGTGTGTGTGTGTGTGTGTGTGTGTGTGTGTGTGTGTGTGTGTGTGTGTGTGTGTGTGTGTGTGTGTGTGTGTGTGTGTGTGTGTGATGAAACTTTGTGTGATAATTTGGTGAGATGGGGTCACCAGTTGCGAAGGGTGGTTATTGAAGTTTGAGGTGCCAGTGGGAATGTGTATACTCATTCTGGGATCTACACTTCAGCACATGTATTTGTGAGTGTGTGTGCTTTGGTGTAACAGATGCAAAGGAATATGGCAGGAATCATGAGTTCTGATGCACATAAGTGGCAGATTGCAGAGTACATACTTCATGGTTTTAAGTATGTACTCTCTAATTTGTGTCTGTCATTTATGTTTTGCATAGTGTGGGAATTAGTATGGAGATCTTTCAAGGAGAGGTTTTACCTATATATATATATGTTGGGATATATTGAGGTCAAGCAACATCAGGTCTAGAATAGATGATGACTTGAGCCAGCCCTTGGCTTTGATTACAACCATCCATAAACCCTTCACCCCCGAGGAGAAGCAGAGCATTTTGTCAGAGCTGCCCTCAATCAAGGCCATTGGTGGGAATTCAGAATTGTGGTGCAAGCTCGAGGGTGTGGCTGAAATTCACCAGATGCACCCTAAAGATATATATGTGTTGGTAAAAATGTAGTGCCCGAGGGATATGTGGGACAGTATGGCCCAGGGAGTGCAGGATGGTACATGGGCAACTACGGGGAACGCCAGCAATGAACAGAGATATTGCCTCATTAAAGGGGAAGTAAGGCAGCAACTGCGGGGGGGGGGCAATGAGTAACTGGGGGGCTATAATGTCAGTGATTCAGAGAGCTAATGAGCCTGCCATAGATTATGCAGAACATAAATATTGAGCATATGAGAAGTATTTAGGGTTGGATAATTCAGGGAGGGACAACCCAGTCTTCCTGAAAATGCTGAATGAAGGCTTGAGCTCAGTCCACCAGGAAGTTTTCAATTTAGGGATAATGGTGGGATCCGCCTACTCAGCAACAGTGTCATGAGCCAGCGACATAGATCGGAGGAGAGGGAGTGGAAGTTGAAAAGTGACTAAACTGAACGCAGCTGCTGTGATGTCACAAAAGACTTGCGTTGTGTGCCAGCAGCTGGAGCACATAACAAGGAACTGCTGGGATAGATGTGGGAGGGTAAAGGAGATGACTTATTACAACTGTGGTTTCTCAGGCCATGGTTGGAAGCAGTGCTCTGAAAAGAGAGGACGGTGTGAGAATCACTCACCGAAGCAGGCGGAACCCACAGCAGTACCCCTTCTTTCCAATTTGTCTGCAGACCAGGTTATAGAGCTGGTGAGGTCAGACAAACGTTTTACAGCAGCCTCTGTTGACAGTGGTGGTCATCTACAGATATACACAATGGGTTTATTAGGAAGCCAACAATGTGAAATGTTAGTGGACATGGGGTTATCAGTGCTGATAACTGATCTACCGTTGGCCACGACTAGAGAGGCAATATACATTACCAGTGCAGGGAGTGAAACAATGAGCGTGCAAAGAAGTCAACCCCAGTTCCTTGGGTTTGAGGGAGAGCAGCTACCTGCAGATTTTTGGGTATAGCCAAACAATGACGGTACTATCCTGGGAGCAGACACACTGAGTAAGGCTATGTGTCACGAGGTCCCAAGCAGGGAGGAGAGACCGGGCAATGTGGGGGAATCATGTCACAAGGTCACAAGGTCCCAAGCAAGGAGGAGAGACTGGGTGATGTGGGGGAATCATATGTCACGAGGTCCCAAGCAGGGAGGAGAGAGCGGGCGATGTGTCACGAGGTCCCAAGGGGAGGGGCCGAGCACAGTCAGGAGTTGTTAGAGAAGTGTAGCTGTCTGAGGTGATTACAGCAAAGGCTCGCCAGAAAGGGGATAGTAAGGAGCAGAAAGGGAATGGGTGGGCAGACATCAGTGTGAGGAGGGCAGCGGAAGAACAAAAAGCAACTGAAATTACAAGTGTACAAAAAGAAACTACAACGGCCAATTTGATAAGGTTACATGGAGATGTGAGAAACACTGTAACCAGGGTAGAGTGGTGAAGGGCGGAGCAGAACAACAACAGCACATCACTGATCAGAGAGAGCTGGAGGGAAAGGAGGTAGTCCTCCCACAGCCCGGTGACCAAGTATGGTGAGGGTGCTGCCAGAAACGGCAGGGTTTGCTTCCAGATGGTACCTTTAACTGTTATGGTCCGGATTTTGATCTGGTCCGTGGACTCTGGACTCCAGGTCTTGTAGCCATCCCTCCTTTCGCCCTTGAGCCCAATTAGTCACACCTGTGGATCATCGTGGCTTGTTGGGGCTCAAGGAGGCGTACCTGATGCTCATCAGCTGTCGGTGTATATAGGGAGCTCTGGGACTGATGGGGGTGGGTTGTTGTCTTGCTTCTCTGGTTGACCTGGCTTGGAGTTCCCCTTGTTAAAGATGTGTTCTTTGAGTAAGTCTGATAGTCACCCTGGACCTAGGTCCCTTCCTATCCCTTGCCTCTGTTGGGCAAGCCTGTCTGGACTGCTGTTGCCTGGCAGGGGACTCTGCCCCTTTCCATCCCTTGCTGCTGATGCTTTCTGCCTTGCAACCTACCCAGGTGTCCTATGACCTGCTCAGGCCCCTGTGTTCCTGCCTGGGAGGTCCGGGCCCTGCCTAGGAGTTATGCGACCTGCCCAGTGAACTCCTAGATCCTGCCTGGGCTCAGGGATCCTGCCTTGCCTGGACTCTAAGACTCTCCTGGAACCCCAGAATCACCCTAAACATCACGTCCCTCATGCACACCACGGTCTCCACATCTTATCTATCATTTAGTTGTTCCTGTCCTGCACGGGTCCAGCCTCCTGTCTCCTTGTGACATTAACAAATGACACTTGTGAATGTGTGCAGACTTGGCAAGACAGCCAGTGGAAACACTGGACTGAGGTTAAAGCATAGAACTCACCCTCTTGTTGCCCTGACAGACAGAACAGGGGATCAAGTGTACCTTGTAACAGTGTTATTACAGAGAACCTAAGAGATGAACACCAGCCAGCTGGCCACACCAGGCCTGACCACAGTTGATGGAAGCAGACCCACAGCAAATGCGAGTGTGGCAGAAATCTGTGAATAGCATGCTGAAGTGTAACAGTGCTCTGTAATGAAGACTGGTTGCTGAAGGTACATGATTAGTTTAACAGCATAGAACAGAAAAGATATTGGGGAAAATAGATGGGAAGGGATTTAAGTTCCAGTGGAGACATCAAGTTCTACAACTTCAAAGGCAATGGCAGGTCAAGAAAGAGAAGAAATTGCGCGTGGCTTCTGAAGATAGTCACCCCAGCCTGAATGAGCAGTGACGACAAATGAGCTGGGCCTTCCAGTGGTTGGACCAGCAATCGACTGGACAGTTCAGAAGGGAGTGCCACTGGGGAGAGGTCCTTTCAGTAATCCAAATAGACACCTCCCCAACCCCTTCCTGTATATCAATGAGAGGGCCTGTGAGCCTGATATATTCACCTTGCTGGTGTCTCTGTAAAGAGAGAGTTTAGCTATCAGAGAATGAAGGGGTGAAGATAAAGAATGTGACTAACCTGCATTTGGCCAGCAGGGAAGGAGGAAACAGCCATACAAATGAAGCTGCATTTTTAAGGAATGTTATTCAAATTTCTGGAACAATCTCTCTACTTCGTGTCTTTTGGTAGCCATTAGCAACGATAGGGTGGATGTAGATGGACACGGGAGTGTTCTGAAGCAAGGAATTTCTGTTGCCCTATTTAAGTAGATCCTCCTTAAGGTTGGCCTTTCCTAATACAAATTTATTTTTGTCCAGGAGGGCCAAGAGGAGGGATTGTTAAGGCATTTTTGGGGTTAGCATGTAAAACAAACAATTTCAGCAACTGACTTCAGTCATATCACTCTCTCATTCTCTCACTCTCTCACGGATCTCAGCAGGCCAGGCAGTGTCTATAGGGCAGCAGAAATCACAGAGGAGGAGCAGTGAGAGAGGGTTTCTACTGTACCCCCATTGAAGAGAAGATTTAAACTTCTTCAGGATAAGCATCCCTGGAAGAGATTTTGCAGTGTGGTAGTCCAATCGCAAACAAGAGAAAGTCTGCAGGTGCTGAAAATCCAAACAATACACACAAAATGCTGGAAGAACTCATCAGGTCAAAGTGTCTCAGCCCAATATATCAACTGTACTCTTTTCCATAGATGTTGACTGATCTGCTGAGTTCCCAAAGCATTGTGTGTGTAAATGCTGATTTAAATTCACTATTTTGTCTGTGGTGTGGGTGCAAAGAGGGAGGTGTAAAGATTGTGTAGTTCAAAGGAAGCATTGTGGATGCATTGTAAATATGGAATTGTCCTGAATTGGCCTTTGATATTTATCAAATAAAATATTGTGTAGTGTTGGATCAAGTGGACCTCTTTCCTTCTAAAGGAGACTCAATATGATGCCTGGTGTGACTCATTTTGTTAAATAAGGAGGCTGCTTCAATACTACCAGTACTTCTCTCTGGTGACTTTGTTCATGTGACACTAACTGACGTATGCAAATCAAATGCTGTGGATGAACCAGGAGATTCGTAGTCTGCTGAGGGCTAGATCTGTGGCATTCAAGGCCGGTGATCTAGAACAATACCAGGTGTCCAGGTATGGCCTATGAAAGACTACTTCAAGAGCGAGAAAAAAACATTCAGATTGAAGTTTGAGATGGAAACAGATTAGCAGGGTCACTTCCTACAAAGCAAAACTTAAAATCATGAATGACTTTGATGCTTCATTCCCAGTTTAGCTTAACAACTTTTCTGCACACTCTGAAAGGGAGAATAAGTATACACCTGTGTGTATCCCTGCAGCATCCAGTGACCCTGTCATCTCTGTCTCAAAAGCTGAAGACAGAACTTCCTTCAAGAGGGAGGGTGCTCACAAGGCATCAGGCTTGATGGTGTATCTGTTAGAGCTCTGAAAACCTGGGCCAACCAACGGGCATCCTGACTCTCTCTCAGGTGCAGTCGAAGGGTCCCACCTGCTTTAAAAGGGTGAAAGTCATACCAATGCCCAAGAAGAACATGGTGATCTGTTTCAATGTCTATCGTCCAGTGGCACTTACATCTACTGTGATGAAGTGCCTTGAGAGATTGGTCATGGCTAGAATCAACTCCTGCCCGAACAACAACCTGAACCTGCTATAATTTGATTATCACCACAATAGGTTGACAGCCCATACTATCTCACTGGCTCTCCATTCAGCCTTAGATATTCCTGGACAATAGTAATACCTAGATCAGGCTGCTCTTTATTGATTACAGCTCAACATTCAGCACCGTCATGCCCAAGGTACTAATCATCGTCCAAAACCTGGGCTTCTGTACTCCTTTTGCAACTGGATCCTTGACGTCCTCACCAGGAGACGACAGTCTGTATGGTTCAGAAATAATATCTCCTCCTTGCTGACAATAAACACTGGTACACCCTAGGGATGTGTGCTTAGCCCACTGTTCTATTCTCTCTACACCTACAACTGTGTGACTAGGCACACCTCAAACTCATCAATAAATTTGCTGACAACACAACTATCGTTGCCAGAATTTAAGATAATGACAAGGAGGTGTACAGGAGCAAGATGGACCAGCTGGTTGAGTGGTGTCACAACTACAACCTTGTACTCAGCATCAGTAAAACCAAGGAATTGATTGTGGACTTCAGGAAGGGGAAGTCGAAGAACCACACACCAGTCCTCATTAAGGGATCAGCAGTGGAAAGGGTAAGCGGTGTCGTTCATGGGTATCAGCATCTCTGAAGATTTATCCTGAGTCTGAGATATGGATGCAATTACAAAGCAGACATGACAATGGTTGCATTACACTAGGAGTTTGAAGAGACTTGGTCTGTCATCAAAGACTCGCAAATTTTTACAGATATACCATGGAGAGCATCCTAACTGGTTGCACCACCATCTAACACAAAGGCACCACCGCACAGGATTGGAAAATGCTGCAGAAATTTGTAAACTTGGCCAGTTCCATCATAGGCACTAGCCTCCTCAGCATCGAGGACACATTCAAAAGGAGATGCCTTAAAAAGGCAGCATCCATCAATAAGGACCCCCATCAGTCAGGACATGCTCTTGACTCATTGTTATCATCAAGGAGGAGTACAGGAGCCTGAAGACAAACAATCAATGTTTCAGGAGCAGCTTCTTCCCCTCCGCCATCAGATCAATGAATGGACAGTGAACCCATGAACACTACCTCATTATTTTTTCCTCTCTTATTGCACTACTTAATTAATTAATTTTTTTCATATACTGTGCCTACAACCCAGCACCGCCCCTTGGAAGTTTTCACATTTTATTGTGAAATTGAATCACAGTGGATTTAATTTGGCTTTTTGAGACACTGATCAACATTAAAAAAACTCTTTCATGTCAACGTAAAAACAGATCTGGACGAAGTGACCTAAATTAATTACAAATATAAAACACAAAATAATCAATTGCATAAGTATTCACCACCTTCAAGTCAGTATTTGGTAGATGCATCTTTGGCAGTAATTAGTCTGTGTGGAGAGGTCTCTATCAGCTTTGCACATCTGGACACTGTAATTTTCCTTCATTCTTCTTTACAAAACTGCTTAAGCTCTGTCAGATTGCAAGGGGATCATGAAAGACAGCCCTTTTCAAGTCCAGCTATAAATTCTCAATCGGATTGAATTCTCGACTCTGACTTGACCACTCCAGGACATTAACTTTGTTGGTTTTAAGTCATTCATGTGTAGCATTGACTTTATGCTTGGGGTCATTTTCTTGCTGGAAAACGAGTCTTCTCCCAAGTCCCAGTTCTCTTGCAAACTGCATTAGGTTTTCCTCCAGGATTTCCTTATATTTTTCTCCATTCATTTTACCCTCTACCTTCACAAGCCTTCCAGGGCCTGCTGCAGTGAAGCATTTCCACAGCACAATACAGCCACCACCATGCTTCATAGTAGGAATGGTGTGGTTTTGATAATGTGCAGTGTTTGGCTCATGTCAAACAATGCTTATTCTAATGGCCAAAAAGCTCAATTTTGGTTTCATTAGATCATAGAACCTTCTTCCAGCTAGCTTCAGAGTCTCCCACAAGGCTTCTGGTAAACTCTAGCTGAGATTTCATGTGTGTTTTTTTTTCAACAGTGGCTTTCTCTTTGCTTCGCTCCCATAAAGCTGCGTCTGGTGAAGCACCCGGGCAACAGTTGTTGTATGCAGTCTCTCCCATCTCAGCCAATGAAGCTTGTAACTCCTCCAGAGTTGTCATAGGTCTCTTGGTGGCCTCCCTCACAAGACCCCTTTTTTCACAGTCACTCAGTTTTTGAGGACGGCCTGCTCTAGGCAGGCTTACAGCTGTGCCATATTCTTTCCATTTCTTGATGATTGACTTAACTGTACTCCAAGAGATATTGAGTGATTTGGAAATCTTCTTGTATCTTTCTCCTGATTTGAGCTTTTCAATAACCTTTTCATGGAGTTGTTGGGAGTGCTCTTTTGTCTTCATGGTGTAGTTTTTGCCAGGATACTGACTCACCAGCAGTTGGACCTTCCAGATACAGGTGTATTTTTATTACGATCAGTTGAAAAATCTTGACTGCACACAGGTATCCATAACAGATCTCCATTTAATTAATTCTGAAACCAATTGCCTGCACCAGTGATAATTTGGTGTGCCATATTAAGGGGGGTGGGAGGCGGTGAATACTTACACTATCAATTATTTTGTGTTTTATATTTGCAATTAATTTAGATCAATTTGTTAGAGATCTGTTCTCACTTTGACACAAAAGAGCCTTTTTCAGTTGATCAGTGTTTAAGAAAAAGCAAATTAAAATCCATTGTGATTCATTGCTGTAAAACAATAAAACATGAAAACTTCTGGGGGGGGGCGAATTCTTTTTATAGGCACTGTATAAACCTATTGTAATGTTATAATGTATTGCAATGTGCTGCTGCTGCATCTCAAGAAATTTCATAACATATGGAAGTGACATTAAACCTGATTCAGATTCTAAATCCTCTCCTATTAGATTCCTTCTTCTTCAGCCCTTTAGGTTTCCCTCTCACCTGGTCTCACCTATCACCTTCTAGTCTGCCCTCCTTCCCCTTTTCCCTTCTTTTCCAGTCCTGATGAAGAATCTCAGCCTAAAATGTTAACTGTTTATTTATTTCCATAGATGCTGACTTCCTCCAGAATTTTGTGTGTGTTGCTCTGGGTTTGCAGCATTTGCAGAATCTCTTATGTTTATGCTAGTATTTTATGAATGTTTCTTTGCTAATTTGGGAGCTGAACCATGGGAGTTCACATCCTGGCTCTGTCATTTCCATTGCAAGCATCTTTATGTTGGCACAAAGTAATCACTAAGCCAATGAATTTAAACCAGCTGCTTTCCATATCCATCCACCAAAATCATATGCCTTTATCTTATAAGTTAAAGTTTGGAAACTAACATCAGCAACATCTCAAGCTGGAGGTGTGCCATCTTCATGCAGTGAGCACAGTCAATGGTTGCCCTCTTGGTGCAGTTGTAGGCTTCAGGTGCTGTTGGGTTAACCCCATTTCATTGCATCAGCATTTGGCCAGACATCACGTGGACTGAGACAGCATGAAGTATTCCGAATGAACACCCAGTACTTTCCCCTTGTACCCCCAGTGATAACCTTAATTTTATTATGCAGGGAAGTAAATTCTGTTTATGTGATCTATTACTGAGATCAGGGAATCAATTTCTCCTTTTTATTATATCAACTTTAACAACTTTAAACTCCTCAGTGTTATTATTTCAGAGGACCTGCACTGGGCCCAGCACATAATTGCAGTTACGAAGAAAACACAGCAGCACTTCTAGTTCCTTAGAAGCTTGTGAAGATTCAGCTTGACATCTAAACCTTAGACAAACTTCTGTGGTCATTTACTGGCTGCATCACCAATGCCCTTGAATGGAAAATCCTTTGTAATTTATTTTTTTATTGAAGTTCATCATCAAACAAACATTTCCATAAGATGTATTTCAGACATTGTACATATATATCATATAATCATATATATCACAAATCTCCACAGAATATTTATCTGAGGTATACACTTATAGAAAAGAGTGGAAAGAAAAAACAGGCAAAAGGAAAGAACTATATACAAGTATGGAGTGATTATTTTTTACAACAGATTCATTGATTGTGAGAATAAAATCAGGCCCATGAGGCATTATGTAGTTAAACCATTTTTCCCAGTATGAATCAAATCCTACAAAATGTAATGGATATGGCCCAGTCCAACATACATAAAGCCCTCCCACCATTCAGCACATCTAAATGGAACAGGAAAGCAGCATCCATTATCACAGACTCCCACTACACAGGTCATGAACTCTCCTTGCAGCTGCCATCAGAAACAAGGTGCAGGAGCATCAGGACCCACACGATCAGGTTCAGGAACAGTTATTACCCCTCAACCATCAAGCTCTTGAACAAGAGGTGATAGCTTTACTCAGCTTCACTTGTCCCATCATTGAACTGTGCCCACAACCTATAGATTCATTTCCAAGGACTCTTCATCTCATGTTTTCAATATTCATTGAATATTTATTTATTTATTAATATTGTTCACTTTTCCTTCCTTTGTATGTGCACGGCTTGTTATGTTTTGCAGACCGGTTGCCCGCCCTGTTGGGTGTGGCTTTTCATTGATTCCTTATGGTTATTGGATTTATTGAGTATGGCCACAGGAAAATGAATCTCAAGGTTGTACGTGCATGTTGATAATATATTTACTTTGAAGTTTTGAACTTTGAAAAATTATATAGGTCAAATAATTTTTCTCTCTAAAGGAGAGCAAATTTGGAAAAGTTTATTCCAACTTTATTCCACAGAACATTTGGGCTTTCAAAGGTGTGTTTGTTCTATCATTTCTTAGTTTTAAATTGCATTTATTAAAGCCATTATAGAATATTTCCACCCCGTTCTGTTGATTCCCAAAAGAAACAAATCATTATTACTTCCAAATCTGCTATTGCATTTCTTAAATCCTTTCCATTAGGATTAATTGTACTGCCACATATTAAGTCATTATAGTGCTAAATGTGGTGCTTTTAGACTTCTTTTATTAAGGCAATTTTTTAAATGAATATTTGAGGCATCCCAGAGTTCTTCAACTAACTATTTATTTTTGGAATATTTAGTTTATGTTCTAAAGTGAATACCAGTCATAATATTATCATGATGTTTTGCATGAAGGAAACGTATCACCTGATCTTGCCATTTTATTTTATAGTAATGGTTTCTTTCTAGCAGTTAGATCTTAGAACAATATTAACATGTAGGCAGTTAGCCTTGAACTGAGCAGCTAAGTCCCTTGTTAGAGACCTGAATATATCACCTGAGCCATTGAACAGAGCCTGCTCCCACTTGGATAAGCAGGGTAGTACTATGAGGATCATGTTTTTTGATTTCTCAAGGGCCTTCAATAGCATACAGCCCTTATTACTGAGGGAAAAGCTCCTTTCAATGCAGGTTGGCACTTCTATTTTATCCTGGATAATGGACTACCTAACTGGCAGACCAGTTTGTGGTGCTTCAGATCTGTGTGTCAGACATGGCCATAAGCAGCACTGGGGTCCCACGGCGACTGTATTGACTCCCTTCCTGTTTATCCTGTATTCCTCAGACATTAGTTACAACACTGAGTCATGTCATCCGCAGAAGTTCTCTGATGGCTCAGCATTAGTTGGGAGTGTAAAGTAAGGATGGGAGGATGAACACAGGGCCCTGGTGCAGGACTTTGTCCAATGGTGCAAGCTGAATCATCTGCAGCTCAACATCAGTAAGACAAAGATGATGGTGATGGATTTTAGAAAGACTAAGTCTACACTTCTCCTGGTTGCTATTGATGGTGAGAATGCGGATATGGTGTGGACCTACAAGTACCTGGGGGTGCACCTGGATGACAGACTTCAGTACAGCACCCACTCAGAGGCTGTGCACAAGAAGGGCCAGAGTCGCTTCTACTTCCTGAGGAGACTGAGGCCTTTTGGAGTATGGAGGCATCTCCTTCACATGTTCTACCTGTAGATTGTATGATTCCCAGTACCGTTGTCTGTGTGGTGGTTTGCTGGGGCAATGGCATCAGCACGAATGATGCCAACAGGCTCAATAAACTGATTAGAAAGGCTGGCTCTGTTTTAGGAGTCAAACTGGACACACTGGAGGCTGTGGTAGAACAAAGGACCCTACAGAAAATCCCGGCAATTCTGGACAATGTTTCTCACCCTCTGCATGACACCTTGGCTGAACAGAGGAGCACTTTTAGTAATAGACTAAGACAACTAAGACAACATTTTAGGAACAGCTTCTTCCCCTCTGCTATCAGATTTCTGAACAGACAATTAACCTCACCTTTTTTTTCTCTTTTTTTTGCTCCCTATTGCACTACTTATTTAATTTATTTTTTATATGTAATGTATTTATTGTAATTTATCATTATGTATTGAACTGTACTGCTATACAGTATATTAGTTTTATAATATTTGACATTATATATACAGGGTGTCCAGGGAGGGGTATCACCTCTAGTGAAGGGGCTTGTTGAATCCATCCCAGGGCAGTTCAAGCAACACACACAAAATGCTGGTGGAACACAGCAGGCCAGGCAGCATCTATAAGGAGCAGCGCTGTCAACGTTTCGGGCCGAGACCCTTCATCAGGACTAACTGAAAGGAACAGCTCATTCACTTTTGGTCCACACAGGATACTCAGCTCCCACCTGAGGCTCCAAGTAGCTGTTTGTGTGCAACAACAGACACACTCTGGTGTGCTGTTTCGACAGGCAGACTAAACGAACTGAGGGTAGCTGGTGACCTCACACCCCAGTGAGATAAGGACATGCCTGTCCTAGCCTGCAAAGTCAGCTCCGGCGGACTCAGTAGATAAGAGCTACACTGAGATCCAGTGGCCAGGTTCAGCGACACTCCATGGAGAGCAAAGGGTGTGACAGGGCTCAGAAGATGTCGTGGTCATCCATTGCAACAAAGGAAGGCCCCAGTTTGTGACACCTGTTCATACCACTAGACCCAGACTTCTGAGGTGCATAGAATGGAACTGCCCCGAGCAATGGCCTTTTCACTTTAAAAACTCTCCTGCACAGGTTTCCTATCATTGTTGTACACAATTGACAACCACCATGTATATAAGTAACCTTCTCACCAGGTTCGTATACAAACTTGGCTTGATACTAGCTCTGCTAACAGCCATGGGACTCAACTGTGAAAGGTCACCTTCCATAAACACTGTACGTCTCAAGTCAGTATGATTTGGGGTTCAACCAAACTGGAATTTTGTGATGTTCCGATTAAAGAAACTTTGAATTGTGGGAATGCTATGTAAATGCTGAAATGTCAGTCAGCCAGAAGTAACAGATCATATACCTCAGAAAATTTTAAGGAAGTATATTTACCAATTTCAACTTTATCAAACAGTTAATAGGAAGAAGAAAAGAAAAATAATATAAAAGGGTCCATTACATTTAAACCACTCCAATGTGCATAAGATCGTTGGAGCTCATACTAGAGTAATCTTTTACTCAATGCTGGGCCCATGGTCTGCGTGAAGGCACTCACCACATTCTGACCATTCCTAGACATCCAACTCGAACAAACTGACCCTGTCTTAGAAGTAGTGGCCCTTCCTCCTTGGAACTATTCATCTACACAAAGCATTTTGTGCAACAGGGACTCTCCTTCCATCTTCCCTTCTGTGCCGCTCTGCAGCTCTTGCCAAAAGCCCCCGTACCAGACTATGTGTGATTCTGAATGGGGTTTTAGGATGAGTGGGGCTCTAGGTTAGTAGTAAGTGAGCAGTCAGCAAGCAGGTGAATCTGAACCAGGCACTATCAGGGTGTTTGGGCCATTGACAAGCAAGACATTGGGACTGGGGTGACCAGTGGGAGTCGATGCTAAGGATACGAGGAGAGTCGAGTCCATGCGGCAGCAAAGGGTCTGGGCCATGGGTAGCAAAGAGGTTAGTCTGGGATGATCACAAAATCTAAGTCAGGCTGAGATGAAGATTTGCTGGATTTTGAAGGTTGGTGGTGTGGAAACCAAGGATGATCAGAGGATGGTGTCAGTAGTGACTGAATTTTGTAGGTGAAAGCAGTCAGGTATTACAACTAAGTAGTCACAAAATCTTCTGGGGAGTTCAGCAGGCAGAGAACTGAGGATGCTTCAGATAGGTGCTGAAGGATAAAAGCATGATTATTAAAAACTACTGTATTTAAATCTGTTGCTCTTTACTACAGACCACTGCTGATTGATCCTTGAAAATACGTGGTTTATTTACTTCCATGATGGTCCAAAGGAAGATTACTAAGTTCAGAGTTCAAAGTTCAAAGTAACTTTATTATCAGAGTACATATATGTCACAATACACTACCCTGAGATTCATTTTCCTGCAGGTATTCACAATAGAATGGAGAACTAGAACAGAATCAATGAAAAACTACACACAAGGACTGACATACAACCAATGTACAAGAAGAAGACAAACTGTGCAAATACAAATAAATAACTGTTCCTGAACCTGGTGGTGTGGCTCCTGTACCTGCTTCCTGATGGCAGCAATAGGACACACTGGGAAGGGCTTTGTCAAACTTTTATTGTCAAGTGGAACAGGCTGGAAATTATTTCAGAAAACATTTTCACCTGTCTCAGAAGAAAGCTGCTGTGCAATCAATATTTCAGACTCTGGGTTTTTATGCACCAAACAAAGGATCACTTCCATATAAAATTTGCCAAGGTAATTCAGAAATCTTTCTGAACATTTGAATAAAAAGCTTAAGTTTATGAGATCCTTATTTTTTTTAGAAACTCCCTTCACCAATCTTTGTCTTACATTAATTTAACATCAGTCCTAGTTTTGGACAGTCCAACTAGTAACTGGTATGATACACTGAACTCATCGGTAAAATAATAGGTTCATCTTATAAGGTTCCTTAACATATGCATACAGCTGTGATGGTATTCGGTTTGCATGCCACAAAGATCTAAACTCAAAGATCTTAAGCCCAATTTGATAAGGATAGTAAAAGATAACTTCACTAAAGAGAAGTTATCCTGTAACTACCTACTTTTCAAAGACTTGTTCACTTCCCAGCTTATCCTCCACAGCAAGCTGAGCTGCCAATAACCACTATTTGAGTGGTGGGTCCCCACTCCCTACCAAGGAGAAGATGCTTCCAGCTGACTGAATAGTTAAAACCCTATTTATTTATTTTTAGTGTTACACTTTTAAATCTAGACAAAAATTTTAAAACACATTTAAAACTCACAGAGGTTTTCTATCTTATAAAATATTTTCAAATTTTAAACTATTTCTAATCCGCAAAGGAACTCCAAACTGCAGGTACAAATCTTATAAGCTAAAAAGACATACCTATGAGTAGCAGATGAACGAATTGTCCACCACAGAAGTCAAAGGCAGAGGGATGGATTCTAGTTCCCTGTCTTTCATTCATTCCTCTTGGTGTTCTTTTCTATTCCTAATAAGCCTGACTGCTCTCTACTGTTTCCCATTTGGGTGAATTCACACATATGTGATATTTTATTGGATACCTTTTCCCACAAGTGGTCTGAAAACTTCTGGGAACAGAGCTTGCATAATTAATGGTGTGAAGCTAACTCTTTGGGTACATAGACCTTCTAATTATGCATAGATCAGCTATTTAATGTGCTAAGTGATAGTATAAATCTGGTCTGCAGGCGTCATTGAATAAAATAACTTGTCTGGTTTGATACAGGCCAATTACCTTAACTCATTGTCTTACACTGTATCTCTTTAGAAATCAGCCCAGGCATTGTGGGCCAGCAGTCTGCCTTTAGACAGTGCCATTTGCAAAGCTGGCCTTCTAACTTCACACTGATTATAGGTTGCCACTTGCATTAGGAACTGCAGATTAGCTCCTATTTATGACAAGAAGCTGAACAAAAAATATTAGCTCGAAGCTTAACTTACTTAAAAACAACCCGTTGACCTTTAGATGTTCACAGACACTGTGTTTAGAAAACTATGTGTGATTAAAAAGAAGGCCTTCAGGCCCTGGACAGTGAATATCCATCACCTTGCTATCTATATTTATGCTTATTTGTACTAGTTTGGTATTCCATTTATCTATCTTACAAGCAAAAACCACTATGGTCCAACATACTGGTGTTTTTAAAGAAGATGTACAAACGTACAGCCCTGAGGGATTAATACAATGTACTTATTCACAAATATTAGTT
The DNA here is from genome assembly GCF_030144855.1 of Hypanus sabinus. Lineage (NCBI taxonomy): Eukaryota > Metazoa > Chordata > Chondrichthyes > Myliobatiformes > Dasyatidae > Hypanus > Hypanus sabinus. Next base: position 82,642,630 of record NC_082708.1, read on the forward strand.
ATTAATTCTGCTTAAAGATGTTGAATTCTATGAGCTGAAGAATTAGGTACTCTATTTTTGTTATAACTGAATTAATCAATAATTCTAAAGAAGCCATTTATCATTTGTTTATTCTCATCAATACAAAGCCAATAAGGGAATACCAGTATGATTTGTGTTCTGAAAACAACAGAAAAATACAACCATGGAGGCAGCAAGACTTTCATCAATAGATGATAATATTCTCCATATATTTTCATGTTTCCAGCTTGCTGGCATAAATTTGTCAAGATTGACGTCCATGGGATTGAGCTTCAGAAACTTGCTCAAATATACAGTCACTTTGATATTGCACATTTCACTTACACAACCAGGGTATATTTCTTTACATCGTATCTGAATCATGGTTAGTTTGACTTTATAATCTTATATCTTGGACTAACAGAACAGTCACTTTTTTAAATAAAATTCTGAAATTACTATCACAAGTTTAGACAACCATAGGAGACACTGCCTGCAGATTCTGGAGTCTGGAGCAACAAATAAGCTGTTGGAGGAACATAGTGGGTCGATCTGTCAATGTTTTGGGTTGATGCCCTGTATCAGGATCACCATATTTCATAAAGGAGGTGCTTGTGAAATGTTTTGGAAAATGCTCAAAGCAGCTTTGAATAGGTCACAGTGAGGGGCATGGAATTCCAATCTGCTGTTCAAACAACACTGCATTTGTATCATTAAGAACAATTATCTTGTTTGAAAATCATAATATAGACAGCATCTTTGCCATGTATTACTATTTATGTTACTGGATAAGTTGTCAGCAGGAGTCTTAAGCCAAGATCCCATTTATTGACAGATCACAATAAGATTACACTATTACTCTTATAGTTCCCTATCAGTACATGTCATTGATAGATGCAATGATTACTCAACATTCTGTGAACTCCAACTTACTGAAATTTGTTTCACCAACAGCTTTGAATAGGTCACAGTGAGGGGTATGGAATCCCAATCTGCGGTTCAGATAACACTGTATTTGTATCATTAAGAACAATTATCTGGTTTGAAAATCATAATAAAGACAGGTTATTATACATTCCCTCAAGAAATTAATAGAATCTAAATAAATCAAACACACAAAAGAGATCCAATCACATAGGATGAGATCGTTGAATATGTCATAAGTAAACAAGAACTTTTCCTTATTACCAGTGCAATATAAAGCACTGAATGGAAGGAGTGAAGGTTTATTGACCAGCAAGAAACCCATCAATCTTTATGATATTCAGTGACAGACCAATATTGGAAGAATTAGCATTTATATTAACACTTTATTGCAAATCTCAGGAATGTCTCAAAGTACTTCAGATATAATGCATGTCTTTGAAGTCTAATCATCATAATTACGGAAACAAATGCAGCACCTCTAGTATTCCCAGTCACAGCCTACAAACCATCAACAATGCATCACTAAATAGTTACGGCACATGAACTAGTTATTGGACCGAAGAATTTGTAACACTTTTATGCCCGCAGAATCTCTCGTCCCACCTTTCTTCTTCTAGTCTCATATAAATACAATTACTCTTATATCCGGCATTCACTTGAATACGGCACTGTGGTGCAGCTATTTCAAAGCACCAGAGACCCAATCAGAGGCTCAATCCTCACCTCAAATTTACACATTCTCCCTGTGACCATGTGGTTTCATCCATGTATTCCCGTTTCCTACACTATTCCAAAGACAGTAATTACAGAATGGCTTTTGTAATCTATGGATCTATTTCTTTTAGCACAAAGACTGCCCTTAGCATTAATTATTGACTGATAACTTACGCATGTTCATTGATTTGTTGCTCTCTCTCTCTGCAAAGTGAATAGACAAGCGACGAGTACGAACCTGATTGTAAGTGAACATCACCAACTGCACTGACAATTGCAAGATGACATGACTCAGAGGAAGGGAGAGAGACAGCAAGAGGAAAGAGTGAACCAGTACAGAGAAGGCAGTCACAGATTCTAGAAATGGGCATGTGAGTACCAGTGCACAGTACACAGTGAGAGATGCACAACTAGGAAAGCTAAAGTAACATGACGATGGCCTTTGCAGAAAGTTAATGAATTTGATAGAGCCATTGTGGGCTGGGGATTGTAGATTGAGAGGGTTAATCTGTATTGTAATGCTAACAATGTGGATGAGGTAAAGAAAGTCTCCACACTTCTTAGCTTAATGGATGCTAGAATGTACAGTTTCTTATGCAACTTAGTAACTTGAAAAGCCAGCAAGCAAGATGTTTGAGGAAATTGTTGTAATTTTGCAAAATTGCTTGATCCTAAAATTGTTAGTAATAGCAAAGAAATTTAGATTTCACAAATGGAACAAGTCAAAGGATGAAAGAATTTCTGAATACATCGCAGAACTGCACAAATTTTTCCAGTTCTGTGACTTTAGAGATAGACTTTCTGAGGCATTAAGAGACAGGTGTGTATGTGGTCATTGTCAGAAAAAGTCCTAAACTTAGAACAGATGTTGACCATTGAAAACATTGTTGGAGACTGCAGAAAAATACTTCAGAATGTGAAACATATAAAATATCCCTGAATGATGTAAAAAGTCAAAAATGTTATCAATGTGACAAATCCTCCCATGATGCAAATGATTGTTGGTTCAAAGAAAAAGTTTGCAGTAAGTGTCATAGCCAAGGGCCACGTCAAGCGAGTGTGTAAGTCAGATAAAAAGCACAAGAACACAGAGTGAAAAACTTCAAACACAAAACTAAACAAATGTATAAGGTGACTGAATGTAAAACTGAATCAGACAACACAGAATCTGACAAAGGGTAGCTGTTATGTCTAGAACTGCATAGCATTACTGAAGCAGATCGCAAAATCATGTGTCTGGTGTAAAACTAAAAATGAGTCAGTTTTGTGTGTGTTTCAGAGGCTGACTACAATAGACCGTTTTCTAAGCAACCATTAGAAAAGACCCCAATGATGCAAAAGACCTACTCATACGAAATGTGTCTCCCAAAGGCAAAATGAAAGTGACATATGGAGGCCAAACGCAGCAGTTAGAGCTTTATGTGATGAAAAGAGAAGGACCACCACTTTTTGGATGTGAAGGGTTGAGAAAAATCTAACTAGACTGGTACACAAAGTTCTTAATGTGTCATCAATAGACAACTGCAGCCCAAACATTAGCACTAACCAGAGACTATCATAGCTGCTTAATGCTAATGAGAAGGTGCTGGAGAAGGTTATTGGTCGACTCAAATGCATGAAGGCCAGAATTAAAATGGATGAAGCAGCATCACCAAGATTCTGTAAAAGTGTGTCCAGTGTCTTACACACTACGTCCTAAAGTGATGCTGAGCTTCAGAGCTTCGAGACATCTGGCATTCTCTCCAAGGATGATTGGAGCAATGGGGCATTGCCCATTGTCCTGGTGATCAAGAAGAGGAAGGCCGGAACTATTTTCATATGCAGGAACTTCACAGGTAAGCATCAACCCTGTGCTGTGTTCTGTGCAGTACCCTCCGCCGTGAGTATCTTTGACAGGTGGAAAGGAGCTTTTAAAGATTGAATTGTTACAAGCCTATCAGCAAATGGAGATTGAGGAGTCAAGCAAGAAGTTTGTCACAATCTACACTCATATGGGATTGTTACAGTATAATAGACTTGCCTTTGGCATCACATCACCTCCAGCAATTTGGCAAAGAGCATTGCACCACGTGCTCCAAGATATCCCAGGAACACAATGTTTCCTTGATAACGTCATTGTGACCGGTAAAAATGATGAACAGCACCTCCAGAACCTTGGCAAAGTGCTTACCAGGCTGAATGTGCATCCTCTGTGTGCAAAGAGAGAGAAATGTGAGTGTTGCAGGACTGAAGGAGTGGCTGTCTTCACCATGGCAAAGAGTGCGTATTGACTTTTCTGGGCCATTCATGGACTCCATGTTTCTGATTGCAGTGGATGCTCATTTGAAGTGGCCGGAGGTCAGAAGAGTTCAGATTATTCATGAAGAAAAGTGGCATCAAATATTTCAAGTCAGCTCCTCACCACCCAGTAATGAATTGGTTAGCTGAAAGGCTTATCTAAACATTCAAGAAATCCATTAAAGTTATGGACAAGCAGGACAGTTCTCTACAGCACAAGGTGGGCAACTTCCTTTTTGCGTATCAGAACTCTGTTCATGCGACAACAGAACAAATAGGTGCAATGCTGTTTAAGAGCAGGAATCTGAGATCTTGCATAGACCTCCTGAAGCCAGATCTATGGAGGGAAGTGCAGAATAAACAGTACAGCCAGTTGCCCAGTAAATCAGCATAGCAGTTGGACAGAAGGTCCTAGTGTGAGATTACTGAGAAGACAAATGGACATCTGGTAGATTAACCACAAGAAACGGACCACTGATGTACACAGTGGATGTTGGAGTTCAGACATGGAGACGCCATGTTGACCAGATACTGGGTGGTCAACTGAAGAACACACCTGAGTCGACTGTGTCCAACATGACAGACACGTTACAGCCACCAAACTTACCTGTCAGTGATGATCATGTCACCAACAACAATGTGACACCTACAACAGAGAAAGTTTGACAAGACACCTGCCAAACCTGATGTCACTCCACGTGTCCAAAGGCACTATCCTGAAAGAAACAGAGCACCACCCAAAAGATTGAATCTTTAGTACAATGAAGTTTATTATGGACTGTTATTGTGAAAGCATTTTTATTGAATATGGTCTGTTAAATGGAAATTGAATGTGTTGGTACATATTAGATTAGATCAGATTATGAGGAGACTCAGACCTCATTTATTGTCATTTAGAATTGCATGCATGCGTTAAGAAATGATACAATTTTACAGCTTTATGTTATACTAATCTAAAGGGGCAGGAATTGTAGTATATGAATCTATTTCTTTTAGCACAATGACCGCCTTCAGCACTAATTATTGACTGATAACTTACCCATGTGCATTGATTTGTTGCTGTCTCTGCAGAGTGAATATACATGTTAACTTCACCTCCAAGTATATGCCTTTATTTATTGGAGATGTAATTGTCCGGGCACAACAGTTTTGACAGCCTGTTCAGTGCTCAGCTATCTCCTCACTATGGGTTGTCAGGCTATAATTGAATCTTTGTGAGGGTTGAGACCTGTTAAAAACATAAAATGAATATAGAATAGATTATTTTAAGTTAATATGTGCATACACATGTTTATTAATTAAAATGTTTAAACTAACTTAGATGTTCACTTGCGTTTTCTCTGCGAGTGAAACTCTGCCTTCCAGTTGTATCAGGCCATTGTTCTGATGCTAGTTTTAACCTGGTAGAGGCTCAGCAGGTTGATTCTCTAAGTGGAGAGCTGGAAGCCAGTGGGTTCAATCTGCTCCATTGGATCCTATGAGTCTATACATGTAGCACAGGTGGTGGGGGAAATGTCACAACTAATTTATTTATCATGACACAGAAAGGAATTGCAATAGCCAGGCAATAAACCGGCATGCCCGTGGGGTTTGGGAAGAAACCAAAGCATTTGGAAGGAACTCAGAGGGTCTCAGGGAGAATATGCTAATTTTCCCTAGGGAGCACTTAAGATCAGGATCAAACGCAGGTTCCTGGAGCTTTGTGCCGACAAGACTAACTGCTGCACCACTGCGTCACCCAGACTTAGACCTAGAAAGGGTTATTTCATTGTGATATGAAATGATCTACATACAACTATATAATGGATAAACAATATATCAGGCCTGCCCCTGCAAGCACCTCCCAGTCTCCACCCCCTAATAGGATTTACCTGCTGCTCATTCAAGACTCAGCACCTGCAGCCTATTTAACCCCAGCACATATTCACAGTCCTTGTTCACTCACTGAACTAGCCAGCCTCAACCAGCTGTTCCTAACCTTCATTGTCGTTGCCTAAAGTTTACCTTGTTGCCACCTGTGTTCAGTTTCTCTTCCCTCTTGATCCGTGGCCCCTTATGGCTTGTTATTTTATGGTCTATTAGTTTACTGTTTAACCATCTCAACCATTCTACCTTTGGGTCAAGCCTCCTCCTATAGTCCCTGACAGGATGAGTGAACCATCGATTGATTCAGCAGAGTATGTTCACCTAAAGGAAGTCACCTGTTGCAACTAGTACATGATCCAGAAGCAGCAGCAGACCTTCTCACCACTCTCTTTCAACTCACCACCTCGGTGCAGCAACTCCACAGGAGTCAACTTCCTCCCTCTGAGCCTCAAATTCTTGTGCCCAAGAGCTTCAATGGATCTCCAACATGACACCACAGCCTTCTGTCCCAGTGAGTCTTACACTTCGAGATCAGGCGTCTCGTTATACTGTGGACCCAGCCTCAATTCTCTCTTGACTGGGCAAACTCTGACCTGGGTTGCTGCTAACTGGGACAATAAAATCTGAATTTGCAACAAATATGAGGATTTCACTGCTGAGATGTGCCAGGTTTTCGACCATCTGGGAAGTGGAATGGAGGAAGCAAATCAGATACTTTGCCTGCGTCAAGTCTCACACTGAGTGCTGGATTACAACGTGGAATTCAAGATGCTCATTATGGAGTACAGGTGCAATGTGGAAGTGCAACTGGCCCAATACCATCATGGCCTCTCAGAAGCAAGAAAAAGTCTGCAGCTTCTGGAAATCCGAGCAACACACACAAAATGCTGCAAGATCTGAGCAGGCCAGGCAGCATCTATGGAAAAAAGTACAGTCGACGTGTCAGGCTAAAAAGTCAACTTTATTTTTTTCCATGGATGCTGCCCAGCCTGCTGATGGCTTCTCAGAATGCTTGAAAGGTGAGCTTTCGATCTGGCAAGTAGCCAACAACCACAAAAACCTCATTACTTCAGCTCTCCATATTGACAAGCTTCTTATGGAATGAGCCTCCTGGTCATCAACCAGACCCTAGTTTCATTCGCAGAAACATCTCACGTTGCAGGACCTTCCTTGTCAATACCTCCAGAACCCATGCAGCTAAAGGGGGCTCCCTTAACCCCCAAAGAGCGCGAAGGTCGGTGGAGAAACAACCTGTATGCCTATGGTGGAGCAGCTGACCACCGCCGAATCAAATGCCCACTATGTCCTGGAAATGAGACCTCCAAGTAGAGACCAGGGGCCTCTTATCATCCCTTGTCGGAGAGCACTGTGAGTCCATCCAATTCCTCCTGATTGACTCCCTCAACACTCCTGTCATCCTGGGTTACTGGTGGCTCTGCAATCATGACTTTTACTTTACTGGGAGCATCCAGTTCTCTGCTGAGCTGGGGACCCAACTGTCTGCAACATCGGTTAACCTCATCCTGTAATTCCATGGGGGGTGGAGGAAACCCTTGATTTTATCAAATTCCCATAGGAGTAACACAATTCACCGAGCACATTCAGTGAAAGGAGAGCCGGCACCTTGACATGTCACAGACCACACAACTGCACAATCGACCTCCCCCTGGGCATCATCCCTCCCTGAAAGTGTCTGTATTTCCCCCTCCTCCTGCAGAGAGCCAACCTATGATTGACAACATCACTGAAGCACTACAGCATGCTTTTATTCACTCATCCCAGTCCCCAGACATTGCAGGAATCTTCTTTGTCCAAAAGAAAGATGGGGGGAGAGTCTTTGTCCCTGCATTGACTTCTGTGAACTCAACAACATTCCCATTAGGAAATGCAGCCCTCACCCCTTGACGGATAGCACATTTGAAACACTCTGTGGCACCCAGACCTTCACCAAACTGGATCTATGGAGTGCATACAAACTGATCTAGGTCCAGCAGGGGGATGAGCGGAAAACAGTGTTCATTACATCCAATGCTCAATATGAATACTTGCTGATGACTTTCAGACTTTCTAACCATCCTACCATTTTGTGAGCTATCATTGCCAAGAACCTCCACAACATTCTACACAGGTATGTAGAACCACAGCACCCATATCATCTCCAAGGATCCCCAAGGCCAGGCCTTTCTCGTCCATTCGCTCCTTCAGCATCTTCTGAAAAACCAACTGTACTGCCAGGTAGATAAATGCCAGTTCCACACCTATGTTGTGAAGGGTTATCGTACCTGCCAGTCAAGAACCACTTCTGCCGTGCTGGTTACTGATAGGCCCATTCAAGAAAATGAGGCAGCTCTCTGTCATTGGGCAGCTTTCGTGCAACAGCACCAGTTTCCGGTTTCAGGCACCCCGGAGGTATAAGAATAATGCATGTGAGATGCTCTGTCTCTTTTTCACTAGGAGCTCCCTTCACACTAGGTCACAACCAGGGCTGAAGGGCCACTGAGAAAATGTGCTGCAGATAGGAGGGCCTACACACACAAGTAGATACAGTAAGCTCCTTATCCTTGTAAACCGAACAAGTGCTACACCTGCCCTCACACTTCCTCCCTCACCATCATTCAGGGCCCCAGACAGTCCTTCCAGGGTGAGGTGACACTTCACCTGTGAGTCAGCTGGTGTGGTATACTGTGTCTGGTGCTCCCGGTGTGGCCTTTTATATATTACTGAGACCTGACGCAGACTGGGAGACTGTTTCGCTGAACACCTACGTTCTGTCCGCCAGAGAAAGCAGGATTTCCCAGTGGCCACACATTTTAATTCCCCGTCACATTCCCATTCTGATATGTCTATCCATGGCCTGCAACCAGATGGCATGAACATTCACTTCTCGAACTTCCGTTAATGCCCTTCGTCCCCTTCTTACCCCATCCCTGATATATTTAGTTTTCTCCCCCCTCCTCTCTTTTCTCTCTCTCTGCCCATTACTCTGCCTGTTCTCTATCTCCCTCTGGTGCTCCCCTCCCCCTTTCTTTCTCCCTAGGCCTCCTGTCCCATGATCCTTTCCCTTCTCCAGTTCTGTATCCCATTTGCCAATCACTTTTCCAGCTCTTAGCTTCACCCCAGACCCTCCAGTCTTCTTCTATCATTTCGCATTTACCCCTCCCCTTCCTACTTTCAGAGCTCTTACTATCTTTCCTTTCAGTTAGTCCTGATGAAGGGTCTCGGCCCGAAACGTCAACAGCGCTTCTCCCTATAGATGCTGCCTGGCCTGCTGTGTTCCACCAGCATTTTGCGTGTGTTTGAATTTCCAGCATCTGCAGATTTCCTCGTGTTTGCACAGTAAGCACCTGTTTGTTGAATGTTTAGTGTTGTAGTTGTGTAACTTGGGAGACTTAACAAAGTACCTGTAGGGTTAGAAGTGGTATTGAATGTTTAGTATCATAGTATATGTAACTTAGGGGCCTTAATTAAACACTTGTTTGATTTAGATGCTTGCTTGAGTGTAAATAAGTAGTTAACATGCTTACTCGCAATCAGTGTCTTCTGTTCCATTTACCAAATCCATGAATCCATGAATCTGCTTCCAAGAAACAACACCTCAGTCATTTCCTTCCTGGGTTACATCCTTTCATCCCAAGGACTGATCATGAACCCAGGAAAAGTGAGCACTGTGCTGGAATGGCCACGACTGTGTTCTCTGAAAAAGTTACTTTGGGTTCTCCAACTTCTATGGCCATTTTGTCAGAAAAGACAGTTGAATCATCTCCCATCTCAACTCCGTCACCAAGTCACCTATCTCATGGATAACCGGGTCTGCTGCTGAGGATCTCACCTTCCAGAAACTTAGGAGAGGAGATGCTTCACCTCCTGTCCCATTCTCTGTCATTTGAACCTCTCTGGACATTTTGTGTAGAGGTGGACACATCTGACCTGGGCAGTGGGGCTATTTTCGCCCAGCAAAAACCGGATGGGATGATACCCCTTTTGGCTTCTTTTCATGCAAATTCAACCCTACATAGCATCATTACAGAGTAAGAGACAGGGAGCAACTCGCTATTAAATGGTCCTTTCAGGAATAGAGACTTGATGGGAGCCCCCCCGATCTAGTCTGACCACCAGAGCACAAAGCCGCCAACTCAAACCACAACAGACTTGCTGGGGTCACTTCTCTGAACGATTCTCCTTCACCATGTCTTGCCACAAAGGTGGACATCCTGTCTTGACAATTTAACCCAGCTGAAATGGAGATTGACCCTCAACACATCATTCCACCCTCCCATATCTTTGCCCCAAATGTCTTAGGCTTTGAGAACCAAATCTGCCAGGCCCTAGAGCACAAGCCTGCCCCAGTGACACACCTGTCAACCATATGTACATGCTAGTGGCTTTGGGCTCTGACGTACTCCAGTGGGCCCACTCCTCACCCCTGTCTGGCTATCCAGGAGCACAATGAACGATAGATATTCTGCAATGCTGGTTCTGATGGGTCACCTCTGTGAGTTTGTCCCCTGGCTACCATCCACAGAATAACTGTCACTCAGAAAGAACCAATCAGCAAGTGGAGAAGTTTCTGCAATGTTTTGCTGCCTCTAACCCACCACATGGAAGAAGCATCTACTCTGGGCTGAACTATCCCACAACCTACACACCTCCTCTACCTCAGCAATGTCAGCCATTGAAGTGCTCCATGGCCACCAACCCCTGTTCTTTCCCATGGAGGAGCCCACACCAGGGTCTTGGTTTTCTCACACCAGAATGCTTGGAACAGAGCATAGAGGGTCTTCCTAGCCACAAACCAAACCACCATCGATGCTCAGCCACACTAATCCAACCTGGGGACCTTGTCGGCCTGCCCATCTAAGATTTGCCCCGTGTCGTGGTTTCTCGTGCCCCACAAGTGACCAGGAGACGCAGAAGATTCTTCAAGAAGTATTAAAATTTAATTTGCAAATCAAAGCTGAGACAGTCATTGAGCTAGTGGCTGATTGCCCACCGATCCTTGGACATAGCATGTTTTATAGCAATCTCCTGGTTTAGTTGCATTAACATATCCAATCGGTCTATAGTTGCATATCACACGTACATCCGCCACTATTGTTTCTACCCATTGACTTAATCATGTTCTAATCTACATCTCTTAGCTACCTCTCATTAACCCACCATTGTCTTCTACATTCTTAAGATTTCATTCTCCTACTAAATTGGGTACATGCATAGCAAATAGCAAGTTTCAAAGCTGACTACACAGTTTTGGTTACACAGCAAACGATTTCAACTTTTATACTCCAATATATTCCCCCTTTAAGACCCAGAGGGTCTCACACAGAGAAAAGACTAAGAGTCTGTGCACAAAAGTCCCAATAAACTCAAGCACTTATTCCCAAATCTCGGGTTAAACTATAATTTTCTGCGCCAAGACCTCAAAGTATTCTCTCCCTGTTACCCTGGGCCGCTGAGCCAAAAACCTGTCCCTCTGTACCTGAGACAGGGAAAAAGACTCAGAAGCCCTTACAATCTACTCCCACACTGTCATTTTGCTCTTGTTCATCCTGCAGGTGTTGTAGGCTGTAACGATACATTTTCGGTGTTTCTTTCTCCATTAAGCTTGCTTCAGTAATTGCCACGAGCATTGGAAATTGTTTGGTTGTGTCGTGGTTTCTCATGCCCCAGAAATGACCAAGAGACGCAGAAGATTCTTCAAGAAGGGTTAAACTTTAACTTGCAAATCAAAGCTGAGACAGTCATTAAGCTAGGCGCTGATTGCCCACCCACCGATCCCCGGACACAGCATTTTTTATAGGATTCTCCTGGTCCAGTTTCACACGTACCACACGTATGCCCCATTGACTTAATTATGTTCTAATCTACATCTCTTAGCTGCCTCTCTCATTAACACACCATTGTCTTCTATTTTCTTAAGATTTCATTCTCTAGCAAATAGCAAGTTTACATTCTTAATATTTCATTCTCCTGCTAAATTGGGTACATGCATAGCAAATAGCAAGTTTCAAAGCTGACTATATCTCTTTAGCTACCTTTAACACACACCATTGTCTTCTACATTCCTAGGATTTCATTGTGGTTACATGCATAGCAAGCTGACTACCTAGTTTTGGTTACACAGCAAATAATACAACTTTTATACTCCACAATATTTTTATACTCCAATATATCCCCCCTTTGAGACCCAGAGGGTCTCGCACAGAGAAAAGACTAAGAGTCCGCACACAAAAGCCCCAATAAACTCAAGCATTTATTCCCAAATCTCGGGTTAAACTATAATTTTCTGCGCCAAGACCTCAAAGTATTCTCTCCCTGTTACCCTGGGCCGCTGAGCCAAAAACCTGTCCCTTTGTACCTGAGACAGGGAAAAAGACTCATAAGCCCTTACAATCTACTCCCACATTGTCATTTTGCTCTTGTTCATCCTGCAGGTGTTGTAGGCTGTAAACGATACATTTTCGGTGTTTCTTTCTCCACTAAGCTTGCTTCAGTAATTGCCACGAGCATCGGAAATTGTTTGGTTGCAGCACACACTACAAGAGACTTGAGACAAGGAAGAAAACAGCATAGGCACAAGCGCACAGCTCAACAATACAATACTGACAGTTATTGCTATTGTAGTCAGCCATGCTCCCCATGCTCCGAGTCTACTTTCCAACCAATCAAAGAACTGATGTTCAAATCTTGCATTCTGTTTGACCTCCGTCCGCAGATTCTTTAATTTATTTATTGCTCTGGTGGAAGACCCTTCTGGGCTAGTATTGTTCGGTATGAAAGTGCAGCATTGTTCTCCAAACATTACACACACACACCCTTTTTCTGCCAAAAGCCAATCCAGTACCTGTCTGTTTTGCCACGCCATCCTGCTAGTTGCATCCAGCTGTTGCCCTAAGGCAGGGGTCGGCAACCTTTACCACTGAAAGAGCCATTTGGACACGTTTCCCACAGAAAAGAAAACACTGGGAGCCACAAAACCCGTTTGACATTTAAAATGAAATAACACTGCATACAACGTTTTTTTTGCCTTTATGCATGTATAAACAAACTATAATGTGTTGCATTTATGAAATCGATGAACTCCTGCAGAGAAAACGTAATTACATTTCTGCATGCAACAAAAACATTTTGAACTCCGAAAAAAAAGACGTTGGGTTGAAGGTTACTTTTAAGTAAAATACTCAATGTCTTTTTGAGTCCTTCGTGTATTTATGAAGAACGCCAAACTTAAATTGTCCGCCAGCAGCAAACCAAAAATAACGTCAGCCAGCGGTCAACCTGAAAAATAAAAGGACTATTCCACTGAACAATGAAAAAAATATGAATATACGTAAAATAATAGGCAATTAAAATATTTATCATACTTGGTTAAAGGGATTTCTGCTCCTGGACACTCCTGGACAGTGTCTGCACATCAGGGCTGTATGACGTCACCTTCATCTTTACACAGGATCGCAAGCTGTCATCTGTGAGGCGTGCGTGATGTTTGTTTTTAATAAAGTTCATGTTGGAGAACACCTGCTCACATACATATGTGGATCCAAAGATCGACAGGACTCCAAGCGCATACTTTTTAATGTTTACATAGCATTCCATGTTTCGAACACAAGTTTGTCCAGTTTGGGGAGGTTTTCAATATCACTCCACTTGTGATTCTGAGCAAGAACGGCCTTCTGACGGGCAACATCTTCAAGGTCTGCTGTCAAGTGTCTAAACTTGGACTCCCATATGTCTTTGTTGGCTATGTCGGCCAGTTCCATCTCAAGATCAGGTTGACTCACACCTGACAATGCAGTCGTATTCAGTAGGGATGGATCGATGCTTAGGGGAGTGACCGGGAAGGATAATGTGTTTTTTTCCTCTCTGAACTCACAGAAGCGTTTCCCAAACGAAGTTTGCATTGCGATGATTGCAGAATGTAAATACTCCGAATTTATCATGTCGTGAGCTTGTTTGAACTCTCTCAAATTGGGGATGTGAGACAATGTGCCTTTCTGTAAATCTCTGGCAAGCACTGTCAACTTGCGCTCGAATGCCAAAACATCTTCCAACATGTGCAGGGCTGTACGTCCTTTCCCCTGAAGAGCTGTGTTCAGCATGTTCAGGTGCGCTGTCATGTCTACCATGAAGTGTAGCTTTTACAGCCACTCTGGCTGTTCCAGCTCAGGAAAGGTGAGCCCTTTGTTGCCCAGGAAAGTTTTCACTTCTTCCAGACACGTGACAAAGCGTTTCAGCACCTCCTCTCTTGACAGCCACCAGACTTTGGTGTGCAGCAGGAGATCAGAATATGCGCTTTCCAGCTCGTCCAGTAACAAATGGAATTGACGGTGATTTAAACTTTTTGCCATTATTTTATTGACAATCTGAATGACAACATCCATTACTTCTGTGCATTCTGGAGGAAATGTTTGAGCGCACAGTGCCTCGGTGCAAGATGCAGTGAAAAGTCAGCAGCTTTCTGTCCAGCGACTTCTGCAGTAAAGCCACAAATCCCTTGTGCACTCCTTTCATACTTGGTGCCCCATCAGTAGCTACTGACACCAGGTGGGTGGTCTTTATTCCTTTGGCTCTTAAACAATTTTAGACTGCCTCACAGATGTCCTCCCCCCCATGTTTGGCCTTTTAGAGGTATCAACTCAATCATTTCTTCCTGTGGCCTGGCAGATTTTACATACCGGCAGAACAACGCTATTTGTTCAATATCACCTGTGTCTTTAGACTCATCACAGGCAATCGAGTAGGCCACAGCTGAATTGATGTCTTTAATTTGCTGTCTTGTGATGTCTTCTGCCATTTTTATGGTTCTGTCTTTGACGGTCTTTGCAGAGAGGAGCGTATCCCTGATTTTCTGCACAATTTCACTCTTGTTTTTAAAGTCCGTGAATAGGTGTTCTGAAATCTTAATGAAAGATTCTTTTACATATTCACCATCTGTAAACTGCTTCCCGTGCCTGACTATTTCCTGAGTGGCAACAAAACTAGCATATGTAGTTGATTTTCCAGACTTCATCCACTTCTTGAAATGATTTTTGCTCAGATCAACCTTCCGCATCAGTTCCGAAACGGCTTTTTTCTCTCATCTCCATCCGGATATTTTTGAGCAAAGGCTGCGTGTTTATTCTGGAAATGTCTTGCGACTTTTGACTTTTTGTTGTTTGCTAGATTCTCATTGCATATTAAGCAGACCGGTAAACCAGTCTCGTCAGCAGTGAAAGCAAATGAATCTGCCCACATATCATTAAACATTCTGTTTTCTTCAGTCACTTTTCATTTTTTAGAATTCTCCATAGCTAGCCTACCTTGGATCGAAAAATTAAAGAAATCGCGCACTGGCGGGTGTCAGGCATTGTCATTGGTGAGGTATATTAATAGCGACAAAAAACACGTTTTATTTAGATTGTACAAGATCACCATAATCTTCAAATTTAGAATTACATTTCAAAAACTAACAAGCTAACATAAAATATATTTTAATTAAATACTCATCATTTATTTTCCAAAGCTACAGGGAGCCACAGCACAGAGATGAAAGAGTCGCATGCGGCTCCGGAGCCGTGGGTTGTCGACCCCTGCCCTAAGGCCTCCAGTGCATCATTGGTGTCGTTGATGAATCTCTGTTGATTGTAGTATATATAGTTTATCCATTCAACATTTTTGCTTACCCCTATCACAGTTATGATAGCTTCCCAGCCTGCAGCAATCTCATTTCGTGCCTTGAATTCATTCGGTATACCTCTCGGCTGTCCTATACTGTCAATCCGGATTGTCCAGTCAGGGTCATATTTTCTCTTCTGCCGTAGCAGTGTCCGCTGCTCAGGGAAGTTAGCGTTGGACTGTACTTCAGGGGACATTATAACTTCCTGAAGCAGCATGACACGCGTACATGTTCCTTCCCACCTGAGGGGGAGCGTAGATCTCAGACCACCTTCCTGTCCACACAGCCACCAAGTGTCTGCTAATGGGATAGTCTGAGAGTCCATTGCACCCTCAGGAGGAGGGGAACCCGTCAAGTGTCTTTTACCTGGGATTATATCCCACGTCTGAGTGCAGTTGCCTCGGAAGTGGCCAACCGGGTGAGTGCCCACCCGCATAAAACATTCATAATTCAGATGGTCCTGCATTATAAGCTGTTGCAGTGTAGGTGTCTGGCTTCTTTTATTTATAGCCCATGGTCTGCTGTAATTGCATTCAGAGGCAAGCTTGCTTTGATCAAACTGCGAGGAAGCCTGATATAGCATACACCAACAGGGGCACATTGGTGCATTGTTCATACAGTTTTGATAGCAGGGATCTGCTTTAACGCAAATCCTCATGACACAAGCCCTAACCGGACCTGGACACTGTCGTTCGCATTGTTCCCTGTGCTCTCTTCGCCACCGCGTGCAGGTGGAGGAGTTATAAGGCATGGGAACTGCATGCTAAGTGGGGCTTTCCCTTGAGCACAGGTAACAATTCTGTCTCTTCATCATTCCTGCCGTGTAAGTTGCACATTGATACCACTGATTAGTACGTGTCTGTAACCATGGTGAGGAGGTAAGTGTTGTGCTCCCCTTACTTCTTTTCTGTAGGTTACCAGTCCCATTCCATTTCTGCCCCACTAATGGTTCCCAAGTCTGCACTACAGTTTGTGGGTGCTTTGTCCCCAGGGGTACAACTGATCGTTCCCAGTTCATCCCCATTATCTGAAGAAGCCCTACTATCCACCACCACATCCTGAGGGTCTTCTGGCCCATCCTCAGAATCAAAAATCTCCCTTACTAATTGATCAAACTCCTGCAGTGCAGTGTCAGCTTCTTGTTCCCCCTGTCTGTCTCCCGCTAACTGCTCTTCTGCATCACTTACCTCGGACACTTCACCTGATTGCCCTTGCGGGACTGCCCTCGTGCAGTGGTTCAGATGGTACCAGGTGGAGCGGCCTTCTACCTGAACTGCGGTGGATGATGCCTTGGTCACCATAACGGGTCCTTCCTTTCTTGGCTCGTTCCACTTTCTCCGAAAAACTCGCACGTAAACCTGGCTTCCTGTTTTAATTGGTTCTTCCCCTTGTATGGTCTCCGGTTCTTTCTATTTTTCCTGGGCATAAATAGACCTATGTATCATAGTTAGCTGCTGCATGTATTGTTTCAATTCTATTTCCAATTGTTCCAAACTAGGTCCCTTATACGCCCCTCTCCACTGGGGCACTGGCATGGGCCTCCCAGTGAGCATCTCATGTGGTGTCAGGCATGTGATCCGATTAGTTTGCATGCGGTAACTCATCAATGCTAACGGTAAAGCATCGACCCAATTAAGTTTAGTGTCTGCACAAATTTTGTTTAGTTTGGCTTTCAGGGTTCCATTAATTCTCTCTACCATGCCCTGCGACTGAGGGTGGTATACACATCCAAATCTTTGCTTTATCCTCAGCGCCTGTAGTACCAGTTTGACCACTTTCTGGATAAAAGCTGAACCATTGTCTGAGTTAACTTCTGTAGGTATTCCAAACCTTGGGATCACTTCATTTGTCAGAAATTTTACCACTGTCTTTGCTCCTTGATCTTTTGAAGGTACTGCCTCCACCCATCTGCTAGATCGATCAATTACTACCAGCATGTATCTTATTCCTCTCACTGTCTTTATCATGTCTACGTAATTGATGACTAGATGTTTAAATGGTCCTTCAGGTACAGGAATGTGGCCTATTGGGGTTGTAATTCCCTTCCAAACATTATTCTGTGCGCATACCTCGCACTGTGACAAGACAAAGTCCACTGAAGCCTGTAAATAAGGTGACCAAAAACCATCCTTCTTTATTTTCTTTATCACTTCCCCCCTTGCACAATGGTCCATCCCATGTGCTTCTGAAATCAGAATCGTCAGGAGAGGGGTGGGCGCTACCAACAAACCATCTTCCATGCTCCACAAGCCTTCCGAGTTCTGCTTGGCCCCCCTTTTTCTCCACATTGTCTGTTCTGCCAAAGTTGCCTTACCTTGTATTTCAATTAGGTCCTTTACATCAGGTTCTGGAGTTAGGCTTACCTGGGGGGCAATGACAGCTGACGTACACCCAGACATTTTTCTGACTGCCTCGTCCGCAGCTTGATTTCCCTTTGTTATTACATCGTTTCCCTTTTTATGTGCCTGGCATTTTACTATAGCCAATGCTTTAGGTTTCATTATGGCTTTTATTAGGTCTAGAATTTGCTGACAATGTTGTATGGGATCTCCGCTACTTTTTTTAAAACCTCTCTGCTTCTACACTGCCCCGAACAAATGGCATACTCCATGAGCATATGCCGAATCAGTATAGATGTCTACTGTCTCACCTTCCATCATTTCACATGCAGCTGTCAGGGCTTTGATTTCCGCTAGTTGGGCGGAACACGGTTGGGGACAGGACTCCAACCTAATAATCTTATAGCTTGACTGATCCTGCTGCACTACTGAGAACCCTGCATGATTTCCATCATAATCTCTATAACAAGAGCCATCTATGAACAGAACCTTTTTATCTGCATCCTCTAGTGGTTCTGACCGTAAATCTGCTCTCAATTTGGCAAATGCCATCATCTTCCCTATGCAATCATGGGGTTCTCCTTCATAGTCTAAAGGGACAAAATGGGCTATATTACTGGTAGTGCATCTCTGTATAGTTATATCTGGAAATGTCAACAGCATCTGATACGCTGCTATCCTGGCTGGCGTCAGCACAAATTTCCCTAATGCTGGTGCTGACTGCAATTCCTGCTTAATAGTATTGAAAGCTATCTCCGCCTCTCCATTCCACTGTAAGCCGTTCTTCAAATTTGTATGTCCTGCTTCTTTCATTATCTTTCTCAAAGGTGCCACAATCTCAGCATATTCTCCTATCCAATCTGAGCTGTACCCTGCCATTCCCAAAAACGTCATCATCTGCCCTACAGTCTGGGGTTTTGGGGCCTTAGTTATTGCCTCAATCTGATCTGGTGCTATCGCTTTCACTCCCTTGGATATTACCCTGCCTAAGTATTCCATTTGCTGCGTGCAAAATTGCAGTTTCTTTTTGGATATTTTATGTCCTCCGTGCGCTAGCTTCTCTAACAGAGTTATAGTGTCCTGCTCACACTGTTCCTCGCTGTGGGAGCAAATCAACAGGTCATCCACATACTGTAACAATGTACTTTCCAATGGCATGCCCTCTAGGTCTGCCTTCAACACCTGATTAAAAACGTGTGGTGAATGTTTAAATCCTTGTGGCATTCTGGTATAGGTATACTGAGCACCTCTGTAAGTAAACGCAAACAGATACTGACACTGGTCGGCTAGAGGAATGCTGAAGAAAGCCAAACACAAATCAATCAGTGAAAAGTAACTTGCTTCTGGTGGAACATTAGTCAAAAGCGTGTGTGGGTTGGGGACTACCACTGGCCAGTCCTCTAACACATCATTTACTGCTCGCAAATCACGCACCAATCTCCACTTAGATTTATCTGCTTTTAAGACCGGCAGCAATGGGATATTGCATGGACTGTTAGTTCTTTTAAGCACTCCTATTTCAAGCAACCCCTGCACTGTCGATGCTATTCCCTCTTCTGCTTCTGGTCTTAGAGGGTATTGTGGTCTCCTGGGTGGAATTGCTCCCCTTTTCAGCCTTATTTCCACCGGACTAGCTGTTTTTATTTTCCCTACGTCCGTGTCATGCTGTGACTACAGAATAGATGGCAACTCATCTAACCTTCTGTCTTTCTGCTGGTCTCTTTCCTTTCCCAGCAAGGGCATGTGTGGTTGGGGAGTTATTTCAACCTCTCTCAATGTCCCTACCATATCTACACTGACCATTATTTTAAAGCAATTGTTGTCTTCTGATATCCAAACCTCTGGCGTGATTTTCCTCCACACTGTTACGGTTTCAGCACTCTTAACTAAGGGTCCTAAGTCTTTAGACTGATACCCCATGTTTACCAACAACATTACATGGGGCGCAGCCTCTGGTATCCTGTACCATTTTTCTAAAAAGGTGTTCTACTTAACTTGTAAAGCTGCCCCTTGCTTTCCAATTATCACAGCCTCCCCTTCCAGGTACTGCTGGGTACGTACCTCCAGGTGCCATCTCTCCTCTAATTCCCTGTTCTGAGTCTCGTCAAAAATCACTGTACAATGTAGCTCAGATTTGGGCATTACAGCCCTGGGTAATATAGCCTGCACGCCCTTTTTCCATTTTTCCAGGTTTCCTGAATCTGATCTGCGATGTCTCCTATCCAAAAGGCATTAGCCTTCTTGTCTTCTCGCACTATCAATTGAGCCCCTGCTCTCTCCACACTCAGCCCATTTCTGGTGCATTCTAATTTTAATTCCAGTTTCAATAAGGCATCTCTGCCTAACAAATTAGTCGGAGTTCCTTTAAATACTAGCACCAGCAAAACAATTTCTTTATTTCCCATTCTCAACCGCACGGCTCGTGCACTGTGTCAACTGTGTTTTCCCCGAGAACCCTACCGTCTTAATAAACATTCCTGACAAGGGAAGATGAAGGGCATACTGTGGCTGTACGCAAGTGTACGTGGCTCCAGTATCTATCATCATTGGCGTCAGTTGCCCTTCTAACATAACCTGAACAATGGGTTCCTCGTTTGCCTCCCTTGTTATCATTGGGTAATGTCCCTTCCCACTCGAGTTCTCAGGGCACCCCTAATACCTCGCATAGGGGTTCACAGGTCTGCTTGGGCCAGTGGGGGCTGGTCCTTGGCTAAACTTTAGTTCCCTTCTTATCAGTTCCTGCTGGTATGTGACAGGCCATGGTGTAAACGGACAATCTCTTCTCACGTGACCTGGCTGATTACATTTCCCCCTCTCTTTCCCCCTGTTTCCTCACTGGTCCCCTCTGCCCATAGCTCCTCTGTCCCCCTCCTTGGAACTTTCAGGCCTGTCTGGGCTGTTTGAATTTGGTCTGTTCCTGATAGGGCATTTGTGGGAATGCTCCTCCAAAGACGATTATTGGCATGGGGTTTTCCAGTCCTTGTCTTACAGTATGATTGGTTCCTCCATATAGCAGTGCTTTGTCCAGTTCGATGGCTGTACTCGGACCGGTGGTTGCTGGCAGTATCTTTTTGCTTTTCTCTTTTTCCTTCTTTTTGAGTTCTTCAAGCTGCATTTGTATTAACTTTCTTTGCACCTCTTCCTGCTGCTCAGTCAACCTTCATTTGTCTTTCCAGTATTTCTCAACTGCATGGACTACGTGGTCTCTAAATTCTTGTGGGGTCTTTGACGTTAGCCCAACCACTTCCTCCAGTTTGGATTATACTTGTGGAGGCATTGCATCCAAAATGCTCTGTCGAAACAGTGAGGTCATAAATAAACTATTTTCCACCTCTTGCTCAGTCTCCAGTCTCCACCTTTTCAACTGGTTTTCTACATAGGCTGCTGGGTTTTCAGTGTCTCCCAGTGGATCCCCTTTTAAGGCTTTGGGGTCCACTTTGGGTGGATAAAGCTTTCTGAGGGCCTGCCATACCCTCTGCCTCACTCTGTCAAACCCGTCTCCATCAGTTCTCGGGTCGTTTGAGTTTACTATGCCAGCCATTTCCATTAGTTCGTTAAATTTGGAGGTTCCCATCAACCTTATCAATTGTGCCTTCAAATCTCCCATAGCCAGTAATTGTCCTGCCGTTTCTTCTTCAAAGGCTCTAATCCATTTCCCTGCTCCTTCATGTAGATTGGGTAGAGTGTTTTTCAGCCCTTCTAGGTCCTGGGATCTCCAAGGGATATACTGCACTTGTCCTGATCCTTTTACTAACAACGGCATCATTCTTCCTCCTTCTTCCCACCTGCCCTGGCTCTCCTCCTCACCTGACTCCCCATCTGTCTCAGGCTATGTCTTTACTGCCTCCCACACAAATATCTCCGGGGTCCTCTTCTTCCCTCGGTCTCCTTGTGGAGTCCTTCTTTTCTGTCTTGATTCAGTACTTGGTTGGCCCCTGGAGTATTTTTCGCTTCTCTTCTGGCAACCCCCTCTCAGTAACTTATCTGGCTCTCTCTCTACTTCCACAAGTCGCTCCCTTACTGCCTCCTTCTGCTCTTCTGGGCTTCTGCCTCCAACCTCTTCCCCACAAATTCTCGCATCCTCTCTCTCTCCACTTAACTCTTGCTCCTCCTATGAGTCACCTTCTTTTCTAGTCTGTTTATTTCTATAGTATAACCGATACTCTTCATACTCCTTTTCCTCTCTCAAGTATTTCATCCGTTCAATCCCTTCTTCCATTTCTCTCTGTGCCTGTTCCACCTTTATCCTTTCTGCCTATATCTCCTTTCATAGCGCCACTTTTTCCTTCTCGTATTGTTTATTTTCCTCCTCATTATCCCAAACTTGTACTTCTCCCTGCATGTTTACTGTTCCCATCAGCAGGGGGCAATGCTTAAGGGTTCCTTCCTCATTATAGGGAGGGGGCTTTTCTGTTTCTTTCGCATCCGGGTACGGAGCTGAAGCCAGTTTCTCACTGTACCTTCCTGTCTCTCTAACAGGCTGTTTCTCCAGCACCTTAGTGTCTTCCTTGCTTGTAATCAATATTCTACCTGTCCTCCTCAGCCTTTCTCCCTCCATTCTGAAGAGTTTTAGCACTTACATTTCTCGTTCACTTTTTTGCTCTCTTTTCTTAGATTTATCTTTTGGTTTGTAATTTTTAATTAGTGTCTCCATTTCTTCGCACAAGCTTACATCAAACGTTCCTTCTCTTGGCCATTTTGTGACCAGGTTTTTGGTTCTTTTTTCCCATTTTTCTGAAGTTTTGGTGATCTCATATTTATTTACCGGGAATTTTTTGCTCAGAATCTCTACTGCCGTTCCTTTACCTGTCATGTTGTTCTCTCTTTTTAAGATATTTCAGAGATTCACAGTTCATTTACTGGATAATATTATTTACTCTAATTCTATGCCTAGTCTATCGTCTATCTACCAGCGCTTTAAACTATATATTGGACTGTCCTTGTTTCCTATTCTGTTCTGCCCGTACAGACCTTTATTCAGAGCAGTATCCACAGAATTTTTCTCTTTGCACCTTGTCTATTCAGACCCTTATCTCTTAAGGAGGTATTCACGAGGATTTTCTCTATTTTCCTTTCCCTGCCCATTCAGACCTTCATTTCATACGAAGCGGTATCCACAGGGATTTTCTCTATTTTCCCTTTCCCTGCCCGTTCAGACCTTTGTTTCATACGATGCAGTATCCACAGGGATTTACCAACACCACGTGGAATTTTTCTTAACTTAACTTCTTATTAACTTATTTGTACTTACCCTCACTGCAGTGTTCTTGATCAATCCTCTGAGCCTCCTGTTAATCCCCAATTCTGCCAGATTCTTTGGACCGGAGAGACCCTTTGGCAGTAGTTCCACACTTCTGAGACTCCAAGACCTCCCCAAAACCAACAGAATTCTTAGTCCAAATTGTTGCAAAAAGCGCTTACCTTTTGTTTGAGTGCACCCTTAATTCTGTTAGCCTTACGGGGGTCCCTAGAGGACTGGGAAGCGTCCCCAATCTGCCGTTTCCTTTCCGCGGGTCTCTTTCCGGTCCTGCCATGGTCACCAATTTTGTCGTGGTTTCTCGTGCCCCACAAATGACCAGGAGACGCAAAAGATTCTTCAAGAAGTATTAAACTTTAATTTGCAAATCAAAGCTGAGACAGTCATCGAGCTAGTCACTGATTGCCCACCGATTCTTGGACATAGCATGTTTTATAGCAATCTCCTGGTTTAGTTGCATTAGCATATGCAATCGGTCTATAGTTGAGTATCACAAGTACATCCGCCACTATTGTTTCTACCCATTGACTTAATCATGTTCTAATCTTCATCTCTTAGCTACCTCTCATTAACACACCATTGTCTTCTATATTTTTAAGATTTCATTCTCCTACTAAATTGGGTACATGCATAGCTAATAGCAAGTTTCAAAGCTGACTACATAGTTTTGGTTACACAGCAAACAATTTCAACTTTTAAACTCCAATACCCGCACACTGACTCCCACAAGCTCTCGCCCTGTTTCAAGATCACTGTTCACATTAGCCCAGTCACTTACCATCTTCAGCTTCCACCATCCCTCAGGACCACACCTACCTTCCACAGGTCCTGCCTTAAGCCAATTGTCTATGGACTACTCAACCCACCTGAAACTACATCTCCAGAACCTTGGATGGTGATCCCACGTACACAGTCTGCTGGCTGCTGAGTATACATTGTTGTGGATGGAGAGTGTAGTACTTGGTCGACAGGGGAGGGTACAGCCTGGAGAATGCCATACAGTTACACCTTGGATCCATTGCTCATTGATCAGTTCCACCAGACTCATTTGAATCATCACGGGCAGTCAGTGGTCAACTGCGGGGGGGAGGGGAGAGCGAGGTTGGCGGTCATGTCAGGCCTGCTCCTGCAGACACCATCCAGTCTCCACCCAGCTAATAGGGTTCACCAGCCACTCGTTCTAGACTCATCACTTGCAGCCTATTTAACCCCAGTCCTTGTTCGCTCATCAAACCTGCGGGACTCAGCCAGTTGCTCCTAGTCTTCATTCTGCTTGGTAAAAGGTTACCTTGTTGCCTATTATGTTTAATTTCTGTTCTCTCTTGTTTGGTGACCCCTCAAGGCTTGTTGTTTTGTGGTCTATAAATAAAGTATTGTTTATTGCTGAACCATCTCCGCTGCTCTGCTTTTGGGTCAAGCCTCCTTTACATTTCCTGACACAATATAAATGGAACAAGAGACATCATAAATGATTGCATTTCTCAGTGCTAACTCCCTGGTGGCATTGTCTTTGGATGAGAATATACGGTGTAATGCAAGAAACCCACCAAATCACTGATAAGGGCAAACAGCATGTTTAAAATCAAATCAAAAAGATGACTGCTCTGACAATGGAGCAGTCATCTCAGTACTGTACTGAAACATATTCTGAAATCAGTTTTGAGTCCACAACCATTGTACACAGAGCTAAGAACAAAATTCATTTTTGCACATTTCAAAAAACAATACATTGTCAGAAAAACAATATACAACTCACTTCTATTATATCATTATTCAGATTTTATTATCAATATTTAGATGTGATAATCACTCTACTTGGATTAAAATGCAATCATTTATCATGTGTTTTGTTACGGGGAGAAGGCCGGGAATTGGATCGAGGAGTAGTAAAAAAAGATCAGCCGGGATTGAATGGCGGAGCAGACTCAATGGACCAAATGGCCTAATTTTACTCCTATGTCTTATGGTTTCATGCAAGTATGCAGTATATCAGTTCATTTTGCATTTTGCCAGTGAATTGACCAAAGGTTTATCTGAGAAGAGACACGAAGTATTTCCTTTTTATTTCTCTCACTCTGTTACATATTCAGGCAACAATAAATATATGAGTTAGGCAAGGGATTTTATAACAAACAACACTTTTATTAAACACTGAAAACAAACCCCCCAAAAGTAAACAAACACTAACGTAACCGGAAACTGCTGCTGTGCGGCAGCTTAAACAGTTCTTAAAATGATGCAGCTCAAACAGTTCTTTAAAGTAGTATTGCCAAAAGTTCAAAAATGCTCACAGTCCATTTAAAAGGAGAGACCCTATAAGATGATTTAAATTCTCTTTCACGTCGTTTTGCTTCGATCCCCGGCGTCGAACTTTTCCCACGAAGAATTTACTAAACGAAACGGCTTAAAGGCACTGACCTTTCCTTTATCACACTGTTCTCAATCTTCTGCTATCCCGCAGAGATTAACACAAGAACAGTCAACGAATTTCTTCCATATAAGGATTAAATAAGGTTGAACCTGTTTCACCGTCATAAATCGATTCTCCTCGATCTTTAACTCCCGAACTCTGATCTTCACTCTCCACTGATTCTCAAACTAGCAGTATTACAAAGAACCTGCTGGCAATGACCTTTTAAACTTTAGGCATTAGATAAAAACTTCATCCTTCAACTAAACTGCGTCATCACAGTAAATTACGCAGTGGCATGAAATCAACTTGGCAAATCCAGCCACGAACTGCCCCTTCTCACATGGTGGGGTCTTCCTTTTATAACCTGTAAAAAAAACCTGTCACATGATCTCTACTGGCGGGAAAATGACATCACTCCACCGTCACAAGACCATTACCTCAAGTCCAGTACAGCTTCAACCCCAGTCACGTGACAAGGGCACCACTGTCATGTCATGAGTACGTAACACCTCCCTCCAAAAAAAAAACATTTTTGGTCTGACAAGAACAAAAATTTCAAAAATTATTTACAAGAAAAACAAATATATAAATATTATAACATACATAATATACAATACCATCATATAACAGGTTATAACTCACAATACAGTAGGAGTGCTACAATTGGAAAAAAAACCACTCCATAAAAAAATTACATTGTACATTCAACATCAAGATAGACAATCAGCAACCACATTATCTTTACCTTTAATATGAGTTATCACAATATTGTACTCTTGTAACATCAAACAATTTAATAATCTTCTGTTTTCATTTTTCATCTTACTCAGAAAAACTAACGGATTATGATCAGTGTAAACAATAAGTGGTTTTTGAATTGTACCAACATATACCTCAAAATATTCCAAAGCTAAAACAAGGGATAACAATTCTTTCTCTATTGTTGAATAGTTTCTTTGATGCTTATTAAATTTCTTAGAAAAGTAAGCTACTGGATGATCAACCTCATCACCCTCATTCCTTTGCATTAATACTGCTCATGCAGCCTCATCACTAGCATCCACAGCCAATGAAAAAGGTTTTTCAAAGTCAGGTGCCCTAAGCACAGGTTGTTGACATATCATTGTTTTCAATTTTTCAAATGCTTCTTGACAAGGCACTGTCTACACAAACTTCACATTCTTCTGCAGAAGGTTAGTTAATGGAAGGGCAACATTAGCAAAATTCTTACAAAATTTTCAATAATATCCTACCATTCCCAAAAATCTTCTGAGAGTTTTTTTCCCTGTTGGAGTGGGAATCTCTAAAATTGCCTGAACTTTTGCCTGAACAGGAGCTACCTTACCTTGACCCACAACATAACCAAGGTAAGTCACAGTGGCATGTCCAAATTCACTCTTAGCTAAATTAATAGTTAAGTTAGCTTTTGAAAGCCTTTCAAACAATTTTTCCACCGCAATAATGTGTGCTTCCTGTCACTAAATCATCAATATAATCATCAGTATCTTTCAATCCCTGAATCACAGAGTTAATCATCCTCTGGAAAGTACCTGGGGCATTCTTCATCCCAAATGGAAGAACATTATACTCATATAACCCAGATGGAGTTACAAATGCAGAAATCTCTCTACCTCTGTCTGTTAATGGAACACACCAATACCCTTTCAATAAATCAATCTTTGTAAGGAACTTTGCTTTTCCAACTTTATCTACACAATCATCTACTCTAGGAATTGGATATGCATCTGTTTTCATTACAGCATTCACCTTCCTATAGTCCATACAAAACCTAATACTACCATCTGGTTTTGGCACCATAACACATGGTGAACTAGAGTTAGAATGTCTAATAATATTATTCTCTAACATATATTCAATTTCTTTCTCAGCAAGTTCACATTTTTCTATGTTCATCCTATATGGATGTTGTTTAATAGGTTTGGCATCTCCAACATCTACATCATGTGAAGCTATAGTAGTCCTTCTCGGAACATCTGGAAACAACTCCTTATATTTAAAAATTAATTCCTTCATCTGTTGTATTCTGCTCTAGCTGTAAATGTGCTAATTTCTCATCAATATTTTCCAGAATAGTTGAATTTGGTAACCTAGCAGAAACAATGTTGGATTTAGAATGAAAGTCAGATGAATCATCTATCATGTTCCTAGTTAAATCAAACTTATTCTCACTAACCACAACAGTCACAGTATCAGATTGTTTCTCAAAATATGGTTTTATCATATTTATATGGCAAAGGTGTTGACCTTCTACGATCAGGAGTTTTTATCACATAATCCACGTCATTGATTTTAGACACAATTTCATAAGGACCATGAAATCTAGCTTGTAAAGGATTTGTCTGCACTGGGAAAAGAATCAACACCTCATCTCCAGGCTTAAACATCCTCATCCTAGCTTCTTTATCATACCAAGTCTTCATTTTCTCCTGAGCCAACTTTAAATTTTCGTTGGCTAAGCTACAAGCTTTATGTAACCTGTCCTTAAATTTCAAAACATAGTCCAACAAATTAGTGTGTACTTCCTTACTAATCCATTGTTCTTTCAATAAAGCTAAAGGTCCTCTAACTCTATGCCCAAATGCCACAAGTTCAAATGGACTAAAACCTAAAGATTCCTGTATTGATTCCCTTACTGCAAATAAAAGTAAGTTTATACCCTCATCCCAGTCACTTTCATTTTCCACACAATATGTCCTAATCATATTCTTGAGGGTAGAATGAAACCTCTCCAAGGCACCTTGCGATTCTGGATGGTATGCAGATGAAGTAATTTGCTTAGCTCCCAATTTATAAACTATCTGTTGAAATAATCCAGACATAAAATTACTGCCTTGATCAGTTTGTATTTCCTTGGGTATTCCAAAATAAGTAAAGAATTTTATAAGGGCCTTTGTCACAGTTTTAGCTTTTATATTCCTAAGTGGTACTGCCTCTGGAAACCTAGACGAAGTACACATGATAGTCAACAAATACTGATAACCAGTTTTTGTCTTTGGTAATGGACCAATACAATCTACAATAACTTTAGAAAATGGTTCACCAAATACTGGAATAAGTTGTAATGGGGCTACTGGTGTAACTTGATTTGGTTTACCCACAATTTGACAAGTATGGCACGTTTTACAAAACATTGCCACATCTTTTCTTAGACCAGGCCAGTAAAAATGTTTTAAAATCTTGTCCACAGTTTTCCTTACCCCTTGATGTCCACCTAAAGGCACACTATGAGCTAAAGTCAAAATCTCATTTCGATAAACTTTCGGGACAACTACCTGGTAAACAACATTGCAATCCTCACTTGCAGGAATTGTAGGCGATCTCCACTTCCTCATCAACACTCCTTTTTCCAAGTAATACCCTACTGGCACCTTCTCAATTTCACGACCTAGCAAAGCTTGTTCTTTTAATTTTATAATCTCAGAGTCTCTATTCTGCTCTGCTATCATCTCCTTCCGAGACAGAGATAAATCTTCATAGTCAGACTTACTCCAAGAATCTTGTTCAAACAACGAAGATAAGAAAGTCTCTGACACATCCTCAAAACTCAAATCCTGAGTTGAACAGTCCTGAGTAACAACCTCATTTTGCACATCAATCTTTTTAGCCATAGCTCTAGTCACAACACAGGAAGAATCTGTGTCAGAATTCAGCTCTGGTTCCTCTGACTCCATTGTCAAATGCACTTCAGGAAAAACTTGTCACCTGCCAAGTCATTACCTAACAATAAAGAAATACCCTTCACAGGTAAGCTATGCTGTAGTCCTACTTTAACAAATCCTGTAACTAACCCTGACTTTAAATTTACTTTATGTAAATGTACAGGCATAAAATCACTCGCAACACCTCTTATGTAATTTACCTCACCAGTATCAGACTCTTCATTAAACTTCAACACACTGTCTAACATCAGTGATTGAGAAGCTCCAGTATCCCTAAGGATTTTTATTGGCACCAGAGTAAACCCTTCTTTCAAGGATACAAACCCTTCAGTTATAAAATGATCATATCCCTTTTTAACTTGGTCAGACTCTAACAAAGCCTCATTTGTGTTTATCAAACCCTGTAACTTTACAGGTGCTTCAGTATGTTGCACACAAGCATCTGGAACTACTTCCTTCTCTAGCTTTTTCAATCTGGAACAGTTAGCTATTACATGGCCAGGCTTCTTACAATAGTTACAAATAAGGCTAAACTGTCTTTCCTTCACAGGCTTTCCTTCCTCCTTACCTTTCTCATTAACTTCTGATTCAATTTCTGATTTACCTCAAGTCTCCATGTTATTTTTCCTCTTAAAATTTCTGCCCTGAGGAAATTTATTCTTATGGATTAAAACATACTCATCAACTAATCTAGCACAGTCCTGCAATTTATCAGTACCCCTCTCATTTAAGTAGCTCCTTACTTCAACAGGAATGCTTCTTTTAAATTCCTCCATTAAAATCAGCTCTCTCAATGTATCATACTCCCCATTTACATTTTTAGAAGAAACCCATCTCTCAAAACACATAGCTTTATCATAGGCAAATTCCACATAAGTTTTTTCCACAGACTTCTTCAAACTTCTGAATCTTTCCCTATAAGCTTCTGGGACTAATTTGTATGCGTTTAGAATATGCATTTTCACAATATCATAATCAAGTGCTTGCGCAGCAGTTAAAGCTGTGTAAACTTGTTGTGCTTTGCCTTTAATTACACTCTGTAACAACACTGACCATTTATCTTTTGGCCACTCTAACATCCGAGCAATAGTTTCAAAATGTTGAAAATATCTTTCCACTTCTGTTAAACTGAATGGAGGGACCAATTTAATTTTTTGACTAGCAACAAACGGTTTTTTAGAACCAGAAGACTGATTCCCAGACCTTAATTCCTCCATTGCATATTCAAATTCCCTCTGCTTTTGTTCAGCCTCCAATTTACAATGCTCCAATTTCATTTGTTCGATTTGCAACTGCATCTCCAGATTACTTATAGGAAATGACTCTAAAACTGAATCATCAAAAACACCCGAATCCATATAGTGTGACGCGATTTTTCTCTGTATTACAGCCTTTGATGTAGTCATCAAAATACCTTTAAGTTGCAATCTACGAGCTATCTCAGATACCTCAGTTTTTATTGCCTTCGC
The DNA here is from genome assembly GCF_030144855.1 of Hypanus sabinus. NCBI lineage: Eukaryota > Metazoa > Chordata > Chondrichthyes > Myliobatiformes > Dasyatidae > Hypanus > Hypanus sabinus. Next base: position 82,673,224 of record NC_082708.1, read on the forward strand.
TAACAACTCCGCGTCTGGTGAAGCCAGAAACTCATCAATATTCATTGTTGCCGAAAAACACTCACAAGCCAATCAAACAAAAGAATCGAGTATTCCCCATTTCCAAAACACCGATGCGAAAGTCAGCAAGCATTTAAACACAAATGATCCAATCCGGACGCAGCCCCCATATTTAATGTTACGTATTCAGGCAACAATAAATATATGAGTTAGGCAAGGGATTTTACAACAAACAACACTTTTATTAAACACTGAAAACAAACCCCTCAAAAGTAAACAAACACTAACGTAACCGGAAACTGCTGCTGTACGGCAGCTTAAACAGTTCTTAAAGCGATGCAGCTCAAACAGTTCTTTAAAGTAGTATTGCCAAAAGTTCAAAAATGCTCACAGTCCATTTAAAAGGAGAGACTTTATAAGACGATTTAAATTCTCTTTCATGTCGTTTTGCTTCGATCCCCGGCGTCGAACTTTTCATGAAGAATTTACTAAACGAAACGGCTTAAAGGCACTGACCTTTCCTTTATCACACTGTCCTCAATCTTCTGCTATCCCGCAGAGATTAACACAAGAACAGTCAACGAATTTCTTCCATATAAGGATTAAATAAGGTTGAACCTGTTTCACCGTCATAAATCGATTCTCCTCGATCTTTAACTCCCGAACTCCGATCTTCACTCTCCACTGATTCTCAAACTAGCAGTATTACAAAGAACCTGCTGGCAATGACCTTTTAAACTTTAGGCATTAGATAAAAACTTCATCCTTCAACTAAACTGCGTCATCACATTAAATCACGCAGTGGCATGAAGTCAACTTGGCAAATCCAGCCACGAACTGCCCCTCCTCACAGGGTGGGGTCTTCCTTTTATAACCTGTAAAAAAAACCTGTCACATGATCTCTACTGGTGGGTAAATTACATCACTCCACCATCACAAGACCATTACCTCAAGTCTAGTATAGCTTCAACCCCAGTCACGTGACAAGGGTACCACTGTCATGTCACGAGTACGTAACACTTCCACCTGACTTCAGACTGAATTTGCCCAATCTAATTCTCTCCTTGTAGTTCTCCCTCTTATGGTTTCTCAATCTTTAATCTCATTGATGAAGAAGTGCAGCCTATAAATTGTTAAAGGTATTTATTTTGATCAGTGATGAGCTATGGTGAGCTGACTGATGTCTCACCAAAGTGAGACTGTTTAAAGCGGTACTTCGATAGCTGCCTCACACAAGGATAGATGCAACTTCTAGTGGTTTGACTAGACGTTGACCAAGGGGCATGGGGGAAAAGGTCAATGATTGACAATTCACCTGCTGAACAAATTTGTCTTTACTTGTTCATGTTAAATGGGAGCAAATGAGCACTTCACTCTGCTTTCAAAATTCATTTCAATTGATGCTAATGGGTGCATAATTAAATGTAGAAATGCAGGGTTTATTTTGACGTTCATTAATTTGTCATTAGCTCAAGAATAGCTCAACTACCAACTAACTCCCCATGGGAAAGCAGCTCCCTGTATTTAAACTGTAAATATGAAAGACATTCTCAAGGTAAATCAAGCCTTGTCAAGTCTAAGTACTCTTCAACAAAATGATAAGTGTTATTAAACTGCCCTCACGGGGACTTATCATTAATGCTTAGAGTGTGGGGATTGATTTCTTCAGGTTTTGTTGTTATTGAAGATATTTAAAACAAACGTTTTTATTTCACTTATTATCTGTACATATATTCTCTTGTTCTCAAGGGTGTTGCATCATTTCCATTTTCTAATTCCAGAAACAAAATATTTTTGATCTTAAACAGGTACGACAAGTTAAATTAAAGTAATTGCTATTAGTTATTATGGACCACACTTTGTGTTCTCCCATTGAACTTGTGGCAAGCTTAACAAAGCTTAACATGAAAGAATCAGAGGAGAGATGTAAGGTATTTTTGTTTAGGAAAATAATGAAGGGCTGAATCAAATCAGCTAGCAGCCTGGCCCCAATGAACTGATATTAATATCCTGTGGAATCATAGAGCCCTTCAGCCCAACAAATCCATGCTGACCATGGTGCCCAATTTCCTGCTTTGTGTCCATATTCCTTTACATTTTCCTCCTCGGTGTACTAATCCACGTGTGTTTGAAATGATATTGGACCTGTCTCAACCACTTTCCTTAGCAGCTTATTCCATTTACTTATCACACGCTGTGTAAATTAAAAGTTGCTTTGCAGGTCTCCTTTCAATCTTTCCCCTCTCTCCCTAAATCTGTACCCTGCCCTGGGGCAAACACTATTACCATTCACCTTAACTATGCCTCTCATAATTTGAAGTATTTCTATAAGTTTGCCTCTCATTTTCCTATGTTCAAGGGAATAAAAACCTAGCCTGCCCACCCTCTCCCTGTAACTTCGCCCTCTAGTCTTGGCATATCCTTGTAAATCTGTTCTGCACTCAGTCCTGGTTAACCATAGGGTGACCAATACAGCAGACAGTACTGCAAGTGCAGAGACCACCATGGCTTACACAACTGCAACATAATGTTCCAGCTCCTATACACAATGTCCTAACTGATGAAGGCTAGCGTACTAAACACCTTTTTCACCACAATGCTGCTTTCAATGAACTGTTCACTTATATTCCTAAATCCCTCTGTTCCTTTATACTCTAGAGTCTGAACAACCCTTCATTGTATAAATCTTGCACTAGTTTAACTGTCCAAACTGCATCACCTCATACTTAACTGTATTGAAGTTCTCCCCTTGGCCCACTTCCTAGCTGACCAAAGTCCCCCTGGAATCCACAATGGCTTTCCTCACCATCAGCAGCACTTCCTAATTTTGTGTCATCCACAGATTTGCTGATCAAGCACATGGCATTTGTATTCAAATCATTTAGAAACAATAGTGAATAACAAGGATCCCAACTCTGACCCCTGCAACCTGCCTTCATTGTCACTGGCCTTCATTCTGAGAATCAGCCTTCAACCACCACCACCCCTTGCTTCCGGCCTCCGAGTCAATTTTGAATCCGTTTATCGTTTATTTTATACATGGCACAAAATATTTTAGCTTCTGTTGCTGTTTATATACATGCAGAGTGCCTAACTGATGAAAGACAACTGAGGGGAAGGTATAGATACACCTGCTCATTAATGCAAATATCTAATCATCCAATCATGTGGCAGCAACTCAATGCATAAAAGCATGCAGACATGATCAAGAGGTTCAGTTGTTCAGACCAAATATCAGAATGGGGAAGAAATGTGAAATAAGTGACTTTGACTGTGGAATAATTGTTGGTGCCAGACAGGGTGGTTTGAGTATCTCAGAATCTGGAATTTTTCACGTACAATGGTCTCTAGGGTTTACAGAGAATGGTGCAATAAAGCAAAATAACATACAGTATGCAGCAGTTCTGTGGGCAAAAATACCTTGTAAATGAGATCGGTCAGAGGAGAATGGACAGACTGTTTCAAGCTGACAGGGAGATGACAGTAACTCAGCTAACTATACATCACAAGAGAGGCCTGCAGAAGAACATCCCTGAATGTGCAACACATCAATCCTTGAAGTGGATGGGCTGTAGCAGCTGAAGACCATGAACGTACATTCAGTGAATGTAGATAATAAGCAGAATTAAACACTTACACTTAAATATAGCAGGTGGCAGAGTGGAGATACATCTCTACCATAGATGCTGTAAGGTGCTCCTTCCCTCTACTAGCCTGCAGGTCACCCTTGGGCAAAGCGTAGCACCTTGGGGTGGCTCTATTGGTAAAAAATGAAATCAAATCACTAGAAAGGGGTGACATAGGATTGGAAGGTGTAGAATCATTGTGGATAGAGCTAAGAAACTGCAAGAGTGAAAACAAACCCTGATAGAACTTATATGCCAACCTCCAAACAGTAACAAGGATGTGGTTTACAAATTACAACAAGAGATAGAAAATGCATGCTAAGTTGGCAATTTATGATGGTCATGGGAGACTTCAATATGCAGGTGGATTGGGAAAGTCAGGTTGGTGCAGGATTCCAGGAGGGAGAGTTAGCAGAAGGCCTATGAGAGGGCTTTTTGCAGTGGCTCTTACCTGAGCCCACTGGGGCATCATCCAGTGTGGTGCAACAAGCCAGAATTGATTAGAGAGCTTAAAGTAAAGGAAACCTGAGGGGGCAGTGATCATAATACAGTAGAAATCACCCTGCAATTTGAAAAGCAGAAGCAAAAGTCAGATGTAATAGTTCTACAGTGGAGTAAAAGGAATTACAGAGGCACGAGAGAGGAGATGGTCAAAATTGATTGAAAAGGAACACTAGCAGGGAAGAAGATAGAGCAGCAATTTTCTGGGAGCATTCGGAACGTATGGGATATATACCGCACATCCCCAAAGAAGAAGAAGTATTCTAAAGGCAGATGACACAATCATGGCTGACAAGAGAAGTTAAAACCAATGTAAAAGTCAATGAGAGGGTAATAGAACAAAAAACAGTAGGAAGCTAGAGGATTGGGAAGGTTTTAAAAACCAACAGAAGGCAATTTAAAAAGTCATAAAGAAGGAAAAGATGGAATATGAAGGTAAGCTAGCCAATAATATTAAAGAGGATGCCAAAGTTTCTTCAAATATATAATGTGTAAAAGAGAGGTGAGAGCATGTATCAGACTGCTGGAAAATTATGCTGGAGAGGTAGTATTAGAGGATAAGGAAATGGCAGATGAACTGAATTAAGTATTTTGCATCAGTCTTAACTGTGAAAGACATTAGCAATATACTGGAAGTTTGAGAGCATCAGGGGGCAGAAGTGAATCAACTTGCCATTACTGGGGAGAAGGTGCTTAGGAAACTGGAAGGTCTGGATCAGATGGTCTACAGCCCAGGTTTCTGAAAGTGGTGGCTGAAGAGATTGTGTAGGCATTAGTAATTATCTTTCAAGAATCAATGCCATGGTTCTGGAGGACTGGAAAATTGCAAATGTGACTCCAGTCTTCAAGAAGGGAGAGAGGCAGACCAGAAGAAATTATAGGCCAGTTAGTCTGACCTCAATTGTCAAGAAAATATTAGAGTCAATTGCTAAGGATGTGATTTTGGGGAATTGGAGTCACATGATAAAATAGGCTGCAGTCAGTATGGTTTCCTTAAGGGAAAATCTTGCCTGACAAATCTGTTGGTGTTCTGTGAAGAAATAACAAGCAGGATGGTCAAAAGAGAATCAGTGGATGTTGTGTACTTGGATTTTCAGAAGACTTTTGACAGGATCCCACATATGTGCCTGGTTAACAAGTTAAGAGCCCAAGGTATTACAGGAAGATTTTACATGGCTAGAGAACTGGCTGATTGGCAAGAGACAAAGAGTGTGAATAAAGAGAGCATTTGCTGGTTGGCTACCATTTACTAGTGCTGTTCCACAGGTGTCTGGAACTGCTTATTTTTACATTATATGTTAATGATTTGAATGAAAAATTGATGGCTTTGTGGCCATGCTTGCTGACAACACAAAGATAGGTAGAGGGGCAGGGAGCGTTGAGGAAGCAGAGAAGCGACAGAAGACTTAAACAGGTGAAGAGAATGGGAAGAGAAGTGGCAGATGGAATACAGTGTAAGGAAGTGTATGGTCATACATTTTGGTAGAAGAAATAAAAGCATAGACTAAAGAAAATTCAATTATCTGAAGTACGTAGAGACTTGGGAGTCCTCGAGCAGGAATTCAGAAGCAGGACGAGGGATCTTATTGAAATCTGTTGAATGTTGAAAGTCCTCAATAGAGTAGATGTGGAGAGAATGTTTCCTATGATGAAGGAGTCTAAGATCAGAGGACACTGCCTCATAAAGAGGGATTTCCATTTAGAATAGAGGTAAATAAGAAGGAATTTTTTCTAAATTTAAACATAACATTGTTTGAGAAAACCAATGAAATACAGCAGGAGGATTAATTTCCTTCCATTTCAACAAAATAGATCTTCTAGCCATTAGTGTAAGAAATGCAATCATTCGACAAGCGGAAGAAGATAAATGAAGTGAGTCCATCATTGGTAAACCAAAAATTGCGGTAATAGGATGGGGTTGTAAATCAATGTTCAATACCGCAGAGATAATATCAAAAATATCTTTCCAATATTTTTTCAAAAGCGGACACGACCAGAACATATGAGTTAAAGACGCTATTTCAGATTGACAACTATCACAAATAGGATTTATATAGGAATAAAAATGAGCCAATTTATCCTTGGACATATGAGCTCTATGTACGACCTTAAACTGTATTAGTGAATGTTTGGCACATATAGATGATGTATTAACTAATTGAAGAATTTTATCCCAATTCTCAATAGGAATAATAAGGTTAAGTTTAGAAGTTTAGAAGCTTAAAATTAGAAGTGGTGTATTTGACACTTCTACTAAATTTGAAAAGATATGGAGACCATTTATTCAATATTTTCATATGATGTAATATGACCCTGTTCCAGGCCTATTTGATTTTCCAGTTTTGATTTCATATATGTCAAGAGGATCGAAGTTGACGACACTGATGATTTTGTATTTTTGTGAGATATTATAAACAGCCCTTTTTTTCTCTCTTTTTTATTTTTTCTTTTTTTCTCTTTTTTGTTTTTTTCTTCTATTAGTTATTAGATTTTTAGATTAATTTTTTTGCATAATGATTTTTATTTTCTTTTTTCCTTTTTCTTTTTATTCTATATTATGATACACCTAGGTTTGCCTTGTCTATTTGTATATTGTATCATTTACGATGCGGGAATACTCATTTATACTGTAATCATTGTTCTTGTAATCTTTTATAGTTAGTTGAAATATGTACGTTTGTAATCCCATTATCTATGTACAAATTTTATTTTGTTGTTATTAATAATGATAATAAAAAAATGGAAAAAGAAGGAATTTTTTTTAGCCAGAAAGTGGTGAATCTGTGGAATTTGTTGCCACAAGCAGTTGTGGGTATATTTGAGGCACAGTTTGACAGATTCTTGATTAATCAGATCATGAAGGATATGGGGAGAAGGCAGGAGACAGGGGCTGAGTGGAAAATGGATCAGCCACAATGAAATGGCAGAACAGACTCAATGGGCAAATGACTTAATTCTGCTCCCATATCTTAGGGTCTTCTGGTCTTCTGACTAACTTGAGTACTTCAGTGAAGGGAGAGTTTAAAGTATATGCTCAAATTTCTAGTTTGGAAGTTGAACATGTAACATTGTGCTTTGAGCTGAGAGTGATTCTGCTGAGCAGTCTTTCTCTCACCCCTCACTCTTGTTGAAAGTGATGTCCATGCTAAGCTGTGGTTGGGTTTCCCATTGTTAACTCGATTTATAAGTGACTCACATCATCTGTGAATTTTGGTACTTAAAGGAGCCAATAATTCACTGCTGGTAACCATTTCATACAGTATCATCATTCCAGTGTCTGAATAGTAGTGAGAAATAGGAGCCCTGACTGATTTTATTTCTTGTATCTGATCGACTGAGAATAATTTTACAAGTGTTCAAACCAGGGTGGAAAATTTCAATGACAATCCCTAAATTTCTCACAAAAACCACATTGGAGTCTTGGGTATCAGACATTACAAGTCATCATTAACCATTCCTATTCTTGTTCTGCTAGAATTAAAATGGGCCAGGGAGAAAGAACATGAATTGGCACACATTCCCAGTTCTAATGAATAAACTGTCATTAATTATTGGTATCTACCAAACCACATTAAAAGCAATGTCAGCTAAAAGGACATATTTAATTCAACATTTTAACATCAAATTCACACATCACTGTTATTTATTTCATTTTTGATATTTCTGTTCAGAAATATCATAAATTAGTTGTGGCATTCTATATGTTGATTTATCATACATATTTTAGTTAAACTTTCTTAATGTATTTAGTCAGAATAAAATCTACTTATCATATTCTTAACCAATGAGCTTTTCCGGTTGGAAATGACGTGAAAGGGAATATGAGAGGTGTGTGTGTGAATTGGAGGGAGCAGCGGGGGGCAGGCGGAGGTTGTTAGATATTCAGAACACGTTGCTGCCTGCTGCGGCAGGGACAGAGATTATCCACGGACGCTGAGGGTCAGTGCCACACAGACACCATGGCAGAAACTTCAGAAAAAGTGCCCATAGCGCTGGCAGGGCCAGCTGACGTGGAGCAATGCCTGCCGCCTGTAAGTACATAGGAGAGGGAATAAAATGTCTTCAGCGCCTCCGTCCCTGGTACATTTACGTAAAGTTTAGACCCATTTCCAAACAAAGTTTCAAAGATTAGTTAAGCGAGACGAAGTGTGTAAATTTTAAGGGTTTCTTTGATAATATGAAATAGATTGCAAATTATTGCAAACCAATTCCGCCACTTTACATGACGAGAAGCTGTGTACTTTAAAAATCATGAGAAAAATATTCCAGCGTACTGGAATGAAGTGGCAACTGAAGTTCAGAAGGGGCAGTGAGGTGCCGGGATAACGAGCCCATTGTTTACCGGACAGGTTTTATTGAATTGCGCAGGATTTGTTACAATTTAGGTTTTGGGAAAAAGTTTCATATGTTATTCATTTCTGATGGCAAAATTCATTCAAAACTGTTTTGTCAAAGTTCCTCGCTGTGCGTGAGACAGTAATTCTATCATCAGTAGCGGTGCTGGCGTTTTTGCTCGAGTTTATAATTTGAAGTTACTGCCGTTTAAGAGTTCATTTCTGTCCCTGTTCAAGGCATACACCGTGGCCGTCAAACCCTCGAGCAGCGGCCGCCTGTTGAAGATCGGCGCCGTGATTCTCATCACCGGCTCTGCCCTCCTGGTCCTCGGAGCGATTGGAGCTTTTTACTTCTGGAAGATCCATGACAAAAATGTAAGCAACGTAACCCCGATATTTATGAAATTATTAGCCCCTCCACCCTTTCCAAACAGAAAGGGTAACGTAGAAGGGAAACTTGATCAAAAAGTAGAGGTGCAAAGCCAGCGACCAGCTGTGTGAAGCTTCGATGGTCTCTTGGCGGCACTAGGGTCGGCTGGTGTGTGGCATCGCTCTGTACATCGATCACCGCCGGTCGCTTCCCTTTAAACTGTTGCACAGTACCGGCCAGGGTCCCACTTATATCGTCTTAAACCCTTTTACTTTTGCAAAAGAAAGTGAACGGTTAAATGTTTTGACAATAATCCCGACAGGAGATGAGCCCTTGTAAAGAATGTCAATCAACTTTAGACACAGCTATATGGTAATGATGCAGTGATGGGAACGGGAAAATATTTTCTTTTAAACCCGGTGAATGTTGAAACGCTGGTGAAGGGAAGACTCTAGCCTCTCCTCTCATTTGTAACTAAAAGTTGGGAGAAGTTTGGAAGAAACCAAACCCGTTCGCAGCCCAGTCTTCCCCTTGCCGTCCCATCCCGCACCCTTGCCAGCAGTGCTGGTCATTGGAAGTATATATGGATTTTCACCAGCTGCTAAACAGTCTCTTTGGAGCCAAGGCTGCCGTTTTCTCCAGAGAGGAATCCAGGTTTAGGACAAGGCCCTTCTTATGTCCTGGAATTCCACAGATCAGAGGTGCTGCTCTGTTGGCCCTGAGGAAGGAATCTGCCAGACAGGAATTTTCAATGAATGAAAAGTTGGTAATTCTTGAGAGCTGCTCTTTTCCAGGCTATTACAGGCAAAATATACTAAACTAAACTGAATATACTGTATGTCTGTCCCTTTTGCACTGCAAGAGACTCTGTCTAGAAAGATAAAGAGCTGGAAATGTAGGGATTTTTGTCTGAAACAAGAGGCTCATTTCCAAATGTTTCCTTTCCATTTCTGCTGGAAGGTAAAGCAACTGGGAATGGAAAAATGAAAAAAAGTGGCTGCTCAATGCGAGTCCACATGCCAAAGTACTGTGGTGTTAAGGTGTTCACTCAGTGAGTCAACCAGCTAAAAATCAATCCCATGGCATTGTCCTCAGCCCAGATTCAAACTTTCCGTCTGGTTTATTTATTCTATATCCACTCCTTCCCTCTCCTTTCCCCTCTGATTGTAAGTGTAATTACTTCCAACACAATTTCAGTGTGACTAGTGAATCACAATCAAGTTTATTATCACTGACAAATGTCATGAAATTTGTTGTTTTGCCCAGCAGTACAGTGCAAAAGATAAAAATTATTATAGGTTACTAAAATAAATGGAAGGAGAAGCTGTTTGTAAAACATTGGTGGTAGGTCTTCGGAGACTCTGCTTGGACTACTTTCCACCTTTCCAGCCCCGCTGCTGACCCCACCACTTCATGCAAGAGGGAGGAGATCCTTGGTCAGATTTTTACAATCTATTTGTACAATGCACCTGGGAGCTGTGAGACTTGGAGCAGCGTAAGAGAGTGGTAGGTATTTTAACAGATAGGTCTAACTACTTGAGCTTGTCGGGGAGTAAGTGATATGAGTGTGTGTGATCAACACCTGTGTTTAGCACAATATTTGGTGGGGGTGGTGTTAGAATGGGCATTCAGAAGGTTAGAACTGGTTTGCCACTGAATAATAAAATAAGAAGGTAACTCAGATTTGGTGTACAGCTGGTAAAAGGCCCAGCAGGTGGAGGTTAATGGTACATTGTGATCCCCTTCCTTGTTTTCCAACACTATCCAATTTAATCCTTAAGGATTTATTACAGATGAGATGGAAATTCTAGGCAGCTTCATTAGCTGAAAATAAATAAATTTCCTGAGCCACACAGTATTAATCAGGCAGCTCTGAAGGATCTGAGAGCACTAATATCTGTTAGGAAAGAGATAATGTACACACAGTTTTTGGTGGGGAGTTCCAGAGATACAATTCAAACCACTAGTGAGAACCACTCATTATAATTGGCATTATTTGAACAGTACATAATCAGATACTGATAATTTCAGGCAAGTCTAAAGGCACAAATGGCATAGTTCTCATTGCTTCCCCACATCACATCATTCCCTCAAGTCTGTTTTATTGCTCCTCTCAGTTACTCTTGACTGTTCTATTTCCTACTAATTGACACCCTCACCACTGCTTCACCACCTCCCCACAGAGCTGTCATCTTGTTGCTTCAAGCACTGCCCTCTCATTGGCCCACTCACCACTTCTCCAATACCTCTTTTCACCTTGCCGGACTAGAAGTTTATCTCAGTTACTCGTAACAGACCATAATCCACTTTTACTATGTCAGCTTTATGGTCAAAGATGATCACACTACACCTGGGTCAAGAGTTGGATATGGACTTTGATCTAGACTCAGGATAAGGATATTAGACTGTGGCCAAAATGGTCCCTGGATATTTTGTCCCTGGGATATTGCCAATTCCTGTCGATCTTTGGGTTACATTGGGCCCTGACATCTTGCATCAGGAGGTTATTGAGGCCATATCAAGTGCATTCCAGGTTGTGAAGACAACAAGGGTCCATTCCTTGGAGCAGGTGTCACCATGTCATCACTGGAGCAGTGCATTTTGAAACCACTGGAAGATTGAAAATCACCTTATATAACTTCTCACATTCTCCACAGATGTTAAAAATGATCATAGGTAATTCTCAGAGCAATTTAACTTCTATTCCATGCTAAAAAATGGAATTGATGATCAGAAATACACCATTGAGGTCTAAGTTCCTTGCCAATGATAAATCCAGATTTTTTTCTGACTACCCTGAGCTTTTTAAGCTATCATTATTGTGAACTTTGTTAAGTCCTGTGCACTGTTCCACTCAAAGGGCTTTGCATGGAATTCCACATAATTTCAAAGCTCTGTTGATTCTTAGTATAAAGAACAACATAAAACATAGAACATAGTACAATACAGCATAGTACAGGCCCTTCAGCCCACAATGTTGTGCCAACCCTTAAACCCTGCCTCCCATAGAACCCCCCACCTTAAATTCTGCCATATACCTGTCCAGTAGTCTCTTAAATTTCACTAGTGTATCTGCCTCCAGCACTGACTCAGGCAGTGCATTCCACACACCAACCACTCTCTGAGTAAAAAAGCTTCCTCTAATATCCCCCTTGAACTTCCCACCCCTTACCTTAAAGCCATGTCCTCTTGTATCGAGCAGTGGTGCCCTGGGGAAGAGGCGCTGGCTGTCCATTCTATCTATTCCTCTTAATATCTTGAATACCTCTATCATGTCTCTTCTCAACAAGCTGAAGGAACAGTAACAATGTGTACATTTAATTAAGTTGGAACAAAGGGGGATGTTGGTTTCCAAAAAGGATATTAGCAGATCAATGGTATGGTCATTCTGTTCCTAATTTGTGTAAATGATCTGGATTCAGAACTTGAGTGGCCAGATAATATGAAATCTGGAGGAGCTATGACCATTGGAGGAGACCAGTTCAAAAACTGAGCCGGACAAGCTAATGTGAGTGAATTAATGGGGAAAGAAAGAAAAAGCACAGTTACTGCATATTGAAATTGGTAGGGTTGAACTGGAAAAAGATTATGAAATATTAGTTTCTTCAACTGTCATTGAAAAAGTGAAAAGAGTTTGAAATACACAACCAAATCCTGGAGGGTTAAAAGTGTAACCTTGGAATGACTGAATCAGCTGAATCTTGAATATTGCTGCAACTCTGATCAGCACAACAGAAGTGATTCCCTTGGTGAAGGATGTACCAACGAGAGGGTTAGTCTCTCTGTATGAGCTGCAGACCAATCATGATGTTAAGTTCTTCTTCCATCACATCCACCTCTGTGCCTATCCCTTTGCCAAGGATTTCATACCCTCTTTAATTGCGCTCCCTCTTCTCCAACACTCCTCCTCCTCCTCTTAAGGACCTTTTACCCTCCCTTTAGTTCTCCAACTACTGATGTGAGATCAACCATCTTGACCTCCATTCCTCTCACTTACTCTAACTTCACCCCTCTGAATGCACAACTCTCCACTCATTCTGCACGATGTCAAACATTTGCTAAACCTGCAGACAAGGGAGGTGTTGTTATAATCTGGCAAAAATCCTTGGTAATTGTCAGGCACTTCCCCATACATACTCGGGCACTAGTGATCATCATGCCACTGTCTCCAAAACCATCACAGATCTCACCACTTGCAGATGTCTCCCATTACAGCCTCCAACCTGTTAGTCTCCCAATTCCATACTGTCCATTTCTGTCACCTATTCAGGATTCACAAACAGGACTGCCTTGGTAGGCGTGTTGTTTCAGCTTGCTTTTGCCTCGTTGAATTCACATCCTCATACCATGAGTCTATATTGTCCCCCTACATCCAGGGCAACTCACGTGCTCTCCACCATTTTAACCACTTCTATTCCACTGCTTCATCTTTACCATGGATGTCCAGTCCCTATATGGCTCAAATTTCCATCAGGAATGCCTTCGGGTCTGTGCTTCTACCTAGAGCATAGATTCTATCAGTTCTCTTGAACTACCACTACCCTCCACAAATTCTCTTTTGATTCCTCTCACTTTCTATAAATAAAAATTATAGGCATAGTCATTCACATGGACTTATTTTCACCTGCCTTTTCATTGGCTATGTGGAGTGGGGTTTTTCCAAACCAACTCTGGCATCATTCACCAGCTCTTTCTCCACTGTGTTAGTTCTGCCTCCTGCACATGAGCAGAACTTCTTAATTACATCAATATCACTACCGATTTCAATCCTGCACTCCAATGCACTTAGACTATATCTGGCACTTCTCTCCCCGTTCTTAATCTTTATGCTTCCATTTCAGAAGACAAAATATCCACTAAAATTTACTGCAAATGCATTGACTCCCTCACTACCTAGACTATATCTCCTCCATCCTGTCACTAATAAGGATGTCAATCCTTTTGTTCACTTTCTCTGTCTGCACCACATTTGTCCTCAAGATGACATTTTTACTCTAGGACATCTGAGGTAACCCATCAGGAAATGTAGAAGAGGTTTGACCCAAACACAGAGCAGAGGAGATGACTGAATGGTGAGTGATAACTTTAATAATAAAATACAAAATAACAAGCCACAAGGGGCCACAGAATAAGAGAGAATGGATACTTGCTGAAGGCTAGGAGTAACTGGTTGAGGCTGGCTAGTTCACTGAGTGAACAAGGAGAGAGGGTGAGAGCTGGGTTTAAATAGGCTGCAGGGGATGAGTTGGAATTGAGCGGCTGATGATTCCTTTTAGCTGGGTGGAGATTGAGAAGTGCTTGTAGGTGAAGGTATGACAGGACCCTCCCACTTCCTTCTTCCTTATAGCCCAGGACAATCCAGGTGGGTCCTGCGATGTGATGGATCCAAGATGAAACTAGAAGGCACCCAATACCTCTCCTCTGGGCTCAACCATTCTCAGTCGGCCAGGTACAGTCCACCCTGTGGAAGACAATGTGAATCTATCAGCCAGCGAACCATGTACACTGGACCACCTTCCGCCACTCTTAGTTCCAGTGGTGCGGGCTCAGATGGGTTGAGTAGTCCATGGACAAAGCTTAAGGCAGGACACGTGGAAGGTAGGTGTGATCCTGAAGGATGATGGTGGCTGGTGGCAGTAAGTGACTGCATTAATGTGACTGGCAACTTTAAAGGGATCATTGAACTGGGTCCAGAGCTTATGGCAGTTGCTGCACAAGGGCAGATCATGGGTGGACAGTGAGACATGGTCCTCAAGCCAGAATAGTCTGGCTGGGCACCAGTGACATTGAGGCATAGTTGGCAGCTAGGATGGCCCTCCTTGCCCTTTTCCAGCATTCTGGTATCAGTCAACCAAGACCCTGGGGAATGGGACCACCACCATTGCCTTCTCCATGGGAACAATGGAGCTTGGTAGCGCTGATGTACTTCAAATGGTGACATACCTGTGGCAGAGGAGATCTGTTGTGGTTAGATCATTTAGCCCAGAGCAGATTCTTCTTCCATGTGGAAATGTATGAGGCAGCAAAGCATCACAGAAACTTCTCAACTTGCTGTTTGGTTCTTTCAGACTGATAGCCAGAGAACAAATGCACTGAGGTGCAGAGGAGAGAACAGAAGCTCAGCAGAAGCGGGAGAATAATTGTGGGCCCTGGTCTGTCACAATGTCATGGAGGCAAACTATGTACTTGCTGAAGAACAAAGTCCACTGACTCAGCGGTTGACACAAGTTTGGGAAGCACCATGAAGTGGGCCGATTTGGAGAACTGATCCACGACTGGCACAATTACCATGACCCCATCAGAAGGTGACAAATCTGTGATGAAATCCATGGTGATGTGGGACCACAGGTATCTAGGCACTGGTAATGGCTGTGGGAGCCCAGAGGGCTGCTGCCTGCAGGAATTGGACTGGGCACATTGAGGGCAGGCAGTAATGAACTGACATACATCTGTGATCATAGATGGCCACCAGAAGCAGCGTTGCGGAAAATTCAAGGTCCGTCATGCCTCAGTGCGCACAGTCGACAGCACGTACATATGATTGTCAGGTGTGTGTGTCTGCAGGAGCAGGCTCACGGTGTAGGGCCTGGCAGTCTGGTTCTCAATGTTCCAGATGATCAGAGTGAGGATCTGGGAAGATGGAATGGTGGGCTGAGGGTTGATCTCCATCTCAGTTGAGTTAAGCTGCAATGGCAGAGCATCTGCTTTAGTGTTCTTGGAGCTGGGTTGGTAGATGCTGAAGTTGTATTGCTCGAAGAAGAGGGCCCAGCGAGCCTGATGTGGGTTGCGGTGGGTGGTCTGCTAAGTGGATATGAGGTTCTGATGGTCTGTCCAGATCAGAAAAGGCTTAGTGTTTCCCAGCAGCTGATGTCTCCATTCCTCCAAGGCCCTTTAATAGTAAGTAGCTCCCTGTCTCTACTCCACAACAGCACTGTGTAGAGTTGAACATGAGTGAGAAGAAGGCACAAAGGTGTGTCTTCCCGTCTGGTCCTTGCTGGTACCAAATGGGTCCACCTTTACCACAAAAGCCCTGGAGGGCTTTGAAGGGTGGAGAATGGGAGTGGTAGTGAAGCATCTCTGAAGCTCCTCAAAACTATGTCCACAGCAACAGACCAGGTTGTTCATAAGGTAATGACTTGGTGAGGGAGGTGAGAGGAGCGGCAATTTGGCTGTAGCTCCTGACAAAATGGTGGCAGGAGTTGGAAAATCCCAAGTAGCACTATAGCTATTTGAGGGAGCATTATCAGGGCAATTCAACGACTATACAGACTTTCTCGGTTATGCATTGGGTGAAAAGACATAACCCAGGAAGGAAATGACTGGAGTGAGGAACTGGCATTTTTCTAATGTGCAATACAGTTGGTTTTCAAGGAGATGCTGAAAGACTGAATGGACATGGCAGACATATTGGGCTTCCTTGGAGAAGATGAGGATGTTGTCAAGGTAGATGAACACACATCTGCGCATCTCGTGACTGAAGGCTTAGAAAACAGCTGGTCTGTTGGAAAGTCTGAAAGGCATCAAGTGGCCAGTGGGTGTTGCAAATGCCATCATCTACTCATCCCCCTGGCAGACACAGGTCAGGTTGGATGCTCCAGTTTGGTGAAGATCTGGACCCTGCGGTGTGTTTTGAATGCACTGTCCATCAAGGGGTGAGGTTCCCAGTGGTGGTTTTATTGAGTTCACAATAGTGAATGCACAGACAAAGACCCCATCTTTCTTTTTGACAAGGAAGAATCCTGCACCAGCTGGGGACTGGGATGGTCGAAAGAAGCCTTGTCCGATTGAAGAACTTTGGCAACATAGTCATTTGTGCTTGTGTCTCAGGAGGCAAGAGGGAGAATGATGGCTTCCAGGAGAAGTATGCCCAGGAGGATGTCAATCGCATAGACATGTGGCCAGTGAGGTGGCAGGGAGCTGGATTCCCCTGTACTGAAGACGATGACTAGGTCATGGTATCCCTGTGGGAGTTTTGTGAAGTTGAGAGTTTCCTCTGTCTCTATGGATTTACAGGGTGAAGTCAACTGGGGATGCAGGCAGGTGGTGTAGCATGTGAGTCCATAACTCAGCAGTGAACCAGATGACCAGGTGCAGTAAGGTCATGAGTGGAGAGGCAGGAGTCAACCGAGATGAGAGGAGTGTTGGAAGAGTCAATTAGGAGGAATTAGATGGGCGTGTGGTGCTTTCTGATGTTCGTGTGCATAAACTGTGTGTGCGTTCTGACCATCGCAGACCCCAAGGGGCATCCGTCAATTGCCATGATGTAGAGGGGGTAACAGATGGGCTTGGTAAGGAGTCCAATCTGCATACACAGTGTCTAATCCGTAAGGTCACCTACTGGGGCAGAATCCATCTGAGCCCCCTGGGCATTCAGAGTAGTCAGGGTGTGTAGTCGGACAAAGTGAGTGGGTCAGGCTATTGTGCTGGAACAAGAGGCTGGAGGGGAGCTTACCAGATGCAAGGTTCCTCATCTCTACCTGGTGGTGCTGTTTTCTGGGATACGGAGCAGTTGATGCACGGGTGATCGGCTGCTTCACAGAAAGTGCACAAGTTGCTTCTCTACCGACACTTAACACTGTTGAGGGGCTTAAGGGTGCTGTGCCTAAATTCTCAGGTTTTGAAGGTGTTAATGATGAGGGTCCTGCAGCCTGAAGTAGTTCTGGGAGGAGAACTGGGGTTCCAGCAGATGACCTGGAGGGTTGTTCTATGAGATGCTTGTCAGTACAGAAGGACAGAGTGATGAGGCTTTCAAGGTCGGTAGGCATCTCCCAGGTAGGTAATTCGCTTATCAAGTGCTCCGAGAGGCCGTGACGATAATGGGCCTACAGCGTGTCCGCATTCCAGCTGCACTCCGCCACAAAGCTTTTGAATTCCACAGTGTAGCCCAACGCCATGTGCGAGCCTCGAAACAGATGAAGTACTCGATAAACTGCCTCCCTTCCTCTTCCCGGATGGTCGAAAGCCCAACACATCTCAGTGGTGAAAACCTCACATCTGGTGGTCAAAAGAGAGATGACAAAGGCAATCTGGGCAGAGTCCATAGAACACAGAGCCGACTGAAGCTCAAAATGTAAAACACAATAGGACAGAAAGTTGCCATATCGGGTTGGGGATCTGTCGAAGCATTCAGGAACCAAAGCCCAGGGCTCAGAGGAACTCAATACAGCCACAGGGCTCCTGTATTGATACAGAGAGTTGGTTGAGAGTGGTAAGCAGATGGTCAATGGTCTCCTCCTGCTTCTGGACCTTGGGCTCATGTTGACGGCCAACTTCCTTTAACCAAGCATACTCTGCCAGGTTAACTGTCAGGGAATGCCGAGGAGGCTTGAAGCAAATGCATTGCAGTGGAGACTAATGACCAATGAGCAATAACTTTACTAACAAACTGTAATGAGAGGCCACAAAGTAAGAGAGAGCAGATATTTCATGCAACAGGATAACTGAAACCTAGGAGTAACTGGCTGAGGCCAGCTGGTTTGAAAGAGTGAACAAGGATTGAGGGTGCAAGTTGTGTTTAAATAGGCTGCAGGTAATGTGTTAGAAATGAGTGGCAGGTGACTCCTGTTCACTGGGTGGAGACTCAGATGTGCCTACTGTGCAGGCCTGATATGACCTCCATTTTCAGGAAGTATCTCCCCTTCAACCCCACTCTGGTTGATGGAGCCCAAGCTCCACTATCAGGAAAAGTGTCCCCCTCCCCCTCACACACACCCTCGTTAATGAAGTCGATACCAGCATCTCCTCCATTTCCTGCGCTCACTCTCACTCTAGCTCCCCGCAGTCAGGGATAGAATACCCATTTCTGCTTAGCTTTCCTCCAACCAGCCTCCATTCTTAACACAGCATTCATCAAGAAGGCTGACTTGCACCTCTATTTTCTGAGGAGGCTGAAGTGCCTTTGCACATCCTTACCCACATCATTCTGCAGATGTGCAGTAGAGGGCATCTTAACATGCTGCATCACTGTTTGGTACGGAAACTGCACAACGGTGGACATGAAGGCCGTACAGCAGGTAGGCAGAACTGCCTAATGTGTCACTGACACCAGACCATATCCACTGGCGTCCACACTAGGAGCACCAGACTCAGAAATGGATACTTCACCAAGCAGTAGGACTGACCAACACCTCCACCAACTAACTCCACCACTACTTTGTTATTTCCTGTCAGTCATCTTATGTACAGTCTTGTGTCACTTTATGGACATATGATCAATCTATGTACATAAGCTATCTTATGTATTTATATCTAATGTGTTTTTTAAAATTATTATTGTGATCTTTATCTTTTTGTGGTTTTATTGTGCTACATCGGATCCAGAGAAATTATTTTGTTCTCCTTACACTTTGGTGCCGGAAATGGCATTAAACGACCTTGAATCTTGTACCTTCAACCAGCTGTAATGTGATCCCACCTCCAGTCAAATCCTGCCTTTCTGTTTTCCTCAGGATCCATTCTCTCTGGGACTCCCTATGTTGCTCACCCCTCCCCACTCATCACTCCCCAGGCACTTACTCCTGCATTTGTAGGAAGTGCGAAACCTATTCCAACATTTCCACCCACACTCCATCCAGAAATGAAAACAGCTGAGTTCCTCCATTTGTTTACTTCTCGAGCCTGAGTGTAAGACATTATTGGATAACCTTGGGCTTTTCAGTAAGGTATCTGGGGATGATCTTACATAGGTGGATAAATGTTTAACTTTGGATTAATTCATTTTAAGTTCAGAGTATTACATTAAATGTAACTGCAAAATATGAACCAACACAATTAGACGTATACCTGATAATGTGCAGAAATGGATTGTGACTTTGGCTGATAGAGCAAAAGGTGAATGATTGAAATCAGCCATCTGATTTTAACTGTCATAGGAACAAAAAATCAGGAGAAATGCAAAATGGGTTTCCAGTTTGCTCTTGCTTACTTATGTCATCAGAATCTAATCCAAAGAGCAGATAACAGATTTAGAGAGAAGATGACATATTGTTACCTCAGAAACAGCAGAAACGTTTGTCTTTCTTTTTGTAAAGTAGTCTGAAAGGGGAGAATACTCCTGCTCAGCTGTCATCGTCTAATGTCAGACCTGAGCCACATTAAATCCTGTAAAAAATGCTATAAAAGAAATTACATTAGTAAAAGCTTCATGTTGAACAAATGTCTAAAAATAAAACAGCAGGCCTGCCTGCCCAGTTTATTTATCCTGGCCATTTTGGAGAATTTGAATTGCTGTTCAGTGCAAATATTTCAATATGAGATACAAAGGAACAACGATAATGCAGAATGATTTATTTCAGATTCTAAATGAGCCAATAATTCATTTAGTGCATGTGATACTTTCCTTTACCAAGTCTGCATTTCAGTATTCCTCAGTAAAGTTCCAGTGGGTAATACCACAAACTCATTCTTCCGTGCAAATGGTCTTTGCTCTCGCTGAGAAGTTTGATGAAGTGGAAGTAGGCAGCCAAGACACCATCTTCAACATGAGTAGAAACATTTGTACAGATCTTCAACCATTTGCACACATTATAGTTCTAGATACACTGCAATGAATCTGAGCAATTGGTTCACAGAGAGCACTAATAAAACAATTAATTATATGAATGGATGTCACAGCAACACTGATAATATATTAAAAATGAGGCCATTGAACTGGCACTTAACAGAAGGAAAGGTATTCAAGTGTACATAACCTTTATGTTTGATAAGTGATACCTTATACAAGATAGTGTCTTACAACATTCTTTCCTTCGCATTAGTACAGCAGTTAAATGGCTAGCTTTTTCTTCTTTGCAGTTAAAATTACATAGCAATGTGAGCCTTTTTAAATGTTCATGAAGGCCTAGTTTTCAGATAATTGCTAACATGGGCAGCACTATGGCACAGCTGCCTTACTGTACCAGAAACCCAGGTTCAATCTGACCTTCACCATGTGGGCTTGTAAATTCTTCCCATTTCCCCCGAGACTTCTGATTTCATCCCGCATTTCAAAGAAATACTCCTTGTGGGTTGGTAAGTGGTCAACTGCAGGATTTGGGAGAATATGGGAAGCATGAAGTTAAGTAATGTTATTGAAATATAAATGGTCGTCACAAATTCAGTTGGGTTAAAGGACCTGTTTCCATCTGTACCTCTGAGGGGTGATCAACAGATAGAGATTAATCATGCACATAGAATAGAAGAGTACAACACAGGAGCAGGCCTTTTGCCCATGATGTTAAGCCAAACTAATTAAATGAGTAATTAAACGCTTATCTAAACTAATCCTTCCTGCACAATGTCTATATCCCACTATTCTCTGCACATTCATTAGAGCCTTTTAAATGCCTGTATGGTATATGCCTTGACTACCACCCCGACAGCAAATTCCAAGCACCTACCAATCTCCTTTGAACTTACACCCTCTCACCTCTGGACACTGGGAAAGAAATACCAGCTGTCTCCCCTATCTATGCTACTCACATCTTTCTGAACTTCCATCAGGTCTTCTCTCGGCCTCTGCTTCTCCAGAAAACAGAAATAGCCCAATTTGTTCACAGAATCAAAGGAAGCATGGTGTGGATGGAAGGCTGTCCTAATCATCAGTCAAATTAGCACTTATGCACCTCTTAGGAGCTAGCTTCAGAACAGTTTGTGAGAGGTGTGGGTCAGGAAATAATAGTTTTGTCTTTGGCACATTTGAATACTGATAACGAATTTGAGAGCAGAGAGTAAAATAGATAGCCCCGTGCATTTGGAACCAGAACTGGTTTGGTTATCTGGGAAACTAGGAATTTTCTAAATGTGATCCTATCACATTGTCTTCTCAGCATCTTTTATTATTCACAGCAACACTAACAAATCCCTTATCACTTCTCCACTCGACTCCAACTGAAAAGAATCTGAAGATTAACCTTATTTATCTCTCCATACATAGTATCTGATCTGCCTGAGTTTTTCCAGTATTTCCTATTTTTATTCTGTTAGAAGAGAGATCAGTCGTCTTGCTTTGTCATATTTGTACAAAGCAGAAATACACGGCCATTTTAAGCAGATGTTGAATGTGCAGTGTATGTTTCGTTCATGGAATGTGACTATTTGCCAATGACACCACTGGTCTGATTGCAGGTGTACAATATGCATTATAGCATGAGCATCAATGGAAAGGTAAAGGATGCATCACTGGAAATTGACACTGAGAACAACCTTGAGACTTTCAGAACTGGAAGTGGTAATGAAGAGGCAGTGGAAATTCATGATTTTCAAACTGTAAGTTAAACAGTGAATTAAATCTTAAGAACTGTTTCCATAGTTAGCACATTTTAAGAACACAGATATGAATAGCCAAGGATGGCACCTTGTTTACCCACTCATCATTGGATTTGACTCTGCCATATAAAACGTATTGTAGCGATGTGCTACACACAGCACTGAAATAACGACACGCAGTCGGTAAGTCGTTTCGAGACTAGTTTATTCAAACTTTGAGGCGCTGGCATTTAAATCCCTAGCGCCCACCCTCTCTGGGCGAAAATGACATCAGAGGTGCATTAACAAAGTCTCCCCCCGCGTGCTGGCTAATTGTGAGCCGGTTCGCCTGCGCAGAAAGTGGGTTGCCACAGTATCATGGTTATATCCCTATAACTGCCATATCCCTGCTTTTGTCCACCAAAACAATTCACTAAAGAAAAACAGGATAATTCTGAAATGCAGAACTAACTTCCAGTTTCTTTCCTCTCTAAAAGTTGCCTTTTAGATTTTTTCTCCCCATCAACAACATCTCTTCCAATGAGTGCAAAGAGCCCATGGAATTTTATTGTCAAAAGAAATGAGCCTACCAAATCTGTCCTACTCCCAAATTCACTTCTTTCAGTATTTCCTCATCCCCGTAATGCCCTCTGCAAACTTGTTCTGCACACCTCTAACCCTTCACTGTATCTCGATAGACTACTAACCATCCAATTTTCCTTCCTATCTCCTTTTGTCAGGTGACACTGCTAATGGGTCTTATAGTTAGGTATTATGCCATTGTCATTCACCTCCTCAAAATGCCAAACCATGCTCTCCATTCCTGTAAACTATTTCTCTGCCTCTAATATTCCTTTCTTCTCTAGTCTTCCTTTGCATGTTATCACCTCCCAAATATACACACAGCTTCACCAAAATTCTGGGTTTGAAACCTTACAGCCCTTTTCACATCACCACATCTCAGTAATGTATCTCCCTTTGTCTTTCTTAACTATCTTACTGCCTTTGACATAGTCACCTCACCTTGCTCTTCTCACAAGTCACCGCTGCCATTTAGTAACGCACTTGGTTCATTCTTGGCGGTTAAGTGATAGAGAGTGAACCTTCAGCAATGGCTTCTCCTCCGCTTTGCTTCCAGTATCCAATGGGACCCCATCCTTGGCATCCTCCTACTTCTCATTTTTGTGCTGCCATTGTCCAGAACAGTCATTTTCCACATGAGTGGTGGAGACAACTAGCTTTAACTCACCACCTAATTTCAGCCCCATCCAACTTTCATAAAATAAAAGACTGCCCAACATACGGAATAAAATAAAACTAAACATAGGGCAGACCAAAGTCATCATTTTGTGGTTATTTTCTACACCACAATGTCACTTCTAAACTGTTTTCTGCACTGGTCAGTATTTCTCCTGTGTGATAGACTTGAGTTCCCAACCCCATATTTTTGTTATCACAAAGGATTTCTAGTTGTGTCTTCTCAACATTGCCTGATT
Organism: Hypanus sabinus; assembly: GCF_030144855.1. NCBI lineage: Eukaryota > Metazoa > Chordata > Chondrichthyes > Myliobatiformes > Dasyatidae > Hypanus > Hypanus sabinus. The sequence continues at coordinate 82,696,775 of NC_082708.1, forward strand.
CACACCAGCCTCAGCTCGTGTGCTGCTGAACCCTCAGAACTTGTCTTTGTTACCTGTAGACTTGACTCTCCCAGCACACTCCCGGCTGGCCTGCCTCATTCTGCTCTACAAAAGCTGGAAGTCATCCAAGACTGCTCTGTATGTCCCTAGTTGCACGGTTCTTCCCTGCCTGTTTACACCACAGTAGTCAATAAAATTCTCATCCTTGCTTTTGAATACATTTATGGTCTTGTCCCCTCTTTTCTCTGTAATCTCTCTTGTTCTGTAGCCTCCCAGCATATTTCTGGCCCTCTGATTTTGGCCATTGTCATTTCCAGCTTTAATTGTTCTGTCATTACCAATTTTGCCTTCAACACCAGCAGTACCATTTGAAATTCTCACCTTAAGCCTCTCCCTCACTCCTTTTCCAAGACCCCTTAAAACCTGGTTCTTTAACCTAACTTCGGGATTCCTGCCTTCTTTGTTCATGTTCTGTTTTTATTTAGTAACTGTCTCAGCGCTATATTTTGTTCTTGAGATGTGGAGATGTTCTTGTGACCTTTAAGGTCGTATACATTGTTCAGGTTCTTGTTAATGATGTGTATATTGATTCATAAGGAATTATACCAATCTATCTTCATCTGAAATCATTTTGATATTCAAGTGTGTCTTGATTTGCAACCCAGTTGCTTTAAATCAAACTTTAAGGTCTAAGGGAGGGGCTTAAACTTTAAGGGAGGGGCACAGGCAGTGCACTGTCATTCAGTGCAGTAGCAGGGGAGAGGCTTTTAATGAAGCCGGCCAAAACAGAACTTCTGGCACATTGGCCTTCATAAGTAAAGCACTGATTGCTGGATATGATGTTGAAGTCACATAAGACATTGGGTAAGTCCAAATTTGGAGTATTGTGTGCAGTTCAGGTCACTTACCAACAGCAAAAATATCAGTAAGATTGATAGAGTACAGAGAAAATTAAAAGGATGTTGCTGGAACCTGAGTGCGTGAGTTGTTGAACAGGTTAAGACTTTATTCCCTGGAGCTTTGGAGAATGGTGATTTCACTGAGGTATACTAAATTATGAGGGTACAGATAGGGTTAATGCAAGCAGGCTTTTCCACTGAGGTTGACTGAGACTAGAGCTAAAGATCATAGGTTAAAAATGAAGGGTGAAATATTTAAGGGAAGCCTAAGGGTGAACTTCTTCAGTCTGAGGTTGTTGAGAGTGTGGAAGAAGCTGCCAGCAGAGGTAGTAGATGTTGATTGCAAATTTTAAGAGAAGTTTGGATAGGTACATGGGTGGGAGGGGTACGGAGGGCTATGATGCGGGTGCAGGTTGATAGGACTATCAGAATAACAGTTCAGTATGGACTAGATGGGCCAAATAGCCTATTTCTGTGCAGTAGTGCTCTATCACTCTATGACTTGATACCTGTCCCTCTTGGCTCCAAACATCCGGTTTCTAAGATGGTTCTGCCTTCTATTCGTCCAGTACCCTTTGGGCAGAACAGGTTTTACATTCTGCTTCTTGCAAGTTGCATTAGGCACCTACAGCCCAGGACTGGATTCTGTAGTTTATTTTTCCATAACATTTCAGTCTCCTTTGAGTGAGAACTCTGATTGCCTAATAGAGGGCTATGGATAACCCTAGGTAATTTCTCAGGTAAGGACATGTTCAGCACAGCATTGTGGGCCGAAGAGCCTGTATTGCGCTGTAGGTTTTCTATATTTCTATGTTTCTAAGGCACGTTGCTAAGAGCCAAATATATCAAGGCTAAGATAGAAAGAATTTGCATTAACATGGTATGTTATAATCTCAGGTGATGTAATATCTTTGATGTGTTTTTTTTCAAGCTGTGGTGTGGTAAATCTGCCAAAGCAGCAAAGTGATGATGCTCTGATAATCTTCTGGTGTGATCTTCTTCATACCAGCGAGATATGAATCACAAGGAAGAGACACCCCCCCCATCCTTCCTCAAATCAAGTTTGCACCCACCCGAGAGGATGATGTCCTACATGTTCTCAGTGCAGCTTGAATTGAGAGCACAGGTCTCCGGAGCGGGCTTGAACCGCAAGCTAGGGCTACTGTTCCTTGAATAGCTGAGAACAAAACTCCAAATTGTTTCACTTTTTCCTTCTCAGTAACATGAAAAGCTACAGACATGCATATAGATTATTAACTGCACGTAATTTCTGTTGAACAGGGAATCACAGGAATTCGCTTTGCTGGAGGAGAGAAGTGCTACATCAAAGTGCAAGCTAAAGCACATCTGCCGGATATCAAGAGTCTGAAAACAGAAGCAGTTTCATTTGAGCTTGTAGGTGTTAAGTGGATTTGAATTTCTAATGATTTTAGATCTGCAAGACCCAGGTAACAAAATCTTTAAAAGGAGAAAGTGAATCTAATAATTCTATTTAGAGCTGTGGTTTGCAGCATCTTTCAACTGAATGTATGCATAATTTGCAGACCTCTTGATTTCCCTAGACCTCCTCGCCATGTCAATCAGTCAAAGATACAGCCTGCTGCAGGGTAAGCTGTTCCCCATGAGTGTGACATTCAGATTTGTAAGGGACTCTGGCCTAGTTGCTCAGATTTTATGAATTTCATACGCTGACATTGTTGAGGAAAAACACCTGATGTCTGCTGGCTGACAATCCGTAAGAACTGTACGAAATGAAAAACACAGAGCTGTGTGCACAATGCACAGCCGAACTAAACTAAATAGGTTAATGCCCGATAACGTAGCAGGCAAGATGAATAATGGTTGATAGAGTAGGTTCAACTCAGGAATCCTTCATTTTAATCATGTAATTTTTAAAATCAGAACAATTTGCATATGACGGGGTAGCAGTAACTCTATTATAAATGAGAAGGTATACATTATACCTTCCCCCTTGTCTATTATTAGTAGCTAGAGCCCACCTGGACTAATTAATAGGATTACTGATATGCAAATTAGATTCAGTTGAGACAGAAAGAGATGGCACCTTAAATAATGTCTGTGGCAGGTTGGAAAATTGAAATAATGAGGATTCTATACATGTACTAATCTAGAGAAAGTGATGCTTAATTAGACTTTAATTTTTGACCAGTCACCTAACACCTTTCAGTCGAAGATTTCATAAAATATATAATTGCAATTTGAGGGGCTATGTTCAATTAAGATTTTAATTGAAAAAATGAATGTGATTTTTATTAAATTGACAGGCTGTTAAGAAAGATAGTGAGAATTCTTGGTCTAAGGGCTCAGAAAGCATTTTTGACCAGGATGGTGGGTTTATGTCTGATAATCTATATATGGTCTGATATATAGAATATGTGATTGCTATAAGCACCGTATGCTGCCAGAAGGAACACATTTAGTGCATTTACAAGTAGGAAAACTGGTCTATGATGCATTTGAATCTTCAGGTACAAGTTGCTTCAGTCTGCCTTCAAGTGGTTAGATTAAGGAACAAACTCTCGTTGGAAAGGTGTCAGTGGACTGAAACACGGCCACTGTTTATATCGGACCATACAGGGACAAGCCAATGTTTAAAAGGCCGGCAAGACATTTGTAACAATTGTCTATCAATCTGAAAAGAGGAACATGACAAAAGGCGACATGACTTCCACAACAAAAACAAAAAACTGTATTCAATAGACCGATAAATAAAGCAAAAACAGAGTGAATAGAAACAGCACCAGAAGTAGGGAAGGATGTCCACATCTGCTCTGTCTCAAATTTACCGAAGCTGAAGACATGAATTGGAAAACTGACTTTGCTAAGGGTCCCTCTTTAGTTATAAATTTAACAGCACATTTGCCAACTGATAAACTCGGAGGTGAAACTATACGAATGTTGAATCTGAATTTAAAATCATGCACCAATAGACATTTCTCATATATATCAGATGTCAGAGATTGCTAACGTAAGAAGATCTTATAGCTGAAGGACAGCACAGAGGCACTGCTCATGACTACACAAGAATAGTCACTGAGCACAACAGCAATAGAAGCGGGAGTCTATCACACCAGACAAGACCCACGATGCAAACTGTGCAAGGAATCCACTGAAACCATCCAGCACATAGCAGCAGAGTGCTTGATGCAGGCAGGGACAGCATACACTGAACGGTACAACCAAGTTGCAGGAATTGTGTACAGGAATATCTGCAATGAGTATAGACCGGAAGAGGTAGTGGAGAATGACAGAGCTAAGATCCTTTGGGAGTCCAAATACATACTGATAAGCAGGTATTGTCCAATCAACCAGACATAGTTATATTGCCAAGGAACAGAAGAAGGCAGCAGCAATGGATGTGGCAATCCCAAATGACATCAAGAAGAAAGAATATAAGAATCTGGAGAAACACCTGGTCTTGAAAGAGTGGATAGAAAGGATGTGAAAGGTTAAAGCCAGAGTAATCCCAGTGATGATAGGAGCACTTGGAGCTGTGACACCTGGAGAGAGAGAGAGTGTGTGTGTGTGTGTACGCACGCGCGCACACCCTTAACTCCTGGTGGGAGAGTGCTGCCAGCAAATTCCAGGAGCAACACCTGAGATCTTGGACCAGAAGAGCCCACACTACTAGGAACAGCAAGGATACTGCGCTGAGCACAAACAAGAGAAAATCTGCAGATGCCGGAAATCCAAGCAACAAATACAAAATGCTGGAGGAACACAGGCAGCATCTATGGAACAGAGTACCGTACAGTCGACATTTCAGGCCGAGACCTTTCCTCAGAACTGAGCCCTCAGGCTTCCAGGCCTCTGGTAGAGGACTCGAGATTGAGGGAAAAATACACAAATACACCACCCAATAAGGGGTGAGAGGAAAAATATATATTTATGATAAATGTTTATTGTTGCATGATTTAAAATATATGAATAGGGTACATTGTCGCAAAGCTGACGTCAAAGATTTATAAATAAGATCTTCCCCTTTTCTGCAGATAGATATTGATAAGGAGCTTTAAATCAGACTGAGGACTCAAGAGGAAAGTCATTTTTGGTAGCTAACAAAAATGCAAGTTCCATTGCTCAAAATGCTTAAGAGAAAGCAAAGAAATTTGGTCACAAACTAACAAGGTCAAGAAATTTGAAAATTTAAAACATTCCACTTTAACCTTAGAAATCCAGCCAATAAATACACTTACAGATCATAGACTAATATGGTGGGCTCCCATTACTTCAGCAAACCCACTTCCAACAGAGCAATGCATCAATAACTCAAGGAGAAATAGAATGATAATTTCAAACTCATTGGAACTGCAAAATATAATTGTTGGTAAAAGAGTAGCTGAATATGGATTTCAGCATGTTGGTCATCTGGAATCACAGAACATCTGTAGGATATATTGCCATCCTCATGGCATATATAATAAGAGACTGAGAAGATAAAGCAAAAGAAAGCAATCTGACCAACATGCATTCTATACTTGGCCAATATAGGAGAACCATTTGAAAGTAATGGACACTTAATGGACAGCCATCTCATTAGCACTTGCAAAAAGCACAAGAACCACTTCAGAACATGTGGGAGTAATGTAATGAAATCACACAATATTTATGAGGCACAACAAGCTCATTTTAACAAGGTTGCTTCTGGGAGTGACAATGAATGTACGCAATGGGCATTTAGACGTAACTGGTAACTAATGAAATTCAAAAACACTTCTTACTTCATTTGAGAGTAAGGAAATATATTTCTGCATTTTCTCACATTTGATCTATAAGTGACTGTACAAGCAGGACAAGTAGACATCTGAAACTATGCAAGTATAAGATGTATCTTCGTTAAAATAGATAGTGAAGACATTTTCAGAAACCTTGCATTTTGATCCTTCCATCTTCTTTTATGGAACCTGCACAGTCCTTTTAATTGACAGTACTCTTGAACACAATGCCTGTCTGAGTGACCTGGGAGTGCAGATGTGCATTCATTGTGCTTTAGTCAATTGGTTCATATAACTGAAAATCCTGTAAATATTCAATAGATTATGCAGCTTCTGTAGAGGGGGAAACAAAGGATTAACATTTTGGACCAATGGCCATTTACCAGAACTAGGAAACCAAAGGTATTTCAAACTCCAGAAAAAGGAAGTAATATAACAATGAGTAGGCACCAGAACTGGGACCTCTGTTTGTGATATATATAAAGAACAAAAGTGTAGGTGGGCTGCTTAGTAAGTTTCAGACAATATGAAAATTGGCTGTACTGTGGGTAGGTCATTAAGGATAAAGAATCAATTCCTAGTATGGACAAAGAAATGCTAAATTAGTCTAATCCATACAAGTGTGAGGTGTTGCACTTTAGGAGGGCAATTATATGAAAAATGTTGATAATGATGCCCTTGGAAGTAGAGAAGGATCTTGGGGTACAAGTCCATAGCTCCCAGAAAGTAGCAGCACAGGTAGATAGGGAGGCAAAGGATAAGTGCAGCATACTTGCCTTTATCAGTCAAGGCAATGAGTATTAATGTTAACAAGCCACATTGCAGAGGTTTAAAACTTTGGAATGGCTACATTTGGAGTATTGTGTGCAGTTCTGGTCACTGTAGACCATGTCTAGACAGATGGAATTAGTGTAAATTAACGTAATGTTCACCATACACTTCAGGGGCCAAAGGGCTGTTTCTGTTTTCTATGTTCTTAACATTATCATCTAAGTAAGTCTCCTTATTACATCTTATTAAATAAGCCCACAATTAAAAGAGCAATTATCAGAGCTAGAGGTTTAGCTTTTGTTCCCGGTTTTATCTCTCAGGTTGACTGGTGCTGACATTATGTTTCAGAGCACCAACTATTCTCACTCAAGATAATCAATGAAGAATCCTTTATTTGTGAGTATATATATCTTGAGTGAATGATGCTTTTTTCAGAAGGCTTGACTACCCCTGACCACCAGGAAACTAAAAAATATTTTTAAAAGGTATAGATCTGAGAACTACATTTGCAGTGAAGAAAATTCGTAAGTAAATGACTCCACAGAGCTTAATCACAGAGGTGTTAAGGAATTGATGAATCAAGAGAAGTGCTGAAGAAATCATTTGTTCATGAAAATTAGATGAAAACAATGATGAGAAGTTTTCTGGGACTAGCAGCAGATTAGAAAGTAGAACTTTCAGGAGATATAAATTGAGATTTTTATAAGTATTTCATGCTAATAATGGAGACAAAATGCAATGTGAACCGGAGCAACAGGATTGCACTTCCATATAAATACATTACATTTATATTGACATGCCAGGTTAAAAAGAACCAAAAACGGGCCAAAAATATGTGCTTCTTTTTAGGTTTTGAGTTCTAGTTGCTTGATATTTATGCAGATGTGAATGTGGAATTTTAGTCACTGAAAGAGTTGAACAGGCTGATGGAGTATGCTGTCAATCATCTCATCTCTACTTTCCAATTCAGAGGGTCCAAAGTCAATTTGCAGCGTATCCAAATGTACATTCCTCTTTGAAATAGGAAGAAAAGGACTCTGAGGAAAGTCAGAAGCTTCATCAAATTTATCTGGAGTTTCTTACCACCAGCGTACTGGCCTCAGATTTAGAATTTTTCACTTTCCCTTTGAAGTACCTAAAAGTTTAGGCCTGCTGATAATATTGTTTTGTATGACAAGTGGATTTGCACAAAGTCAGTGTTGCTGTCAACTTTTTCATGTTGTGTTGTCAGAGAACAAGCAGCAAAGAGCCACCCAGATTCACAGCAGAAGGAACTCAAGAAAGATTTTATATGAATGAAGACACAATGTTGTAGGAAGTTGTTTTTTTTTGCACAGCATATATTCCCTATCCATTGCAGGACCCAATTAAAATGTAAATGAGATCATTATCTGTGATTGGCGTAAATAGAAATACAAAATGAGCAGTAGGTAGTTCCTCCACAGATGGTGTGGGCTTCCTCCTGGAAGAAACTGGGCACAGGGCAATCTCATACTGGCCCATACAATCCCTTTGTCATTGCCGCTGCAACCTGTAAGTGTTAATCTTGCTTCAGAAAATGTGTGAAACCACTTCAAAGACAGGCCTGATGGTGATGAAAGAGCCATGAATAGGCATAAAGTAAGAGCCCTGTCTTTATCTAGGGCTCTGTCATGACATTCATCAAACTTAGAACCTTTCATCTTGTAGCAGTGGTTCAGGATGCTTCAATGTTGCAGCTAAGGGGATTTCTTTGAGGACACCACTCTAATTTTTTTTGACCCGGGTGCCACCCCTAATACTGCAGTATGCTTTTGTATCCTGTTGTCATCCTGCTTCTGACCCACTATTGAAGGAACAGCTGTCTTGTAACAGCCACGTTAGTTGATGCAAATAATCTTTATTTTAAGAGCTCCCGTTATATTGAGAGATCATGCTTTTAAATCCATGCTTCTTGCACAACTTCTGAAATAATTGTTTTTGCTATGTTTATTGTGTCTCTCACAATGAAAGAAGATACAAAATATGCATTTGATGTTTATTATTTGTGGTAATGATTTATCCCGTCTCTGTTTCTAAGAGACCATATATTTTTTCTTTCTTTCCTGTTAGTTCTAGAAGTTCTTCACTGCTGTAAAGATTCGGGTCTTGTTGGCTGATGATCTCTTTTACAGGGTAGAGTTATAACAATTATTTTTGATACCTGGACCTATGCCCATGACACAGGGAAATACAAAATGCCACCTCCCATCCCCACAGTGCTTCTACCCCTTATGGAAAAGTGTGGTAGTGTTCTGGGAGATGTCAGAAATGCAGTAACTGCTTTCCATTAATTTTTGATAAGAGGCACAGACCAACTGACCACCAAGAAGAGGAATAATGCTTTCTCTTCGCCTGCACAATGTGGACAAGTTATCAAATCAGTGCAAGAATGAGCCCCGTGCAGTCAGATTCTCAGCAGACTGGTTGATGAGGTCTTCTTGTTGTTGCTGGGCAGTAATAAAAATGTCAGCTGCACTAAATCTGATCCCATTTTCCATGTATTCATTCACAAAAAACTGGACAGTAACAGTGCTTGTTTGGAAGAATCTGGATGCTTAAAATTAAGGCTATGGCAATATTGATAGATGCTGGCAATGTCACATGGCTGTTAAAACTTGTCTGGGGGAAACATATGAGAACTGTCACAGCTGTCACTGCTTCCCTGTTGAACCTTTTCCTACAGGGACTGATCTCCAGATAATGATGCCTGGAATAGTATATCAGATGGGTAGAAGAGAAATGCAACAGTATAAAACTAAACCTGTTCTACTTAACATCTCGGAAACCCCTTCCCATTATTACTGTACTGTATGAACAAAGACTCTTGATTTTTGAGCTCTGAATAATTTGCCCATTTTAAGTAAAGCTCAGCATCCTGAAACTCAAATATTCACTTGGCTTATCCCCAGAAATACTCCAAAATGCTGCTTTTTGCAATAACTGAGGGTTGAAAACATGGTCTACCTTCTGTTTACTTGGCTTACACCCTGATACATTCAACCAGCACTTGGGTATGAAGTTGTTTTCCATCAACTATTGTCTGGAGATAATAGTTTGTATTGCTCAACAGAAAAAGACTTAAAAATGTATTCTAGAACCCATTCTGTTTGGAGCAGTTAGCAAAGGGTCAAAAGGAATATGGTATCTAGCTGTCACAAAGATAGTTTTTGAATTTCATTTCAGAATGCTGGCGAGCACCAGTGAAACTTTGATAGGAGGTGGGGATAAAGACCAAAACAATAACTGACAGTCACCACCTATTTTTTTAAAGCCTAGAACAACAGCCTACCATAACTATCAGCTGGGAAATAAGCAAATTTGTTCTAACCACAGGACTATCTAAAGGGAAATGTGATGGATACTTTTTTGTAAACTGAAATTTGCTTTATCTGAATGTAGTTCCATCCGGAGAATTTATAAGCAATCCCACTGAGACGTACTGAAGTGAGCCTCCAGGTCTTTTCAGAATTGTATTTTACTGCTGATTCATCTCAAGATTTTTTTTTAGAAATGACGATGTTAATAACTGTTAGCTCTGATGTCACATCCTGCTTTCAGATGATTGATCTGATGTAACATAACAGATTTGTATCAAATAATCAACTCTGGTCAGAGCATCTGAGACATCCAATAAGGAATACGGAGAAATTGCAGAGCTGCTATCTGGGTCTATGGTTTGGATCTTTGTGGATGAGTTTAAGCCAGCAAAGTACCATGACCAGTGAAAATAATCTGCAGTATATTTGCCATTTGTTTTATAGTTGTAGCACCAAACCCAAACAGGACTGTGGAGGCAGGTGGCTGTACAACACTGGTTAGGAAATTATAGATGGAGAATGTAAAATCAAAACAGAAAATTCGAGAAGCTCTCAGCAAGTCAGGCAACATCTACAGATAAAGGATTGAATCTTCTTCCTTGAATTCCTTTTTTAGTCTCAGAGCATTCAGATGGTGGTATGCTCCTCCTGCAACTTGTGGAAGATCTGGGAGACTTCCAGTGTCGCTGAGGACTTCACCCATGAGACGTCCAGCTGCAGCTGCAGATTGACCACCTGCAGGAGTTGGAGCTGGACACACTGTAAATCATCTGAGATGCCGAGAGGTTCTTCGATATGCGCTTCAGTCAGATGGGCACACCTAAGGTAGAGGCAGAACGTAGTTGGGTGATTGCCAGGAAAGGAAAGGGGAGCAGCGAGATAGTGCAAGATTATCCTGTGACCATTGCCCTCAAAAATAAGAACACTATTTTGGATTCTGTTAGGAAGGATGAGCATTCAAAAAAAAAAGGCAGCAGTAGGCATGTCTGTGGCACCAGGACTGGCTCTGAGACCTCAGTAGAGAAGGTGAAGGCAGAAAGGACTTGATAGGGGACTCAATAGTTCGGGGGGCTTGCAGACAGGAAGAAAGACTGGAATGATGTGTTGCTTCCTTGATGCCAAGGTCAAGGATCATGGACCAGCTACAGAACATTCTCAAGGGGGAGCTTGAGCTACCAAAAGTCATTGTGCAGGTTGACACAAATGGCATAGGGAGAGAAAGGGATGAGGTCCCATCGACTGAAAATACGGAGTTTGGGAAAAAATTAAAAAGCAGGCGTTTGAGGGTAGCAATCTCTGGATTACTTCCAGTACCATGTGCTAGTGAGAGTAAGAACAGGAGGATGTGGTAAATGAGTGTCTGGCTGAAAAACGGATGTGTGTGTAAGGTGCATATTTTTGGACCTTAGGCATCTCTTGTGGGAGACATGACCTCTACAAGAGAGACAGGGTACAACTGAACTAGAGGGGAACCAATATACTGGCAGGCAGATTTGCCAGTGCTATTAGAGTCCGGGAGGTGTGTGTAGAGAGGGGTGAAGATCCCAAGCTTAAGCTTCAGGGAGGTAAATGAGAGGCTGGAAACAGATTGGCAGCAAGTAATCAACATGACAGGAGAATGGCCAGGATCAGAGAAAGCCAGTCGGATTGAATTGCATTGCATGAGGTCTGAAAGGTAAGGCAGACGAACTTTTGGCTTGGATAGCTATGTGGAATTAGCATTTTATAGCCATGGCTGAGGGGGGAGGGGAACAAGATGGCAACTGAATGTTCCAGGATACAGGTGCTTCAGGTGGGATAAGGAGCGTGGAAAGACAGTTCCATTTTTGATTAAGAGAAATGTCACAACAGTAGTCAGAGAGGAAATCTCTGAAGGATCATCCAGTGAGGCTTTACAGATGGAGTTGAGAAATCAAAGGAGCAGAGCACTCATAAGTTACCAACAAATAGGGCATAGTTTTAAAGTGAGAGGGGAATGATTTATGAGGAATTTGAAGAGCAACTCTTTTAAACAAAAGTTGGTATCAACATGGAATCAGGTGCCAGAGAAAGTGGCAGAGGCAGGTACAATAACAACTTTTAAAAGATAGGTGGATAAGTACATGGATTGGAAAAGTTTGGACGGTTATGGCCAACTACTAGGAAATGGGACTAGCTTGAACTGGGCATCTTGGTTGTCATGGATCATCCCTGAAGCAGAATGTTCTGGCTTCAGCAAAGGCCTACCCTTTGTCCCCTGCTCCCATACTTCCCTGTCCGCCATGATGCCAAGCTCTTCTTCTACCTCCTCCATCTCCAAGCCTACTTACTTGTGAGGATTCTCCACCCTGCGCCGATCACCCCTTATTCCATCTCCGACACTCCTTCTCTTCTTGCACACCCTGCTTTGGTCCTCTACCCTTTTCACCTCTAATTGCTGATGAAACATCAACCCTTTCAACTTCTGCAGTCCTCTCTCCAATACACTCTGTACACTCTGCCTTTCACTATCTCTGTACCAATCTCAATCTCACCATCAAACCAACAGATAAGAAGGGTGCTGTTGTAGTCTGCTTGACTGACCTCTACATTGCTGAAGCCAGCCGGCAACCCTCAGACACCTCCTTTTACTTACTCCTTGAAGAGGACCACACTCAAAACCATCAGACCATTGTCACCTGCAACCAACCCAACCTCATCAACTCTGGAGATCACCCACCAACCTCCCTGCACTGCTCATTTCCACCTCCTAGCCAAGATCCACAAACCTGACTGCCCGAGCAGGTCAATTGTTTCTGCCTGCTCCTGTCCCGCTGAACTTATATCTACATATTTCAACTCCATTTTGACCCCTTTGGTTCAGACCCTTCCCAAATAGTACCTCTGTGACACTTCACATATTCTCAATGTCTTCAACAACTTTCAATTCCCTGACTCTGATCACCATGGATGTCCAGTCACTATACTCTTCTATCCCCCATCAAGAAAGCCTTAAAGCTCCTTTCTGTACAACAGACCTAGCCAGTCCCCCTCCACCTCCACCTTCCACTATCTGACGGAACTGGTCCTCACACTCAACAATTTCTCTTTTCACTCCTCACACCTTCTACAAACTCAAGGGGTGCCCACAGGCACCCACATGGGCCGCAGCTATGTCTGCCTTTTTTATCGGCTATAGGGAACAGTCCGTGTCACAAACCTTCACGGGTAATGCTCCCCAACTATTTCTTCGCAACATTGACAATTACATTTGTGCTGCTTCATACACCCACACTGAAGTAGTTAGTTTCATCAACCTTGCCATCAACTTCCACCTTGCCTTTAAATTCACCAGATCTATTTCTGTCACTTCTCTCCCCTTTCTTAACCACTCTTTTTTTTTTCATTTCTGGAGAGAGACTCTTTACTGATATCTTTTCTAAACCTACTAAGTCTCACAGCTGTCTCAACCATACCTCTACCCCCCCCCCCCGACATCTGTAAAAACGATACTTCCTTTTCTCAGTCCCTCCATCTCTGCCCCATCCATTCCCAGGATAAGGCTTCCCGGAACATTAGAGATGTTTTCCTTCTTCAAAGAAGAGGTTTCCTTTCCTCCACCATTAATGTTCGCCTCAGCCTTACCTCTTCCATCTCGCAGACATCTGCCCTCATGCCATCTTCCAGTCACCTTACCAGGGATAGAGTTCCTCATGCCTGTACCTACCATCCTACAAGCCTCTGGATCCAGCACATCATTCTCTGCAACTTCCACCATCTTCAATGGGATCTTACCTTGCCCCCAGTCTCTGCTTTCTGCAGGGACTGGCCCCTCCATGTTTCCTTTGTTCATTTGTCCCTCCCCACTAATCTCCCTCCTGACACTTAACCCTGAAGCAACAGAAGCACTACATCTGCCCATTCACCTCCATTCAGGGCCCCAAATAGTCCTTCACAGCGAGGCAGCACTTCAGCTGTGAGTCTGTCGGGGTAATCTGCAACATCCAGTGCCTCCTCTGTGTCTCATCAGTAAGACCCAACATAGATTTGGCAATATTTTGTCAAGCACCTTTGCTCCATCTGAAACAAGCAGGATCTCCCAGTGGCCAGCCAATGATCAGTCGTCAGTCCCCAGTCCCATTCTGACATGTCAGTCCATGGCCTCCTTTACTGCCAAGATGAGGACATCCTCAGGTTGGAGGAGCAACATCTCATATTCTGTCTGGGTGACCTCCAACCTGACAGCATTTCTCTAATTTCCAGTAATTTCTTCCCTGGCCCCTTCCTCCTTCTTCCATTCCCCATTCTGGCTCCTCTCTCCCCTCTTCTTACTTGGTGTCTGTCGTCTTTCCCTTTCTCCCATGGTCCACTCTCCTCTCCTATCAGATTCATTCTTCTTCAACCCTTTATCATCTCTCAGCTTCTCACTTCACACCCCCCCTTCCACCCATCTACCTTCCCCTTCACTTGGGTTCACCTATCACTTTCTAGCTTGTACTCCTTCCCCCCCACCCACATCTTACTTTGATATTTTCTCCCATTCTTTCCAGCTCTGATGAAGGGTCTCAGCCCAAAAAGTCAACTGTTCATTCCTTCCCACAGATGCTGCCTAGCTTGCTGAGGTCCTCCAGCATTACGAGTATTACACTGGATTTCTAGCACCTGCAGAATCTCTTGTATTATGTTGTGGACGAGGTGGGCCAAAAGGCTTGTTTTCATGCCGTATGACTCTACAATTCCATTTGAATCAGTGTTAATGTTTCTGCAGCGTCTTCAATCCAAATTGTTGACTCTGTTTTGGTCTCCACAGTTGCAGCTTGACCTGTTGTGTGTTTCCAGCAGTTTTCATTCAGCAGCAAATATAAAATCATTTATCATTGGCTTTCAGATTTTTGTACTAGACATGACATCATACAAAAACAATTATTTTTCATTGTACATATTGTGCAGATTATAAATAACATTTATCAGATCAAGATCTGTAGCAATTTCAAAGTTCAAAGTTCAATGTAAATTTCTTATCAAAGTGTGTAGATGACTCCAAAAAAGGTTCATTTTCTTGCAGGTGTACACAAAACAAAGAAATGCAGTAGAATTAATGGAAAACTACACACAAAGGCTAACTATCAATCAATGTGCAAAAGAAAAAAAATCTGTTGAAATGCATATATAGATAGATAGATAATACTGAAGACATCAGTGGTAGAGTCCTTGAAAGTGAGTCCATAGGTCGTGGAATCAGTTTAGTGTTGAAATCAGTTAAGTTATCCACAGTGGTTTAGGAGCCTGATGATAACTGTTCCTGAACCTGGTAGTGTGGGTCCTGGATGTCTTTCGCAATGTGAATAACGAGAAGAGAGCATGGCCTAGACGTTGTGTTCCTTGATGATGGATGCTGCTTACTTGCAATAGCACTCCTTATAGCTGTGATCAGTGCTGGGGAGGATTTTACCTCTGATGACTGCGCTGTATCCAACACCTTTTGTAGGCGCTTCCATTCCTGGGCATTGGTGTTTCTAGATCAGGCTGTGACGCCACCAATCAGGATACTCTACATTGTGCATCTGTAGATAACATGACAGATCTGCACAATTTTCGAAGAAAGTAGAGGCACTACCACACCTTTTCTGTAATGGCACTTACGTGCTGGTCCCAGATCAAATCTTCTGATATGATAATAATGCCAAAAATTCACAGTTACTGACCCTCTCCACCTCTGATCCCCTAACGAGGGTGAGCTCATGGACCTCTGGTCTTTTCCTCTCATAATCAATAATTAGCTCCTTGGTTTTGGTGACGCTGAGTGAGAGGTTATTGTTCAGCCAGATTTTCACTCTCTCTTCCATATACTGATTCATCAACACCTTTGATTTTGCCAACAATAGCAAACTTAATTATGGCATTGCAGCTAAGCTTAGCCTCACAGTCACAGGAGAAATAGATATAATTTGAACTATCGACTCCGGATTATTTTTAAACCAAGTGATTCCTGAAATATCAAATGGGAAATTTTACAAAGTCATCATCTGCTAAAGTGCAACTTAATGGGAATTACATGCTGACATAATAAGGAAGTGGTAGATTGCTTTAGTAAGGAATCCTCTGATCATTGGCTTTTGTAACATCTAGGATGAAGCAAGGAAAATTATTTGGAGGGACAAAAGCACAAGTAGAAGGGTCATTGCATGGTGAAGGAATAGACAGGTTGGAAAAATAATGACAGCCCAGAAATAAGCATCTGATTTCTGAGGCACAGATCTGGCCAATTAGAGGTTTTGTGACAGGAGATGGAGTTCCACTGATTCATAAACTACAATCCATTCAAAGAATCTCAGGGAAATATGATCCTGAAGATCATTTCAATTTGAGGGGAGGTGGAAGAGGTGTAGTGAATGATGGAAACAGGGGTGGGAGGATTGTGCAAAAAAGGAGAATTGATCGAGCAAGGAAATGAGGGCTGTGAGAACAAGTGGAATGAAAGAACCAAGGGAATGGTGTTGTCAAAATCACTGCGTGAGCATTTAATAAATCTGACAGAAAGTATCTGGCAATCAGCCACTGTGTTACTATCAAGCATCAGTTTTAATTAAAGTGCAAAATATATACCAGCACCTTCAAGAAAGATTAGGGAAATTCCAGCATGATAACTAAAAGCAATTTTGCTGTTATTGCAAAATGCCCTCTAAATGCTACAAGGTATTATGTAGCATATTTTTTAAATCCATCTTGATATGAGAATAGGGGAATTTATAAATTGTTTCTTTAATATTCAAGGGCCTACAGTAGTTTTTTACTATCAGTTGGTATAAGCGATTTCATAATATACTTAATAGCCATTCATTACTAAGCTGCGAGAAAAACAAAAAAGTTAATCCCTTGTGGCAGTTCTAACCTTTTGTACCTAGTCCAGGGAATGTGTACTTCAAAATGTCATTATATGAATTCTTTCGACATTTTAATTGGAGATTTTTAGTTTTAAACTGTTGGAGAGTATACACTTTCATGCCTTCCAATGAATCCTAATAATAATCCTAATATGTTTATACATAATTGATTGTATGTAGAAACATCTATGCTCATAACATGAGATCATACTGTATTAGTGAAAAGAAATCAAAAAGAAATACTGATATTTTTTGTCTTTGTTCACGTGGAATTGCCAAATAAATTGCCAACTGACATTGTACTTCTGGATACTCGAGTACAAGACCTTTAAGCGAGAGCAAGGCATATCTTTATGCCTGTCTGAGCAATGCAAGGTGCCCTTTTCACAAGATATTCCACCAAATCCTTTTCTCAGAAATGCCTAAAAGGAACACTCAGAAATCTCTCTTCTGTCAATTAGATTTTTTCTGAATTTTCCTTATCAAGAGAAGTTTTCTCTATCTACACAAGAAACGTGCACTTGTGGAGGGATGATATCTCCAATAACTTCAGCACGAGCTTGTCTCAGTGTACAACAGTAGGTTTGTCGACATTTGATGATGGATTGCAAACATCATTTTCATAAGTGAATCAATGCACTATGCACTCCTGGGCTAATGTCGCCATCTTGTGGTAATATGGTGTAATTCTAGATATTGCCAGAGGAACCATTTAAAGAGGAAAAGGATTATAAAATGCTCTAGATTGTGAAGTGTTCATCCTGGGCCATAGTCGCCTTTGTCTCCACCCAGTCTTTGTAATTGTTACTGACCTGACCTGGAAACGTCAGCTCTGCTCAGATTGAAGTGATCAAGATAACCATAGCTAGGTACCGTACAGAACAACAGGCTTTATAAAAATACTTCAGAAATGTTCCTGCTTGGGTGATACTTCTAATCGATTAGAAAATGTAGTCACAAAAAGCTCTGGAAATGTAAATACCACATTAAATTTTACTGTGATGTGAAATAATCCTGTTAAATGTTTCCTTAAATATTTACAGTAATAACAACTAAACTGGTACAACAGAGGATTTCTGTTCTGAGAACATAGAACCTTTCATCCATAAAATAACTGTTTAAAGCCTTGCAATACATTGACAGTAGAGCTCCCTTTCGTATTCCAATAACAGTGCAGAGAGTTGATAACTACATTATTTTTGAATAATTGATAACCAACTGAAATGCATTATTCACTATTCTCCAATTTAAGGAAGATGAAATCATGCCAACAAAATTTGAAGAAGAGTCCCTTATCTGGATGGCTGCAGACCAACCAATCAAAGACCATGCCTTCCTGAGCCCTAAGGTTTTGGAACTGTGCGGTGACCTCCCTATCTACTGGCTTCGTCCAACTTACACCAAAGGTAACTGTGATGGCAGTTTTACTGTTGACTGCTGCACTTCTGATTACAAAGAGTACATAGGGAATGGTGTCCAATCTAATAAAGTTTTCTTTCTTGATGAAAAGTAACAGGTCTTCTTGAAACAAATGAAAATTAATTAACATTTGAATCTATCCTAAGATACAATGTTTGATTTTGAGGTTTATGCTTTCAACCTTGAACTGATTCCCCTGGTCGCTATAAAGTTGACAGAATGGTTCGCTCAACCAAAGATCAGATCATGTGCAATTGGCAGCATGCCTTAATTTTTTACAATTAAAATTAATGTATTAAAAACTCAATAATAAATAAATTTAATGGCCAGAGTCCTTTCAATGTTTGTATTTCTTGATTTAGATTTGAGTAGTTTAACTCCATGGGTCAATGTAAGAAGACAGCACTGCTCAGGATAATACTGCATTGCATCTGTTATTAACTTTTCTCATATACAGTTAGTTATTAGCTGAGAATGAGCTTGAGCCAATTACAGTGCGTTCACACAAAACAATGGAGGAGTTCAGCAGGTCAAGCAACATCTATGGAGAGGAATAACGAGTCGATGTTTCAGGCTGCAACACCAAAACATCGACTGTTTATTCCTCCCCAGATGCTGCCTGACCTGCGGTGTTTCTCCAGCATTTTGAATTGAATTGAATTGACTTTATTACTTACATACTTCACGTACATGAGGAGTAAAAACCTTTTATGTTACGTATTCGTCTATATGTGCAATTTATAGTAATTTGTAATGAATAGTATGTATAATACGACAGTCAATATAGCGTAGAAGTACAATTGTATCAGTGTGAATTAATCAGTCTGATGGCCTGGTGGAAGAAGCTGTCCCGGAGCCTGTCAGTCCTGGTTTTTATGCTGCGGTACCGCTTCCCGGATGGTAGCAGCTGGAACAGTTTGTGGTTGGAGTGTCTTCAGAAGTAGGCCATTCAGCTCATTGAATCTGCTCCACGTTTCAATCATGGGTCGATCCAATTTTTCTAGACATCCTCACTTCCCTGCTTTCTCACCATACCCTTTGATGCCCTGGCTAATCAAGAAACTATCTATCTCTGCCTTAAATGCACCCAATGGCGGCCTCCGCAGCTGCTCGTGGCAACAAATTCCACAGATTTACCACCCTCTGACTAAAGTAATTTTGCTGCGTCCCTGTTCTAAATGGACGACCTTCAATCCTGAGGTCATGCCCTCTTGTCCTAGACTCCCCTACCATGGGAAATAATTTTACCATATCTGATCTGTTCAGACCTTTTAACATGCAGAATGTTTCAATGAGATCCCCCCTCATTCTCCTGAACTCCAGGGAATACAGCCCAAGAGCTGCCAGACTTTCCTCTGGGTCCCCAATGATCCTTTGTGCCCTTTTTACACACCTGTCTTTGTAAGTGTCCTGAATAGTGGGAAGTTCACATCTACAGATGCACTGAGCTGTCCACACCACTCTCTGCAGAGTCCTGCAATTGAGGGAAGTACAGTTTCCATACCAGGTGGTGATGCAGCCAGTCAGAATGCTCTCAAACATGCCACTGTAGAAAGACTTTAGAATTTGGGGGCCCATGCCAAACATCTTCAACCATCTGAGGTGAAAGAGATATTGTTGTGCTTTTTTCACCACACAGCCGGTATGTACAGACCACGTGAGATCTCCAGTGATGATTACGCCAAGGAACTTAAAGCTGTTCACCTTCTCAACCCCAGATCCATTTATGTCAATAGGGGTTAGCCTGTCTCCATTCCTCCTGTAGTCCATAACCAACTCCTTTGTTTTTGCAACACTGAGATAAAGGTTGTTTTCTCGACACCACCTTGTTAGGGTAATGATTATTTCTCTGTAGGCTGCCTTGTTATTATTTGAGATTAGGCCAATCAGTGTAGCCTCATCAGAAAATTTAATTAGCGGAGTGGGTGTTGACACAGTCATGGGTATACAGAGAGTAAAGGAGGGGGCTTAGGACCTGTGTTGAGGATCAGAGGGGCAGAAGTGAGGGAGCCCATTCTTACCACCTGCCAACAATCTTCCAGGAAGTCCAGGTTCCAGCTACACAAGGCAGGGTCAAGGCCAAGGTCTCTGAGCTTCTTGTCGAGCCTGAAGGGAATTATGGTGTTGAATGCTGAACTGTAGTCCAAGAACAACATTTTCACATAAGCATCTTTCTTCTCCAGGTGTGTAAGGACGGTGTGTAGAGCTGTGGTTATTGCGTCATCTGTCAATCGGTTGTGTCGGTAGGCAAATTGTGGGTGGTAGCGTGCTGCAGGTGTAGTCCTTGACCAGCCTCTTAAAGCATTTGCTTAATATTGAGGTGAGTGAGACAGGACGCCAATTGTTCAGACATGTTACCTTGGTCTTTTTAGGTACAGGGACAATGGTGGATGTTCTGAAGCAGGAGGGCTCTCCACACTGGGAGAGGGAAAGATTAAAAATGTCTGTAAACACACCTGCTAGTTGTGCTGCACACATCCTGAGTACCCACCCTGGGATGCCGTCCGGTCCTGTAGCCTTGCGACTGTCCACCTGTTGGAAACACCTGCGTTACTCAGCCTCAGAGATGACCAAGGTGCAAGTCACATCAGTGGTTCTCCTCAGGAGCTCAGTGTTGGCGACATCGATCCCAGCATAAAAAAAGATTTAGCTCATCTGGGAGAGAGCCAGCAATGGTGGCAGTACCACTGAGCTTAGCTTTGAAGTCTGCGGTGGTGTGCAGACCTTGCTGTGAGCTGCGTGTGTTGTTGGTGGAGAGTTGTGTCTGGATCTTGTCCCTGTATTGTTGTTTTACTGCCTTGATGACTTTGCGCAGATCGTAGCTGCATTTCTTGAGTTCCAGCTGATTGCCAGCAATGTCAGCTCTGTCTCACGTGATTGTTACGTTACATCTGTTTAAACGTACTATGGGTTAACAATGAAGAATCACATTCTGGAAGAATTAGAGAATTTTTATTTACAGTAATAAACAAGCACGTCTTAACCCAGCCACGTGCTGGCACATTCTAGCAATCCTGTGCATGCTCAGTGCTCTGTCCAATCATGTACTGGCACATCATTGCACATGATATCACCACAGCGATGAAAGTGCTGCTCACGTGGAACTGTTGATCCAGGGATTCTAGCTTGGGTAAACTCCGACCGATTTTTGGGGGACAATGTACCCTATGCACTTCTGGATGAAGCTTGTGACCCTTTCCATGAATTGGAGACATCCTCATCGCGGAAGACATTCCAGTTAACGTTATCAAAGCAGTCCTGTAGCATGGAGGCCGATCGGACCAACAGTGCACAGTTTTAAATACGGCCACCTCTTGTTTCAGCTTCTGCCTTTATATCAGCAGTAGCAAGATAGAGGAATGATCCAACTTTCCAAATGGTGGTGGAGAAGCGCTTTGTAAGCATTGTGGGAAGGACAGTAGCAATTGTCGAGTATGCTCTCTCCCCCGCGCTCACCTGACAAAACTTTAGTCAGTGATGCTCTATTAAAGTCTCCAGGGTGCTGATGGCCTCGTACAGTTCCTTGAGAGCCAGGTCAGTATCAGCCTGCGGTGGAATATACACCATAGTGATAATAACAGCCGTGAACTCCCTAGGCAGCCAGAGAGGTCTACACAGCAGCACAATGTACTCCAGTTCTGGGGAACAAAAGGATTTGAGGGCATGAACATGTGTGTGTTGCTCTGGATTTCCAGCATCTTCAGAATCTCTTGTGTCTATGCAATGTATTCACATCAAAATCAATAAACTCCATGACATTTCTTCAATATGTGCTCCTGTCAAATGAATCCTTACACCAATAAGTGAGCCTTACTAAGCTTATTCTTCAGGCTTGATATTTCATTCTGTTTTGTTCAGATCAGATATGTTCTTTCCAGTTATTTTTCAAGCATTGGTGGCTATTAAAACAGCCTTTGATCAAGAGATGCATCTGCTATTGGACTGTTTTTAAAGAGTTAGAAGTTCAAAGTAATGTTAATATCAACATATATATACGTCACCATAAACAACCCTGTGATTCATTTTCTTGTGGGCATACTCAATAAATCTTTAGAATAATAGCCATATTAGGAGTAAGTGAAGCTATCCCTTCAGGTTCGAGGCCCTGATGGTTGAGGGGTAATAACTGTTCCTGAACCGGATGGTGTGAGTCCTGGGGCTCTTGTGTCTTCCTCCTGATGGCAGCAGTGAGAAGAGAGCATGGTCTCTGTCTGGTTGGGTTCCCTGATGACAGATGCTGCTTTCCTGTGACAGTGCTTCATGTAGATGTGCTCAGTGGTTGGGAGGGCTTTACCCATGATGGACTGGGCTGTATCCATTCTCATAGAGTTTTTTGGCCAAGGACATTGGTGTTTTGGGACCAGGCTGTGATGCAACCAGTAAATATACTGTCCAATACACACATCTATAGAAGGTTGCCTAAGTTTTAGAAGTCATGCCAATTGCCTGCAAACTTCCAAGGAAGTAGAGGCACTGCCATGCTTTTTTTCATAATTGCATTTATGTGCTAGGTCAGGGTCCTCCAAAAAAATATCATCCAGGAACATAAAGTTGCTAACCCTCTCCATCGCTGATCCTCCAATGAGATCTGGCTTATGGATCTCTGGTTTTCCTCTCCTGAAGTCAATAATCAGTTCCATGGTATGGCTGACATTGAGTGAGAGTTATGGCACCACTCAGCCAGATTTTTAATCTCCCTCCTATATGCTGATTCATCACCACACTTGACAGCAGTGACATCAACAAACTTAAATATGGCATTGGAGCTGTGCTTAGCCACACAGTCATAAACATAAAACAGGTAGAGCAGGGGGCTAAGCACACAGCCTTGTGGTGCACCTGTGCTGATGGAGATTGTGGAGGAGATGTTGCTGCTAATTCGAGCTGACTGGGGTCTGTGAGTGAGGAAATCCAGAATCCAATTGCACAAGGAGGTATTAAGGCTTGGAGCTTATTGATTAGTTTTGAGGGAATGATGGTATTGAATGCTGAGCTGTAGTTGATAAAGAGCATCCTGAGGAATGCATCTTTGCTGTCCAGATGTTCCAGGGTTGAGTGAAGAACTAATAAGATGGCATCTGCTGTGGACCTGTTGCTTAAGTAGGCAAAGTGGAGCAGATCTAAGTCACTTCTCAGGCAGGAGTTGATGTGTTTCATCACCAACCTCTCAAAGCATTTCATCACTGTGGATGTAAGTGCTATTGGATGATAGTCATTGAGGAAGGTCACCATGTTCTCCTTCGGCAACGATATAATTGAAGCCTGCTTGCAGCAGGTGGGAACCTCAGATTGTCAAATCGAAGGGTTAAAGATCTCAGTGAACACTTCAGCCAGTTGATCAGCACAGGTCGTTAGTACTTGACCAGATATCCCATCTGGCCCGGATGTTTTTCGCATGTTCACCCTCCTGAAGGCTGCTCACACATCACTTTCAGAGACTGTAATCCTTGGGGGCTGTGGGAGTTTATGATGGTTCCCTCAAATTTTGGCGGTCAAAGTGAGCAAAGAAGGCGTTGAGCTCATCTGGAAGTGAAGCCATGTTGTCAACTATGTGGCTTGATTTAAATTTGTAAGAGGTGAATGAGGCCTACCACAACTGTCAAGCATCCTTCTTTGAATCGTTTGGTCTTTGCTAGTGAGATGGCTTTCCAGCGAATGTACCTGGGCCTCACATAAAATTCCAGGTCACCAGACCTGAATGCCTCTGGTCTGGCCCTCAGTAGATTTCAGATCTCATGATTCATCCAGGGCTTCTGATTGGGGAAGACTCTGAAAGATTATGTGGGGATGCACTCGTCTACAGCTGTTTTAATAAAGTCCCTTGCAACCATGGCATATTCACTCAGATTCCCAGATGAGTCCTTGAACATGGTCCAGTTCACTGACTCAAAGCACTCGCACAGCCGCTCCTCTGCCTCCCGCAACCAGCTCTTTGTTGCCCTGATCTCTGGAGCTTTTCTCTTTACCCTCTGCCTGTATGCAAGTAGGAGGACAGTCAAGTGATCCAATTTACTGAAATACAGCTTGGGTATGAAATGATAGGCATTTCTTATCTTATTATAACAGTGGGCCAATATCTTAGGACCTCTAGTGGACAGGTTATATGTTAATGGTAATTAGGCAGGTTTTTCTTCAAACAAACTTGGTTGAAGTCTCTGACTATGATTTGAAATGCTTCAGGATGGACATGTTTCTTTTTGGAAATGGCATCATGACAGCATCGCGAGCACTTGATTATAGTCGGCCGCTGGTGGTATGTCAACTGCAGTCAGGATCACAGGTGATAAATCCCTAGGTAAATTAAATGGATGGCATTTGACCCTTAGGTGTTCCAGTTCAGGGGGGATACAAGTTCAACAAAACTGCCACATCAGAGCAGCGTCAAGGGTTTATCATGAAACACACACTTCCCCTTTTGCCTTTTGGTTATTCATTGTGTTGTAATCAAAATCAATATCGATATCAATTGGAGACTAATTCAATATCATTTTCTTTCTTTGACATAATCTTCATTTTCCTGCACGTAATCACCAATGCCTTCCTGCCCTTTGCCCATATTCTCACTGTGGTCTTTCACCACATTCACTCCTGAAGTGAGTGGAATTTTCTGATAGGCTAAATCAAAATTTGAAAGCAATGTGTGACAGTCACAAAGCAAAAGAGATGAAAATGTAAGTTCTGGTTGACATTTATTGTCTGCACAGGGTTTTATTGAAGAATAAAAATAAGAATCCATTTTCCAGATGGACCTTCAATAGTGTGTCTATAAATTTATTGGATGAATGGAAAAAAATCCAGTCTTATATATTCTTTTGTATTTTCCTGTTGAATGAAGTGACATAAACTTTTAATCTATATATGAGCTTAATGGATTCTTCGATCTTTTTCTCATATCTGTTTCAACCATCCAACTATGCAGCAGAGAAAGTTGTCCTGAAATTCTGAAACTGATTAACAGCTGAACATTTACAACTAAGATTTATTTTGAAGCTAACCAAAGTTGCAATGTAATTTATTTTGTCTTCACAGATGGTCAAAGGAAGAGAAGATCAGTGGACCATGAGAAACCTCTGATACCTGACCCTTACTACTATGAGGTTGACTTTAACCCTGGTGCAGTGGATGATTTTGGCCAGATTGTGGGAGCTCCTGCTGAGGTTGATGTTGAAACAACAGAGGTACAAGCTCAGGATGCAAGGGCAAATGATACCATTCCAGAAGAAGGGGAACCATCTACCTTCAATGCAGAAAACCCCTATCATGTATGTACAAGTATTATTTCTCATAGGCCATGAATAGCAGTTAATTAGCTAATAGAGCTGAGATAAGGCTTGGCATCCATGCCAAGTAACTGGTGCAAAGCCTCAAAAAATATATAAATCTATTCTTTTATGTTTTGCATTGATTGTGGGCATCAGTGGCTAGTTCAGCATTTAAAGTCAGTCCCTCCTTATATACCTTTGAGAAGATGGTGCTGATAAGCTGCCTTTTTGAATCACTGCAACCCCTGTCTCACAGGGACTCCCGTGGAGCTCTTGGAGTTCCAGGTTTTTGGCACTCCAGTATTAAGAAATGGTGATAGATTTTTCAGTGTCAGTATGGTTTATGACTTGAAGAGGAAATTGAAATAGATGTCAGGATATATGGTCCTCTTGTCCTCCTACAATATACAATCTGTGATTCTTCAGAGTTTTTACCAAAGATGCCTTGGTACTCTGCCATAGTTCATCTGGTAGCAGGTCTACCCTGTGGCCATGACACTTCACTTTAAATGGTGTAACTGTTGAATGTAATGGATGGACTTTTCCCTGAATGATTCCAAAAATCTTTCTGGAACAGCACTCAACCAGACAATTAGAACATACTCTACTGCATTCTATATTAACATCTTGGAGATGATGAAAAAGCTAATAGAAATCAGGAGGGAAATTATACTGGTATTGCTTTATTATGATGATGTGTACCAGAATACAATGAAAAACTTGTGCTTTGGTAACCATCTAAACAGATGATGCCAAATAAAATTACATCAAGGTCGTACCAAAAAACAGAATGGAGAGGATCATTTTTCAGCTACAAAGACAATGCAGTACAGGTAGACAAATAAAATGCAAGGGCCACGATGAGGTAGAATGGGAGATCAAGAGTGCTTCATTTCTGAACGTTTGGAAGATTCATTTGAAGAGTGGGATAGTAGACTGATGATATGTACTGTCAGGCTTTGATATCTTCTGCCTGACATGAGAGAGGAGAAGGGATAGTGACGAGGGTGAGGAGCTCCTTGATTACGTTAGCTGCTTTCCTGAAGCAGCAGGAAGTGTAGAGAAAGTGTGTTGCCTATCTTTAGTGATTACTGTCTGTTGTTCAGGAAGACAAGAATCCAGTTGCAGAGTTGGGTGTAGAATCCTGTATCTAGGACTTTGAAGGTGAGCTTGTTTGGAATTATGGTGCTGAAGGCAGAACTATAGTCAATAAATAGGAGTCTGACATGGGTGCCTTAGTTATCAAGTCCCAGAGCAGAAGTGCAGGGCAGGAAGATGGCTCCCTGTTTCAGCGTTAGCTGAATTGCATGGGTCAATGTTGTCTGGGGGACTGGAGCTGATGTGTGCCGTGACTAGCCTCTCAAAGCACTTCATGATGGTGGATGCCAGTGCCATTGGACAGTGGTCATTAAGGCACATTATCTGATCTTTGTTTGGTACTGGGATGATAGTAGTCTCCATAAAGCAGGTGGAAACCTAAGATTAGGGTAGAGTTTGGTTAAAGATGTCTGAATGCTCCTACCAGTTGGTTCATGTAGGATCTGAAGACATGGCTGGAGGTTTCATCTGGGTGGTTGCTTTTGGTGGGTTCAAACTCAGGAAGACCAAGCTGACATCTACAACAGTAACCATGGGAACAGGTGCCATATCAGATGGTGTGATTTCACTGACCTTCCTTACAAAACACACAGGATGCATTCAGCTCATTTAGGAGGGATGTATTGTCCCCAGTGATGCCTCCTGACTTTGCTTTATAGCCTGTTATAGCTTACAAGCCTCGCCATACTTTACAAGCTTAGACTGGTGTTGCCTTTTGGCACTCCTGATTGCTTCGTGAATACAGTCAGGGTCACCTGTCTTGAACACCTCAGACCGGGATTTGATTAAGGGGTGGATCCCTCAGTTTGGTTTTCAGTTGGAGACCAATCAGATTGACCCATTTGGTACACATTTATTGGCTAAGACTGTGATGTCATTTGTCATGTTTATTTAGGTCAGTTGAACATGGACAAGTCCACCAAACCGAAGTAGTTGCGTGGGAGCTCATCTTTTCCCTCAGACCAGCACCATATGAATCTCACATTGCAGAATACCCAAATGCAAACGTACTCTTTGTAGTCACTGTACAATATTTGTGTAGCTGGTCCAGTTCGACATCTTATCCATCCCGGGATGTTCAAGATAGCAGATTTGATTGATGGTGGTGATATCATTGGATATACACAAGATATTCTGCAGATGCAACAGACACAAGATGCTGGATGAACTGAGCAAGTCAGGCAGTCTCTGTGGAGAGGAGTACACAGTCGATGTTTTGAGCCAAGGCCCTTCGTCAAGACTGATAAAAGGTCTTGGCCCAAAACGTACACTGTTTATTCCTCTCCATAGATGCTTCCAGGCCTGTTAAGTTCCAGTAGCATTTTGCAAGTGACTTTCATGTCAGAGATTCCAATTTATAGAGATTCCTGGAATAAAACAACATAAAAACAGGCCCTTTGGTCCAACTTAATGATACCAACCACAATGACTATCCAATGTAATCCGATTTGCCTGCATATGGCTCAATGTAAATCTGTAAATCTTTCCTATCTTCGTATCTGCCTGTGTCACCTCCTAAGCCAAATATTTGTGTATAAGACATGTTTCTCAGATTCCTCTTAAATATATCACCTCTTGTTTTGGACTCTCCTGTCCTTGGAAAAAGACTATGGCTAGATGCTCTATATATACACTCATTATTTTACGACATTTACAAGATCACCCTTCAATCTTCTATGTTCCAAGGACAATATTATCTAGTCTCTTATTCCAGTGCAAGCTCTCCATTCCAGAAAACATGCTGGTGAATCTTTTCTGCACTCTCTCTAGCTTAGTCACATCCTTTCTATAGTGTGGGAACTGATAAAAGGTCTTTTATCAGTTGCAACCTACACTCTAAATGTAGTCTAGCCAACGTCTTACATAGAAACATGGTGCAGGAATAGGCCATTCAGCCCTTCGAGCCTGCACCGCCATTCAGTGATCATCCAACTCAGAACCCTGTACCTGCTTTCTCTCCATACCCCCGATCCCTTTAGCCACAAGGGCCATATCTAACTTCCTCTTAAATATAGCCAATGAACTGGCCTCAACTGTTTCCTGTGGCAGAGAATTCCACAGATTCACCACCCTCTGCGTGAAGAAGTTCTTCCTCATCTCAGTCCTAAAAGGCTTCCCCTTAATCCTTAAACTGTGACCCCTCGTTCTGGACTTCCCCAACATCGGAAACAATCTTCCTGCATCTTCCTGTCCAATCCCTTTAGAATTTTATACGTTTCAATAAGATCCCCCCTCAATCTTCTAAATTCCAGTGAGTATAAGCCTAGTCGATCCAGTCTTTCTTTATATGAAAGTCCTGCCATCCCAGGAATCAATCTGGTGAACCTTCTCTGTACTTCCTCTATGGCAAGAATGTCTTTCCTCAGATTAGGGGACCAAAACTGCACACAATATTCTAGGTGCGGTCTCACCAAGGCCTTGTACAACTCCCTGCTCCTGTACTCAAATCCTTTTGCAATGAATGCCAACATACCATTTGCCTTTTTCACCACCTGCTGTACCTGCATGCCCACCTTCAATGACCGGTGTACAATGACACCCAGGTCTCGTTGCATCTCCCTTTTCCTAATCGGCCACTGTTCAGATAGTAATTTGTTTTCCTGTTCTTGCAACCAAAGTGGATAACCTCACATTTATCCACATTAAATTGCATCTGCCATGAATTTGCCCACTCACCTAACCTATCCAAGTCACCCTGCATCCTCTTATCATCCTCCTCACAGCTAACACCGCCACCCAGCTTCGTGTCATCCACAAACTTGGAGATGCTGCATTTAATTCCCTTATCTAAATCATTAACATATGTTGTAAACAACTGGGGTCCCAGCACTGAGCCTTGCGGTACTCCACTAGTCACTGCCTGTCATTCTGTAAAGGTCCTGTTTACTCCCACTCTTTGCTTCCTGTCTGCCAGCCAATTCTCTATCCACATCAATACCATACCCCCAATACCGTGTGCTTTAAGTTTGCACACAGCAAATAACAAATTGCAGGAGGAACACAATAGGTGGACCAGATTCTGTGGAGAGAAAATAATTGTCAACTTATTGGGTTAAGATCTTGCTCAGAACTAAGAGTAGAGATGGAAGGTAGCTTGTACAGAAAGAAGGTAGGAGGAGGAGGGGTGAGGAATGGTGGGCAGATGGAGCTAGTTTGGGGGAAGTGAGGATGAAGGTGGAGACAGAGGCTAATGGTGACGAGCAGGAATATAAATGCTGGTCAGGAAAGAAAGGTGATGAAGGGAACCATTTAACAGAGGGATAGAGAGTGAAAGAAACCAGATAGAGAAGAGAATCCAGTAAATAGAGACAGGTGGAACCAGGAAGGGGTGAGGGAAGAAAATTGGCAATGGTGGAGTTGCTGGAAAGGATATGGGGAGGGAAAACATATTAAGAGAACCAGAGGTGGATCAGAAGGAGAGAAAAGAGAACATAGGTCAAGGCTACCTTGAAGTTTGACCATATGGGTTTATTCTAGGTGATCCAGTTTCCTCTCACATATCAAAGGTTGGGAGGTTAACTGGCCACTGTAAATTACCCCGAGTGTGAGAGTTATAGAGTCTGAGGAGAGGTGGGGAATAAAGTGGCTCTAGTAAAGGATTAGTGTAAATGAGTGGTTGATAATTGGCATAAACTTGGTGCTGTACGGCACAGTGCAAAATCACTGTAATTTTGACAATAAGTGTTCTGAACTTACAAAGTATAATTTGAGAAAACCCTCGTGACCTTTTCCAAAAGAGTGGTTGCACTCAATAATGGAACTGTCATCTAATCTATGAAATGCCATTATAAGTTAGCATCAAAAGTTTACAAATGAGAAAAAAAAGACTGAAACCACAGTGAAGCGTGACCAAGGACCAAACAGAAGATGCAAGGTAACAGCTTCCCTGATAAACTAAAGCATATCATTAGCAAATTCCCACAAGGCATTAAAAGAGTAAAAGAAGACAAATAGTTTGTAGACAGTTCAAACATACAGATGGTTAAAGGTGGAAATAATGTAAATACTCCCTTTCTCCTGCCCTCCTTCCCACAGAATCAGTATTGACTCAGGTGAATGAAGAATATTGGAAGTGGAATTGAAGAGTGCAATTAGCTTTCCCTTGCTCAAATCTGGGCAAAAAGCAGTCAAAGCTTAGATCAGCACAACCCAGAACGTTATTGAAAAGTGTATAAAAATAAGTAATGGCACAAGTAAAATAAGAACAAATTCTATATGTAATACAGCAAGATATGATCTATGTGTAAATGGCTACAAACTGTTATTCTCTAATTTGAACTCCGATTTCTACACATTGCATAGTTTTAGCTCTTAACTCTGTCCTTCAACATATATTTTCATTCAACTTTCACTGTACAACTGACCAACCTTGTATGTGATTCCTTTTTGTTAATTTTAAATATTCCTAAAGCTTTAACCCTGTATGTGTCTGGACAGAATTCATCTTGGTGATCACATATATCCTGAGCTACTCTTCATGACAATCTGAGTGGAAATTTTTCCCTTTCAACTTTACCATCTTCATTGTGTCTATCTGACCTAGAACCATGAATCGAGTCACAAGGTCACAGGGTCACAGAGGCAGAGGGTCACAAGGACACAGAGTCACTGGGTCAGAGTCACTGGCTCACAGAGTTATAGAGTCATAGGGTCACAGGATCACCAGGTCACAGTCACAAAGTCACAGGGTCACATGGCAACAGAGTCACAGAGTCATAGGGTTACAGGGTCACCGGGTTATAGAGGCATAGTCACAGGGTCACAGAGTCACAGGTTCACTGGGTGATAGGGTCATTGAGTCACAGGGTCACATGGTCACAGAGTCACTGGCTCACAGAATCACAGGGTCACAGGGTTACAGTCATACAGTCATGAGGTCACATGGTCACAGAGTAACAGGGTCACATGGTCAGGTCATAGTGACCTGGAGCTACAGGGTCTCAGAGTCCCAGGGTCACAGTGTCACTGGGCCACAGAGTCACAGATTCACAAAGTAACATGATCATGAATTCACCGTGTCATGGAGGGTCACAGGGTCAAAGAGTCACAGGATCACAGGGTCATGGAGTCACAGGTTCTCAAGGTTACTGGTTCACAGAATCACAGAGCATTGAGTCACAGCGTCAGAGTGTCACAGGGTCACAGAATCAGAGTCACTGGGTCGCAAGTGTCACAGGGTCATGGGTCACACAGTCACAGTGTCACAGAGTCACAGGGTCAAAAAGTCAGAGTGTCACAAGATGACAGACATAGAGTGATAGGGTCACAGTGTCACAGAGTCTCTGCGTCACACAGCACCAAAACTGGTCCTTTACCCTGACTGGTCCATTCTGACCAAGAAACTCATTTAAGCTACTTCTATTTGCCAACATTTAACCTGTGTAATTCTAAATTTTTTCTACCCATCGAACCTGTTCAATTTCCAGTCGTTAATGTTGGTGTACTCACCTTAAACACTTCCTCTGTTAGCTCATTCTTTATCCTGACCACACTCTGGTTTTTGCACCTCAGGTTCCTATCCAATCTCTCCCCCTCACCTTAAGCCTGAGCCCTCTAGTTCTTGATTCCCCAGTTTCCGGAAAACATCTGTGTGTATTCACCCTATCTCTGTTTTTCATAATTTTGTATACCCCTATCCTATCACTCCTCATTCTCCCGCACTCTGAAGAAGAATGTGCTCACCCTCGCTCCACAGCTCAGTCCCTCGAATTGCAGCAACTTCCTTGTGTATGTTCTCTGGACACATTCCAGATTAATGGCATATTTCCTCTCAAAGGGTGACCAAACCTGGACAGATATTCCAAATGGTCAGCTTCTGTAGTCCATACCCTGAGTGATGAAGGGATCTTGCCAGAAGACATCTTCTCCATCCTGTGGGTTTACACACTTTTATCTACTTGTCCTTCTGGGTCCCTCTCTTCAATGACAGTCATACAATCCTAGTTTGTCTTCCCAAAATGCACTCTTGTCTGAATTAAATTCCACTATAGAAATTTTTGATGTTCAATCATTAGCACAACAATGATGGTTCAATGGAGAAAAATGTTTGAGCTTATATGCATCCCAAAGTGTTTTTGCCAGATAATATTCCGGTAGTTATAATCTCAAACAACTGTTGGAGGCAACAGAACACTTACTTTGGCATTGCCTTGTACATATTACCTCTGGTGACATTCCCACATTACAAGGATCTAGAAGACAAATTTGTGTTTGTATGAACAAATGCTTCAAGGCATCCTTCTAGATTACAGCCTGTTTGAAACATTCATCGCTGACACTAGGTTCCCTACAGAGTTCTCAGATGAAAGTTTTCAGCCAGTCTTAATTCACCACAAATTACACATTCATTCTGGGGAATTTTTTGACTCCAGGGATTAATAGAGACATTATAGAAAATATATTTATTAATTAAACTCTCCACAGGAGAACTGTTAAGATCAGGATTTCTAATCAGCCATCATTTGTCTGGGCTCCAATGTATCTGCTCAGCCTTGGTCAGTTGAGGAAATGGGTATTTAAAGATCAAGAGCTGACACAAACTCTTGGTCTACTGGGCACCGGTGATGTCTGATGTTCTGTGAGCTTCTGCAGGCATCCCAAACCACTGTAAGTGCACCACCAACATTTTCTCTGCAAAATCCTCAATTGTGAAGGGCTGCCAAGAAAAGCGAAGGTTCCTTTCCATTAGAAAATACAGGCAAAGTTGACAAATGTAAAACACAGAATTTGAAATTAATAAACTTCTTATGCAGGAATGATAAACAATGTCAATGTCCTCTCTCAGGCCAACAACCTTGGCTTTAAGGACTGGGTGCACTCAGCTGGTGATGTCATTTCATATTCCTACATTGTAGGAATTTTCCTACAATTTTCCTTTCCTCTCTCTCTCTTTATCCTCCTACTACTACCATTCATGAGCCACCGTCTCACAATTCCACCCTTGCTCACCTGGCACAAACTGTCCAACCTCTTACACCTCCCCTCAGGCAACCAGTCACCTTGGACTCTTTTCTCAATATTCCTCTCCTCTTTATGCTAGCCATCCCACCTTTTGCACTTAGTCCTGATGCAGTGCTTTGACCCAATGGTCAACAGTCCATTTCCCCCTCATGGAAACTGCTGGACCAGCTGATTTCCTCTGGCAGATTGTTTGTTGTGACACCATGTGCACATCTAACACTGGTCACCCAAAGCAGACACCCCAGTCTGACCTATGCCATAGGAGAAGATGACCAGGGAACTGAGAAAATCATTCAAGGAATTGCTGCAAGTTTCCTTGAAGACATGCAGCATCCCCCATGACTACTTTGAAAATTGGGCCAAGGTGATGTTGAGAACCTCAAGGCAATAAATTGAGAGTACAGAGAAATCCTGTGTAGATAATGGAAGGGCCATACAATCAAACAAACTACCCGGCCACCAAATGGGCCGTCTGTTGAAGAGTCACAAAACCGAGTCATTTTCAATGCTAAGGGACTGCTAAGAAAGGAGAAAGCTTCCTTCTAATAGGAACTATTTAGAAAAAACAGGCTCAGTTGGAAAATGTAGGGTTAAATGATTGAACCTCTTTGCTGTCCATCTCTTCAAAGAGGCTGTTGAGTAATATGCATCTTTCTTCCAGACCAAGCCCCAGTAACTAAAACTGGCCGAGAACTTTTCATGTGGTAAGAAATATTAAATTACAAAGCAGAGAAACAGGTTGTGGAGTAAAAAGAGGCTCAAAAATGTACTCTTTAAACATTCTGCTGAGGAGCAAGGATTGATTTTAACACAAACAGATCATACAGATATTGCCAAGATCAATTGCAAAGGATATCTGTTGTGCTCACATTTACACTTGCAAAAACATTTGAAAATCTATCCATTCTTTAAACTCGCACAATATCAGTAAACTGATAATTAAGATCATACATTTCAAAGGTGATTTCAACAGCTATAACCATCAAAATGCTACTGGGTCTACCAACCTCTGAAGCAAAATAGATTAAAGAAATAGATTTTGTAATTGAACCAGGCTCTATCATTTCAAATAATGGCACTGAGACTGTTATTAGCATCTTATGAGCATGCTCACAAATAACTTGATTCTGTTAAGAGAATTGTTAGTTTTACAGTGTCCATCTTACTGCATTAGAGATATTTAAGTACCAACAAGTAGTTCAGTGGCACAGTGGGTTTGATTTAGCACAAAATCAATTGATCTCTGTGGATTTACAGCTTACAGCTCTTTAGAAGTTTGCATAGATTCAGCGTGCCATTAAAACATTGGAGAGTATCATAACTGATTTCATCAACTCTAATCCCAGAAATGGAAAAGGCTACAGACCTTGATGGAAACAGGCAAAGCCTTCCCCACCATTGAGTACACTTACATGGAATGCTGCTTCAAGAAAGCAGCACCAGCCATCAAAACTCCCCGCCACAAACAAGAGAAAATCTGCAGATGTTGGAAATCCAAGCAAAACACACAAAATGCTGAAGGAGCTCAGCAGGCCATGAAGCCTGGCTCAGTCTCAGTCCTGCTGAAGGGTCTCGGCCCGAAACATCGTCTCACAGACTCCTCTTTTCCACAGACGCTGCCTGGCCTGCTGAGTTCCTCCAGCATTGCAAAACTCCAGGCCACGTTCTCCTCTCACTGCTACCATCATGCAGGACTTATATCCCACACCAACAGGTTCAGCAACAATTACTTTCTGCTTGTTATGCCACCAGCATTTAGGGCAGCAGTGAAGGTCCTCCATCTCTGGGTGGTGTTCAGGTTTTTGTTCATTATGTCAGGAGCTTCCTCTCAGTTTCCACTAGTGCCAGTCATGCAAATCCCAGGTGGAGACTCAGGAGTAGCATCTTACTCAGATGTAGAAGGATTCTTCATTGCTATTTCCACAACAGTTTTATTTTACCAGTCAGGGTTACTGACCCTGTGCTGAACCCCTGAATCTGCAGATCCAGTGAACCACTCTAACCTCTACCCTTTGACCTGTTTGGCATGGGTAACCGTATCAAGAGGCAAAGCATAAAACCCTGACTCCAGCCTGCATAGCTCTCCGGGTCGTTAAGGCACGCAAGCCTCCAAACCCAACGACAAGATTGTGGCCCCCTTGGAGGTCAGGAACAATTATGACCCTACAGACATCAAGCTCCTGAACTGGCATGGATAACTTCACTCACCACAACTCTGAACTGAGTCTATGACCTACAGTCTCACTTTCAAAAACTCTGCTACAACCCATATTCTTAGTATTATGTTTAGTTTGTTTTCTTTTGTCATTAGAGTTTGTAAGCCTTTGTCTACTTATGTATAATTTTTCATAAAATTCTACTGTATTTCTGTTTTCTTCTAAATGCCCACAAGAAAAAGAATCTTATTGTAGTATATGGAAGCATATTGTTTCCACACATGCTAAATGGTAATGTATATGTACTTTGATAATCAATTTAACTTGAACTTTGAGCTTTTGACTGTTCAAGTCCAAGGATTACAATCCTTTCTTCACCTTTTAGAATGGGTCTCAGCTTACAAAGTCAACTCATTCCTAGTTTATCTCGAAAAGCACATTGGTATCAAAAAAACGGTGTGTAATGCAGAAGGCCTATAATAATGCAGTCAAAATTATCGTGCAATGATCATTCTTAGCAGGATGTTCATAAAACATTTTAGAATTACGCACAAAAGAATACAGTGAATTCTGGTTAATTGGGACACATCGGGTCCAATACATTTGGCCCAATTAGCCACAGTATCATGGAAATAGTTAAAAAGACAAAGTATTAATTAACTGAGTAACAAATTATGCATTTAAATGAAATACAGAACAAATTGGAACACTAACAACACTGTTACAGTACTATAAAACTGTAGTTTCAATAGCTATCAACTGATGAATTCATCCAATGTATGCTGCCATGTTTGGTAGATTAACTGTAAATGAACAAAATCAATGCAGACACCTAGTGCAGATAATGACTGCCTTCAGACAATGCTTTTGATGATTGCATTCTCCAAATCTTCATCTTCATTGTAGCATTCAAGACAGTAGTCAATACCTTAAAATCCTTTGTAGTTTCTAACTTGTTGATGTTGTAAAATTGTTTCATTTTTACTTCAGGCTGTTTCTGGCATCTCCAAAGCCTGAAAGCTTGAAACTGCAGTGAGAAAAACAGTTCTGAATTTTCTTACTTCTTATTTCTTGTCATCTATCTAGACTCCACCAAGTTCAATTCTAGTAACCTCATTACAGGAAGGATGTGGATACTATAGAGAGAGTGCATAGGATGTTGCCTGGATTGAGGAGCATGCCTTATGAGGATAGATTGAGTGAACACGGCCTTTTCTCCTTGGAGCGACGAAGGATGAGAGGTGACCTGATAGAGATGTACAAGATGGTCAGAGGCACTGATTGCATGGATAGTTAGAGGCTTTTTCCCGGGGCTGAAATGGCTAACATGAGGAGGCATAGGTTTAAGGTGCTTGGAAGTGGGTCAAGGGAGATGTCAGAGGTAAGATTTTTACACAGTGAGTCGTGGGTGTGTGGAATGCACTGCCAGCAAAGGTGGTAGAGGCGAATACCATAGGATCTTTTAAGATCCTCTTAGATAGGTACATGGAGCTAAAAAAGATGGAGGGCTATGTGGTAGGGAAATTCTAGGCAGTTTCTAGAATAGATTACATGGTCAGCACAACATTGTGGGCCGAACGGCCTGTAATCTGCTGTAGATTTCTATGTTTCTATCAGTGACAAAAATCACTGCTTTTTGAATACAAATACACTCAACTGGCACTATTTAAAAAACTGTCTATTCCAAGCATGGTGTACTGTTCAACTGGCAAACAAGTGCACAGAACGGACACGAGTCAGAAACTTACACAACCATCTCCTGCAGCATAGTCCCAAATAAACAAGGGGAGTTCTGGCTATTTTTTGATTAGTTTTTGTTCTTAACTATTGTTATCCTCTGTATTCTTCTTTAAAAATATGCTGTGTTAAAAATGATAAATATAATTTTACAAGTATTGGTATTATCTGATTAAATTGTAATGATTGTACTTCAATGGAATTCTGAATTGTCTTTATTTGATGGTGTTTGAAATTGAAGGGTTGGTAATTGTACGCACCCCCGATGCATTGAGATTAATTGTCAGTATTGATGTGCCTTTCTGTGGGAATGGACAATGAATATGAAAAATAATTGTGTAACATTGTAGTAGACATTTTGTATAGGGACTGGAATGTTGCTCACTCACTTAGGACATGAATATGCAATATATACTTGCATATTTTTACATGTGTTATGGTACATTCTGACTATAATAACAACTCTGAATCCCTAGAGGATGTTTTTGATTGTTGTCTGCCAAGTTGTCATGAGAATGGAAAGAAAATTGACAGAGGACTGGGCCTGGCAGAATATTTTAAATGCACCTCTCAGGGGAGGATTCCTTTGTGCTAACTGTAATGAAATGTAAACCTACTGTATTTATAAAGGTTTAATTATTTTATTACCCAAAGCCTATTCAAGAAAATTTCCACAGTTTCAATCAATGAATAAATGCTAGTTTTGGCTCTTTTGGAACTGGTTGCCACTGGACCTCATTCTATCCATCCAATAAAGAAAATATAGACTTGAAATTAGGATGTAACAGAAAAAAGGGCTTAACTATGAAGAGATTTTAAAGAGCAACTATTATATTATTTCAATGCTGTCTATCATTCCGAACTCAAATGTGCCATGCACTATAAATGATCCACTCATGAATAATTGAATCTGACAGTTCTCACATTAAACAGTGCATATCAAGAGCTAATAAGGATGACAATAAAACTATCATTGATTGGAATAATGTACATTTGCTATTAAATTGACTTAAAATAAAATTACAGTTATGAAAATGCTGAATAGTTATATAATCTCTGCATGCATTACTCATCTCCATTTAAATCTCCAGCTATAGTTTATCTGTTACTTAACTAGCCTCAAGATGTTTTTTAGTGTTTTGGCCTGTTTATAATTTCATAACATTCAATATTCAATTTGGTATTTGATAACCTTGTCTGTGTTGGTAGAAAAGCTTGAACGGAATTTAAGCAATAACGTACCGTAATTCAATTCATTGATATTTATGTTATCTGGGAAAAAAGCTAATACATATTTCTATTTGTGTTTGACTCAGATGATATTACTTTATGGAAATGTAAAGTTCAAATAATGAAAAGAATTGTTTGCAGTATTTGTTAAGTTTGTATCATCTTGATTGAATTTGGTGAAAGTAGACCATGAACCATGAGGATGAATCATCATCGTTTTTGTATTCCCAAGCCAAAGTGAGATTTTGATTCTTAAAGCAAGAGTTTTTACAATCATTGATCACAGAAAAAGCAAGGATTTTTTTAATCCTTTCCCATTTCTGTGATCTGAGCAATGTCTTCAAGTCTAGCACTTAATGCCCAGTCCTGATTGATTTGAGAAATTGGTCTCAGAACACTTTTCTTTAACTCTGTAGTGTGTTATTTTGTAAATGGTTTGATACAGGTGAATAACCAGTCAAGGGACATTCAAAGGTCTATTAAATTGGTATGAAAATGGGACCTACAGACATTTGTACAAAACCAGATGGTTTTTACAAGAATCTGATAGCTGTAAAGTCACTTTTACTGGGAGCAAATCTTTATCTTCAGATTCTTAAAACCAAATTCAAACTCTCAAGGTGCTGTGGAATTATGACTCAAGGAAATGCCAGATGGAATTTCACTCTGACAAAGGTGATATGATGCATAGAGGCAAGTTAAACCAGGACAGAACTTCCACTGTATAAGGTGTGGTTGAACAGAGGGACCTAGAAGTACAAGCACACATTTCCGTGGAAGTGGCAACACAGTTAGACAGGGTGGTGAAGAGGCCATGTTTGTCTTCATCGGCTGAGACTTGAATATAAGAGTTGAGATGTCAAATTACAGTTGTAAAAAAATGTTGGTTAGTCTGCACTTGGAGTGTTGTGGTCACAGCATTACAAGAAAAATATGATTAAGCTAAAGAGGCTGCAGAGAAGATTCACAATGATGTCACTGGACTATACCTCTTCTCACCCTGACTCTTGTAAAAATGCCATCCCCTTCTCTTATTTTCCTCGTCTCTGCCATATCTGCTCTCAGGATGAGGCTTTTCATTCCAGAATTACTGAGATGTTCTCCTTCTTCAAAGAAAGGGGCTCCCTTCCTCCACCATCAACACTGCCCTCACCCACATATCTTCAACTTTGCACAATCTGCTGTCACACCACACCAGCAGGAATAGTGTTCCTCTTGTCCTCACCTACCACCCCACCAGCCTCCATGTCTGGCACATAATTCTTCCTATCTTCCGCCATCTCCAACAGGATCCCACCACCTCCAAGTTCTGTTTTCGACAAGGATCACTCCCTATGCAACTCTTTTGTCCATTAGTTCCTCCCCACTGTTTTCCCTACTGGCACTTACCCTTGCAAGCAGAACAACCTGACCCTACACCTCCTCCCTCACTACCAGTCAGGGCCCAAAACAGTCCTTCCAGATGAGGCGACATTTCATCTGCCGATGTATCTGGTGCTCCCGATGTGGCCTCTTGTATGTTGGTGACATCCGGTGTAAATTGGGAGGCCGCTTCACCGAGCACCTGCACTCCATCTGCCAGAAAAAGCAGAATCTCCCAGTGGCCACCTATTTCAATTCTACTTCCCATACCCATTCTGTCATGCCAGTCCATGACCTCCTCTACTGCTGTGATGAGGCCACACTCAGGTTGGAGGAGCAACACTTTATACCACATCGGGGTAGCCTCCAGCCTGATGGCATCAATTTCTCCAACTTTCGCTAATTGCCTCATTTCACCATTACCATTCCCATTTCCCTCTCTCATCTTTTCTCCTTACCTGCCCATCACCTCCCTCTGGTACTCCTCCTCCTTCCCTTTCATCTGTGGTCTTCTAGCCTTTCCTATCAGATTTCCCCTTCTCCACCCCTTTATCTCTTTCACCAGCTCTTTACTTCACCCCTCCCCCCTCCTGGTTTCACCAATCACCAACCATCTTGTACATCTTCCTCCCTTCCCCCACCTTCTCACTCTGACCTCATCTTTTTTTTCCTAATCCTGATGAAGGGTCTTGGCCCAAACATGGACTGTTTACACTATTCCTCAGATGCTGCTTGGCCTACCGAGCTCCTTGTGTGTGTCATAATGATGTTGCCTGGATGGTGGGGAAATATGGGGTAGGCTGGTTCTGTTTTTCCTGGAGCAAAGGAGGCTGAGGCGATAGAGATACAGTATATAAAGTTGTGACACAAATAGCTAGAGATAGAAGTTAGAGCCTGTTTCCCATGGTAAGGGTATTGGAATAGTTTTAAGCTGAGAAGAAAAAAATTACTGGGGACCCAAGGGGTAAGTTTTCCATACAAAGAGTATTTATCTGGAATGAACTGCCAGAGAGGTGGTGGAGGCAGGAACAGTAATGACATTTAGGAGGCACTTGGACAAATGAGGAAGGCACAGATGGGTATGGAATTGATGCAAGCAGTGGGATTTGCATAGATAAGCAATGATTGGCACAGACAAAGTGAGCCAAAAGGCCAATTCTGTGTTGTTAAACTCAATGATTCTGTGGTAAGTTAATCATTTTAAACCAGTACATGTCAACTCCATACTCCATTACTGTCCACTTTGATGCGGTGCAGCTCTGCACTTCGGTGTCCTGCTTTCTGCCATCTGAATGCCAAGGGCATTTTATAATATTGCCAAGAGATCTCCAGTCATATTGGCTGTTCCATTAAGAATAAATACTGAATATTTCTGAATGTATAACTTATTTTTATTTTTAAAATGGTATGTAAATATAGTTACCCTGCAGCTGCTATTAACTGATTAAGCATGAATGACCTTCCAGGTGGTCATATATGTCTCACCAGAATTTAGAGAAGCAACATACATTGGTCAAAATTTTTAAATTATAAAACAGAGGTCTTTCAGCTAATCACACTGATTCCTTGATAGAGCAACCCAACTTGTTCCTTTATTTTGAATTTTCAACAAAGCTCTCAATCGTTTTTTTTTTAACTCAAGCATACATCAAGTTCCCTTAAGAATATTATATTTGTATCTTTTATTTCTTGCAGATCACAATAAGGTAATGAATAAACAAAACTCCTTATTTTCATTCTGGATCTTCTGCCAATTATCTTACATTTACTGACCCATCTGCTTATGGAAACACTTTGTCCTTATCTACTCTACCAAAACATTTCATAATTTTAAATGGATTATTTTATCCCCATTCAGATTCGAAAAGAAATTAGTCTGTATGGAAGGATGTTATGACATCAATGAATGTGCCCTTCAACTTGGTAAAAGTTGACATTTTATACCTTTTTTATGAATTAATGAGATGCATGTCAGCACATGGATGCAATGATTAATTCAGATTTTAAGCTGAATGAACTGCAGACTCAATCCCAGGAGACACAGGCTATAAAGTGTTGCTGGTGATTTTGCTTTCCATAACCTTTTCTATAAAGTGTTTGAGGTAATGCAATGAAAGCAGGCTGCACACATACAATTGTAGGTTTTGCCTGCTGCAGCACACAAGTCGCATGAGTGAATGCAAAAGATTTCACTCCCCCTCCCCACCTTCACCACCCTGGAGAACTTTAATTTTCCCCATTAAGTTTAATAGATAGTTATATCAAGGCATCTCAGGATATTGTAAATCGTGACCGTCAATCGAAATGGATCTGCATCCATTTAAGGGCAATTGCATCAGAATGGTGGATTCTTGAGATTCTTAGTGTATAGAAATGTATTTAAGTAGCAAAGCAATTAAATTAGTAAGTGATATATTGATTTTGTATTAAGATACATATAAAATTATACTGTATAATAAATCTATATGCTAATTACCAATATACACTGAGAGACCACATCATTAGGTACACCTATACACCTGTACAATAATGCAAATATCTAATCAATCATGTGGTAGTAACTCAGTGCATAAAAGTATGCAGACATGGTCAAGAGGTTTAATTGTTGTTCATGCGAAACACCAGAATGGGAAGAAATTTAATCTAAGTGACTTTGACGGTGGAATGATTGTTGGTGCTAGACGGGGTGGTTTGAGTATCTCAGAAATTGCTGATTTCCTGGGATTTTCACACACAGTGACTGCTACAGGGAGTAGTGTGAATAACAAAAAGCATCCGGTGAGTTGCTGTTCTGTGGGTGAAAACACCTCATTAATGAGAGAGGTCAGAGGAGAATATTCAGACTGATTCAAGCTGACAGGAGAGCAACAGTAATTTAAATAATCACACGTTACAACAGAATACACAAAGCATCAAACCTTGAAGTGGATGGGGTATGGCAGCGGAGGACCACTCTCCAGCAGTCAGAGGCCATTTTATTGAGAACCGGAGGTACCTAATAAAGTGGCCACTGAGTTTAACACCAACAGAACTTTACACACAATGAAATATGAATGTCATTTTCCTATCCGTTGTGAAAAAAATCCAATGCAAATCACTTGAATAAACACCCCAAATTTTACGGGACAAATGAGAAAAAAATCTTCCACAAAATTCACTTCTGGGAATATGATAACTGAAGTTCTGTAATAGTATTTAAAAGTAATAATCGGTGTCACAGAGTGCAGAAACAGCTTCCTTCAGATCACCAAAATACTCCATTTGGTCGATCATCTTCTTTGAGTTGCTGTTTCAAGTGCGTGTTTATCACATCTTAAATGTTGTGAGAGTGTCTGCATGCGCCACCTCCTCAGGCAATGACTTATTCCAATTCACCAGAGTCTCTTAATTACTACTTTAACACCATGAATATTCCATCTCATTGTGTATTTGACAACGATTATCATCTTCCGTCACTATGAAATTGGATTGAATAGAATGGTGCAGTTGGTTTAGAGCAGGGGTCGGCAACCCGCGGCTCCGGAGCCACATGTGGCTCTTTTACGTCTGTGCTGCGGCTCCCTGTTGCTTTGGGAAATAATTGATTGTGGCGACCCTTTTCCTGGCACATCCGAACCGACTCACAATTAGATAGCCTACGGGGGTTTGCGAGCACAGAGCTTTGGAGCCTCTGCGCCATGGGGGGCAGGTTGAGGGAGGCTTAAAAGTGAGGCTGAAGATTTTGAAAAAAGTTTTTTCCTTCAACTGCAGTTACCGACTCCGTGTCGTAATTTTAGCGCTGCGTGTAGCACACCGCTACATGG
The DNA here is from genome assembly GCF_030144855.1 of Hypanus sabinus. Taxonomy (NCBI): domain Eukaryota; kingdom Metazoa; phylum Chordata; class Chondrichthyes; order Myliobatiformes; family Dasyatidae; genus Hypanus; species Hypanus sabinus. The sequence continues at coordinate 82,740,388 of NC_082708.1, forward strand.
TCAGTATTTAATTAAAATGTATTTTATGTTAGTTTGTTAGTTTTTGAAATGTAAATCTAAATTTGAAGATTATGGTGATCTTGTACAATCTAAATAAGACGTTGTGGCGACCCATTTCCTGACACATCCGAACCGGCTCACAATTAGCCAGCGTTCAGGCTAAGGGAGATAGCCTAAGGGGGTTTGTGAGTATGTGTCTTTTGGAGCATCCGCGCCCATGGGGGGGCGGGTTGAGGGAGGCTTAAAAGCAAGGCTGTTTAGTTCGAATAAAGCTATCTTTGACTGCAGTTACTGACTGCGTGTAGCACACCGCTACAACGTGTTTTTATCGCTGGCTGTCCAGAGGGGAGGTGTTGAAACGCTTTGTCGCGTGTCTGGAAGAAGTGAAAACTTTCCTGGGCAGCAAAGGGCTCACCTTTCCTGAGCTGGAACAGCCAGAGTGGCTGGAAAAGCTACACTTCATGGTAGATATGACAGCGCACCTGAACACGCTGAACACAGCTCTTCAACGGGGTAAGGACGTACAGCCCTGCACATGTTGGAGGATGTTTTGGCATTCGAGCGCAAGTTGACATTGCTTGCCAGAGATTTACAGAAAGGCACTTTGTCTCACTTCCCCAATTTGAGAGAGTTCAAACAAGGTCACGACATGATAAATTCGGAGTATTTACATTCTGCAATCATCGCAATGCAAACATCATTTGGGAAATGCTTCTGTGAGTTCAGAGAGGAAAAAAACACATTATCCTTCCCGGTCACTCCCCTAAGCATCGATCCATCCCTACTGAATACGACTGCATTGTCAGGTGTGAGTCAACCTGAACAAGTATGATAAATATTTTAATTGCCTATTATTTTACGTATATTCATATGTTTTCATTGTTCAGTGAAATAGTCCTTTTATTTTTCAGGTTGACAGCTGGCTGATGTTATTTTTGGTTTGCTGCTGGCGGCAAATTTAAGTTTGGCGTTTTTCATAAATACAAGAAGGACTCAAATAGACGTTGAGTATTTTACTTAAAAGTAACCTTCAACCCAACGTCTTTTTTTCGGAGTTCAAAATGTTTTTGTTGCATGCAGAAATGTAATTTCGTTTTCTCTGCAGGAGTTCATCAATTTCATAAATGCAACACATTATAGTTTGTTTATACATAGCATAAAGGCAAAACAAAACGTTGTATGCAGTGTTATTTCATTTTAAATGTCAAACGGGTTTTGCGGCTCCCAGTGTTTTCTTTTCTGTGGGAAACGGGTCCAAGTGGCTCTTTCGGTGGTAAAGGTTGCTGACCCCTGGTTTAGAGAAACAGCCTGAAACAAGGGAAGTTCTGAACAAACAACTCACTGGATTTCCACTCTCACTACATTGCTGTGAGAGGCTCAAAGCAGCATTTAGCAGGGTGAAGGGTGCTGGGGTGATGGTAGTTGTACATTTGAATAGAGAGTGGGTTTGATGAGAGATGGTGAAGAAACAGAATTAACCTTTGGTTATTGACCCAATTCAGTGTAGCATTGGCAGAAGTCCTGAAAGCCAGTGAACTGAATTGTCTTGCACTAGGAGGGGACAGGGAGACAAGGTAGGGTACCTGAAAAAATGACAGCTGACTGTTTGAAAATCCAGTACATGGACTGCTGATGAAATTCTGATGAAGTAAATGTGAAATAGATGAATAAAGCATTTATAAACAGTAACGATAAATACTCTATTAAATGTTGGCATATGGGCTAACAACCTATTGCCAAATTGTTTATACTATTTGGTAAAGGAATTTGCAAATTCATAGCATAAGATCTGTTTTTAACCTCGGTACAGTACTGAAATAAATAGTTGTTTTTCTTTTCTTGTTTAAGTATAGTGTGAGATTTTAGTATAACCTTAATTACTTGGAAAAGAATGATTTTTCAAAGGAAATGGAAGAGTAATTTCAAACTCTTGCTGCATTAAAATCTCTCTTTTGTTATTCCAGAGGATCTTAGAAGGCGAGGGTGCTACCATGACCTTTGACCCCATGCTGGATCACCAAGGGATATGTTGTGCTGAATGCAGACGCAGTTATTCACACTGCCAACGTATATGTGAACCCCTGGGTGGCTACATACCCTGGCCTTATAATTACCAAGGGTGCCGAGTTGCTTGTAGGCTGATTATGCCATGCTCCTGGTGGGTAGGACGTATTCTTGGTGTATTGTAAGCTGCTAGGAAGTCACATGTTTTAAATAAAATGCAGCCCCATGGTAAATAAATATTGACCATAACTTAATTAACAGCTATTTTTGGAAAGAGTGTTCAGATTGTCATATAATTGAAAGTACCTTTTATAATCTTATCTGTTAAACTAATCAGTCTGTGCTCCAAATCAACCAAACTGTGTAAAGCCACGCCAAATCATGCAAGACAAATTGCATAAGATGAGCTTGTTTATTTAGAAAACTTGTGCAGAGCTTCATAAGTGTGCAATAAAGCATACAGCAGCGTGTATGTGTGCTTCGATCTTTATTTGTACAGATAATATAATATGTGTACTTGTAACTCTGGAACAAAGAGACCCAATTATTACAATAGTTCTGGATGGCTAGGACTGTCAAATGTCTTCTGTTTTTATGCTTCTGGAGTTTCCATTTTCCATTTA